>NC_092877.1:229492810-230111446 GCF_028372415.1 Notamacropus eugenii | reverse complement strand
TACATACATACATACATATGTTTATATGTGTGTGAATATAATATATAACATATAGACATATATACATGTGTGTATATATGTACACATCCAAACACACATGCACATACACATGCACATGTATGCGTTCACACACACACAGACACACACACATAGACACACACATATATATATATATACATATATATGTATATATATATATATATACATATATATATATACATATATATATATACATATATATGGTCAAACATCTGGGCTTTCGAAGCTGAGGGCTCCTTTGCTGCTACCCAGAGTGACATATGGCTAAAGAAATACTTCCAGTGAATAAGCTCCAAAGTACAACCTCACCTCAGAGTATTTACACATGTTCAGAGTTGGAGGGCAGGACACTCTAATCCTGTGCCTAAATAGAAATTAACGAAAGATACTGGAGGCCTATTAATGGGTGAGGAAGATCTAATTAACATTACACTTGCCAGTGTGACTTACCCACACTCAAGTGTCTGAGGCAGATTTGAACACAGGAAGATGAATCTTTCAGACTCCATTTCCCAGCACCCTATCCACTAGGCCACATCACTGCCTATTTTCCCTCAAAAATAAACTGTATCCTTCTTTAAATAACTTTGCTAGTGATAGGGTTGTAACACGAGACTTCGGAGTCATTTTCATAGCCATTCATCTAATAATTAATGAAGTGGAACAATCTTTAAAATGGTTGTAGATGGTTTGAAATCCCTTTGGAAAAAACATGTTCAATTGCATACTGTGGCAGACAAGACTGTAGGTTACTTTTACTGAAATAATATTTTACTCTTTTCCCTTTATTATTTCTATAACAATCAATGATCTACTGGGCAACGGAAGGGTGAGATTTATTTTTAAATTAAATTGCTTTACAAGTAAAAGATATAAATATCTTTTTCAGAAAATGCAAATATCCATATTTTCCTTAGCCATCTGATTATTGGGTAATATTTTGACCATCTATTGATTTCATTCTTATAAATGACTTACATATCAGATGATCAGAGACAATTAATGTAAATGGTATCCCACTCCACTATTCATCTTCTTAATCTATTTACATTGACTTTATTCATTTTATATCTAAAACATGTAAAGTGTTTTAGATTTCATATTCTAAAAATTTCACCATGGTCAAAACTGGAAAGTATATATCTTTCTATTTTCTTCTTTCTGCCTTTCTTCTTTCTGCCTTTCTTCTTTCCTTATTTTATTCTTTACTTCCGTAATTTTTTGGATTAGTTTACATATCCATTTCTTCCCTATTGTCACACATGGTGTAATATATAGTCATCACCATGAACTTCAGAGGAAATACTAACAGAGAAACAAAGGTCAACCAACAGACAGACTTTCCAACTGTATGAGAGAAGGCAATACATACATCAGACATCTGCAGACAGATACAACTATGTGACCAGACACACACACACACACACACACACACACACACACACACCTCTTCTGTAGGCTATATTTGTCCTTCTACAACTTTACAATATGGAGGTGCAACCAGAATGTTGGAGAAAAGCTAAGAGACTGACTGAGTGAGCTCTGCTACCTTTAATTGGGGGGGGACATTAAATAAGTCCTCTAAAGGAATTCTGAAGCAACAGAATCCACAAAAAACATGTAGTTCAACAATTTTCCAAACCAAAGCAGCTTAGAGGGACTTCAGGAAAGGTCCATCTTACTTCGATAAAAGCAGAGTGTATCCCAGGTAATGTGATCTTCACGTAGGTCAGAGGCAGACTTTTCGTCATGGCATAGATCAGAAAATAGGCCCATGCTCCTGGCTCAGGAGGCCAGTGGCACAGGAAGGCAGCTGTGAAGGCTCCAGCCCCAGTGGAGCAGACATCTTGCCAGGCTTGGAACCCACATCACAACAGGCATGACTAATGCCAGGTTGCCCCAACAAAGCAACTGAGGCAACACCCCTGGAGGAACAAAGTCAGAAAGCCAATGTTCATGGCTCTGGCTACCAGTATGGGAAGCTTAAGACAGGACCCCTGGTATCTCAGGAGCAGAGTTCAAATTGAAAAGTCAAGAAACAGACTAGAAAAGTGAGCAAAACAAAAGAGAACCCTGACCATGGAATGACACTACAGAAACACAGAAAATCCAACAATAAACTCATAAGAGGACAACAAAATTGAAACAATTACATGTGAATCCTCATAGAGGAATGTGAGCTGGTATCAAGCACAAAAATCCTGTTAGAAAAGATCAAAAAGGATTTTTTAAAAAATCAAACAAGACAGGCAGAAGAAAAATTGAGGAAACAAATGAGTGATGCAAGAGAATCTAAAAAAAGAGGTCCATAATATGGAAAAGGAAGCACAAAAATTGAATGAAGAAAACAACTCCTTAAAAAATAAAATTGACCAAATGGAAAAGGTGGTACAAAGGCTGAGGAAAAATAATACATAAGAATTAGACTGGGGAAGTTGAAGCTAATAGCACTAGGAGACTTCAAGATTTAGTTAAATAAAACCAAAAGAAAAAAAATCAGAAACATGTAAAATACCTTACAGGTAAAACAACTGACACAGAAAATAAATCTGGAAGAGGTAAATTAAGAATTACCTCAAAGGCACGATCAGAACAACAGCCTGGACAACTTACTCCAAGACATTATCAGTGAAAAGCCCCAATCCTAGAACAAGAGGGTAAAATAGTCATTGTAAGAATTCATCTATCACCTCCTGAAAAAAAATATAAGATTAAACTTCCAAGAAAAATTGTAGTCAAATTCCAGGATTGTCAAGTCAAGGAAAGAATACTGCAAGTAGCCAGAAAGAAACACCTTAAATATCAAGGAACTACAGACAGGACTGCAAAGTACCTGGCAACTTCTACATTAAAGAAGAAGAAAATTTGGAATATGATAGTTTAGAAGTCAAGAGAGCTTGGATAACAAGCAAGTAATACCAATTACACAGCAAAACTGGGCATATTCTTTCAGAAGAGACAACCAACATTCAATGAAACAGTGAAATTTCAAATTTTTTGATTAAAAGATCAGATATGAACAGAAAATTTAACCTTCAAGTATAAGACTCAAGAGAAGCATAAGATAGTAAGAAAGAATAAAGAAAATACTTATTTAACTAGGTTAAACTGCTCACATTGCTATACAGGTTGATGATACTTGAAATTCTAAAGAACTGTGTCTCTATTTGGGAGGTTATAAATAGAAATATACATAGACATATACCCCTTTATTTCTGAATAAGTTGAATTTGATATGATGATATAAAAAATGAGGAGGTAAATCTATTAAAAATACCAGTATTAAAAATGATAAGGGTGAATTCACAATCAACGAAGAGGAAATTGCAGCAATAATTATGAGTTATTATACCCAACTGTATACTAATAAATCTCAAAATCTAAGTGAAATGGCTGTATAGTTTTTAGATAGATTAATTACTCAGATTAACCAAAGAATAAATATAATATTTCAATAACCCATTTCAGAAATAGAAATTGAATAAGTCATCAGTGAACTCCCTAAGAAAAAAATCTCCATGGCCAGATAGATTTACAAGTGAATTCTATCAAACATGTAAAGAATAATTAATTGCAATACTATATAAACTATTTGCAAAATTCGACAAAGCAAGAGTCTTACCATATTCCTTTAACGAAACAAATATGATGCTAATGCTTAAACCGGGAAGAGCCAAAAGGAAGAAGAAAAGCTACAGACCAATGTCTCTAATGAATATTTGTGAAAAAATTTTAAGTAAAAGAAGATAGAGGGTAGAAGCTGTGGAGTGGGTGGCATTGACTGTGGTTTTCTGGTGGTGTAACCACCCAGTGATCACCCTTCAGGCAGGAGAAGCATCACTGCTTAGGGGCCCCTGCCCTGAGAAGAGGTATATGATTTTTTTTTTCCTGAGGACTGCTTTAGCAGTTGTATCCCAAACATTTTGATGGCAGAATTGAACGCTGGACCTGTAGAACCTCCCTCCTCCATAGCTCATAAAATACCTCTAAAAATGACTCTAAACAAATTCTAGAGCAACACAAGGTACAAAACGATAGAGTGAAAGGTATTTCCAGCTAAGGACAGCCTGGAAGGCTCGCAGGAATGATTTATCGCACCAGGCACTGAGCAGAGCACAGTGCAGACTTGTCCACCTAGCACCAGCAGGAACAGGACTGCAGCAGGCCTCAGCAAAGGAATCCTCAGCAACAGCTGCACTTCCAAGATTCCTCAACCAACAAACACCAAAGACAGCTTCAAAGGTAAGTGAGAAAGCTCTCTCACCAGCATCAGAAAGGAACACTGTCCGGCCTCTCTAGCAGAAGCAACTGCAATGACAGCTTTGATTTTTGGAGGCCTCAGCCTAAAGCCCCTAGGACAACTGAGCCACTGATCTGGGTCTCAGCCCTGAGTGGCTCTCCTGGGTTGAAGAAGAGTACTGCCAGCGCAGCAGGTGGAAGCTCTGAAGGAGGAACTCTACTGGCAGATGCTGGCCAGAACAGAGTGCTTATGGTTGCTCCCAGCTCAGAATGCAGGGTAGGAGAGGAGTAAGCTCCTCTTCTTGATTAGGCCACCTTGGAGGAACTGAGAACTTCCAGGTCCCCAGACTATACCCTCCTCTTCACAAAGGACTCAAAAGTCAAGTAACTGGCTAGGAAAATGCCCAAAAAGGGTGGGGGGGGGGGGGAAGACTATAGAAAGCTACATTCTGGGTGAACATGGATATTCTTCCATCATTTTGGATGAGGAAGAAAAATGCATTCCAACAGAGGAAGAACCAAAAGTCAATGCTGCTTCATCCAAAACCTCCAAAACTAATATTCAATGGTCTCAGGCCATGGAAAACCTCAAAAAAATATTTTGAAAATCAAGTAAGGGAGGTGGAGGAAAAAATGGGAAAAGAAACGAGAGTGATGCAAGAAAATCATGAGAACTGAGATAACAGCTTGCTACAGGAGACCCCAAAAAATGCTGAAGAAAGAAAAACCTTCAAAAATAGGCTAACTCAGTTGGCAAAAGAGGTCCAAAACGCCAGTGAGGAGAAGAATGCGTTAAAAAGCAGAATTAGCCAAATGGAAAAGGAAGTTCAAAAGCTCACTGAGTAAAATGGTTCATAAGAAATGTGAATGAAGCAGAGGGAAGACAATCACTTCACGAGGAATGAAGAAATTACAAAACAAAACCAAAGCAATGAAAAATAGAAGCAAATGTGAAATATCTCATTGGGAAAACAACTTACATGGAAAATAGATGAAGGAAAGACAATTATAAAATTGTGGGACTACCTGAATCCATGATAAATAAAAGGGAGCCTAGGCATTATCTTTCATGAAATTTTCAAGGAAAACTGCCCTGATACTCAAGAGGCAGAAGCCAATATAAATATTGAAAATATTCACCAATCACCTGCTGTAAGAGATCCAAAAAGAAAACCTCCTAATAATATTGTAGGCAAATCCCAGTGTTTCCAGCTCAAGGAGAAAATATTGTAACAGCTAGAAAGAAAGAATTGTAGTATTGTGGAAATAAAATCAGGATAACAGATCTAACAGATTCCTAATTAAGGGACAGAAGGACTTGGAATATAATATTCCTGAAGTCAAAGGAACTAGGATTAAAACCAAGAATCATCTACACAAAAAAAACTGACTGTAATACTTCAGGAGAAAATATGGTCATTTAATGAAATAGAGGACTTTCAAGCATTCTTGATGAAAAGACCAGAACTGAATAGAAAATTAGACTTTCAAATACTGGAATCAAGAGAAGCATGAAAAGGTAAACAGGAAAGACTAATCACATTGGATTTACTAAAGGTGAACTGTTTACATTCCTACATGCAAAGACAATATTTGTAACTCTTAAAACGTTTCTCACTATGTGGGTAGTTGGAGGGATTATGCACATATATCTAAAGACAGAGAGCACAGAGTGAGTTGAATAGGAAGGGATGTTATCTAAAATAATAAAATTAAGGTGAGAGAGAAGAATATATTGGGAGGAGAAAGGGAGAAATGGAATGGAGCAAATTAACTCTCATGAAAGAGGCAAGAAAAAGGTCTTTTCAATGGAAGGGAGAAGAGTGGAGGTGAGAGGGAAAAAGGGAAGCTTCTTCTCTTCACATTTATCTTAAGGAGGGAATAACATGCACATTCAATGTGATATGAAAACCTATCTTACACTACAAGAAAGCAAGAGAGAAAGGAATAGTTGGGTAGGGTGGATGATAGAAGGGAGGGCCAATGGGAAGAGGGAGTAACTAGAAGTAAATACTTTTGGGGATTGAAAAGGTCAGAGAAGAGTATAAACAGAGAGCAGGATAGGATGGTGGGAAATATAGTTAGTCTTATATAACTGGCTTTTAAAGATGTCTTCTGCAAAACTACACATATATAGCCTATATTGAATTGCTGGCCTTCTCAGTGAGCATGGGTGGGGAGGGAGGAAGGGAGAGAAGTTGGGAATCAAAGGTTTAGAAACGAATGTTGAGAATTGCTTTTCCATACAACTGGAAAATAAGAAATGCACGTAAAGGGGTATAGAAATCTATCTTGCCATACAAGAAAAGAGAGAAGATGGGGATAAGGGAAGGGAGGGGAGTGATAGAAGGGAGGACACATTGGGGGAAGAGGTAATTAGAATGCACAGCCTATTGGAGTGGGGGGAAGGGAGAGATGGGGAGAAAACTTCGAACTCGCAATTTTGGGGAAAGGAATGTTGAAAATTAAAAACAAATTGGAAAAAAAAATAAAAACAAGGAAGATAGAGAAATTTGTCACCAGGATAATACCCTATGACCAGGTGGTTGCTGTTGTTGTTATATTTGTCCTTAGTTTCCAAACTTGCAATGAATTGCCATCAGAGAAATGAGGACATGACATGCCCTTGACTTTGTTTTTAGTGATGGAGGGTTGTACAAGGTCACCAGCCTCACTTCTCCTCCACAGTCATCTGAATCCAGTGACCAGATATTCATCAGGAAGACTAGAAATAACCAGGATGCACCGGGAGACCTTGGCCCCTGTAGGTCAAGGTCTATGCAGATCCTTACTTAGGGTGAGGTAATGCTCATTCACTGAATAGGCCTGTTTAAGAAGTAGCCAGGTCGTGTCCCCTTTCGTGGGAAAAAGAAAAGCAAAGACATCAGACTGGAAGGAAAACAGCAACAGTTGCTATTTATAATCCCTCTTAAGCCAGGAGAGCCCAGAAGAGCCCTTAGACATGGACCCTGTGATGGCTCCACGTAAGAATGCAGTATGTTTCAGGTTTTGGGATGGGAGAGAAAGGGAAATAGGACACGACAGAAAAAAAGGAAAGGACAGGAAAAAAAGGGAAGGGAAGGGAAGAGAAAGGAAGGGAGAGGAAGAGAAGGGAAAGGAAGGGAAGGGAAAGGAAGGCAAAGGAAGGCAAAGGAAGGGAAAGGAAGGGAAGGGAAAGGAAGGCAAAGGAAGGGAAACAAAAGGAAACAAAGGGAAGGGAAAGGAGGGAAAAGGAGGGAAAGGGATGTGGTTTTGTTTGTTTTTTCCATTCATATTGTTCATTAGTCATTGCTTATATTTCTTTTTGTGTAATATTTTATAATTTCCCCAATTACATTTTGTTCTTTCTTATTAAATAAAATATTTATAGTTTTCAGCAATCACTTCCACAAAATTTGGATTTCCAAATTTTCTCCCCATCTCTCCCCTCTCCCTATCCCAAGATAGCATACATTCTGATTACCCCTATCCTCAATTTGCCCTTCTTCTATCATCCCATACACACACTCTCTTATTCTCTTCCTTTCAATTTTCCTGTACGGGAAGATTGATTTCTATACACCATTGACTGTATATTGTATTTCCCAGTTGCATGTAAAAACAATTTTTAGCATGTATTTTTTGTTACATTCTAAATTTAAAAAAAAATATTTTCATAACTATGAGTTCCACTTTCTCTCCCTTCCTCTCTTCCCACCTACCCTCCAGGACAAGGCAAACAATTTCATGTGGGTTGCATGTGTGAAGTCATGCAAAACACTTCCTCAATAGTCATGTTGTGAAAGACCAACATTGTCCTCCATTCGATCCAGTCCCCCTATTTATTCTATTCTTTCCTTTGACCCTGCCCCTCCTCAAAACTGGGTGCACATGATTTACTTCTCCCCGAATCTGCTCTCCTTTCTATCATCTCCATCCCACTCCTGTCTTATTCCCTATGCCTATACTTTCCTGGAGGAGAAGATAAAATTCCATACCGATTTGAGAGAGCATGTTATTGCCTACTTAAGCCAAACCCAATGAGATTAAGGTTCACTCATTCCCTCTCACCTACCTCCTCTCCCTGTCCACTCTAAAAGCTTTTCCTTGCCTCTTTTATAGGAGATAATTTACACCATTCTACTTCTCCCTTTCTCTTTCTCCTATTATATTCTTCTTTCACCCCTTAATTTTATTTTTGAGGTCATCCCATCACATTCAGGGTGAGCCCTGTGTCTTCTGTCATTATGTGTGTGTGTGTGAGTGTGTGTGTGTGTGTGTAAGTTAAAAATATCTTTCCTTGTAGGAATGTAAACAGTTCAGCTTTAATAAGGTTCTTATAATTTGTCTTTTCTGTTTACCTTCTTCATGCTTGTCTTGAATCTTGTAGCGGAAAGTCCAATTTTCTATTCTATTTCTCTGAGTCTTTTCATCAAGAACGCTTGAAAGTCATCTATTTCATTGGATATCTACTTTTCGCCCTGAAGGATTATGCTCAGCTTTACTGAGTAGGTGATTCTTGGCTGTGATCCTATCTCCTTTGACCTCCAGAATATAACACTCCAAATCATTTGATCCTTTAATGAAGAAGCTGCTAAATTTCGCATTATCCTGATTGTCTTTCCACAATATTTGAACTGCTTGTTTCTGGCTGCTTATTATATTTTCTCCTTGACCTGGCAACTCTGGAATTTGGCTATAATATAACCAGGAGTTTTCCTTTGGGGATCTCCTTCATGAAGTGATCAATGGATTCATTCAAATTCTATTTTACTCTCTAGTTCTAGAATGAGTACAGTTATCCTGTATAATTTCTTGAAATAAAATGTCTAGGCTCTTTTTTTTATCATGACTTTCAGGTAGTCCAATAATTTTTAGGTTGTCTCCCTTGCATCTATATGCTAGGTGAGTTGTTTTTTTGTTTTTTTTAATGAGATAATTCACATTGTCTTCGCTCCTTCTGAATTCCACCAACAATGCCCTACTTTGTTTACCTTTCCAGAATTCTTTCAGTATTAACTACTCACATCTTTTGTCATATTTTTAAATTTGTGAATGTCAAGTGAAACCTCAGGGTTCTTGTGATTTGTATTTCTACTCTCACTAGTTATTTGGAGAACTATTTCATATTGCTATTAGTTTGTACTTTTTGAGAAAATTTATATGCCATCATTATTTGTTCATCCATTCCACAATTCATAGATCCCTTCCTTATTCCTAGATCTTAATCTAAACCTAATTTCTAGGTTTCCCTTGACGTTATCCTAAGAGTTTTAGTCAAAGAGTGAACTTTTAATAAAATTGCTGCTGTCATTGGACTGAACCTACACTGTGCCACTATATAATATTCCCTTCTTTAAATATGTAAACATACTGTGTTCTACTAGTCAACTTTTCTTTGTTTTTCACTAGTACCAAACATTCTTGATGGTTACTCCTTTGCATTATTTATTGGAATATTTATTGGACCGCTTTTGTTCCCATTTTTTCGTTGAGAATATTGAGTATTTAATCCTAGAAATATGTTATATCATTAAGTTTTCCTAATTATAAAGCAGTCTTTGGCAATTTGATTGGCATGACATTAAAAGAGCTCTGAGTTTTCATTTTTCTATTTTTTTCTTTTCAAGTCTATCTATTTCTCCTATGACTTTTAGTATTTCTTCTTCCATGATTGTCTTCTTTTTCTCCCAGGATCAAAAGACCACATGGACCATTTTCCTCTTCAGGTGAGCATGTCTCACCAAATTCTTTCTCTCTCGTAACTTTCTTTTCTGAGCAACTGCCCTCAAAGTTAACCATGCACACACCAAGAAAAATGTTCATCCAGGTGATACTGTTGGCTTGCTCCGAAGAATTTTAGTTCTGTGGACTTTCATTTCTTCTACTGAATCTGGCACTCTCCCTAAAATGTTCAGTTTTTTAGATTTTTCTTTTTTCTAAATAATTTCTTTAATTTCCTTTGTAATTCAAATACTTGTAACAATTTTCTTTCTCAAATATTGTTCTTTCCTTATCATAGAACTATGATAGTTGATTATATTATTTCGTTTTTCTTTACTGTACTAAATTGACTTGAGTTCCTCTCATTTGAAATACTTGCTTGTCCATTTGAATGCTTGTTTATTTGTGTACAATAAATAACCTTGTAGAATAAATGGTCTTCATGAACACCGTGAACTCCTCCTGGAGGACGAACTGGAAAACTTCTTGGAAGACCACCTGGAAAACCTCCTTGATGGTCACCTGGAAAACCTCCTTGGGGACCACCTGGAATACCTTCTTGTGGGTCACCAGGATGACCTCTGTTTTTGATAACCTGGTGGAGTATCAGGGGCTGAATCTCTTGACACAGTATCTCCAAGGGGCCCTGGATGCCCATGTTTTTTCCTAACCACCTTGTTCCTTGACAATGGGCTTGTTGCCCTGTTCCTCTTCAGAATCCCACAGCCACTTGGTGCTGCTACATCTCCTGGATCTTCTGAACTTTGTTCACTCTCTGTGAGGAGACAGCACACCTGGAGAAAACTCAGATGAAGGAAGAGGCTTGATATGCAGTGGATGCAGACAAAATGGTTGATGTCATAGGTTAATTGTCCAAAAAAGGGAGCCCTTGCTACCTTCTCAGAATTATTGAATTAGGGTGACCCAGGTTTACTTGGTGGATGTTTAAGGATCTAAGTGATTCAGTCTTGTCCCAGGCTCAAAGTAAGCCTAGACAAGATCATCTGAAGGAAGATCGTAAAGGGATTGGCACGGAATAGGCTTAACCTAAGCTCATGTAATGACAGCAGTAGAAGACATTGACAACACACGATATCAAAACCATGATTTATCCCTTCAATTGTGTCTTGGTGACATGTGTTCCTTACACATGAATCCCTTCAGTTGTAGTTCACTATGAATGGATACTTCCTACGTATTTCTAGTTCATTCCAATTTTCTACTTAGTATATGTGTAGGAAAATATATTCAAGCTTCAGGGAACTGTGCAAGAATTTACTTTACATCATGTTCTGTACTTCTTATGAACTGTGTCCATCAGTCAAAATTTATTAAGTGCCTTTCATGTGCTAGTTCCTCTGACTGACTGGTAAAAAGCTAAACACCTGAGTATTCCCTCTTCTTTAAGGAAGATTCTGTGACATGAAATTTCTAGTACATGGTATAATTAAATGATGTCCTAGAGAAAAAGAGGATATGTGTGGTATAGTTTAGAAGAATGAAGTGAGTGAAGGAGGAACTGAAGAAAACAGAAGGAAATATTTGATCTAAATGTCAGTAGTCTGCCTCCCAAAGATTTATTATGGTTATGAATTGAATTATCATGGATTTCTTACATTCTAGCCATTTAAGAGGGAGAAAGTGAATGAAGCAAGATTCCTGGAAATAAATGGAGACAGGATAAATAGTTATCTGGTTTCTTACAATAAAGATGGAGCTGGATTTCTTATGAGTGGCTTCATCCTGTGACAAAGAGCACATCCCAAACAGCTGTTGCACTGAGTAAAAGAATCATAAAACTGAAAGGAGGCTGAAACACAACCCCCACCAATATATGATATGAAAGCCCTTGGAATGTATTACTTTGTGATGCATATAGAGACAATTTCATTGGAAAAGGCAGTGAAGTCCAGCGGAATGTTAGAATGTTTTCTACCCTGCAGTCTCACCTCTATTCTGTACGAAGTCTTCACCTGGATAATCTATAGGGGGAAATGTGAAATAACAAGGAAGGACAATTTTTTGTTCTGCATCTTCACTTTAGGCTACAAGTTTTTGCTGTGTTTTCCTCATCTTGGGTTAATATGACTTTAAACCTGAATAAGGCCTTCTGGGGTCTTATAGCTCCAGTTTCAAAAGGAAGGAAATAATCTTATTTCCATACTGTTAGGATTTCAAGAGAGCTAAATATCCTCATGTTCAAAAGATATGTAGCTTATCAGAGGATGTGTTTTTCAAATAAGACTTAAGATCATAGTATTTTCAACTGGAGAATACCCTAATTCTCATCTAATCTAACTGTCATTTTCAAAGGAAATACTGGAGGAACTGAAGGAAGATTGTCAAGCCAACAAGCTTTATTGAGCTGTGAACCATGCACCAAGTACTGTGTTACCCAAGGTCATACTGGTAAGAGGTAGAATTTTAACATAGGTCTTTTGGCCCCAAACACATTCCTTTTAACCCAGTAAGTTGCCTTTTACCGGAGCACTTGATTAAGAACCGAAGGACTGGAGTTCATATCATAGCTTTCAAACTATTAGTCAGCTATTCCAAGGGAAAGTCATTAAACCTCGCTGACCCTGTGTTTCTTCATCTGGAAATTGATGATAATAATCTCAGTGAGAGACAGAATGACACAGAGAAACAAAAGGCAACCTCAGAGCCAAAAAGTCACACCTTCAAATTCGACCTCTTACCCCTACTGGTCATATGAACATAGGCAAATTGCTTACTGCTCTCAGAACTCCAAGAATCTCTCTCAGACTCTAACTTGTTGAGTAGATGCAGGTAGATCTACATGGGGAGAAGGAGTTGAAGATTGATTCCCCACTGAATATGTGTTCCATCCCTTGATTCGAGCTATATCTGAAAAAGGTACAACACTAATATAACTTCAGAGGCCTGAGATCCCATAAGATGGACACTATTGATTCTCCACTTGGCTAACTCTATATGTTGCAAATATCTGATAAAAATAATGAAATTGCATTCCAACACCTTGTGTTATTAGGCAGGATGCCAAACACTGGCATATTTGGAAATGTTAAAATTTTGAGTGTGAGGATTCCTTTTCAAGGAAAAAAAATATTGTCATGTCATTTCTGGTTAGAATTTCAGGTCCATGAAGGCAGAAACTGTTTCACTCTGATTTTGTTTCACCAGCTTTGCTTTTCTTCCCTAGGAATACATCCTTATTGATTGATTGATTGATTACTGATATTATGCAGATATAGTTCATTTTTCTTGCAGAATGAAGGGGTTTATGGGCGAGGAACAATTCATAAACCTTTCTGGGAAATTTTAGTCTCTGGCAGAGCAGTCTCATGACAGAGGGATCTTATGTACTTTGGAAGCACTGGATAAACACACTCACAAAAAGTCCATGTGGTAAATAAATAATTGAACTGAATGTCTGTAGAGTGGCAAAAGCAGAATGGAAAAATTTAAAATTCAGTCATCTCCACATTTCCAAATGTACTGAGATGTTTTGTCCCAGTAATGGATATGTTTCATTACAGAGAGAACACTTTTGCTTTTCCTTAACAACATTTTGTACCACTTAATTCAATTCAATTCAGTTCAATTCAGTGAGATGTTGTTGTTACGTGCCAGTCACTTTGTTAGATGTTGGGTGTACAAAGAAAGAATAAGCAGTTAACGATGTTGAGGAATTTAAATCTATTTGGGAAAACAACATGCAAATAGAAAATGAATGCAAAATATGTAAAAGATAATAATTTCTTAGGTGAAGACAACATCTGAACAAGGAATAAGGAAGGAAATCAAGACTGATTTCCTGTAGGAGTTGAAAAATAGAAATTTACCTGAAGGTAGAAATGTAAGAGGTAGAGGTGAATGGCAAACGGACATGCAGTTGCAGGGGGTGGAGGTGAGATATTATTTCTGAAAACTGAAGCACAAAACCGCTGAAGCTCGGGAGAGTGCAACCTCCACCATGGAAGGAGAGCACTACTTTAAGAAAGAGTTAAAAGTCAACTGATATGTGGAGAAAATTACCAAACAATGGAGAAAAATGCTGACTCTAGAAAGTCATTATGGTGACAAGGAAGATCAAATGACACACTTAGAAGAAGATAGCAAAGTCAAAACTCTTACATCTAAGGACTCCAAAAAGAAATATGGATTGGTCTCAGGCCATGGAAGAGCTCAAAAAGGATTTTGAAAATCAAAATAAGTAGGGAAAACATTGGGAAGAGAAATTAGAATTATGCAAGAAGAAAACAGAAAACAGTTTGGAAAAGGAGATACAAACAAGAGATAGAGACCATTATGAAGTGGAAAATGCGTAATTTTGATTACATTAAATTGACAACTTTTTGCACAAGGAATTGCAATGCAACCAAGATAAGGAGGCAAGCAGAAAACTTGGAGAGAATTTTTGCAACTAATGTTGCTGGCAAAGGACTGTATTCTAAAATATATAGAGAACTGAGTCAAATGGAGAAGGATGTAAGTTCTTCCCCAATTGATAAAAGGTCAATGGATAGGAACAGGCAGTTTTCAGAGGAAGAAATTAAATCTTTCTATAACGACAAGAAAAGACGATCTTAATCACTACTGATTACAGAGATGCAAATCAAAACACCTCTGAGGTACTACATCCCACCTATCACATGAGTTAACTTGACAAAAAAGGAAGATGATAAATGTTGGAGAAGGTGTGGGAGAGTTGCAACACTAATTCATTGTTGGTGGAGCTGTGAGCTGATCGAACCACTCTGTAGGGCAATTTGAAACTATAGCCCAAATGGTTACAAAAGTGTTCTTACCTTTTGAACCAACAATATTGCTTCTAGGGCTATATCCCAAAGAGATCACAAAAATGGGAAAGACAAAAATATTTATAGCAGCTCTCTTTGCGGTGACCAAAACCTGGAAATCTAAGGGATGCCCACCAATTGGGGAATGGCTGAACCAGTCGTGGTATATGAATGTAATGGAATACTATAGTAATATAAGAAATGATGAGGAGGAAGACATCTGTGAGGCCTGGAAGGACTTACAAGAATTGACGCTGAGTGAAAAGTGCACAACCAGGAAAACTTTGTACACAGCAGCCACCACAGTGTGTGAGGTGGTAGACTTGGTACTTTATTGCAATGCAAGGACTTAAGTAATTCCCAATGGTCTCTTAAGGCAAAATGCCTTCCACATCCAGGGAAAGAACTATGGAATTCGATGGCAGAATGAAGCAGATCATTTTCTTTTATATAATGTTCTGGTTTGTTTTATGATTTCTCCCATTCATTTTGATTCTTCTGTGTAACATGGCTAAGGTGAAGATGTATTTAATAGGAGTGTTTGTGTACTACCTATATAGAACTATAGGCCATCTCCGGGAGGGAGTGGGGAGGTAGCAGCAATGGGGGAAAGGAAATGAAAATTCTGAGATGTATGGAAGGGATTGTGGAGCACTGGAAACCAATAAAAAAAGAATTTTTTGACTACCTGAAATTGAGGATCAGAAAAACTAGCTGGCATCTCATCTCTCAAGAAATTATCAGGAAAACTGTATTGATGTCCTACAACCAGAGGGCAAAATAATCACTTAAAGACTCCAAAAATCATGTACTGAAAGTGATCCCAAACTGAAGTGCAGCTATTGTCCATGAACAATGTTCTTAACCAGGTACCAACTTGAGTCATTCACTTCATGGTGCTTAACTGCTGTAGTGGCTTCTTCTTAATTTCAGTTGCCCCTGAAAACCAACTCATTATTGCTCTTCTCTGGGAGAGGTATCAATATACTTGGACTCTCCTTCCTTTCAGCACCTATGGAACTATCACTCTGCCCCAAAGGCTTAGCCTTACTGGCAATCACATCTCCCCCTGAAGGAGTAACAAAAGAAGAAATTTCTACAGCACAGAGAAGGATGCTCATTATGAGGCAGGAAAACTAAAAACAGAGGAATGCATACTTGATAACACTACAGGAATAGGGGTTCACCTAAACAGTTTCAGAATACTCCCTAAAAACTGAAAATTCGTTTGGATGGAACACCTTCATTCATTCAGCCACTGAGGACACAGCAAGCTAGTAGAACTTGCCCAACATGTTGAAGGGAGAATTTCATCTGGCTGCCACCACCACCACCATCTACAAGATTAGTTACACCCACCCCAAACACAAAGCATCCAACACTCTGAAGCCATCTTGTGGATGGTTTCATCTCCCAGATATACCCTTTCAAATTTGGCAGGTAGACTTCATTCATTTCCCAGCTGTCCATGGTTACAAAGATGCTTTGCTTATGGTCTCTAGGTTTCCCTGGTGGATGGAAGTATGGCCCTGTTGTACTGACACAGCCTCTGGGGGAGAGCAAATCCTCTTAGAAGAAAACATCATTCCATTATGGGGAGACCCTCAAGAAATGTGTAGTGCTTTAATCCTGGACAATCACTCAATATCTCCATCGTAAGTACCTATCACCACCAACACCCTGCCTTCAGGAATTATTGAAAGAGTTAATGGGGGAGTTAAAACGTCTTCTACTAAATTCTCTGAAAACATGGGTACCCCCTGGTACAAAGCCCTTCCTTTACTCATGTTGAGCCTTAGATCTAGACCATTTCATTCCTACAAGCTTAGTCCCTACGAGATAGTAACAGAATGCCTTATGCCACTGTACCCATGGGTTGGAAGCATAGGAGTCAAAGGTTCATGTACTGGGTTGGCAAAGAAAATCTCAGAAACCCACCAACTTGTTTCACAGTACCATTCTTTGGGAATGCTGCCTGAGACCTGGCTCCTGACACAACACAGTGACTGAGTTTATTGGAAACACCACCAAAGACAAATCTCTCTAGGGCCATGGTGGCAAGGGCCTTTTGAAATCCTGCTCACCACTCCCACTGCTGCCAAACTAAGATGAGTAGAGTCCAGAATCCACATGTCGTATCACAAAAAGTATACACTGAACACTTTGACTGTGAAATCCACTGGTGACTTGATCTTGAAAACAAAATAGATTTCCAATGCAACAGATATCTGAGGCAGACAGCTGTTCCCAAGGCCCACAGGCTGAGAAGCAAATGACAACAGATGCAGATCACTAACCCAAGAGACAAGACATGGCCTGAGATTTGCAGTTACACCCTCAATGAACTAAGCTGCTTCTCTCTCTTACGATTGTCCTCTTAGTGCAATTCTTGATGTTGGCAGAAATAGCAGTCTGGGGCTTCTCATTATTGTGGGATTCTACTGTTCATTCTAATGCTGTACCTCAAATCAATACAGCGTATGACACTTATTCTACTCCTAGCCCCCTTACTCTGACCAACAGGCTTAAATGCTTTGCCCTTCCTCCCATACTCCCACCCCAATCAACCAATCACAAGCTCAAGGCAAGGTTTCTCCAAAACACTCCAAGTAACGAACTTTTGGCAAGTTATTCACAGCACTAGTCCTTCACGCTTTAGCCACTGTCTCAGTGTTGGAAACCTGGATAAAGACTCCAATGGGAGGGTCTTATTTTACTGGCTGTCCCAGCATGCTCCCAAAACCCCTGCTCCTCTTTGGGCAGAGAAGTCAGCCAGTCCTCGTCTGTTCCACAGAGCAGCAGTTTTTATGAACGGAGCAGTTCTCATCCCCCACCTTCAACTCTATCCTTAGTCTCATGATGCTATCAAAGTCGAAAGCATAAAAATACCAGCAAGTGCATCTCCCTATGGGAAAAGGGAACACCTTAACCAAGAAATAGAGCACTTAACCACAGAATTGAGGACCGCCAACATATTAGACCCTCACCTACTGGATTCTTTACATTCAGGAGTCTCAAGAAACCCACTCTACATTCTAGATGCAGATGGAAACTCAAGCCCCTGCCTTAGATTATCAAATCCCATTCCATGTAATTCTACATTCATCCTCAGCTCCTCCTGGGTTTCTTCCCTGTGTGCCTCACTTGATTCCTCTGGCCAGTTTTCATGGCCACAGGTTTATCTGAACTGGATTGGAGTATCTTAGACCACTACAAACACCCCTGTAGTAAGTGGCATAAGACAGCTTGCCCTAACAAATCAGGTACCATACCATTGACCTCTGTCCCAAATAAAGGCAACTGTAAAGGCATCCATTCAGTTTCCAGCATCGACTGGCAATCCCAGAATGGCCTCTTTTTCCCATGCCTGGAAGCACTCTGCTCCTTGAGTTTCGCTCATTTTGCCTGGGATTCATTCTCTAAAATCCACCTTTCCAATTGAATTGCTCCCTTCCTCAGTACTGTTCTTCTTATGCTGCTCTACTCTATACCACAGTCTCCCTCCCTTCCAGGAAGGTCTTGGAACCATTGCCTATACAATGCCCAAATTATCCCTATTTCCAGAGAATCACTCTGCTCAAAGGTCTCTCTCGTTATGGTTGTCCATAACCACGAGTAGAGGATCAATTTCCTGCTCTTGGGGCTCTGTTCGTGGCCACCTGGTCCCGAAATGATACCATAGCCACTTTTGGTACACAGAGTTTGTCTTTTAGAAACCTCTTGGAAGGGTTACCCATGGGCCAACAGCATGCTGGAAGCTCATGACCAGCCTCCAAATGCAGATGGTTTCACTTGCCCTCAGAGAACTGCAAACTCTCTGGGTGTTGGACACCCTGAACAATGGGCAAGGAGGAGCATGTGCCCTTACTGGGAGGGAATGCTGTTTCTATTCCAACCAGTCTTCTCACGTAGAGGAGCACCTCAGTGCACTAAATGTGCCCGCTAAAGATTTATGGAATAGATACCACAACATTCTAAAGCAGGTCTCCCTCTCAACTGTTGCCTAGAAACCTTGACAGCATTCTCCTCTATACTCTTGTTGCTCTGTTGTCTCTCTTTCTTATTTGGCATTCTTGGCATTCCTCATGTGTCTCAACTAATCACTCTTGCCTTACATCCAATCAAAATCATATTTCAGGTGGATGTTCCTCCTCAATACGCAGAGCCTTCACAGCCTTTGATAAAAAGGAGGGAATGTCATATATTTATGATTTTCACGTTAATTGACATGATGTGTTGTAATGATTATACTGTCTAGATTGATTGGAACTTCCACATTTCCCAGGAGATTTTCTCTTGGAAGTCATAGCTACAGCCAACACGTTACACCAGAAACAGATACACCAAAACTCCTGACATTCTAACAATTCACAAATTGCTGAGTTTTGAGCTGCCAACAGGACAAAAACAGAGGCATGCTAACTCTGTTCTTTCTACCCCACTAAATAATCAGAAGGCTCAACCACGCTTAAGACTTGAGACAATCAACTTAAGAACTGCGCACACAGAACTCTAGGCCACCTGCATTGTCCCTAAAATGCATGCATGTGGGAGTCTGACAGGGAAAGTGTTTCAGGACCTAAGAATAATTGCATTGTGATCTACCTCCTTGTGGCTTTTTTGGTATATAGCCCTGTCTTTGCACAGTAACAGAAACCTTTCTCCTGAGGGAGAATTTCATAGGCCAACTTGTCTTACTCACTCTGAAATTAATTAAACAATTTTTTCATTCCTGATGCACCTGTCTCTACCTTACTCTGCTCAACTCTGTCTATTCCCAGATTAGAACCTGAAGGAGCCTGGACTACATTTAAAATTCTTTTGACATATATACTTATTTGAACACTGACTCCACCATTAGATTATGAGCTCATTGAGAGCATTTTGCTTTATTCTGTTTCAGTTTAGTTTCTCTCTTTGTTTTCTGCCTTTCTCTGTATCTAAGTGCTTACCATAGTGTTTGGCAGACAGTAGGCACTTAATTAATACATGCGCATTGACTGACTGAGAGTGATTGATGGGATCATCGGATTTTCTCTTAGATTTTTAGCCCTATTCACAAAAATAGGAAAAGAGGGAAAAAATCAGAAACGATTTAAAGGAAATGATTGAAGATGATACAAAAGTTTCAGGAACATTCTGTTCTTGAAATCCTTCAAGTAGTATGAATTTGAAAGGGGCTGAAAACTATTTGTTATGTGGATGGGTCCCATCCAGTATGAAGCATGGCTAACTTTGAGGACTCAAAACTGTGCCACAAAGTCCAGGTCAGGGCTGTACATCAATCGAATAATATGGAATCAGTCAAGCACCAAGTAGCCATACTTCTGTCACTGTGTCTAGAAACCAGTATACTGAAAGATGAGTGACATAGAATACGATAAAGAGAAGCAGGAGTCAATTTTTAACTACTTGTGTATTTATTGGTATTGTAAAGAAAGGGAAGGAGAAGATAAAGAGGTATGTACTCTTCCAATATCCGGGTCCACATGAGGATTGAAGGATGCCTCCCAAACATACATCTTCCTTTTCAGGCACTGAAATAAGAAGCGGAGAAGCTTTTAGGAGATGAAATGTGCTTCACTGGCTCCCTGGCCTACAGGCAATGGCAATGACAAAGTCACATTACTGCAATTTTGAAAAGAAAACAAAAGAATATTTAGAGAGAGACACTGGACAGGGACAGCTATGAGTAGCATAAAGAAAGCAGGAAAGAATAGGTGATTTTTTGATCTCTTGAATTCTCTCTCTCTCTCTCTCTCTTTCTCTCTCTCTCTCTCTCCCTCTCTCTCTCTCTCTCTCTCTCTCTTTCTCTCTTTTTCTCTTTCTCTCTCTCACTTTTGATCTCTCTCTCGCTTTTGACGTCTCTCTTTCTCGTTTCCTCCCCAATGCTGCCGATCTATGTTTCCCCTGCACCGTCTCTATCGCTGTCCCCATGTGCCAATCAGGGACAAGGAGACATAAAGAAGCAAAAGGGAGCACATAGACTGCAGAAGAGTGAAGCAGAACCAAACTAATAGAAAATAGGAAAGAGGTGAAAAGGTATTCTGGGACTGGCAAAATGTCAGTTTACAGTCACTACATATTCAAACATGGACAATCCTTCACTGAGAAGAAAAATGAAGTACCTTGGTGGTGGGGAGAGTTGATGACTTCCTTACTGGCCACCTTGAGGGCCTCCCTGCTGTCCACCTGGAGGACCTCCCTGAGGACCACCTTGACGGCCTCCCTGCTGGCCACCTTGAGGTCCTCCCTGCTGGCCACCTTGACGGCCTCCCTGCTGGCCACCTTGTGGGCCTCTTTGCTGACCACCTTGACGGCCTCCCTGCTGGCCACCTTGAGGTCCTCCCTGCTGGCCACCTTGTGGTCCTCCTTGCTGACCACCTTGAGGTCCTCCCTGCTGGCCACCTTGACGGCCTCCCTGCTGGCCACCTTGTGGGCCTCCTTGCTGACCACCTTGACGGCCACCCTGCTGGCCACCTTGAGGTCCTCCCTGCTGGCCACCTTGTGGGCCTCCTTGCTGACCACCTTGAGGTCCTCCCTGCTGGCCACCTTGAGGGCCTCCCTGCTGGCCACCTTGTGGGCCTCCTTGCTGACCACCTTGAGGTCCTCCCTGCTGGCCACCTTGACGGCCTCCCTGCTGGCCACCTTGACGGCCTCCCTGCTGGCCACCTTGAGGTCCTCCTTGCTGGCCACCTTGAGGACCTCCTTGTGGGCCACCTGGAGCTGCATCTCCTGATTCATCATCTTCCGGAGGACCTTGAGTTACAGGTTTTTCATCACCACCTTCTTGATTGCCAGAATCTGGATCATCTTGCTGGGAGTCGTTTGGTGCTGCTGTTGGACTTTCTACATTTTGTTCTTCTAAAAGGATACAGATTAGATAAACAAAAATCAGAAGAAGGAAAAAGTCTGACATGCAGTGAATGCAGACAGAGTGATTTGTCTCATAGGCTAATTGTCCAAAGGATGGAGCCCTTGCTACCTCCCCTGTAGTGTTGAATAAGGGTGACCCAGGCTTACTCGATGGATAACTAAGAAGGATTTGAGAGATCCTTTCCGGTTCCAGTCTTAAAGGAAGCCTAGATGAGATTGTGTGATGGAAGATCATATTAGTCATTGGCAAGGCTCAGGCCTAACCTAGACTCATGCAATCACAGGGGTAGAAGATATTGTCAACTTGTTCTATCAAAAGCATGACTTCTCCCTTTCTGTGTGTCTTAGTCACAGTTGTTTCTTATATGTGCATCCCTCATTTGTGGATGGCCTCACGTTTTCTGTGTATGGTTTCCTCGTACATATTTCTTACAAAGTTCGACTCTTCTACTTAGTATACTATCAAGCAATTTCAATGCAATCTTCATCATACAGGTAAAGAATTCACAGCATGTTTTTTTTTCTTTCTCATGAACTATGTCCACCAATACATATTGATTAAGTGCCTAAAATGTGCCAGGTCCTATGACTGACTCATACAGAGTCAAACCTCTCAGTGTGGACTCTTGCCCTATAATTTAAAGAAAATTCTGTCCCATGAAATTCCTACTAAATGGGACAAGCATATGATGCCCTGGAGTGAGAGAGATCTTATGAACTATGATAAGGAAGAATGAAGTGGGGAAAGAAGGAAACTGAGAAAAGAAAAGGAAAGATTGGATTTAAATGATGGCAGCCTGCAGGATAAAGATTTGTTATGATCATGAATGGCACTGTTAATGATCTCCTACATTTGAGCTATTTCAGAAAGTAAACAGATTAAGGCTGGTAGGTTTATTGTCAGAGAGGAGAAATGGTAGTTTGTTCTTTAGTTTTTGAAAAGTGGGCCAAAGTTTCTTATGAATTGCCTCATCCCTTGATATGGATCACATCCAAAACAGCTGGTGCTCTGAATACTTGAATCTCTCAAAGTGAGGAGAAGCTCAAGTATAGTACTCCACAATTTATGGTACAAAAGTCCTTGGGAATTTTTAATTGATTACCTATGTAACTGAGACAGTTACCACATTAATACAACTTGAGAATACACAGATAACATATATTGCATATTATTATGTTTCCCCACTTAGGCTAACTCAATATGACGTCAATACTTCTGAAAAAATAATAAAATTGTATTCAGCACTAATTTTATTGGGCAGAATGCCCAATATTGGCATGTTTAGAAAATTTTGGCTAGTTCTATGTAAACACTTCCCCTTCTAATTAAAAAAAAACCATTTTGGTGTAATCTCCAGTTAAGATGTTACCTCCATGAAGGCATAAATTTCTTCACTCTAATTTAGTCCTCTACTTTTGCACTGAATCCCCGGAAATAAATGTTTGTTCATTATTAGTGTTAGGAAGACATAGCTTCCTCTTGACCCAGAAGCAAGAGCCTTATGAGTGAGGCAGAATTCAAAAGTATCTAGGGAATAGTTTAAACTCTGCCTGAGCAGCCCCCTCTCAAAGAGATCTTTGGTATATTGGAGGAATTGTACACACACATTGAAAAAAAAGGGGTCCGTATAGTAAAGGGAAGAATTGAAATATATATATATATATATATATATATATATATATATATATATATATGTATGTATGTATGTATGTATGTATGTATGTATGTATGTATGTATGTATATATATATGTATGTATATATACATATATTCAGTGTCACATTCTGGATGGAAAATGTCATCTGCATGTTTCCCAAAGTTTATTTTTTCCCCACAAAACTGGAAACATTTCAGAAAAGATAAAAAAATTTTAATTGCTTTTCAGTATTTTATGCTAGATAATTGAGTTCATTAAGAATGTATTAAGTAGCTGTTATGTGCCACTTACTTTGTGAAGTGCTGGGTGTGCAAAGAAAGAGTAAACAGTCCCTGAAATTGTGGAAATAAAATTCTATTTTGGAAAATATGTACAAAAATAACATGCAAAGTATATAAAAATAATTATTTCTTAGGTGAAGAGAACATCTGAACATGAAGTCGAGCAAGGAATCAAGAAAGATTTCTTATTAGAGAAGACAGAAGTGCAACGTTAACAGAAGCTAGGAATTCCAAGAGGTAAAGACGAGTAACAAATATGAAATAATGGAATGTTATGCATTCCGAATAGCAAGGAACATAGATAACTGAAGAAAAGAAGAAATACAGTCTAAAGAGTAAGTTGGACTTGACTTGGTACCCAGAGAAGAAAAGAGATTTGAGGAGTCATCAGAACATGGAAATGAAGAAGAACACCTCCTTTTAATCTAACTCTAGGAAGACAAAAGTACCTGAATAACTGAGAATGGTAAACTCCAAATGATTTCACTTTAAACATAACCCTGACCTCCACACCAACAACCACCTCACATGGTCCTAGATTCTCTGTGTCTCCCACTTACCTTCATCTGTCAATTGAGCTGCGCTCAGGCCCAGCAGGGCAACTGACAAAAGGAGCAGGAGCCACTTGGTAGCAGCCATGGTGTCGATGCTATCTGTGTTGCATGGACTGAAGGCAACTGCTCTTATAAGGACCTCAGAAAACAATGTCCTCTTTGAAACATCACTCTCAGTCCCTTACCTGAAGAAACTGTTCATATCCTGATCAGTTCCTTCTCTAAGTTTTGGCTGGATTTTGTTTGAGGGCTGGCAAAACTCCTGCCCAAAAAGTCACCACGAAATAAAAGGTAGCCAAAGCCTTTAAAGCCTGCTTGCCTGGAAACACCGCATATGATGTGGTGATTACCGTAATGGCTGGTCTTCAATCCTGTGATTCCCCTGCGATGCTTGAGGGTAAATTTTGATATCCTGTGTTGCAAAAGTCATTTAAATGTCATTGACTCATGAACTTTCACTGACTTTTTTCCAGTGCCAGGAATGAGCTATCAAGGTCAATATACAATGGAAGGTTAAAAAACAGAAATGAAATTACTAGATACAGTAACAGTTCAAGCAAGCTCCTGCCCCATCTACTCCTATTAAAAGCTACATAAACATCAACCTCTGTTCTCCTTGGTCACCTGAGGATACCAGCCATCATGGCACCTAGCTAGCATACCTCTCCCCATTACTGCTTCTACCCAATATCTTAAATGATATTTCCCAAAACTTAACTAAATTAGGTTTTCAAAAAATATTTGATGTTGAGAAAACTTTTTTCCTCAAAACTAATGTGTCCCTCCATCTTTCCTTCAAATGTTCTACTCACCAAACGTCTCTATCATGAACTACTGCTCCAGGTAAAGAGGTACTCAACCCATTTCCTGACCACATTCATTGGCTTATAGGATCTCATTCATGGACTTACGGAAGGGATTTTAGAGACCATATAGTCCAATTCCCTCATTTTTAGATAAAGAGCATGAAGCCCAGTGGGTGAAGTAACTCATCCACAGTCATGAACAGGTAGCAGAGTCAAAGTGCTAAACCTTTGCCTATCAGTTTTTCTCTGAAGGGACAAATGATTCATCATTTATTATCCGGGACAGAGACTGGTCATTGCAGCTAGCCACTATTGGGATTTTTATTTACATAATTATAGTCATTGTACATATCGTTCTCCTAGTTCAGCTTCTGTCACTACATGAATTCACAAAAATACTACAGTGTTTCTCTGAATTAATCATAGTCTTCATCTCTGATAATTCAATTAACAAATCACATCTTTACATTTACATGATCATGATATGGTTAGCCATCCTCTAGTAGATGGGCACTTATGTTATTTCAATTTCATTTTGCACAAATAAAAATAAAGTTTTAATTAGCTTTTTAAATACAGAATTATTCCCTCTGATGATTACTTCCTTGATTTATATTCAAAGTACAGATATTGAGAAAAAGGATATAAACAGGTTATTTACAAATCTTTTAAAATTCTAATTGTTTTGAAAAGCATGAAGAGGAATAGCAAGAACCATACATGACTGGAGGAAAGAATAGAATGTAAAGATTAGTTTTTGTTTGACTTGTAAGCCAGGGAAGAAAAGAGACTTGAGGAGGCATGAGAACATGAAAAATAAGAGTGCCAACTCCTATTTATCTAACTTCAGGAAGACAAAAGTACCTGAATTCCCAGCTTGACTGAAACTGTCTAAATGTATCTGTCTTCCCATTGCTATTGTTGTTCAGTCCCTTCAGACATGTCTGACTCTTTGTGATCCCATTTGAGGTTTTCTCAGCAAAGATACTGAGTGGTTTGCCATTTCCTCCTCCAGCTCATTTTACAGACTAGGAACTGAAGCAAACAGAGTTAAATGAATTTTGGTATCAGAAAGGACCCTGGCATACCCAGGAGGCCTTGCTGTACAAGTTCTAAGATCTGCTTTTCTAAAAGGAGAGCAACTTTTGAGGGGGTCAACGATCACTTTAATGGAGCACATATATCACTCACTTACTTCAGGGGAAAAAGTCATCACCCTGAACTTCAGAGAAAAAACTAATGGAGAAACACAGATGAACAGGCAGGGTTTCCAACTGCCTGACAGTAAGAAATACACACATCACAGATCAACAGACAGATCCAACTGTATGACCGTATACATACATACATACATATGTTTATATGTGTGCGAATATAATATATAACATATATACATATATACATGTGTGTATATATGTACACATCCAAACACACATGCACATACATATGCACATGTATGCGTGCACACACACACACACATATATATGTATATATATATATATATATATATGCTCAAACATCTGGGCTTTCGAAGCTGAGGGCTCCTTTGCTGCTACCCAGAGTGACATATGGCTAAAGAAATACTTCCAGTGAATAAGCTCCAAAGTACAACCTCACCTCAGAGTATTTACACATATTCAGAGTTGGAGGGCAGGACACTCTAATCCAGTGCCTAAATAGAAATTAACGAAAGATGCTGGAGGCCTGTTAATGAGTGAGGAAGATCTAATTAACATTACACTTGCCAGTGTGACTTACCCACACTCAAGTGTCTGAGGCATATTTGAACACAGGAAGATGAATCTTTCAGACTCCATTTCCCAGCACCCTATCCACTAGGCCACATCACTGCCTATTTTCCCTCAAAAATAAACTGTATCCTTCTTTAAATAACTTTACTAGTGGTAGGGTTGTAACACGAGACTTCGGAGTCATTTTCATAGCCATTCATCTAATAATTAATGAAGTGGAACAATCTTTAAAATGGTTGTAGATGGTTTGAAATCCCTTTGGAAAAAACATGTTCAATTGCATACTGTGGCAGACAAGACTGTAGGTTACTTTTACTGAAATAATATTTTACTCTTTTCCCTTTATTATTTCTATAACAATCAATGATCTACTGAGCAACGGAAGGGTGAGATTTATTTTTAAATTAAATTGCTTTACAAGTAAAAGATATAAATATCTTTTTCAGAAAATGCAAATATCCATATTTTCCTTAGCCATCTGATTATTGGGTAATATTTTGACCATCTATTGATTTCATTCTTATGAATGACTTACATATCAGATTATCAGAGACAATTAATGTAAATGGTATCCCACTCCACTATTCGTCTTCTTAATCTATTTACATTGACTTTATTCATTTTATATCTAAAACATGTAAAGTGTTTTAGATTTCATATTCTAAAATTTTCACCATGGTCAAAACTGGAAAGTATATATCTTTCTATTTTCTTCTTTCTGCCTTTCTTCTTTCCTTCTTTCTTCTTTCCTTATTTTATTCTTTACTTCCGTAATTTTTTGGATTAGTTTACATATCCATTTCTTCCCTATTGTCACACATGGTGTAATATATACTCATCACCATGAACTTCAGAGAAAATACTAACAGAGAAACAAAGGTCAACCAACAGACAGGCTTTCCAACTGTATGAGAGTAGGCAATACATACATCAGACATCTGCAGACAGATACAACTATCTGACCAGACACACACACAAACACACACACACACACACACACACACACACCTCTTCTGTAGGCTATATTTGTCCTTCTACAACTTTACAATATGGAGGGGCAACCAGAATGTTGGAGAAAAGCTAAGAGATTGACTCAGTGAGCTCTGCTACCTTTCCTTGGGGGGGACATTAAATAAGTCCTCTAAAGGAATTCTGAAGCAACAGAATCCACAAAAAACATGTAGTTCAACAATTTTCCAAACCAAAACAGCTTAGAGGGACTTCAGGAAAGGTCCATCTTACTTCGATAAAAGCAGAGTGTATCCCAGGTAATGTGATCTTCACGTAGGTCAGAGGCAGACTTTTAGTCATGGCATAGATCGGAAAATAGGCCCATGCTCCTGGCTCAGGAGGCCAGTGGCACAGGAAGGCAGCTGTGAAGGCTCCAGCCCCAGTGGAGCAGACATCTTGCCAGGCTTGGAACCCACATCACAACAGGCATGACTAATGCCAGGTTGCCCCAACAAAGCAACTGAGGCAACACCCCTGGAGGAACAAGGTCAGAAAGCCAATGTTCATGGCTCTGGCTACCAGTATGGGAAGCTTAAGACAGGACCCCTGGTATCTCAGGAGCAGAGTTCAAATTGAAAAGTCAAGAAACAGACTAGAAAAGTGAGCAAAACAAAAGAGAACCCTGACCATGGAATGACACTACAGAAACACAGAAAATCCAACAATAAACTCATAAGAGGACAACAAAATTGAAACAATTACATGTGAATTCTCATAGAGGAATGTGAGCTGGTATCAAGCACAAAAATCCTGTTAGAAAAGATCAAAAAGGATTTTTTAAAAAATCAAACAAGACAGGCAGAAGAAAAATTGAGGAAACAAATGAGTGATGCAAGAGAATCTAAAAAAAGAGGTCCATAATATGGAAAAGGAAGCACAAAAATTGAATGAAGAAAACAACTCCTTAAAAAATAAAATTGACCAAATGGAAAAGGTGGTACAAAGGCTGAGGAAAAATAATACATAAGAATTAGACTGGGGAAGTTGAAGCTAATAGCACTAGGAGACTTCAAGATTTAGTTAAATAAAACCAAAAGAAAAAAAATCAGAAAAATGTAAAATACCTTACTGGTAAAACAACTGACACAGAAAATAAATCTGGAAGAGGTAAATTAAGAATTACCTCAAAGGCACGATCAAAACAACAGCCTGGACAACTTACTCCAAGACATTATCAGTGAAAAGCCCCAATCCTAGAACAAGAGGGTAAAATAGTCATTGAAAGAATTCATCTATCACCTCCTGAAAAAAAATATAAGATTAAACTTCCAAGAAAAATTGTAGTCAAATTCCAGGATTGTCAAGTCAAGGAAAGAATACTGCAAGTAGCCAGAAAGAAACACCTTAAATATCAAGGAACTACAGACAGGACTGCAAAGTACCTGGCAACTTCTACATTAAAGAAGAAGAAAATTTGGAATATGATAGTTTAGAAGTCAAGAGAGCTTGGATAACAAGCAAGTAATACCAATTACACAGCAAAACTGGGCATATTCTTTCAGAAGAGACAACCAACATTCAATGAAACAGTGAAATTTCAAATTTTTTGATTAAAAGATCAGATATGAACAGAAAATTTAACCTTCAAGTATAAGACTCAAGAGAAGCATAAGATAGTAAGAAAGAATAAAGAAAATACTTACTTAACTAGGTTAAACTGCTCACATTGCTATACAGGTTGATGATACTTGAAATTCTAAATAACTGTGTCTCTATTTGGGAGGTTATAAATAGAAATATACATAGACATATACCCCTTTATTTCTGAATAAGTTGAATTTGATATGATGATATAAAATATGAGGAGGTAAATCTATTAAAAATACCAGTATTAAAAATGATAAGGGTGAATTCACAATCAACGAAGAGGAAATTGCAGCAATAATTATGAGTTATTATACCCAACTGTATACTAATAAATCTCAAAATCTAAGTGAAATGGCTGTATAGTTTCTAGATAGATTAATTGCTCAGATTAACCAAAGAATAAATATAATATTTCAATAAGCCATTTCAGAAATAGAAATTGAATAAGTCATCAATGAACTCCCTAAGAAAAAAATCTCCATGGCCAGATAGATTTACAAGTGAATTCTATTAAACATGCAAAGAATAATTAATTGCAATACTATATAAACTATTTGCAAAATTCGACAAAGCAAGAGTCTTACCATATTCCTTTAACGAAACAAATATGATGCTAATGCTTAAACCAGGAAGAGCCAAAAGGAAGAAGAAAAGCTACAGACCAATGTCTCTAATGAATATTTGTGATAAAATTTTAAGTAAAAGAAGATAGAGGGTAGAAGCTGTGGAGTGGGTGGCATTGACTGTGGTTTTCTGGTGGTGTGACCACCCAGTGATCACCCTTCAGACAGGAGAAGCATCACTGCCTAGGGGCCCCTGCCCTGAGCAGAGCTATATGATTTTTTTTTTTCCTGAGGACTGCTTTAGCAGTTGTATCCCAAACATTTTGATGGCAGAATTGAACGATGGACCTGTAGACCCTCCCTCCTAAATAGCTCATAAAATACCTCTAAACAAATTCTAGAGCAACACAAGGTACAAAACGATAGAGTGAAAGATATTTCCAGCCCAAACTATCCTGGAAGGCTGACAGGAATGATTTATCTCACCAGGCACTGAGCAGAGCACAGTCCAGACTTGTCCACCTAGCACCAGCAGGAACAGGAATGGAGCAGGCCTCAGCAAAGGAATCCTCAGCAACAGCTGCAGTTCCAAGATTCCTCAACCAACAAACACCAAAGACAGCTTCAAAGGTAAGTGAGAAAGCTCTCTCATCAGCATCAGAAAGGAACACTATCCAGCCTCTCTAGTAGAATCAACAGCAATGATAGCCTTGATTCTTGGAGGACTCAGCCTAAAGCCCCTAGGACAACTGAGCCACTGATCTGGGTCTCAGCCCTGAGTGGCTCTCCTGGGTTGAAGAAGAGTACTGCCAGTGCAGCAGGTGGAGGCTCTGGAGCAGGAACTCTACTGGCAGATGCTGGCCAGAACAGAGTGCTTATGGTTGCTCCCAGCTCAGAGTGCAGAGTAGGAGAGGAGTAAGCTCCTCTTCTTGATTAGGCCACCTTGGAGGAACTGAGAACTTCCAGGTCCCCAGACTATACTCTCCTCTTCACAAAGGACTCAAAAGTCAAAAAAGTGGCTAGGAAAATACCCAAAAAAGCGGGGGAAAGACTATAGAAGGCTACATTCTGGGTGAACAGGTACTTTCTTCCATCAATTTGGATGAGGAAGAAAAATGCATTCCAACAGAGGAAGAAATAAAAGTCAATGCTGCTTCATCCAAAACCTCCAAAACTAATATTCAATGGTCTCAGGCCATGGAAAACCTCAAAAAAATATTTTGAAAATCAAGTAAGGGAGGTGGAGGAAAAAATGGGAAAAGAAACGAGAGTGATGCAAGAAAATCATGAGAACTGAGATAACAGCTTGCTACAGGAGACCCCAAAAAATGCTGAAGAAAGAAAAACCTTCAAAAATAGGCTAACTCAGTTGGCAAAAGAGGTCCAAAACGCCAGTGAGGAGAAGAATGCGTTAAAAAGCAGAATTAGCCAAATGGAAAAGGAAGTTCAAAAGCACACTGAATAAAATAGTTCATAAGAAATGTGAATGAAGCAGAGGGAAGACAATCACTTCACGAGAAATGAAGAAATTACAAAACAAAACCAAAGCAATGAAAAATAGAAGCAAATGTGAAATATCTCATTGGGAAAACAACTTACATGGAAAATAGATGAAGGAAAGACAATTATAAAATTATGGGACTACCTGAATCCATGATAAAAAAAGGGAGCCTAGGCATTATCTTTCATGAAATTTTCAAGGAAAACTGCCCTGATACTCAAGAGCCAGAAGCCAAAATAAATATTGAAAATATTCACCAATCACCTGCTGTAAGAGATCCAAAAAGAAAACCTCCTAATAATATTGTAGCCAAATCCCAGTGTTTTCAGCTCAAGGAGAAAATATTGCAAACAGCTAGAAAGAAAGAATTGTAGTATTGTGGGAATAAAATCAGGATAACAGATCTAACAGATTCTTATATAAGGGATAGAAGGACTTGGAATATGATATTCCTGAAGTCAAAGGAACTAGGATTAAAACCAAGAATCATCTACCTAAAAAAAAACTGAGTGTAATACTTCAGGAGGAAATATGGTCATTTAATGAAATAGAGGACTTTCAAGCATTCTTGATGAAAAGACCAGAACTGAATAGAAAATTAGACTTTCAAACACTGGAATCAAGAGAAGCATGAAAAGGTAAACAGGAAAGACTAATCACATTGGATTTACTAAAGGTGAACTGTTTACATTCCTACATGCAAAGACAATATTTGTAACTCTTAAAACGTTTCTCACTATGTGGGTAGTTGGAGGGATTATGCACATATATCTAAAGACAGAGAGCACAGAGTGAGTTGAATAGGAAGGGATGATATCTTAAAAAATAAAATTAAGGTGAGAGAGGGGAATATATTGGGAGGAGAAAGGGAGAAATGGAATGGAGCAAATTATCTCTCATGAAAGAGGCAAGAAAAAGGTCTTTTCAATGGAAGGGAGAAGAGTGGAGGTGAGAGAGAAAAAGTGAAGCTTCTTCTCTTCACATTTATCTTAAGGAGGGAATAACATGCACATTCAATGTGATATGAAAACCTATCTTACACTACAAGAAAGCAAGAGAGAAAGGAATTGTCAGGTAGGGTGGATGGTAGAAGGGAGGGCAAATGGGAAGAGGGAGTAACTAGAAGTAAATACTTTTGGGGATTGAAAAGGTTAGAGAAGAGCATAAATGGAGGGCAGGATAGGATGGTGGGAAATATAGTTAGTCTTATCTAACCTGATTTTTAAAGACGTCTTCTGCAAAACTACACATATATAGCCTATATTGAATTGCTGGCCTTCTCAGAGAGCATGGGTGGGGAGGGAGGAAGGGAGAGAAGTTGGGAATCAAAGGTTTAGAAACGAATGTTGAGAATTGCCTTTCCATACAACTGGAAAATAAGAAATGCACGTAAAGGGGTATAGAAATCTATCTTGCCATACAAGAAAAGAGAAAAGATGGGGATAAGGGAAGGGAGGGGAGTAATAGAAGGGAGGACACATTGGGGGAAGAGGTAATTAAAATGCACAGCCTATTGGAGTGGGGGGAAGGGAGAGATGGGGAGAAAACTTCGAACTCGCAATTTTGGGGAAAGGAATGTTGAAAATTAAAAACAAATTGGAAAAAAAAATAAAAACAAGGAAGATAGAGATATTTGTCACCAGGATAATACCCTATGACCAGGTGGTTGCTGTTGTTGTTATATTTGTCCTTAGTTTCCAAACTTGCAATGAAGTTGCCATCAGAGAAATGAGGACATGACATGCCCTTGACTTTGTTTTTAGTGATGGAGGGTTGTACAAGGTCACCAGCCTCACTTCTCCTCCACAGTCATCTGAATCCAGTGACCAGATATTCATCAGGAAGACTAGAAATAACCAGGATGCACTGGGAGACCTTGGCCCCTGTAGGTCAAGGTCTATGCAGATCCTTACTTAGGGTAAGGTAATGCTCATTCACTGAATAGGCCTGTTTAAGAAGTAGCCAGGTCGTGTCCCCTTTCGTGGGAAAAAGAAAAGCAAAGACATCAGGCTGGAAGGAAAACAGCAACAGTTGCTATTTATAATCTCTCTTAAGCCAGGAGAGCCCAGAAGAGCCCTTAGACATGGACCCTGTGATGGCTCCACGTAAGAATGCAGTATGTTTCAGGTTTTGGGATGGGAGAGAAAGGGAAATAGGACACGACAGAAAAAAAGGAAAGGACAGGAAAAAAAGGGAAGGGAGGGGAAGAGAAAGGAAGGCAAAGGAAGGCAAAGGAAGGGACAGGAAGGGAAGGGAAAGGAATGCAAAAGAAGGGAAACAAAAGGAAACAAAGGGAAGGGAAAGGAGGGAAAAGGAGGGAAAGGGATGTGGTTTTGTTTGTTCTTTCCAGTCATATTGTTCATTAGTCATTGCTTATATTTTTTTTTATATAATATTTTATTATTTCACCAATTACATTTTGTTCCTTCTTATTGAATAAAATATTTGCAGTTTTTAGCAATCACTTCCACAAAATTTGGATTTCCAAATTTTCTCCCCATCTCTCCCCTCTCCCTATCCCAAGATAGCGTACATTCTGATTACCCCTATCGTCAACTTGCCCTTCTTCTATCATCCCATACACACACTCTCTTATTCTCTTCCTTTCAATTTTCCTGTACGGGAAGATTGATTTCTATACACCATTGACTGTATATTGTATTTCCCAGTTGCATGTAAAAACAATTTTTAGCATGTATTTTTTGTTACATTCTAAATTAAAAAAAATATTTTCATAACTATGAGTTCCACTTTCTCTCCCTTCCTCTATACCCACCCACCCTCCATGAGAAGGCATGTGGGTTGCATGTGTGAAGTCATGCAAAACACTTCCTCAATAGTCATGTTGTGAAAGACCAACATTGTCCTCCATTCTATCCAGTCCCCCCATTTATTCTATTCTTTCCTTTGACCCTGTCCCTCCTCAAAACTGGGTGCACATGATTTACTTCTCCCCGAATCTGCTCTCCTTTCTATCATCTCCATCCCACTCCTGTCTTATGTCCTATTCCTATACTTTCCTGGAGGAGAAGATAAAATTCCATACCGATTTGAGAGAGTATGTTATTGCCTACTTAAGCCAAACCCAATGAGATTAAGGTTCACTCATTCCCTCTCACCTACCTCCTCTCCCTGTCCACTCTAAAAGCTTTTCCTTGCCTCTTTTATAGGAGATAATTTACACCATTCTACTTCTCCTTTTCTCTTTCTCCTATTATATTCTTCTTTCACCCCTTAATTTTAGTTTTGAGGTCACCCCTTCATATTCAGGGCGAGCCCTGTGTCTTCTGTCATTATGTGTGTGTGTGTGGGTGTGTGTGTGTGTGCGTGTGTGTGTGTAAGTTAAAAATATCTTTCCTTGAAGGAATGTAAACAGTTCAGCTTTAATAAGGTTCTTATAATTTGTCTTTTCTGTTTACCTTCTTCATGCTTGTCTTCAGTCTTGCAGTGGAAAGTCCAATTTTCTATTCTATTTCTCTGAGTCTTTTCATCAAGAATGCTTGAAAGTCATCTATTTCATTGGATATCTACTTTTCGCCCTGAAGGATTATGCTCAGCTTTACTGAGTAGGTGGTTCTTGGCTGTGATCCTATCTCCTTTGACCTCCAGAATATAACACTCCAAATCATTTGATCCTTTAAAATAGAAGCTGCTAAATTTCGCATTATCCTGATTGTCTTTCCACAATATTTGAACTGCTTCTTTCTGGCTGCTTGTTATACTTTCTCCTTGACATGGCAACTCTGGAATGTGGCTATAATATAACCAGGAGTTTTCCTTTGGGGATCTCCTTCTTGAGGTGATCAATGGATTCATTCAAATTCTATTTTACTCTCTAGTTCTAGAATGAGTACAGTTTTCCTTTATAATTTCTTGAAATATAATGTCTAGGCTCTTTTTTTACCATGACTTTCAGGTAGTCCAATAATTTTTAGGTTGTCTCCCTTGCATCTATATGCTAGGTGAGTTGTTGTTTTTTTTTTAATGAGATAATTCACATTGTCTTCACTCCTTCCAAATTCCACCAACAATGCCCTACTTTGTTTACCTTTCCAGAAAACTTTGAATATTAACTATTCACATCTTTTGTCATATTCTTAAATTTGTGAATGTCAGGTGAAACCTCAGGGTTGTTGTGATTTGTATTTCTACTCTCACTAGTCATTTGGAGAACCATTTCATATTGCTACAAGTTTGTACTTTTTGAGAACATTTATATGCCATCATTATTTGTTCATCCATTCCACAATTCATAGATCCCTTCCTTATTCCTAGATCTTAATCTAAAGCTAATTTCTTGGTTTCCTTTGAAGTTATCCTAACAGTTTTAGTAAATAGTGAACCTTTAATAAAACTGCTACTGTCATTGGACTGAACTTACGCTGTGCCACTATGTAATATTCCCTTCTTAAAATATGTAAACACACTGTGTTCTACTAGTCAACTTTTCTTTATTTTTCACTACTACACAACATTCTTGATGGTTACTGCTTTGTATTGTTTATTGGAATAGTTATTGGACTGATTTTGTTCCCATTTTTCATTGAGAATATTGAGTATTTAATCTTAGAAATATGTTATATCATTAAGTTTTCCTAATTATAAAGCAGTCTTTGGCAATTTGATTGGCATGACATTAAAAGAGCTCTGAGTTTTCATTTTTCTATTTTTTTCTTTTCAAGTCTATCTATTTCTCCTATGACTTTTAGTATTTCTTCTTCCATGATTGTCTTCTTTTTCTCCCAGGATCAAAAGACCACATGGACCATTTTCCTCTTCAGGTGAGCATGTCTCACCAAATTCTTTCTCTCTCGTAACTTTCTTTTCTGAGCAACTGCCCTCAAAGTTAACCATGCACACACCAAGAAAAATGTTCATCCAGGTGATACTGTTGGCTTGCTCCGAAGAATTTTAGTTCTGTGGACTTTCCTTTCTTCTACTGAATCTGGCACTCTCCCTAAAATGTTCAGTTTTTTAGATTTTTCTTTTTTCTAAGTAATTTCTTTAATTTCCTTTGTAATTCAAATACTTGTAACAATTTTCTTTCTCAAATATTGTTCTTTCCTTATCATAGAACTATGATAGTTGATTATATTATTTCTTTTTTCTTTACTGTACTAAATTGACTTGAGTTCCTCTCATTTGAAATACTTGCTTGTCCATTTGAATGCTTGTTTATTTGTGTACAATAAATAACCTTGTAGAATAAAGGGTCTTCATGAACACCGTGAACTCCTCCTGGAGGACGAACTGGAAAACTTCTTGGAAAACCACCTGGAAAACCTCCTTGATGGTCACCTGGAAAACCTCCTTGGGGACCACCTGGAATACCTTCTTGTGGGTCACCAGGATGACCTCTGTTTTTGATAACCTGGTGGAGTATCAGGGGCTGAATCTCTTGACACAGTATCTCCAAGGGGCCCTGGATGCCCATGTTTTTTCCTAACCACCTTGTTACTTGACAATGGGCTTGTTGCCCTGTTCCTCTTCAGAATCCCACAGCCACTTGGTGCTGCTACATCTCCTGGATCTTCTGAACTTTGTTCACTCTCTGTGAGGAGACAGCACACCTGGAGAAAACTCAGATGAAGGAAGAGGCTTGATATGCAGTGGATGCAGACAAAATGGTTGATGTCATAGGTTAATTGTCCAAAAAAGGGAGCCCTTGCTACCTTCTCAGAATTATTGAATTAGGGTGACCCAGGTTTACTTGGTGGATGTTTAAGGATCTAAGTGATTCAGTCTTGTCCCAGGCTCAAAGTAAGCCTAGACAAGATCATCTGAAAGAAGATCGTAAAGAGAGTGGAAGGGAATAGGCTTAACCTAAGCTCAGGTAATGACAGCAGTAGAAGACATTGACAACACACGATATCAAAACCATGATTTATCCCTTCAATTGTGTCTTGGTGACATGTTCCTTACACATGAATCCCTTCAGTTGTAGTTCACTATGAATGGATACTTCCTATGTATTTCTAGTTCATTCCAATTATCTACTTAGTATATGTGAGGGAAAATATATTCAAGCTTCAGGGAACTGTGCAAGAATTTACTTTACATCATGTTCTGTACTTCTTATGAACTGTGTCCATCAGTCAAAATTTATTAAGTGCCTTTCATGTGCTAGTTCCTCTGACTGACTGGTAAAAAGCTAAACAGCTGAGAATTCCCTCTTCTTTAAGGAAGATTCTGTGACATGAAATTTCTAGTACATGGTATAATTAAATGATGTCCTAGAGAAAAAGAGGATATGTGTGGTATAGTTTAGAAGAATGAAGTGAGTGAAGGAGGAACTGAAGAAAACAGAAGGAAATATTTGATTTAAATGTCAGTAGCCTGCCTCCCAAAGATTTATTATGGTTATGAATTGAATTATCATGGATTTCTTACATTCTAGCCATTTAAGAGGGAGAAAGTGAATGAAGCAAGATTCCTGGAAATAAATGGAGACAGGATAAATAGTTATCTGGTTTCTTACAATAAAGATGGAGCTGGATTTCTTATGAGTGGCTTCATCCTGTGACAAAGAGCACATCCCAAACAGCTGTTGCACTGAGTAAAAGAATCATAAAACTGAAAGGAGGCTGAAACACAACCCCCACCAATATATGATATGAAAGCCCTTGGAATGTATTACTTTGTGATGCATATAGAGACAATTTCATTGGAAAATTCAGTGAAGTCCAGCGGAATGTTAGAATGTTTTCTACCCTGCAGTCTCACCTCTATTCTGTACGAAGTCTTCACCTGGATAATCTATAGGGGGAAATATGAAATAAGAAGGAAGGACAATTTTTTGTTCTGCATCTTCACTTTAGGCTACAAGTTTTTGCTGTGTTTTCCTCATCTTGGGTTAATATGACTTTAAACCTGAATAAGGCCTTCTGGGGTCTTATAGCTCCAGTTTCAAAAGGAAGGAAATAATCTTATTTCCATACTGTTAGGATTTCAAGAGAGCTAAATATCCTCATGTTCAAAAGATATGTAGCTTATCAGAGGATGTGTTTTTCAAATAAGACTTAAGATCATAGTATTTTCAACTGGAGAATACCCTAATTCTCATCTAATCTAACTGTCATTTTCAAAAGAAATACTGGAGGAACTGAAGGAAGATTGTCAAGCCAACAAGCTTTATTGAGCTGTGAACCATGCACCAAGTACTGTGTTACCCAAGGTCATACTGGTAAGAGGTAGAATTTTAACATAGGTCTTTTGGCCCCAAACACATTCCTTTTAACCCAGTAAGTTGCCTTTTACAGGAGCACTTGATTAAGAACGGAAGGATTGGAGTTCATATCATAGCTTTCAAACTATTAGTCAGCTATTCCAAGGGAAAGTCATTAAACCTCGCTGACCCTGTGTTTCTTCATCTGGAAATTGATGATAATAATCTCAGTGAGAGACAGAATGACACAGAGAAACAAAAGGCAACCTCAGAGCCAAAAAGTCACGCCTTCAAATTCGACCTCTTAACCCTAGTGGTAATATGAACATAGGCAAATTGCTTACTGCTCTCAGAACTCCAAGAAACTCTCACAGACTCTAACTTGTTGAGTAGATGCAGGTAGATCTACATGGGGAGAAGGAGTTGAAGATTGATTCCCCACTGAATATGTGTTCCATCCCTTGATTCGAGCTATATCTGAAAAAGGTACAACACTAATATAACTTCAGAGGCCTGAGATCCCATACGATGGACACTATTGATTCTCCACTTGGCTAACTCTATATGTTGCAAATATCTGATAAAAATAATGAAATTGCATTCCAACACCTTGTGTTATTAGGCAGGATGCCAAACACTGGCATATTTGGAAATGTTAAAATTTTGAGTGTGAGGATTCCTTTTCACGGAAAAAAAATATTGTCATGTCATTTCTGGTTAGAATTTCGGGTCCATGAAGGCAGAAACTGTTTCACTCTGATTTTGTTTCACCAGCTTTGCTTTTCTTCCCTAGGAATACATCCTTATTGATTGATTGATTACTGATATTATGCAGATATAGTTCACTTTTCTTGCAGAATGAAGGGGTTGATGGGTGACGAACAATTCATAAACCTTTCTGGGAAATTTTAGTCTCTGGCAGAGCAGTCTCATGACAGAGGGATCTTATGTACTTTGGAAGCACTAGATAAACACACTCACAAAAAGTCTATGTGGTAAATAAATAATTGAACTGAATGTCTGTAGAGTGGCAAAAGCAGAATGGAAAAATTTAAAATTCAGTCATCTCCACATTTCCAAATGTACTGAGATGTTTTGTCCCAGTAATGGATATGTTTCATTACAGAGAGAACACTTTTGCTTTTCCTTAACAACATTTTGTACCACTTAATTCAATTTAATTCAATTCAATTCAGTGAGATGTTGTTATTACGTGCCAGTCACTTTGTTAGATGTTGGGTGTACAAAGAAAGAATAAGCAGTTAACGATGTTGAGGAATTTAAATCTATTTGGGAAAACAACATGCAAATAGAAAATGAATGCAAAATATGTAAAAGATAATAATTTCTTAGGTGAAGACAACATCTGAACAAGGAATAAGGAAGGAAATCAAGACTGATTTCCTGTAGGAGTTGATAAATAGATATTTACCTGAAGGTAGAAATGTAAGAGGTAGAGGTGAATGGCAAACGGACATGCAGTTGCAGGGGGTGGAGGTGAGATATTATTTCTGAAAACTGAAGTACAAAACCGCTGAAGCTCGGGAGAGTGCAACCTCCACCATGGAAGGAGAGCACTACTTTAAGAAAGAGTTAAAAGTCAACTGATATGTGGAGAAAATTACCAAACAATGGAGAAAAATGCTGACTCTAGAAAGTCATTATGGTGACAAGGAAGATCAAATGACACACTTAGAAGAAGATAGCAAAGTCAAAACTCTTACATCCAAGGACTCCAAAAAGAAATATGGATTGGTCTCAGGCCATGGAAGAGCTCAAAAAGGATTTTGAAAATCAAAATAAGCAGGGAAAACATTGGGAAGAGAAATTAGAATTATGCAAGAAGAAAACAGAAAACAGTTTGGAAAAGGAGATACAAACAAGAGATAGAGACCATTATGAAGTGGAAAATGCGTAATTTTGATTACATTAAATTGACAACTTTTTGCACAAGGAATTGCAATGCAACCAAGATAAGGAGGCAAGCAGAAAACTTGGAGAGAATTTTTGCAACTAATGTTGCTGGCAAAGGACTGTATTCTAAAATATATAGAGAACTGAGTCAAATGGAGAAGGATGTAAGTCCTTCCCCAATTGATAAAAGGTCAATGGATAGGAACAGGCAGTTTTCAGAGGAAGAAATTAAATCTTTCTATAACGACAAGAAAAGACGATCTTAATCACTACTGATTACAGAGATGCAAATCAAAACACCTCTGAGGTACTACATCCCACCTATCACATGAGTTAACTTGACAAAAAAGGAAGATGATAAATGTTGGAGAAGGTGTGGGAGAGTTGCAACACTAATTCATTGTTGGTGGAGCTGTGAGCTGATCGAACCACTCTGTAGGGCAATTTGAAACTATGGCCCAAATGGTTACAAAAGTGTTCTTACCTTTTGAACCAACAATATTGCTTCTAGGGCTATATCCCAAAGAGATCACAAAAATGGGAAAGACAAAAATATTTATAGCAGCTCTCTTTGCGGTGACCAAAACCTGGAAATCTAAGGGATGCCCACCAATTGGGGAATGGCTGAACCAGTCGTGGTATATGAATGTAATGGAATACTATAGTAATATAAGGAATGATGAGGAGGAAGACATCTGTGAGGCCTAGAAGGACTTACAAGAATTGACGCTGAGTGAAAAGTGCACAACCAGGAAAACTTTGTACACAGCAGCCACCACAGTGTGTGAGGTGGTAGACTTGGTACTTTATTGCAATGCAAGGACTTAAGTAATTCCCAATGGTCTCTTAAGGCAAAATGCCTTCCACATCCAGGGAAAGAACTATGGAATTCGATGGCAGAATGAAGCAGATCATTTTCTTTTATATAATGTTCTGGTTTGTTTTATGATTTCTCCCATTCATTTTCATTCTTCTGTGTAACATGGCTAAGGTGAAGATGTATTTAATAGGAGTGTTTGTGTACTACCTATATAGAACTATAGGCCATCTCTGGGAGGGAGTGGGGAGATAGCAGCAATGGGGGAAAGGAAATGAAAATTCTGAGATGTATGGAAGGGATTGTGGAGCACTGGAAACCAATAAAAAAAGAATTTTTTGACTACCTGAAATTGAGGATCAGAAAAACTAGCTGGCATCTCATCTCTCAAGAAATTATCAGGAAAACTGTATTGATGTCCTACAACCAGAGGGCAAAACAATCATTTAAAGACTCCAAAAATCATGTACTGAAAGTGATCCCAAACTGAAGTGCAGCTATTGTCCATGAACAATGTTCTTAACCAGGTACCAACTTGAGTCATTCACTTCATGGTGCTTAACTGCTGTAGTGGCTTCTTCTTAATTTCAGTTGCCCCTGAAAACCAACTCATTATTGCTCTTCTCTGGGAGAGGTATCAATATACTTGGACTCTCCTTCCTTTCAGCACCTATGGAACTATCACTCTGCCCCAAAGGCTTAGCCTTACTGGCAATCACATCTCCCCCTGAAGGAGTAACAAAATAAGAAATTTCTACAGCACAGAGAAGGATGCTCATTATCAGGCAGGAAAACTAAAAAAAGAGGAATGCATACTTGATAACACTACAGGAATAGGGGTTCACCTAAACAGTTTCAGAATTCTCCCTAAAAACTGAAAATTCGTTTGGATGGAACACCTTCATTCATTCAGCCACTGAGGACACAGCAAGCTAGTAGAACTTGCCCAACATGTTGAAGGGAGAATTTCATCTGGCTGCCACCACCACCACCATCTACAAGATTAGTTACACCCACCCCAAACACAAAGCATCCAACACTCTGAAGCCATCTTGTGGATGGTTTCATCTCCCAGATATACCCTTTCAAATTTGGCAGGTAGACTTCATTCATTTCCCAGCTGTCCATGGTTACAAAGACGCTTTGCTTATGGTCTCTAGGTTTCCCTGGTGGATGGAAGTATGGCCCTGTTGTACTGCCACAGCCTCTGGGGGAGAGCAAATCCTCTTAGAAGAAAACATCATTCCATTATGGGGAGACCCTCAAGAAATATGTAGTGCTTTAATCCTGGACAATCACTCAATATCTCCATCGTAAGTACCTATCACCACCAACACCCTGCCTTCAGGAATTATTGAAAGAGTTAATGGGGGAGTTAAAACGTCTTCTACTAAATTCTCTGAAAACATAGGTACCCCCTGGTACAAAGCCCTTCCTTTACTCATGTTGAGCCTTAGATCTAGACCATTTCATTCCTACAAGCTTAGTCCCTATGAGATAGTAACAGAATGCCTTATGCCACTGTACCCATGGGTTGGAAGCATAGGAGTCAAAGGTTCATGTACTGGGTTGGCAAAGAAAATCTCAGAAACCCACCAACTTGTTTCACAGTACCATTCTTTGGGAATGCTGCCTGAGACCTGGCTCCTGACACAACACAGTGACTGAGTTTATTGGAAACACCACCAAAGACAAATCTCTCTAGGGCCATGGTGGCAAGGGCCTTTTGAAATCCTGCTCACCACTCCCACTGCTGCCAAACTAAGATGAGTAGAGTCCAGAATCCACATGTCGTATCACAAAAGGTATACACTGAACACTTTGACTGTGAAATCCACTGGTGACTTGATCTTGAAAACGAAATAGATTCCAATGCAACAGATATCTGAGGCAGACAGCTGTTCCCAAGGCCCACAGGCTGAGAAGCAAATGACAACAGATGCAGATCACTAACCCAAGAGACAAGACATGGCCTGAGATTTGCAGTTACACCCTCAATGAACTAAGCTGCTTCTCTCTCTTACGATTGTCCTCTTAGTGCAATTCTTGATGTTGGCAGAAATAGCAGTCTGGGGCTTCTCATTATTGTGGGATTCTACTGTTCATTCTAATGCTGTACCTCAAATCAATACAGCGTATGACACTTATTCTACTCCTAGCCCCCTTACTCTGACCAACAGGCTTAAATGCTTTGCCCTTCCTCCCATACTCCCACCCCAATCAACCAATCACAAGCTCAAGGCAAGGTTTCTCCAAAACACTCCAAGTAACGAACTTTTGGCAAGTTATTCACAGCACTAGTCCTTCACGCTTTAGCCACTGTCTCAGTGTTGGAAACCTGGATAAAGACTCCAATGGGAGGGTCTTATTTTACTGGCTGTCCCAGCATGCTCCCAAAACCCCTGCTCCTCTTTGGGCAGAGAAGTCAGCCAGTCCTCGTCTGTTCCACAGAGCAGCAGTTTTTATGAACGGAGCAGTTCTCATCCCCCACCTTCAACTCTATCCTTAGTCTCATGATGCTATCAAAGTCGCAAGCATTAAAATACCAGCAAGTGCATCTCCCTACGGGAAAAGGGAACACCTTAACCAAGAAATAGAGAACTTAACCACAGAACTGAGGACCCCCAACATATTAGGCCCTCACCTACTGGATTCTTCACGTTCAGGAGTCTCAAGAAACCCACTCTACATTCTGGATGCAGATGGAAACTCAAGCCCCTACCTTGGATCATCAAATCCCATTCCATGTAATTCTGCATTCATCCTCAGCTCCTCCTGGGTTTCTTCCTTGTGTGCCTCCCTTGATTCCTCTGGCCAGTTTTTATGGTCACAGGTTTATCTGAACTGGATTGGAGTATCTTAGACCACTACAAACACTCCTGTGGTAAGTGCCATAAGACAGCTTGCCCGAACAAATCAGGTAGCACACCATTGACCTCTGTCCCAAATAAAGGCAACTGTAAAGGCATCCATTCGGTTTCCAGCATCGACTGGCAATCCCAGAATGCCCTCTTTTTCCCATGCCTGGAAGCACTCTACTCCTTGAGTTTCACTCATTTTGCCTGGAATTCATTCTCTAAAATCTACCTTTCCAATTGAATTGCTCCCTTCCTCAGTACTGTTCTTCTTATGCTGCTCTGCTCTATACCACAGTCTCCCTCCCTTCCAGGAAGGTCTTGGAACCATTGCCTATACAATTCCCAAATTATTCCTATTACCAGAGAATCACTCTGCTCAAAGTTCTCTCTGGTTATGGTTGTCCATAACCACGAGTAGAGGATCAATTTACTGCTCTTGGTGCTCTGTTAGTGGCCACCTGGTCCCGAAATGATACCATAGCCACTTTTGGTACACAGGGTTTCTCTTTTAGAAACCTCTTGGAAGGGTTACCCATGGGCCTACAGCATGCTGGAAGCTCATCACCAGCCTCCAAATGCAGATGGTTCACTTGCCCTCAGAGAACTGCAAAATCTCTGGCTGTTGGACACCCTGAACAATGGGCAAGGAGGAGCATGTGCCCCCACTGGGAGGGAATGCTGTTTCTATTCCAACCAGTCTTCTCACGTAGAGGAGCACCTCAGTGCACTAAATGTGCCCGCAAAAGGTTTATGGAATAGATACCACAACATTCTAAAGCAGGTCTCCCTCTCAACTGTTGCCTAGAAACCTTGACAGCATTCTCCTCTATACTCTTGTTACTCTGTTGTCTCTCTTTCTTATTTGGCATTCTTGGCATTCTTCATGTATCTCAATTAATCACTCTTGATTCACATCCAATCAAAATCGTATTTCAGGTGGATGTTCCTCCTCATTATGCAGAGCCTTCACAGCCTTTGATAAAAAGGAGGGATTGTTATATATTTATGATTTTCACGTTAATTTACATGGTGTGTTTTAATGATGATACTGTCAAGATTGATTGGAACTTCCATATTTCCCAGGAGATTTTCTCTTGGAAGCCATAGCTACAGCCAACACGCTACACCAGAAACAGATACACCAAAACTCCTGACATTCTAACAATTCACAAATTGCTGAGTTTTGAGCTGCCAACAGGACAAAAACAGAGGCTGCTGCACTACGGTTCCCATCATGCTAACTCTGTTCTTTGTACCCCACTAAATAATCAGAAGGCTCAACCATGCTTAAGACTTGAGACAATCAACTTAAGAACTGCGCACACAGAACTCTAGGCCACCTGCATAGTCCCTAAAATGCATGCATGTGGGAGCCTAACAGGCAAAGTGTTTCAGGACCTAAGAAGAATTGCATTGTGATCTACCTTCTTGTGGGTTTTTTTGGTATATAGCCCTGTCTTTGCACAGTAACAGAAACCTTTGTCCTGAGGGAGAATTTCATAGGCCAACTTGTCTTACTCACTCTGAAATTAATTAAACAATTATTTCATTCCTGATGCACCTGTCTCTGTCTTACTCTGCTCAACTTTGTCTATTCCCAGATTAGAACCTTAAGGAGCCTGGACTGCATTTTAAAATTCTTTTGACATATATAGTTATTTGAATACTGTCTCCACCATTAGATTATGAGCTCATTGAGAGCATTTTGCTTTATTTTGTTTCAGTTTAGTTTTTCTCTTTGTTTTCTGCCTTTCTCTGTATCCAAGTGCTTACCATAGTGTTTGGCAGACAGTAGGCACTTAATACATGCACATTGACTGACTGAGAGTGATTGATGGGATCATCAGATTTTCTCTTAGATTTTTAGCTCTATTCACAAAAATAGGAAAAGAGGGAAAAAATCAGAAACGATTTAAAGGAAATGATTGAAGATGATACAAAAGTTTCAGGTACATTCTGTTCTTCAAATCCTTCAAGTAGTATGAATTTGAAAGGGGCTGAAAACTATTTGTTATGTGGATGGGTCCCATCCGTTTTGAAGCATGGCTAACTTTGGGGACTCAAAACTGTGCCACAAATTCCAGGTCAGGGCTGTACATCAATCGAATAATATGGAATCAGTCAAGCACCAAGTAGCCATACTTCTGTCACTGTGTCTAGAAACCAGTATACTGAAAGATGAGTGACATAGAATACGATAAAGAGAAGCAGGAGTCAATTTTTAACTACTTGTGTATTTATTGGTATTGTAAAGAAAGGGAAGGAGAAGATAAAGAGGTATGTACTCTTCCAATATCCGGGTCCACATGAGGATTGAAGGATGCCTCTCAAACATACATCTTCCTTTTCAGGCACTGAAATAAGAAAGGGAGAAGCTTTTAGGAGATGAAAAGTGCTTGACTGGCTCCCTGGCCTACAGGCAATGGCAATGACAAAGTCATACATTACTGCAATTTTGAAAAGAAAACAAAAGAATATTTAGAGAGAGACACTGGACAGGGACAGCTATGAGTAGCACAAAGAAAGCAGGAAAGAATAAGTGATTTTTTGATCTCTCGAATTCTCTCTCTCTCTCTCTCTCTCTCTCTATTTCTCTTTCTCTCTCTCACTTTTGATCTCTCTCTTGCTTTTGACGTCTCTCTTTCTTGTTCCCTCCCCAATGCTGCCGATCTATGTTTCCCCTGCACCGTCTCTATCGCTGTCTCCATGTGCCAATCCGGGACAAGGAGACATAAAGAAGCAAAATGGAGCACATAGTCTGCAGAAGAGCGAAGCAGAATCAAACTAATAGAAAATAGGAAAGAGGTGAAAAGGTATTCTGGGACTGACAAAATGTCAGTTGACAGTCGCTACATATTCAAACATGGACAATCCTTCACTGAGAAGAAAAATGAAGTACCTTGGTGGTGGGGAGAGGTGATGACTTCCTTACTGGCCACCTTGAGGGCCTCCCTGCTGTCCACCTGGAGGACCTCCCTGAGGACCACCTTGACGGCCTCCCTGCTGGCCACCTGGAGGACCTCCCTGAGGACCACCTTGACGGCCTCCATGCTGGCCACCTTGAGGTCTTCCCTGCTGGGCACCTTGACGGCCTCCCTGCTGGCCACCTTGAGGTCCTCCCTGCTGACCACCAGAAGGACCTCCCTGAGGACCACCTTGACGGCCTCTCTGCTGGCCACCTTGAGGTCCTCCATGCTGGCCACCTTGAGGTCTTCCCTGCTGGCCACCTTGACGGCCTCCCTGCTGGCCACCTCGAGGTCCTCCCTGCTGTCCACCTAGAGGACCTCCCTGAGGACCACCTTGACGGCCTCCCTGCTGGCCACCTTGTGGGCCTCCTTGCTGGCCACCTTGAGGTCCTCCCTGCTGTCCACCTGGAGGACCTCCCTGAGGACCACCTTGACGGCCTCCCTGCTGGCCACCTTGAGGTCCTCCCTGCTGGCCACCTTGTGGGCCTCCTTGCTGGCCACCTTGAGGACCTCCTTGTGGGCCACCTGGAGCTGCATCTCCTGATTCGTCATCTTCCGGAGGACCTTGAGTTACAGGTTTTTCATCACCACCTTCTTGATTGCCAGAATCTGGATCATCTTGCTGGGAGTCGTTTGGTGCTGCTGTTGGACTTTCTACATTTTGTTCTTCTAAAAGGATACAGATTAGATAAACAAAAATCAGAAGAAGGAAAAAGTCTGACATGCAGTGAATGCAGACAGAGTGATTTGTCTCATAGGCTAATTGTCCAAAGGATGGAGCCCTTGCTACCTCCCCTGTAGTGTTGAATAAGGGTGACCCAGGCTTACTCGATGGATAACTAAGAAGGATTTGAGAGATCCTCTCTGGTTCCAGTCTTAAAGGAAACCTAGATGAGATTGTGTGATGGAAGATCATATTAGTCATTGGCAAGGCTCAGGCCTAACCTAGACTCATGCAATCACAGCGGTGAAAGATATTGTAAGCTTGTTCTATCAAAAGCATGACTTCTCCCTTTCTGTGTGTCTTAGTCACAGTTATTTCTTATATGTGCATCCCTCATTTGTGGATGGCCTCACGTTCTCTGTGTATGGTTTCCTCTTACATATTTCTTATAAAGTTCGACTCTTCTACTTAGTATACTGTGAAGGAATGTCAATGCAATCTTCATCATACAGGTAAAGAATTCACAGCATGTTTTTTTTCTTTCTCATGAACTATGTCCATCAATACATATTTATTAAGTGCCTAAAATGTGCCAGGTCCTATGACTGACTCATACAGAGTCAAACCTCTCAGTGTGGACTCTTGCCCTATAATTTAAAGAAAATTCTGTCCCATGAAATTCCTACTAAATGGGACAAGCATATGATGCCCTGGAGTGAGAGAGATCTTATGAACTATGATAAGGAAGAATCAAGTGGGGAAAGAAGGAAACTGAGAAAGAAAAGGAAAGATTGGATTTAAATGAGGGCAGCCTGCAGGATAAAGATTTGTTATGATCATGAATGGCACTGTTAATGATCTCCTACATTTGAGCTATTTCAGAAAGTAAACAGATTGAGGCTGGTAGGTTTATTGTCAGAGAGGAGAAATGGTAGTTTGTTCTTTGGTTTTTCAAAAGTGGGCCAAAGTTTCTTATGAATGGCCTCATCCCTTGATATGGATCACATCCAAAACAGCTGGTGCTCTGAATACTTGAATCTTTCAAAGTGAGGAGAAGCTCAAGTATAGTACTCCACAATTTATGGTACAAAAGTCCTTGGGAATTTTTAATTGATTACCTATGTAACTGAGACAGTTACCACATTAATACAACTTGAGAATACACAGATAACATATATTGCATATTATTATGTTTCCCCACTTATTCTAACTCTATATGACGTCAATACTTCTGAAAAAATAATAAAATTGTATTCAGCACTAATTTTATTGGGCAGAATGCCCAATATTGGCATGTTTAGAAAATTTTGGCTAGTTCTATGTAAACAGTTCCCTTTCTAATTTAAAAAAAAAACCGTTTTGGTGTAATCTCCAGTTAAGATGTTACCTCCATGAAGGCATAAATTTCGTCACTCTAATTTAGTCCTCTACTTTTGTACTGAATCCCCGGAAATAAATGTTTGTTCATTATTGGTGTTAGGAAGACATAGCTTCCTCTTGACCCAGAATCAAGAGCCTGATGACTGAGGCAGAATTCAAAAGTATTTAGGGAATAGTTTAGACTCTGCCTGAGCAGCCCCATTTCAAAGAGAACTTTGGTATATTGGAAGAATTGTACACACACATTGAAAAAAAAGGGCTCCATATAGTAAAGGGAAGAATTGAAATGAATATATATATATGTATACATATATACATATACAGTGTCACAATCTCAATTGAAAATGTCATCTGCATGTTTCCCAAACTTTATTTTTTCCCCCAGGAGTGGAAACATTTCAGAAAACATAAAAAAATTTTAATTGCTTTTCAGTATTTTATGTTAGATAACTGAGTTCATTAAGAATGTATTAAGTGGCTGTTATGTGCCACTTACTTTGTGAAGTGCTGGGTGTGCAAAGAAAGAGTAAACAGTCCCTGAAATTGTGAATTTAAAATTGCATTTTGGAAAAAAAATGTACAAAAATAACATGCAAAGTATATAAAAATAATAATTTCTTAGGTGAAGAGAACATCTGAACATGAAGTCGAGCAAGGAAATCAAGAAAGATTTCTTCCTAGAGAAGACAGAAATGCAACATTAACAGAAGCTAGGAATTCCAAGAGGTAAAGACGAGTAACAAATATGAAATAATGGAATGTTATGCATTCCGAATAGCAAGGAACATAGATAACTGAAGAAAGGAATAAATAGAGTCTAAAGAGTAAGTTGGAATTGACTTGGTACCCAGGGAAGAAAAGAGATTTGAGGAGTCATCAGAACATGGAAATGAAGACTAACACCTCCTTTTAATCTAACTCTGGGAAGATAAAAATACCTGAATAACTGAGAATGGTAAACTCCAAATGATTTCACTTTAAACATAACCCTGACCTCCACACCAACAACCTCCTCACATGATCCTAGATTCTCTGTGTCTCCCACTTACCTTCATCTGTCAATTGAGCTGCGCTCAGGCCCAGCAGGGCAACTGACAAAAGGAGCAGGAGCCACTTGGTAGCAGCCATGGTGTCGATGCTATCTGTGTTGCATGGACTGAAGGCAACTGCTCTTATAAGGACCTCAGAAAACAATGTCCTCTTTGAAACATCACTCTCAGTCCCTTACCTGAAGAAACTGTTCATATCCTGATCAGTTCCTTCTCTAAGTTTTGGTTGGATTTTGTTTGAGGGCTGGCAAAACTCCTGCCCAAAAAGTCACCACGAAATAAAAGGTAGCCAAAGCCTTTAAAGCCTGCTTGCCTGGAAACACCGCATATGATGTGGTGATAACCGTAATGGCTGGTCTTCAATCCTGTGATTCCCCTGCCTTGCTTGAGGGTAAATTTTGATATCCTGTGTTGCAAAAGTCATTCAAATGTCATTGACTCATGAACTTTCACTGACTTTTTTCCAGTGCCAGGAATGAGCTATCAAGGTCAATATACAATGGAAGGTTAAAAAACAGAAATGAAATTACTAGATACAGTAACTGTTCAAGCAAGCTCCTGCCCCATCTACTCCTATTAAAAGCTACATAAACATCAACCTCTGTTCTCCTTGGTCACCTGAGGATACCAGCCATCATGGCACCTAGCTAGCATACCTCTCCCCATTACTGCTTCTACCCAATATCTTAAATGATATTTCCCAAAACTTAACTAAATTAGGTTTTCAAAAAATATTTGAGGTTCAGAAAACATTTTTCCTCAAAACTAATGTGTCCCTCCATCTTTCCTTCAAATGTTCTACTCACCAAACGTCTCTATCATGAACTACTTCTCCAGGTAAAGAGGTACTCAACCCATTTCCTGACCACATTCATTGGCTTATAGGATCTCATTCATGGACTTACGGAAGGGATTTTAGAGACCATATAGTCCAATTCCCTCATTTTTAGATAAAGAGCATGAAGCCCAGTGGGTGAAGTAACTCATCCACAGTCATGAATAGGTAGCAGAGTCAAAGTGCTAAACCTTTGCCTATCAGTTTTTCTCTTAAGGGACAAATGATTCATCATTTATTATCCGGGACGGAGACTGGTCATTGCAACCAGCCACTATTGGGATTTTTATTTACATAATTATAGTCATTGTACATATCGTTCTCCTAGTTCAGCTTCTGTCACTACATGAATTCACAAAAATACTACAGTGTTTCTCTGATATAATCATAGTCTTCTTATCTGATAATTCAATTAACAAATCACATCTTTACATTTACATGATCATGATATGGTTAGCCGTCCTCTAGTAGAAGGCACTTATGTTATTTCAATTTCATTTTGCACAAATAAAAATAAAGTTTTAATTAGCTTTTTATATACAGAATTATTCCCTCTGATGATTACTTCCTTGATTTATATTCAAAGTACAGATATTGAGAAAAAGGATATAAACAGGTTATTTACAAATCTTTTAAAATTCTAATTGTTTTGAAAAGCATGAAGAGGAATAGCAAGAACCATACATGACTGGAGGAAAGAATAGAATGTAAAGATTAATTTTTGTTTCACTTGTAAGCCAGGGAAGAAAAGAGACTTGAGGAGGCATGAGAACATGAAAAATAAGAGTGCCAACTCCTATTTATCTAACTTCAGGAAGACAAAAGTACCTGAATTCCCACATTGACTGAAACTGTCTAAATGTATCTGTCTTCCCATTGCTATTGATGTTCAGTCCCTTCAGACATGTCTGACTCTTTGTGATCCCATTTGGGGTTTTCTCAGCAAAGATACTGAGTGGTTTGTCATTTCCTCCTCCAGCTCATTTTACAGACTAGGAATTGAAGCAAACAGAGTTAAATGAATTTTGGTATCAGAAAGGACCCTGGCATACCCAGGAGGCCTTGCTGTACAAGTTCTAAGATCTGCTTTTCTAAAAGGAGAGCAACTTTTGAGGGGGTCAACGATCAATTTAATGGAGCACATATATCACTCACTTACTTCAGGGGAAAAAGTCATCACCCTGAACTTCAGAGAAAAAACTAATGGAGAAACACAGATGAACAGGCAGGGTTTCCAACTGCCTGACAGTAAGAAATACACACATCACAGATCAACAGACAGATCCAACTGTATGACCATATACATACATACATACATATGTTTATATGTGTGTGAATATAATATATAACATATAGACATATATACATGTGTGTATATATGTACACATCCAAACACACATGCACATACACATGCACATGTATGCGTTCACACACACACAGACACACACACATAGACACACACATATATATATATACATATATATGTATATATATATATATACATATATATATATACATATATATATATATACATATATATGGTCAAACATCTGGGCTTTCGAAGCTGAGGGCTCCTTTGCTGCTACCCAGAGTGACATATGGCTAAAGAAATACTTCCAGTGAATAAGCTCCAAAGTACAACCTCACCTCAGAGTATTTACACATGTTCAGAGTTGGAGGGCAGGACACTCTAATCCTGTGCCTAAATAGAAATTAAGGAAAGATACTGGAGGCCTATTAATGGGTGAGGAAGATCTAATTAACATTACACTTGCCAGTGCGACTTACCCACACTCAAGTGTCTGAGGCAGATTTGAACACAGGAAGATGAATCTTTCAGACTCCATTTCCCAGCACCCTATCCACTAGGCCACATCACTGCCTATTTTCCCTCAAAAATAAACTGTATCCTTCTTTAAATAACTTTGCTAGTGGTAGGGTTGTAACACGAGACTTCGGAGTCATTTTCATAGCCATTCATCTAATAATTAATGAAGTGGAACAATCTTTAAAATGGTTGTAGATGGTTTGAAATCCCTTTGGAAAAAACATATTCAATTGCATACTGTGGCAGACAAGACTGTAGGTTACTTTTACTGAAATAATATTTTACTCTTTTCCCTTTATTATTTCTATAACAATCAAAGATCTACTGGGCAACGGAAGGGTGAGATTTATTTTTAAATTAAATTGCTTTACAAGTAAAAGATATAAATATCTTTTTCAGAAAATGCAAATATCCATATTTTCCTTAGCCATCTGATTATTGGGTAATATTTTGACCATCTATTGGTTTCATTCTTATAAATGACTTACATATCAGATGATCAGAGACAATTAATGTAAATGGTATCCCACTCCACTATTCATCTTCTTAATCTATTTACATTGACTTTATTCATTTTATATCTAAAACATGTAAAGTGTTTTAGATTTCATATTCTAAAAATTTCACCATGGTCAAAACTGGAAAGTATATATCTTTCTATTTTCTTCTTTCTGCCTTTCTTCTTTCTGCCTTTCTTCTTTCCTTGTTTTATTCTTTACTTCCGTAATTTTTTGGATTAGTTTACATATCCATTTCTTCCCTATTGTCACACATGGTGTAATATATAGTCATCACCATGAACTTCAGAGGAAATACTAACAGAGAAACAAAGGTCAACCAACAGAAAGACTTTCCAACTGTATGAGAGAAGGCAATACATACATCAGACATCTGCAGACAGATACAACTATGTGACCAGACACACACACACACACACACACACACACACACACACACACACACACACCTCTTCTGTAGGCTATATTTGTCCTTCTACAACTTTACAATATGGAGGTGCAACCAGAATGTTGGAGAAAAGCTAAGAGACTGACTGAGTGAGCTCTGCTACCTTTCCTTGGGGGGGGACATTAAATAAGTCCTCTAAAGGAATTCTGAAGCAACAGAATCCACAAAAAACATGTAGTTCAACAATTTTCCAAACCAAAGCAGCTTAGAGGGACTTCAGGAAAGGTCCATCTTACTTCGATAAAAGCAGAGTGTATCCCAGGTAATGTGATCTTCACGTAGGTCAGAGGCAGACTTTTCGTCATGGCATAGATCAGAAAATAGGCCCATGCTCCTGGCTCAGGAGGCCAGTGGCACAGGAAGGCAGCTGTGAAGGCTCCAGCCCCAGTGGAGCAGACATCTTGCCAGGCTTGGAACCCACATCACAACAGGCATGACTAATGCCAGGTTGCCCCAACAAAGCAACTGAGGCAACACCCCTGGAGGAACAAGGTCAGAAAGCCAATGTTCATGGCTCTGGCTACCAGTATGGGAAGCTTAAGACAGGACCCCTGGTATCTCAGGAGCAGAGTTCAAATTGAAAAGTCAAGAAACAGACTAGAAAAGTGAGCAAAACAAAAGAGAACCCTGACCATGGAATGACACTACAGAAACACAGAAAATCCAACAATAAACTCATAAGAGGACAACAAAATTGAAACAATTACATGTGAATCCTCATAGAGGAATGTGAGCTGGTATCAAGCACAAAAATCCTGTTAGAAAAGATCAAAAAGGATTTTTTAAAAAATCAAACAAGACAGGCAGAAGAAAAATTGAGGAAACAAATGAGTGATGCAAGAGAATCTAAAAAAAGAGGTCCATAATATGGAAAAGGAAGCACAAAAATTGAATGAAGAAAACAACTCCTTAAAAAATAAAATTGACCAAATGGAAAAGGTGATACAAAGGCTGAGGAAAAATAATACATAAGAATTAGACTGGGGAAGTTGAAGCTAATAGCACTAGGAGACTTCAAGATTTAGTTAAATAAAACCAAAAGAAAAAAAATCAGAAACATGTAAAATACCTTACAGGTAAAACAACTGACACAGAAAATAAATCTGGAAGAGGTAAATTAAGAATTACCTCAAAGGCACGATCAGAACAACAGCCTGGACAACTTACTCCAAGACATTATCAGTGAAAAGCCCCAATCCTAGAACAAGAGGGTAAAATAGTCATTGTAAGAATTCATCTATCACCTCCTGAAAAAAAATATAAGATTAAACTTCCAAGAAAAATTGTAGTCAAATTCCAGGATTGTCAAGTCAAGGAAAGAATACTGCAAGTAGCCAGAAAGAAACACCTTAAATATCAAGGAACTACAGACAGGACTGCAAAGTACCTGGCAACTTCTACATTAAAGAAGAAGAAAATTTGGAATATGATAGTTTAGAAGTCAAGAGAGCTTGGATAACAAGCAAGTAATACCAATTACACAGCAAAACTGGGCATATTCTTTCAGAAGAGACAACCAACATTCAATGAAACAGTGAAATTTCAAATTTTTTGATTAAAAGATCAGATATGAACAGAAAATTTAACCTTCAAGTATAAGACTCAAGAGAAGCATAAGATAGTAAGAAAGAATAAAGAAAATACTTATTTAACTAGGTTAAACTGCTCACATTGCTATACAGGTTGATGATACTTGAAATTCTAAAGAACTGTGTCTCTATTTGGGAGGTTATAAATAGAAATATACATAGACATATACCCCTTTATTTCTGAATAAGTTGAATTTGATATGATGATATAAAAAATGAGGAGGTAAATCTATTAAAAATACCAGTATTAAAAATGATAAGGGTGAATTCACAATCAACGAAGAGGAAATTGCAGCAATAATTATGAGTTATTATACCCAACTGTATACTAATAAATCTCAAAATCTAAGTGAAATGGCTGTATAGTTTTTAGATAGATTAATTACTCAGATTAACCAAAGAATAAATATAATATTTCAATAACCCATTTCAGAAATAGAAATTGAATAAGTCATCAGTGAACTCCCTAAGAAAAAAATCTCCATGGCCAGATAGATTTACAAGTGAATTCTATCAAACATGTAAAGAATAATTAATTGCAATACTATATAAACTATTTGCAAAATTCGACAAAGCAAGAGTCTTACCATATTCCTTTAACGAAACAAATATGATGCTAATGCTTAAACCGGGAAGAGCCAAAAGGAAGAAGAAAAGCTACAGACCAATGTCTCTAATGAATATTTGTGAAAAAATTTTAAGTAAAAGAAGATAGAGGGTAGAAGCTGTGGAGTGGGTGGCATTGACTGTGGTTTTCTGGTGGTGTGACCACCCAGTGATCACCCTTCAGGCAGGAGAAGCATCACTGCTTAGGGGCCCCTGCCCTGAGAAGAGGTATATGATTTTTTTTTTCCTGAGGACTGCTTTAGCAGTTGTATCCCAAACATTTTGATGGCAGAATTGAACGCTGGACCTGTAGAACCTCCCTCCTCCATAGCTCATAAAATACCTCTAAAAATGACTCTAAACAAATTCTAGAGCAACACAAGGTACAAAACGATAGAGTGAAAGGTATTTCCAGCTCAAGACAGCCTGGAAGGCTCGCAGGAATGATTTATCGCACCAGGCACTGAGCAGAGCACAGTGCAGACTTGTCCACCTAGCACCAGCAGGAACAGGACTGCAGCAGGCCTCAGCAAAGGAATCCTCAGCAACAGCTGCACTTCCAAGATTCCTCAACCAACAAACACCAAAGACAGCTTCAAAGGTAAGTGAGAAAGCTCTCTCACCAGCATCAGAAAGGAACACTGTCCGGCCTCTCTAGCAGAAGCAACTGCAATGACAGCTTTGATTTTTGGAGGCCTCAGCCTAAAGCCCCTAGGACAACTGAGCCACTGATCTGGGTCTCAGCCCTGAGTGGCTCTCCTGGGTTGAAGAAGAGTACTGCCAGCGCAGCAGGTGGAAGCTCTGAAGGAGGAACTCTACTGGCAGATGCTGGCCAGAACAGAGTGCTTATGGTTGCTCCCAGCTCAGAATGCAGGGTAGGAGAGGAGTAAGCTCCTCTTCTTGATTAGGCCACCTTGGAGGAACTGAGAACTTCCAGGTCCCCAGACTATACCCTCCTCTTCACAAAGGACTCAAAAGTCAAGTAACTGGCTAGGAAAATGCCCAAAAAGGGTGGGGGGGGGGAAGACTATAGAAAGCTACATTCTGGGTGAACATGGATATTCTTCCATCATTTTGGATGAGGAAGAAAAATGCATTCCAACAGAGGAAGAACCAAAAGTCAATGCTGCTTCATCCAAAACCTCCAAAACTAATATTCAATGGTCTCAGGCCATGGAAAACCTCAAAAATATTTTGAAAATGAAGTAAGAGAGGTGGAGGAAAAAATGGGAAAAGAAACGAGAGTGATGCAAGAAAATCATGAGAACTGAGATAACAGCTTGCTACAGGAGACCCAAAAAAATGCTGAAGAAAGAAAAACCTTCAAAAATAGGCTAACTCAGTTGGCAAAAGAGGTCCAAAACGCCAGTGAGGAGAAGAATGCGTTAAAAAGCAGAATTAGCCAAATGGAAAAGGAAGTTCAAAAGCTCACTGAGTAAAATAGTTCATAAGAAATGTGAATGAAGCAGAGGGAAGACAATCACTTCACGAGAAATGAAGAAATTACAAAACAAAACCAAAGCAATGAAAAATAGAAGCAAATGTGAAATATCTCATTGGGAAAACAACTTACATGGAAAATAGATGAAGGAAAGACAATTATAAAATTATGGGACTACCTGAATCCATGATAAAAAAAAGGGAGCCTAGGCATTATCTTTCATGAAATTTTCAAGGAAAACTGCCCTGATACTCAAGAGGCAGAAACCAATATAAATATTGAAAATATTCACCAATCACCTGCTGTAAGAGATCCAAAAAGAAAACCTCCTAATAATATTGTAGGCAAATCCCAGTGTTTCCAGCTCAAGGAGAAAATATTGTAACAGCTAGAAAGAAAGAATTGTAGTATTGTGGAAATAAAATCAGGATAACAGATCTAACAGATTCCTAATTAAGGGACAGAAGGACTTGGAATATAATATTCCTGAAGTCAAAGGAACTAGGATTAAAACCAAGAATCATCTACACAAAAAAAAACTGACTGTAATACTTCAGGAGAAAATATGGTCATTTAATGAAATAGAGGACTTTCAAGCATTCTTGATGAAAAGACCAGAACTGAATAGAAAATTAGACTTTCAAATACTGGAATCAAGAGAAGCATGAAAAGGTAAACAGGAAAGACTAATCACATTGGATTTACTAAAGGTGAACTGTTTACATTCCTACATGCAAAGACAATATTTGTAACTCTTAAAACGTTTCTCACTATGTGGGTAGTTGGAGGGATTATGCACATATATCTAAAGACAGAGAGCACAGAGTGAGTTGAATAGGAAGGGATGTTATCTAAAATAATAAAATTAAGGTGAGAGAGAAGAATATATTGGGAGGAGAAAGGGAGAAATGGAATGGAGCAAATTAACTCTCATGAAAGAGGCAAGAAAAAGGTCTTTTCAATGGAAGGGAGAAGAGTGGAGGTGAGAGGGAAAAAGGGAAGCTTCTTCTCTTCACATTTATCTTAAGGAGGGAATAACATGCACATTCAATGTGATATGAAAACCTATCTTACACTACAAGAAAGCAAGAGAGAAAGGAATAGTTGGGTAGGGTGGATGATAGAAGGGAGGGCCAATGGGAAGAGGGAGTAACTAGAAGTAAATACTTTTGGGGATTGAAAAGGTCAGAGAAGAGTATAAACAGAGAGCAGGATAGGATGGTGGGAAATATAGTTAGTCTTATATAACTGGCTTTTAAAGATGTCTTCTGCAAAACTACACATATATAGCCTATATTGAATTGCTGGCCTTCTCAGTGAGCATGGGTGGGGAGGGAGGAAGGGAGAGAAGTTGGGAATCAAAGGTTTAGAAACGAATGTTGAGAATTGCTTTTCCATACAACTGGAAAATAAGAAATGCACGTAAAGGGGTATAGAAATCTATCTTGCCATACAAGAAAAGAGAGAAGATGGGGATAAGGGAAGGGAGGGGAGTGATAGAAGGGAGGACACATTGGGGGAAGAGGTAATTAGAATGCACAGCCTATTGGAGTGGGGGGAAGGGAGAGATGGGGAGAAAACTTCGAACTCGCAATTTTGGGGAAAGGAATGTTGAAAATTAAAAACAAATTGGAAAAAAAAATAAAAACAAGGAAGATAGAGAAATTTGTCACCAGGATAATACCCTATGACCAGGTGGTTGCTGTTGTTGTTATATTTGTCCTTAGTTTCCAAACTTGCAATGAAGTTGCCATCAGAGAAATGAGGACATGACATGCCCTTGACTTTGTTTTTAGTGATGGAGGGTTGTACAAGGTCACCAGCCTCACTTCTCCTCCACAGTCATCTGAATCCAGTGACCAGATATTCATCAGGAAGACTAGAAATAACCAGGATGCACCGGGAGACCTTGGCCCCTGTAGGTCAAGGTCTATGCAGATCCTTACTTAGGGTGAGGTAATGCTCATTCACTGAATAGGCCTGTTTAAGAAGTAGCCAGGTCGTGTCCCCTTTCGTGGGAAAAAGAAAAGCAAAGACATCAGACTGGAAGGAAAACAGCAACAGTTGCTATTTATAATCCCTCTTAAGCCAGGAGAGCCCAGAAGAGCCCTTAGACATGGACCCTGTGATGGCTCCACGTAAGAATGCAGTATGTTTCAGGTTTTGGGATGGGAGAGAAAGGGAAATAGGACACGACAGAAAAAAAGGAAAGGACAGGAAAAAAAGGGAAGGGAAGGGAAGAGAAAGGAAGGGAGAGGAAGAGAAGGGAAAGGAAGGGAAGGGAAAGGAAGGCAAAGGAAGGCAAAGGAAGGGAAAGGAAGGGAAGGGAAAGGAAGGCAAAGGAAGGGAAACAAAAGGAAACAAAGGAGGGAAAAGGAGGGAAAGGGATGTGGTTTTGTTTGTTCTTTCCATTCATATTGTTCATTAGTCATTGCTTATATTTCTTTTTGTGTAATATTTTATAATTTCCCCAATTACATTTTGTTCTTTCTTATTAAATAAAATATTTATAGTTTTCAGCAATCACTTCCACAAAATTTGGATTTCCAAATTTTCTCCCCATCTCTCCCCTCTCCCTATCCCAAGATAGCATACATTCTGATTACCCCTATCCTCAATTTGCCCTTCTTCTATCATCCCATACACACACTCTCTTATTCTCTTCCTTTCAATTTTCCTGTACGGGAAGATTGATTTCTATACACCATTGACTGTATATTGTATTTCCCAGTTGCATGTAAAAACAATTTTTAGCATGTATTTTTTGTTACATTCTAAATTTAAAAAAAAATATTTTCATAACTATGAGTTCCACTTTCTCTCCCTTCCTCTCTTCCCACCTACCCTCCAGGACAAGGCAAACAATTTCATGTGGGTTGCATGTGTGAAGTCATGCAAAACACTTCCTCAATAGTCATGTTGTGAAAGACCAACATTGTCCTCCATTCTATCCAGTCCCCCTATTTATTCTATTCTTTCCTTTGACCCTGACCCTCCTCAAAACTGGGTGCACATGATTAACTTCTCCTTGAATCTGCTCTCCTTTCTATCATCTCCATCCCACTCCTGTCTTATTCCCTATGCCTATACTTTCCTGGAGGAGAAGATAAAATTCCATACCGATTTGAGAGAGCATGTTATTGCCTACTTAAGCCAAACCCAATGAGATTAAGGTTCACTCATTCCCTCTCACCTACCTCCTCTCCCTGTCCACTCTAAAAGCTTTTCCTTGCCTCTTTTATAGGAGATAATTTACACCATTCTACTTCTCCCTTTCTCTTTCTCCTATTATATTCTTCTTTCACCCCTTAATTTTATTTTTGAGGTCATCCCATCACATTCAGGGTGAGCCCTGTGTCTTCTGTCATTATGTGTGTGTGTGTGAGTGTGTGTGTGTGTGTGTAAGTTAAAAATATCTTTCCTTGTAGGAATGTAAACAGTTCAGCTTTAATAAGGTTCTTATAATTTGTCTTTTCTGTTTACCTTCTTCATGCTTGTCTTGAATCTTGTAGCGGAAAGTCCAATTTTCTATTCTATTTCTCTGAGTCTTTTCATCAAGAACGCTTGAAAGTCATCTATTTCATTGGATATCTACTTTTCGCCCTGAAGGATTATGCTCAGCTTTACTGAGTAGGTGATTCTTGGCTGTGATCCTATCTCCTTTGACCTCCAGAATATAACACTCCAAATCATTTGATCCTTTAATGAAGAAGCTGCTAAATTTCGCATTATCCTGATTGTCTTTCCACAATATTTGAACTGCTTGTTTCTGGCTGCTTATTATATTTTCTCCTTGACCTGGCAACTCTGGAATTTGGCTATAATATAACCAGGAGTTTTCCTTTGGGGATCTCCTTCATGAAGTGATCAATGGATTCATTCAAATTCTATTTTACTCTCTAGTTCTAGAATGAGTACAGTTATCCTGTATAATTTCTTGAAATAAAATGTCTAGGCTCTTTTTTTTATCATGACTTTCAGGTAGTCCAATAATTTTTAGGTTGTCTCCCTTGCATCTATATGCTAGGTGAGTTGTTTTTTTGTTTTTTTTAATGAGATAATTCACATTGTCTTCGCTCCTTCTGAATTCCACCAACAATGCCCTACTTTGTTTACCTTTCCAGAATTCTTTCAGTATTAACTACTCACATCTTTTGTCATATTTTTAAATTTGTGAATGTCAAGTGAAACCTCAGGGTTCTTGTGATTTGTATTTCTACTCTCACTAGTTATTTGGAGAACTATTTCATATTGCTATTAGTTTGTACTTTTTGAGAAAATTTATATGCCATCATTATTTGTTCATCCATTCCACAATTCATAGATCCCTTCCTTATTCCTAGATCTTAATCTAAACCTAATTTCTAGGTTTCCCTTGACGTTATCCTAAGAGTTTTAGTCAAAGAGTGAACTTTTAATAAAATTGCTGCTGTCATTGGACTGAACCTACACTGTGCCACTATATAATATTCCCTTCTTTAAATATGTAAACATACTGTGTTCTACTAGTCAACTTTTCTTTGTTTTTCACTAGTACCAAACATTCTTGATGGTTACTCCTTTGCATTATTTATTGGAATATTTATTGGACCGCTTTTGTTCCCATTTTTTCGTTGAGAATATTGAGTATTTAATCCTAGAAATATGTTATATCATTAAGTTTTCCTAATTATAAAGCAGTCTTTGGCAATTTGATTGGCATGACATTAAAAGAGCTCTGAGTTTTCATTTTTCTATTTTTTTCTTTTCAAGTCTATCTATTTCTCCTATGACTTTTAGTATTTCTTCTTCCATGATTGTCTTCTTTTTCTCCCAGGATCAAAAGACCACATGGACCATTTTCCTCTTCAGGTGAGCATGTCTCACCAAATTCTTTCTCTCTCGTAACTTTCTTTTCTGAGCAACTGCCCTCAAAGTTAACCATGCACACACCAAGAAAAATGTTCATCCAGGTGATACTGTTGGCTTGCTCCGAAGAATTTTAGTTCTGTGGACTTTCATTTCTTCTACTGAATCTGGCACTCTCCCTAAAATGTTCAGTTTTTTAGATTTTTCTTTTTTCTAAATAATTTCTTTAATTTCCTTTGTAATTCAAATACTTGTAACAATTTTCTTTCTCAAATATTGTTCTTTCCTTATCATAGAACTATGATAGTTGATTATATTATTTCGTTTTTCTTTACTGTACTAAATTGACTTGAGTTCCTCTCATTTGAAATACTTGCTTGTCCATTTGAATGCTTGTTTATTTGTGTACAATAAATAACCTTGTAGAATAAATGGTCTTCATGAACACCGTGAACTCCTCCTGGAGGACGAACTGGAAAACTTCTTGGAAGACCACCTGGAAAACCTCCTTGATGGTCACCTGGAAAACCTCCTTGGGGACCACCTGGAATACCTTCTTGTGGGTCACCAGGATGACCTCTGTTTTTGATAACCTGGTGGAGTATCAGGGGCTGAATCTCTTGACACAGTATCTCCAAGGGGCCCTGGATGCCCATGTTTTTTCCTAACCACCTTGTTCCTTGACAATGGGCTTGTTGCCCTGTTCCTCTTCAGAATCCCACAGCCACTTGGTGCTGCTACATCTCCTGGATCTTCTGAACTTTGTTCACTCTCTGTGAGGAGACAGCACACCTGGAGAAAACTCAGATGAAGGAAGAGGCTTGATATGCAGTGGATGCAGACAAAATGGTTGATGTCATAGGTTAATTGTCCAAAAAAGGGAGCCCTTGCTACCTTCTCAGAATTATTGAATTAGGGTGACCCAGGTTTACTTGGTGGATGTTTAAGGATCTAAGTGATTCAGTCTTGTCCCAGGCTCAAAGTAAGCCTAGACAAGATCATCTGAAGGAAGATCGTAAAGGGATTGGCACGGAATAGGCTTAACCTAAGCTCATGTAATGACAGCAGTAGAAGACATTGACAACACACGATATCAAAACCATGATTTATCCCTTCAATTGTGTCTTGGTGACATGTGTTCCTTACACATGAATCCCTTCAGTTGTAGTTCACTATGAATGGATACTTCCTACGTATTTCTAGTTCATTCCAATTTTCTACTTAGTATATGTGTAGGAAAATATATTCAAGCTTCAGGGAACTGTGCAAGAATTTACTTTACATCATGTTCTGTACTTCTTATGAACTGTGTCCATCAGTCAAAATTTATTAAGTGCCTTTCATGTGCTAGTTCCTCTGACTGACTGGTAAAAAGCTAAACACCTGAGTATTCCCTCTTCTTTAAGGAAGATTCTGTGACATGAAATTTCTAGTACATGGTATAATTAAATGATGTCCTAGAGAAAAAGAGGATATGTGTGGTATAGTTTAGAAGAATGAAGTGAGTGAAGGAGGAACTGAAGAAAACAGAAGGAAATATTTGATCTAAATGTCAGTAGTCTGCCTCCCAAAGATTTATTATGGTTATGAATTGAATTATCATGGATTTCTTACATTCTAGCCATTTAAGAGGGAGAAAGTGAATGAAGCAAGATTCCTGGAAATAAATGGAGACAGGATAAATAGTTATCTGGTTTCTTACAATAAAGATGGAGCTGGATTTCTTATGAGTTGCTTCATCCTGTGACAAAGAGCACATCCCAAACAGCTGTTGCACTGAGTAAAAGAATCATAAAACTGAAAGGAGGCTGAAACACAACCCCCACCAATATATGATATGAAAGCCCTTGGAATGTATTACTTTGTGATGCATATAGAGACAATTTCATTGGAAAAGGCAGTGAAGTCCAGCTGCATGTTAGAATGTTTTCTACCCTGCAGTCTCACCTCTATTCTGTACGAAGTCTTCACCTGGATAATCTATAGGGGGAAATGTGAAATAACAAGGAAGGACAATTTTTTGTTCTGCATCTTCACTTTAGGCTACAAGTTTTTGCTGTGTTTTCCTCATCTTGGGTTAATATGACTTTAAACCTGAATAAGGCCTTCTGGGGTCTTATAGCTCCAGTTTCAAAAGGAAGGAAATAATCTTATTTCCATACTGTTAGGATTTCAAGAGAGCTAAATATCCTCATGTTCAAAAGATATGTAGCTTATCAGAGGATGTGTTTTTCAAATAAGACTTAAGATCATAGTATTTTCAACTGGAGAATACCCTAATTCTCATCTAATCTAACTGTCATTTTCAAAGGAAATACTGGAGGAACTGAAGGAAGATTGTCAAGCCAACAAGCTTTATTGATCTGTGAACCATGCACCAAGTACTGTGAGTTACCCAAGGTCATACTGGTAAGAGGTAGAATTTTAACATAGGTCTTTTGGCCCCAAACACATTAATTTTAACCCAGTAAGTTGCCTTTTACAGGAGCACTTGATTAAGAACCGAAGGATTGGAGTTCATATCATAGCTTTCAAACTATTAGTCAGCTATTCCAAGGGAAAGTCATTAAACCTCGCTGACCCTGTGTTTCTTCATCTGGAAATTGATGATAATAATCTCAGTGAGAGACAGAATGACACAGAGAAACAAAAGGCAACCTCAGAGCCAAAAAGTCACACCTTCAAATTCGACCTCTTACCCCTAGTGGTCATATGAACATAGGCAAATTGCTTACTGCTCTCAGAACTCCAAGAAACTCTCTCAGACTCTAACTTGTTGAGTAGATGCAGGTAGATCTACATGGGGAGAAGGAGTTGAAGATTGATTCCCCACTGAATACGTGTTCCATCCCTTGATTCGAGCTATATCTGAAAAAGGTACAACACTAATATAACTTCAGAGGCCTGAGATCCCATACGATGGACACTATTGATTCTCCACTTGGCTAACTCTATATGTTGCAAATATCTGATAAAAATAATGAAATTGCATTCCAACACCTTGTGTTATTAGGCAGGATGCCAAACACTGGCATATTTGGAAATGTTAAAATTTTGAGTGTGAGGATTCCTTTTCAAGGAAAAAAATTGTTGTCATGTCATTTCTGGTTAGAATTTCAGGTCCATGAAGGCAGAAACTGTTTCACTCTGATTTTGTTTCACCAGCTTTGCTTTTCTTCCCTAGGAATACATCCTTATTGATTGATTGATTACTGATATTATGCAGATATAGTTCACTTTTCTTGCAGAATGAAGGGGTTTATGGGTGAGGAACAATTCATAAACCTTTCTGGGAAATTTTAGTCTCTGGCAGAGCAGTCTCATGACAGAGGGATCTTATGTACTTTGGAAGCACTGGATAAACACACTCACAAAAAGTCCATGTGGTAAATAAATAATTGAACTGAATGTCTGTAGAGTGGCAAAAGCAGAATGGAAAAATTTAAAATTCAGTCATCTCCACATTTCCAAATGTACTGAGATGTTTTGTCCCAGTAATGGATATGTTTCATTACAGAGAGAACACTTTTGCTTTTCCTTAACAACATTTTGTACCACTTAATTCAATTCAATTCAATTCAATTCAGTGAGATGTTGTTGTTACGTGCCAGTCACTTTGTTAGATGTTGGGTGTACAAAGAAAGAATAAGCAGTTAACGATGTTGAGGAATTTAAATCTATTTGGGAAAACAACATGCAAATAGAAAATGAATGCAAAATATGTAAAAGATAATAATTTCTTAGGTGAAGACAACATCTGAACAAGGAATAAGGAAGGAAATCAAGACTGATTTCCTGTAGGAGTTGATAAATAGAAATTTACCTGAAGGTAGAAATGTAAGAGGTAGAGGTGAATGGCAAACGGACATGCAGTTGCAGGGGGTGGAGGTGAGATATTATTTCTGAAAACTGAAGTACAAAACCGCTGAAGCTCGGGAGAGTGCAACCTCCACCATGGAAGGAGAGCACTACTTTAAGAAAGAGTTAAAAGTCAACTGATATGTGGAGAAAATTACCAAACAATGGAGAAAAATGCTGACTCTAGAAAGTCATTATGGTGACAAGGAAGATCAAATGACACACTTAGAAGAAGATAGCAAAGTCAAAACTCTTACATCTAAGGACTCCAAAAAGAAATATGGATTGGTCTCAGGCCATGGAAGAGCTCAAAAAGGATTTTGAAAATCAAAATAAGCAGGGAAAACATTGGGAAGAGAAATTAGAATTATGCAAGAAGAAAACAGAAAACAGTTTGGAAAAGGAGATACAAACAAGAGATAGAGACCATTATGAAGTGGAAAATGCGTAATTTTGATTACATTAAATTGACAACTTTTTGCACAAGTAATTGCAATGCAACCAAGATAAGGAGGCAAGCAGAAAACTTGGAGAGAATTTTTGCAACTAATGTTGCTGGCAAAGGACTGTATTCTAAAATATATAGAGAACTGAGTCAAATGGAGAAGGATGTAAGTCCTTCCCCAATTGATAAAAGGTCAATGGATAGGAACAGGCAGTTTTCAGAGGAAGAAATTAAATCTTTCTATAACGACAAGAAAAGACGATCTTAATCACTACTGATTACAGAGATGCAAATCAAAACACCTCTGAGGTACTACATCCCACCTATCACATGAGTTAACTTGACAAAAAAGGAAGATGATAAATGTTGGAGAAGGTGTGGGAGAGTTGCAACACTAATTCATTGTTGGTGGAGCTGTGAGCTGATCGAACCACTCTGTAGGGCAATTTGAAACTATGGCCCAAATGGTTACAAAAGTGTTCTTACCTTTTGAACCAACAATATTGCTTCTAGGGCTATATCCCAAAGAGATCACAAAAATGGGAAAGACAAAAATATTTATAGCAGCTCTCTTTGCGGTGACCAAAACCTGGAAATCTAAGGGATGCCCACCAATTGGGGAATGGCTGAACCAGTCGTGGTATATGAATGTAATGGAATACTATAGTAATATAAGAAATGATGAGGAGGAAGACATCTGTGAGGCCTGGAAGGACTTACAAGAATTGACGCTGAGTGAAAAGTGCACAACCAGGAAAACTTTGTACACAGCAGCCACCACAGTGTGTGAGGTGGTAGACTTGGTACTTTATTGCAATGCAAGGACTTAAGTAATTCCCAATGGTCTCTTAAGGCAAAATGCCTTCCACATCCAGGGAAAGAACTATGGAATTCGATGGCAGAATGAAGCAGATCATTTTCTTTTATATAATGTTCTGGTTTGTTTTATGATTTCTCCCATTCATTTTGATTCTTCCGTGTAACATGGCTAAGGTGAAGATGTATTTAATAGGAGTGTTTGTGTACTACCTATATAGAACTATAGGCCATCTCTGGGAGGGAGTGGGGAGGTAGCAGCAATGGGGGAAAGGAAATGAAAATTCTGAGATGTATGGAAGGGATTGTGGAGCACTGGAAACCAATAAAAAAAGAATTTTTTGACTACCTGAAATTGAGGATCAGAAAAACTAGCTGGCATCTCATCTCTCAAGAAATTATCAGGAAAACTATATTGATGTCCTACAACCAGAGGGCAAAATAATCATTTAAAGACTCCAAAAATCATGTACTGAAAGTGATCCCAAACTGAAGTGCAGCTATTGTCCATGAACAATGTTCTTAACCAGGTACCAACTTGAGTCATTCACTTCATGGTGCTTAACTGCTGTAGTGGCTTCTTCTTAATTTCAGTTGCCCCTGAAAACCAACTCATTATTGCTCTTCTCTGGGAGAGGTATCAATATACTTGGACTCTCCTTCCTCTCAGCACCTATGGAACTATCACTCTCCCCCAAAGGCTTAGCCTTACTGGCAATCACATCTCCCCCTGAAGGAGTAACAAAAGAAGAAATTTCTACAGCACAGAGAAGGATGCTCATTATGAGGCAGGAAAACTAAAAACAGAGGAATGCATACTTGATAACACTACAGGAATAGGGGTTCACCTAAACAGTTTCAGAATACTCCCTAAAAACTGAAAATTCGTTTGGATGGAACACCTTCATTCATTCAGCCACTGAGGACACAGCAAGCTAGTAGAACTTGCCCAACATGTTGAAGGGAGAATTTCATCTGGCTGCCACCACCACCACCATCTACAAGATTAGTTACACCCACCCCAAACACAAAGCATCCAACACTCTGAAGCCATCTTGTGGATGGTTTCATCTCCCAGATATACCCTTTCAAATTTGGCAGGTAGACTTCATTCATTTCCCAGCTGTCCATGGTTACAAAGACGCTTTGCTTATGGTCTCTAGGTTTCCCTGGTGGATGGAAGTATGGCCCTGTTGTACTGACACAGCCTCTGGGGGAGAGCAAATCCTCTTAGAAGAAAACATCATTCCATTATGGGGAGACCCTCAAGAAATGTGTAGTGCTTTAATCCTGGACAATCACTCAATATCTCCATCGTAAGTACCTATCACCACCAACACCCTGCCTTCAGGAATTATTGAAAGAGTTAATGGGGGAGTTAAAACGTCTTCTACTAAATTCTCTGAAAACATAGGTACCCCCTGGTACAAAGCCCTTCCTTTACTCATGTTGAGCCTTAGATCTAGACCATTTCATTCCCACAAGCTTAGTCCCTATGAGATAGTAACAGAATGCCTTATGCCACTGTACCCATGGGTTGGAAGCATAGGAGTCAAAGGTTCATGTACTGGGTTGGCAAAGAAAATCTCAGAAACCCACCAACTTGTTTCACAGTACCATTCTTTGGGAATGCTGCCTGAGACCTGGCTCCTGACACAACACAGTGACTGAGTTTATTGGAAACACCACCAAAGACAAATCTCTCTAGGGCCATGGTGGCAAGGGCCTTTTGAAATCCTGCTCACCACTCCCACTGCTGCCAAACTAAGATGAGTAGAGTCCAGAATCCACATGTCATATCACAAAAAGTATACACTGAACACTTTGACTGTGAAATCCACTGGTGACTTGATCTTGAAAACAAAATAGATTTCCAATGCAACAGATATCTGAGGCAGACAGCTGTTCCCAAGGCCCACAGGCTGAGAAGCAAATGACAACAGATGCAGATCACTAACCCAAGAGACAAGACATGGCCTGAGATTTGCAGTTACACCCTCAATGAACTAAGCTGCTTCTCTCTCTTACGATTGTCCTCTTAGTGCAATTCTTGATGTTGGCAGAAATAGCAGTCTGGGGCTTCTCATTATTGTGGGATTCTACTGTTCATTCTAATGCTGTACCTCAAATCAATACAGCGTATGACACTTATTCTACTCCTAGCCCCCTTACTCTGACCAACAGGCTTAAATGCTTTGCCCTTCCTCCCATACTCCCACCCCAATCAACCAATCACAAGCTCAAGGCAAGGTTTCTCCAAAACACTCCAAGTAACGAACTTTTGGCAAGTTATTCACAGCACTAGTCCTTCACGCTTTAGCCACTGTCTCAGTGTTGGAAACCTGGATAAAGACTCCAATGGGAGGGTCTTATTTTACTGGCTGTCCCAGCATGCTCCCAAAACCCCTGCTCCTCTTTGGGCAGAGAAGTCAGCCAGTCCTCGTCTGTTCCACAGAGCAGCAGTTTTTATGAACGGAGCAGTTCTCATCCCCCACCTTCAACTCTATCCTTAGTCTCATGATGCTATCAAAGTCGAAAGCATTAAAATACCAGCAAGTGCATCACCCTACGGGAAAAGGGAACACCTTAACCAAGAAATAGAGAACTTAACCACAGAAGTGAGGACCCCCAACATATTAGACCCTCACCTACTGGATTCTTTACATTGAGGAGTCTCAAGAAACCCACTCTACATTCTGGATGCAGATGGAAACTCAAGCCCCTGCCTTAGATTATCAAATCCCATTCCATGTAATTCTACATTCATCCTCAGCTCCTCCTGAGTTTCTTCCCTGTGTGCCTCACTTGATTCCTCTGGCCAGTTTTCATGGCCACAGGTTTATCTGAACTGGATTGGAGTATCTTAGACCACTACAAACACCCCTGTAGTAAGTGGCATAAGACAGCTTGCCCTAACAAATCAGGTACCATACCATTGAGCTCTGTCCCAAATAAAGGCAGCTGCAAAGGCATCCATTCAGTTTCCGGCATAGACTGGCAATCCCAGAATGCCCTCTTTTTCCCATGCCTGGAAGCACTCTACTCCTTGAGTTTCACTCATTTTGCCTGGGATTCATTCTCTAAAATCCACCTTTCCAATTGAATTTCTCGCTTCCTCAGTACTCTTCTTCTTATGCTGTTCTACTCTATACCACAGTCTCCCTCCCTTCCAGGAAGGTCTTGGAACCATTGCCTATACAATGCCCAAATTATCCCTATTTCCAGAGAATCACTCTGCTCAAAGGTCTCTCTCGTTATGGTTGTCCATAACCAAGAGTAGAGGATCAATTTCCTGCTCTTGGGGCTCTGTTCGTGGCCACCTGGTCCCGAAATGATACCATAGCCACTTTTGGTACACAGGGTTTGTCTTTTAGAAACCTCTTGGAAGGGTTACCCATGGGCCTGCAGGATGCTGGAAGCTCATCACCAGCCTCCAAATGCAGATGGTTTCGCTTGCCCTCAGAGATCTGCAAAATCTCTGGGTGTTGGACACCCTGAACAATGGGCAAGGAGGAGCATGTGCCCTCACTGGGAGGGAACGCTGCTTCTATTCCAACCAGTCTTCTCACATAGAGGAGCACCTCAGTGCACTAAATGTGCGCGCAAAAGGTTTATGGAATAGATACCACAACATTCTAAAGCAGGTCTCCCTCTCAACTGTTGCCTAGAAACCTTGACAGCATTCTCCTCTATACTCTTGTTGCTCTGTTGTCTCTCTTTCTTATTTGGCATTCTTGGCATTCCTCATGTATCTCAACTAATCACTCTTACCTCACATTCAATCAAAATCGTATTTCAGGTGGATGTTCCTCCTCATTATGCAGAGCCTTCACAGCCTTTGACAAAAAAGAGGGAATGTCATGGATTTATGATTTTCACGTTAATTGACATGATGTGTTGTAATGATTATACTGTCAAGATTGATTGGAACTTCCATATTTCCCAGGAGATTTTCTCTTGGAAGCCATAGCTACAGCCAACACGCTACACCAGAAACAGATACACCAAAACTCCTGACATTCTAACAATTCACAAATTGCTGAGTTTTGAGCTGCCAACAGGACAAAAACAGAGGCTGCTGGACTACTGTTCCCATCATGCTAACTCTGTTTTTTTTTTTTACCCCACTAAATAATGAGAAGGTTCAACAACGATTAAGACTTGAGACAATCAACTTAAGAACTGCACACACAGAACTCTAGGCCGCCTGCATTGTCCCTAAAATGCATGCATGTGGGAACCTGACAGGCAAAGTGTTTCAGGACCTAAGAATACTTGCATTGTGATCTACCTCCTTGTGGGTTTTTTGGTATATAGCCCTGTCTTTGCACAGTAACAGAAACCTTTGTCCTGAGGGAGAATTTCATAGGCCAACTTGTCTTACTCACTCTGAAATTAATTAAACAATTATTTCATTCCTGATGCACCTGTCTCTACCTTACTCTGCTCAACTCTGTCTATTCCCATATTAGAACCTTAAGGAGCCTGGACTACATTTAAAATTCTTTTGACATATATACTTATTTGAACACTGACTCCACCATTAGATTATGAGCTCATTGAGAGCATTTTGCTTTATTCTGTTTCAGTTTAGTTTCTCTCTTTGTTTTCTGCCTTTCTCTGTATCTAAGTGCTTACCATAGTGTTTGGCAGACAGTAGGCACTTAATTAATACATGTGCATTGACTGACTGAGAGTGATTGATGGGATCATCGGATTTTCTCTTAGATTTTTAGCCCTATTCACAAAAATAGGAAAAGAGGGAAAAAATCAGAAACGATTTAAAGAAATGATTGAAGATGATACAAAAGTTTCAGGAACATTCTGTTCTTGAAATCCTTCAAGTAGTATGAATTTGAAAGGGGCTGAAAACTATTTGTTATGTGGATGGGTCCCATCCAGTATGAAGCATGGCTAACTTTGAGGACTCAAAACTGTGCCACAAAGTCCAGGTCAGGGCTGTACATCAATCGAATAATATGAAATCAGTCAAGCACTAAGTAGCCATACTTCTGTCACTGTGTCTAGAAACCAGTATGCTGAAAGATGAGTGACACAGAATACGATAAAGAGAAGCAGGAGTCAATTTTTAACTACTTGTTATTTATTGGTATTGTAAAGAAAGGGAAGGAGAAGATAAAGAGGTATGTACTCTTCCAATATCCGGGTCCACATAAGGATTGAAGGATGCCTAACAAACATACAAATTCCTTTTCAGGCACTGAAATAAGAAAGGGAGAAGCTTTTAGGAGATGAAATGTGCTTGACTGGCTCCCTGGCCTACAGGCAATGGCAATGACAAAGTCATACATTACTGCAATTTTAAAAAGAAAACAAAAGAATATTTAGAGAGAGACACTGGACAGGGACAGCTATGAGTAGCATAAAGAAAGCAGGAAAGAATAGGTGATTTTTTGATCTCTTAAATTCTCTCTCTCTCTCTCTCTCTCTCTCTCTCTCTCTCTCTCTCTCTCTCTCTTTCTCTCTATTTCTCTTTCTCTCTCTCACTTTTGATCTCTCTCTCACTTTTGACATCTCTCTTTCTCGTTCCCTCACCAATGCTGCCCATCTATGTTTCCCCTGCACCGTCTCTATCGCTGTCTCCCTGTGCCAATCAGGGACAAGGAGACATAAAGAAGCAAAAGGGAGCACATAGTCTGCAGAAGAGTGAAGCAGAATCAAACTAATAGAAAATAGGAAAGAAGTGAAAAGGTATTCTTAGACTGACAAAATGTCAGTTGATAGTCACTACATATTCAAACATGGACAATCCTTCACTGAGAACAAAAATGAAGTACCCTGGTGGTGGGGAGAGTTGATGACTTCCTTACTGGCCACCTTGTGGACCTCCCTGCTGACCACCTGGAGGACCTCCCTGAGGACCACCTTGACGGCCTCCCTGCTGGCCACCTTGAGGACCTCCTTGTGGGCCACCTGGAGCTGAATCTCCTGATTCGTCTTCTTCAGAGGAACCTTGAGTAACAGGTTCTTCATCACCACTTTCTTGATTGCCAGAATCTGAAACATCTTGCTGGGAGTCGTTTGGTTCTGCTGTTGCACTTTCTACATTTTGTTCTTCTAAGACGATACAGATTAGACAAACAAAAATCAGAAGAAGGTAAAAGTGTGATATGCAGTGAATGCAGATAGAGTGATTTGTCTCATAGGCTAATTGTCCAAAGGATGGAGCCCTTGCTACCTCCCCTGTAGTGTTGAATAAGGGTGACCCAGGCTTACTCGATGGATAACTAAGAAGGATTTGAGACATCCTTTCTGGTTCCAGTCTTAAAGGAAGCCTAGATGAGATTTTGTGATGGAAGATCATATTAGTCATTGGCAAGGCTCAGGCCTAACCTAGACTCATGCAATCACAGCGGTAGAAGATATTGTCAGCTTGTTCTATCAAAAGCATGACTTCTCCCTTTCTGTGTGTCTTAGTCACAGTTGTTTCTTATATGTGCATCCCTCATTTGTGGATGGCCTCACGTTCTCTGTGTATGTATAAAGTTCGACTCTTCTGCTTAGTATACTATGAAGGACTGTCAATGAAATCTTCATCATACAGGTAAAGAATTCACAGCATGTTTTTTTTCTTTCTCATGAACTATGTCCATCAATACATATTTGTTAAGTGCCTAAAATGTGCCAGGTCCTATGACTGACTCATACCTCTGAGTCAAACCTCTCAGTGTGGACTCTTGCCCTATAATTTAAAGAAAATTCTGTCCCATGAAATTCCTACTAAATGGGACAAGCATATGATGCCCTGGAGTGAGAGAGATCTTATGAACTATGGTAAAGAAGAATGAAGAGGGGAAAGAAGGAAACTGAGAAAAGAAAAAAAAGATTGGATTTAAATGAGGGCAGCCTGCAGGATAAAGATTTGTTATGATCATGAATGGCACTGTTAATGATCTCCTACATTTGAGCTATTTAAGAAAGTAAACAGATTGAGGCTGGTAGGTTTATTGTCAGAGAGGAGAAATGGTAGTTTGTTCTTTGGTTTTTGAAAAGTGGGCCAAAGTTTCTTATGAATTGCCTCATCCCTTGATATGGATCACATCCAAAACAGCTGGTGCTCTGAATACTTGAATCTTTCAAAGTGAGGAGAAGCCCAAGTATAGTACTCCACAATTTATGGTACAAAAGTCCTTGGGAATTTTTAATTGATTACCTATGTAACTGAGACAGTTACCACATTAATACAACTTGAGAATACACAGACAACACATATTGCATATTATTATGTTTCCCCACTTATTCTAACTCTATATGACGTCAATACTTCTGAAAAAATAATAAAATTGTAATCAGCACTAATTTTATTGGGCAGAATGCCCAATATTGGCATGTTTAGAAAAGTTTTGGCTAGTTCTATGTAAACAGTTCCGTTTCTAATTAAAAAAAAAACGTTTTTTGTGTAATCTCCATTTAAGATGTTACCTCCATGAAGTTATAAATTTCTTCACTCTGATTTAGTCCTCTACTTTTGTACTGAATCCCCGGAAATAAATGTTTGTTCATTATTGGTGTTAGGAAGACATAGCTTCCTCTTGATCAAGATTCAAGAGCCTGATGACTGAGGTGGAATTCAAAAGTATTTAGGGAATAGTTTAGACTCTGCCTGAGCAGCCCCATCTCAAAAAGAACTTTGGTATATTGGAAGAATTGTACACACACATTGAAAAAAAAGGGCTCCATATAGTAAAGGGAAGAATTGAAATGAATATATATATATGTATACATATATACATATACAGTGTCACAATCTCAATTGAAAATGTCATCTGCATGTTTCCCAAACTTTATTTTTTCCCCCAGGAGTGGAAACATTTCAGAAAACATAAAAAAATTTTAATTGCTTTTCAGTATTTTATGCTAGATAATTGAGTTCATTAAGAATGTATTAAGTGGCTGTTATGTGCCACTTACTTTGTGAAGTGCTGGGTGTGCAAAGAAAGAATAAACAGTCCCTGAAATTGTGGAATTAAAATTCTATTTTGGAAAAAAATGTATAAAAATAACATGCAAAGTATATAAAAATAATAATTTCTTAGGTGAAGAGAACATCTGAACATGAAGTCGAGCAAGGAATCAAGAAAGATTTCTTGTAAGAGGAGACAGAAATGCAACATTAACAGAAGCTAGGAATTCCAAGAGGTAAAGACGAGTAACAAATATGAAATAATGGAATGTTATGCATTCCGAATAGCAAGGAACATAGATAACTGAAGAAAAGAATAAATAGAGTCTAAAGAGTAAGTTGGAATTGACTTGGTACCCAGGGAAGAAAAGAGATTTGAGGAGTCATCAGAACATGGAAATGAAGACTAACATCTCCTTTTAATCTAACTCTAGGAAGACAAAAGTACCTGAATAACTGAGAATGGTAAACTCCAAATGATTTCACTTTAAACATAACCCTGACCTCCACACCAACAACCTCCTCACATGATCCTAGATTCTCTGTGTCTCCCACTTACCTTCATCTGTCAATTGAGCTGCGCTCAGGCCCAGCAGGGCAACTGACAAAAGGAGCAGGAGCCACTTGGTAGCAGCCATGGTGTCGATGCTATCTGTGTTGCATGGACTGAAGGCAACTGCTCTTATAAGGACCTCAGAAAACAATGTCCTCTTTGAAACATCACTCTCAGTCCCTTACCTGAAGAAACTGTTCATATCCTGATCAGTTCCTTCTCTAAGTTTTGGTTGGATTTTGTTTGAGGGCTGGCAAAACTCCTGCCCAAAAAGTCACCACGAAATAAAAGGTAGCCAAAGCCTTTAAAGCCTGCTTGCCTGGAAACACCGCATATGATGTTGTGATAACCGTAATGGCTGGTCTTCAATCCTGTGATTCCCCTGTCATGCCTGAGGGTAAATTTTGATATCCTGTGTTGCAAAATTCATTTAAATGTCATTGACCCATGAACTTTCACTGACTTTTTTCCAGGGCCAGGAATGAGCTTTCAAGGCCAATATACAATGGAAGGTTAAAAAACAGAAATGAAATTACTAGATACAGTAACTGTTCAAGCAAGCTCCTGCCGCATCTACTCCTATTAAAAGCTACATAAAAATCAACCTCTGTTCTCCTTGGTCACCTGAGGATACCAGCCATCATGGCACCTAGCTAGCATACCTCTCCCCATTACCGCTTCTACCCAATATCTTAAATGATATTTCCCAAAACTTAACTAAATTAGGTTTTCAAAAAATATTTGTGTTCAGAAAACTTTTTTCCTCAAAACTAATGTGTCCCTCCATCTTTCCTTCAAATGTTCTACTCACCAAACGTCTCTATCATGAACTACTGCTCCAGGTAAAGAGGTACTCAACCCATTTCCTGACCACATTCATTGGCTTATACGATCTCATTCATGGACTTAGGGAAAAGATTTTAGAGACCATATAGTCCAATTCCCTCATTTTTAGATAAAGAGCTTGAATCCCAGTGGGTGAAGTAACTCATCCACAGTCATGAACAGGTAGCAGAGCCAAAGTGCTAAACCTTTGCCTATCAGTTTTTCCATTAAGGGACAAATGATTCATCATTCATTATCCAGCATGGAGACTGGTCATTGCAGTTAGCCATTACTGGGATTTTTATTTACATAATTATAGTCATTGTACATATCGTTCTCCTAGTTCAGCTTCTGTCACTCCATGAATTCACAAAAATACTACAGTGTTTCTCTGAATTAATCATAGTCTTCATCTCTGATAATTCAATTAACAAATCACATCTTTACATTTACATGATCATGATATGGTTAGCCATCCTCTAGTAGATGGGCACTTATGTTATTTCAATTTCATTTTGTACAAATAAAAATAAAGTTATAATTAGCTTTTTATATACAGAATTATTCCCTCTGATGACTACTTCCTTGATTTATATTCAAAGTATAGATATTGAGAAAAAGGATATAAACAGGTTATTTACAAATCTTTTAAAATTCTAATTGATTTGAAAAGCATGAAGGGGAATAGCAAGAACCACACATAACTGGAGAAAAGAAGAGAATGTAAAGATTAGTTTTTGTTTCACTTGCAAGCCAGGGAAGAAAAGAGACTTGAGGAGGCAGGAGAACATGAAAAATAAGAATGCCAACTCCTATTTATCTAACTCCGGGAAGGCAAAAGTACCTGAATTCCCACATTGACTGAAACTGTCTAAATGTATCTGTCTTCCCATTGCTATTTTTGTTCAGTCCTTTCAGACATGTCTGACTCTTTGTGATCCCATTTGGGGTTTTCTCAGCAAAGATACTGAGTGGTTTGCCATTTCCTCCTCCAGCTCATTTTACAGACTAGGAACTGAAGCAAACAGGGTTAAAAGAATTTTGGTATCAGAAAGGACGCTGCGATACCCAGGAGGACTTGCTGTACAAGTTCTAAGATCTGCTTTTCTAAAAGGAAAGCAACTATTGAGGGGGTCCACAATCACTTTAATGGAGCACATATATCACTCACTTAGTTTAGGGGAAAAAGTCATCACCCTGAACTTCAGAGAAAAAACGAATGGAGAAACACAGATCAACAGACAGGGTTTCCAAGTGCTTGACAGTAAGAAATACACACATCACAGATCAACAGACAGATCCAACTACATGACCATATACATACATACATACATACATACATACATATATTTGTTTGTGGGTGAATATTATACATGACACATGTACATATATACATATGTGTATATATGGACGCATACAAATGCACAACATATGAACGTGAACACACATATATATTATATTACATTATACACACACACACACACACACACACACACACATATGAGCAGCAGTTTTTATGAACGGAGCAGTTCTCATCAACCACCTTCAACTCTATCCTTAGTCTCATGATGCTACCAAAGTCGCAAGTATTAAAATACCAGCAAGTGCATCTCCCTATGGGAAAAGGGAACACCTTAACCAAGAAATAGAGAACTTAACCACATAATTGAGGACCCCCAACATATTAGACCCTCACCTACTGGATTCTTCACATTCAGGAGTCTCAAGAAACCCACTCTACATTCTGGATGCAGATGGAAACTCAAGCCCCTACCTTAGATCATCAAATCCCATTCCATGTAATTCTACATTCATCCTCAGCTCCTCCTGGGTTTCTTCCTTGTGTGCCTCCCTTGATTCCTCTGGCCAGTTTTTATGGTCACAGGTTTATCTGAACTGGATTGGAGTATCTTAGACCACTACAAACACTCCTGTGGTAAGTGCCATAAGACAGCTTGCCCGAACAAATCAGGTAGCACACCATTGACATCTGTCCCAAATAAAGGCAGCTGTAAAGGCATCCATTCGGTTTCCAGCATCGACTGGCAATCCCAGAATGCCCTCTTTTTCCCATGCCTGGAAGCACTCTACTCCTTGAGTTTCACTCATTTTGCCTGGAATTCATTCTCTAAAATCTACCTTTCCAATTGAATTGCTCCCTTCCTCAGTACTGTTCTTCTTATGCTGCTCTGCTCTATACCACAGTCTCCCCCCCTTCCAGGAAGGTCTTGGAACCATTGCCTATACAATGCCCAAATTATTCCTCTTACCAGAGAATCACTCTGATCAAAGTTCTCTCTGGTTATGGTTGTCCATAACCACGAGTAGAGGATCAATTTCCTGCTCTTGGTGCTCTGTTAGTGGCCCGAAATGATACCATAGCCACTTTTGGTACACAGGGTTTCTCTTTTAGAAACCTCTTGGAAGGGTTACCCATGGGCCTACAGCATGCTGGAAGCTCATCACCAGCCTCCAAATGCAGATGGTTCACTTGCCCTCAGAGAACTGCAAAATCTCTGGCTGTTGGACACCCTGATCAATGGGCAAGGAGGAGCATGTGCCCCCACTGGGAGGGAATGCTGTTTCTATTCCAACCAGTCTTCTCACGTAGAGGAGCACCTCAATGCACTAAATGTGCCCGCAAAAGGTTTATGGAATAGATACCACAACATTCTAAAGCAGGTCTCCCTCTCAACTGTTGCCTAGAAACCTTGACAGCATTCTCCTCTATACTCTTGTTGCTCTGTTGTCTCTCTTTCTTATTTGGCATTCTTGGCATTCTTCATGTATCTCAATTAATCACTCTTACCTCACATTCAATCAAAATCGTATTTCAGGTGGATGTTCCTCCTCATTATGCAGAGCCTTCACAGCCTTTGATAAAAAGGAGGGATTGTTATATATTTATGATTTCCACGTTAATTTACATGGTGTGTTTTAATGATGATACTGTCAAGATTGATTGGAACTTCCATATTTCCCAGGAGATTTTCTCTTGGAAGCCATAGCTACAGCCAACACGCTACACCAGAAACAGATACACCAAAACTCCTGACATTCTAACAATTCACAAATTGCTGAGTTTTGAGCTGCCAACAGGACAAAAACAGAGGCTGCTGCACTACGGTTCCCATCATGCTAACTCTGTTCTTTGTACCCCACTAAATAATCAGAAGGCTCAACCATGCTTAAGACTTGAGACAATCAACTTAAGAACTGCGCACACAGAACTCTAGGCCACCTGCATAGTCCCTAAAATGCATGCATGTGGGAGCCTAACAGGCAAAGTGTTTCAGGACCTAAGAATACTTGCATTGTGATCTACCTTCTTGTGGGTTTTTTTGGTATATAGCCCTGTCTTTGCACAGTAACAGAAACCTTTCTCCTGAGGGAGAATTTCATAGGCCAACTTGTCTTACTCACTCTGAAATTAATTAAACAATTATTTCATTCCTGATGCACCTGTCTCTATCTTACTCTGCTCAACTTTGTCTATTCCCAGATTAGAACCTTAAGGAGCCTGGACTACATTTAAAATTCTTTTGACGTATATACTTATTTGAATACTGTCTCCACCATTAGATTATGAGCTCATTGAGAGCATTTTGCTTTATTTTGTTTCAGTTTAGTTTTTCTCTTTGTTTTCTGCCTTTCTCTGTATTCAAGTGCTTACCATAGTGTTTGGCAGACAGTAGGCACTTAATACATGCACATTGACTGACTGAGAGTGATTGATGGGATCATCAGATTTTCTCTTAGATTTTTAGCTCTATTCACAAAAATAGGAAAAGAGGGAAAAAATCAGAAACGATTTAAAGAAATGATTGAAGATGATACAAAAGTTTCAGGAACATTCTGTTCTTGAAATCCTTCAAGTAGTATGAATTTGAAAGGGGCTGAAAACTATTTGTTATGTGGATGGGTCCCATCCGTTTTGAAGCATGGCTAACTTTGGGGACTCAAAACTGTGCCACAAATTCCAGGTCAGGGCTGTACATCAATCGAATAATATGGAATCAGTCAAGCACCAAGTAGCCATACTTCTGTCACTGTGTCTAGAAACCAGTATACTGAAAGATGAGTGACATAGAATACGATAAAGAGAAGCAGGAGTCAATTTTTAACTACTTGTGTATTTATTGGTATTGTAAAGAAAGGGAAGGAGAAGATAAAGAGGTATGTACTCTTCCAATATCCGGGTCCACATGAGGATTGAAGGATGCCTCTCAAACATACATCTTCCTTTTCAGGCACTGAAATAAGAAAGGGAGAAGCTTTTAGGAGATGAAAAGTGCTTGACTGGCTCCCTGGCCTACAGGCAATGGCAATGACAAAGTCATACATTACTGCAATTTTGAAAAGAAAACAAAAGAATATTTAGAGAGAGACACTGGACAGGGACAGCTATGAGTAGCACAAAGAAAGCAGGAAAGAATAAGTGATTTTTTGATCTCTCGAATTCTCTCTCTCTCTCTCTCTCTCTCTCTCTCTCTCTCTCTCTCTCTTTCTCTCTATTTCTCTTTCTCTCTCTCACTTTTGATCTCTCTCTTGCTTTTGACGTCTCTCTTTCTTGTTCCCTCCCCAATGCTGCCGATCTATGTTTCCCCTGCACCGTCTCTATCGCTGTCCCCATGTGCCAATCCGGGACAAGGAGACATAAAGAAGCAAAATGGAGCACATAGTCTGCAGAAGAGCGAAGCAGAATCAAACTAATAGAAAATAGGAAAGAGGTGAAAAGGTATTCTGGGACTGACAAAATGTCAGTTGACAGTCGCTACATATTCAAACATGGACAATCTTTCACTGAGAAGAAAAATGAAGTACCTTGGTGGTGGGGAGAGGTGATGACTTCCTTACTGGCCACCTTGAGGGCCTCCCTGCTGTCCACCTGGAGGACCTCCCTGAGGACCACCTTGACGGCCTCCCTGCTGGCCACCTGGAGGACCTCCCTGAGGACCACCTTGACGGCCTCCATGCTGGCCACCTTGAGGTCTTCCCTGCTGGGCACCTTGACGGCCTCCCTGCTGGCCACCTTGAGGTCCTCCCTGCTGACCACCAGAAGGACCTCCCTGAGGACCACCTTGACGGCCTCTCTGCTGGCCACCTTGAGGTCCTCCATGCTGGCCACCTTGAGGTCTTCCCTGCTGGCCACCTTGACGGCCTCCCTGCTGGCCACCTCGAGGTCCTCCCTGCTGTCCACCTAGAGGACCTCCCTGAGGACCACCTTGACGGCCTCCCTGCTGGCCACCTTGTGGGCCTCCTTGCTGGCCACCTTGAGGTCCTCCCTGCTGTCCACCTGGAGGACCTCCCTGAGGACCACCTTGACGGCCTCCCTGCTGGCCACCTTGAGGTCCTCCCTGCTGGCCACCTTGTGGGCCTCCTTGCTGGCCACCTTGAGGACCTCCTTGTGGGCCACCTGGAGCTGCATCTCCTGATTCGTCATCTTCCGGAGGACCTTGAGTTACAGGTTTTTCATCACCACCTTCTTGATTGCCAGAATCTGGATCATCTTGCTGGGAGTCGTTTGGTGCTGCTGTTGGACTTTCTACATTTTGTTCTTCTAAAAGGATACAGATTAGATAAACAAAAATCAGAAGAAGGAAAAAGTCTGACATGCAGTGAATGCAGACAGAGTGATTTGTCTCATAGGCTAATTGTCCAAAGGATGGAGCCCTTGCTACCTCCCCTGTAGTGTTGAATAAGGGTGACCCAGGCTTACTCGATGGATAACTAAGAAGGATTTGAGAGATCCTCTCTGGTTCCAGTCTTAAAGGAAACCTAGATGAGATTGTGTGATGGAAGATCATATTAGTCATTGGCAAGGCTCAGGCCTAACCTAGACTCATGCAATCACAGCGGTGAAAGATATTGTAAGCTTGTTCTATCAAAAGCATGACTTCTCCCTTTCTGTGTGTCTTAGTCACAGTTATTTCTTATATGTGCATCCCTCATTTGTGGATGGCCTCACGTTCTCTGTGTATGGTTTCCTCTTACATATTTCTTATAAAGTTCGACTCTTCTACTTAGTATACTGTGAAGGAATGTCAATGCAATCTTCATCATACAGGTAAAGAATTCACAGCATGTTTTTTTTCTTTCTCATGAACTATGTCCATCAATACATATTTATTAAGTGCCTAAAATGTGCCAGGTCCTATGACTGACTCATACAGAGTCAAACCTCTCAGTGTGGACTCTTGCCCTATAATTTAAAGAAAATTCTGTCCCATGAAATTCCTACTAAATGGGACAAGCATATGATGCCCTGGAGTGAGAGAGATCTTATGAACTATGATAAGGAAGAATCAAGTGGGGAAAGAAGGAAACTGAGAAAGAAAAGGAAAGATTGGATTTAAATGAGGGCAGCCTGCAGGATAAAGATTTGTTATGATCATGAATGGCACTGTTAATGATCTCCTACATTTGAGCTATTTCAGAAAGTAAACAGATTGAGGCTGGTAGGTTTATTGTCAGAGAGGAGAAATGGTAGTTTGTTCTTTGGTTTTTCAAAAGTGGGCCAAAGTTTCTTATGAATGGCCTCATCCCTTGATATGGATCACATCCAAAACAGCTGGTGCTCTGAATACTTGAATCTCTCAAAGTGAGGAGAAGCTCAAGTATAGTACTCCACAATTTATGGTACAAAAGTCCTTGGGAATTTTTAATTGATTACCTATGTAACTGAGACAGTTACCACATTAATACAACTTGAGAATACACAGATAACATATATTGCATATTATTATGTTTCCCCACTTATTCTAACTCTATATGACGTCAATACTTCTGAAAAAATAATAAAATTGTATTCAGCACTAATTTTATTGGGCAGAATGCCCAATATTGGCATGTTTAGAAAATTTTGGCTAGTTCTATGTAAACAGTTCCCTTTCTAATTTAAAAAAAAAACCGTTTTGGTGTAATCTCCAGTTAAGATGTTACCTCCATGAAGGCATAAATTTCGTCACTCTAATTTAGTCCTCTACTTTTGTACTGAATCCCCGGAAATAAATGTTTGTTCATTATTGGTGTTAGGAAGACATAGCTTCCTCTTGACCCAGAATCAAGAGCCTGATGACTGAGGCAGAATTCAAAAGTATTTAGGGAATAGTTTAGACTCTGCCTGAGCAGCCCCATTTCAAAGAGAACTTTGGTATATTGGAAGAATTGTACACACACATTGAAAAAAAAGGGCTCCATATAGTAAAGGGAAGAATTGAAATGAATATATATATATGTATACATATATACATATACAGTGTCACAATCTCAATTGAAAATGTCATCTGCATGTTTCCCAAACTTTATTTTTTCCCCCAGGAGTGGAAACATTTCAGAAAACATAAAAAAATTTTAATTGCTTTTCAGTATTTTATGTTAGATAACTGAGTTCATTAAGAATGTATTAAGTGGCTGTTATGTGCCACTTACTTTGTGAAGTGCTGGGTGTGCAAAGAAAGAGTAAACAGTCCCTGAAATTGTGGATTTAAAATTGCATTTTGGAAAAAAAATGTACAAAAATAACATGCAAAGTATATAAAAATAATAATTTCTTAGGTGAAGAGAACATCTGAACATGAAGTCGAGCAAGGAAATCAAGAAAGATTTCTTCCTAGAGAAGACAGAAATGCAACATTAACAGAAGCTAGGAATTCCAAGAGGTAAAGACGAGTAACAAATATGAAATAATGGAATGTTATGCATTCCGAATAGCAAGGAACATAGATAACTGAAGAAAGGAATAAATAGAGTCTAAAGAGTAAGTTGGAATTGACTTGGTACCCAGGGAAGAAAAGAGATTTGAGGAGTCATCAGAACATGGAAATGAAGAAGAACACCTCCTTTTAATCTAACTCTAGGAAGACAAAAGTACCTGAATAACTGAGAATGGTAAACTCCAAATGATTTCACTTTAAACATAACCCTGACCTCCACACCAACAACCTCCTCACATGATCCTAGATTCTCTGTGTCTCCCACTTACCTTCATCTGTCAATTGAGCTGCGCTCAGGCCCAGCAGGGCAACTGACAAAAGGAGCAGGAGCCACTTGGTAGCAGCCATGGTGTCGATGCTATCTGTGTTGCATGGACTGAAGGCAACTGCTCTTATAAGGACCTCAGAAAACAATGTCCTCTTTGAAACATCACTCTCAGTCCCTTACCTGAAGAAACTGTTCATATCCTGATCAGTTCCTTCTCTAAGTTTTGGTTGGATTTTGTTTGAGGGCTGGCAAAACTCCTGCCCAAAAAGTCACCACGAAATAAAAGGTAGCCAAAGCCTTTAAAGCCTGCTTGCCTGGAAACACCGCATATGATGTGGTGATAACCGTAATGGCTGGTCTTCAATCCTGTGATTCCCCTGCCATACTTGAGGGTAAATTTTGATATCCTGTGTTGCAAAAGTCATTTAAATGTCATTGACTCATGAACTTTCACTGACTTTTTTCCAGTGCCAGGAATGAGCTATCAAGGCCAATATACAATGGAAGGTTAAAAAACAGAAATGAAATTACTAGATACAGTAACTGTTCAAGCAAGCTCCTGCCCCATCTACTCCTATTAAAAGCTACATAAACATCAACCTCTGTTCTCCTTGGTCACCTGAGGATACCAGCCATCATGGCACCTAGCTAGCATACCTCTCCCCATTACTGCTTCTACCCAATATCTTAAACGATATTTCCCAAAACTTAACTAAATTAGGTTTTCAAAAAATATTTGAGGTTCAGAAAACTTTTTTCCTCAAAACTAATGTGTCCCTTCATCTTTCCTTCAAATGTTCTACTCACCAAACGTCTCTATCATGAACTACTGCTCCAGGTAAAGAGGTACTCAACCCATTTCCTGACCACATTCACTGCCTTACAGGATCTCATTCATGGACTTAGGGAAGGGATTTTAGAGACCATATAGTCCAGTTCCCTCATTTTTAGATAAAGAGCTTGAAGCCCAGTGAGTGAAGTAACTCATCCAGAGTCATGAATAGGTAGCAGAGCCAAAGTGCTAAATCTTTGCCTATCAGTTTTTCCATTAAGGGACAAATGATTCATCATTTATTATCCGGGACGGAGACTGGTCATTGCAGTTAGCCATTACTGGGATTTTTATTTACATAATTATAGTCATTGTACATATTGTTCTCCTAGTTCAGCTTCTGTCACTACATGAGTTCACAAAAATACTACAGTGTTTCTCTGATTTAATCATAGTCTTCATCTCTGATAATTCAATTAACAAATTACATCATTACACTTATATGATCATGATATGGTTAGCCATCCTCTACTAGATGGCCATTTATGTTATTTCAATTTCATTTTGTACAAATAAAAATAAAGTTATAATTAGCTTTTTATATACAGAATTATTCCCTCTGATGATTACTTCCTTGATTTATATTCAAAGTACAGATGTTGAGAAAAAGGATATAAACAGGTTATTTACAAATCTTTTAAAATTCTAATTGTTTTGAAATGTATGAAGGGGAATAGCAAGAACTATACATGACTGGAGAAAAGAATAGAATGTTAAGATTAGTTTTTGTTTGACTTGCAAGCCAGGGAAGAAAAGAGACTTGAGAAGGCATGAGAACATGGAAAATAAGAATGACATCTCTTATTTATCTAACTCCAGGAAGACAAAAGTACCTGAATTCCCACATTGACTGAAACTGTCTAAATGTATCTGTCTTCCCATTGCTAGTTTTGTTCAGTCCCTTCAGACATGTCTGACTCTTTGTGATCCCATTTGGGGTTTTCTCAGCAAAGATACTGAGTGGTTTGCCATTTCCTCCTCCAGCTCATTTTACAGACTAGGAACTGAAGCAAACAGGGTTAAATGAATTTTGGTATCAGAAAGGACCCTGGCATAGCCAGGAGGACTTGCTGTACAACTTCTTAGATCTGCTTTTCTAAAAGGAAAGCAACTATTGAGGGGGTCCACAATCACTTTAATGGAGCACATATATCACTCACTTAGTTCAGGGGAAAAAGTCATCACCCTGAACTTCAGAGAAAAAACGAATGGAGAAACACAGATCAACAGGCAGGGTTTCCAACTGCCTGACAGTAAGAAATACACACATCACAGATCAACAGACAGATCCAACTATCTCACCATATTCATACATACATACATACATACATACATATGTTGATATGTGTGTGAATATAATATATAACAGATGTTTGAGCATATATATATACGTATATGTATATGTATATATATATATATATGCTCAAACATCTGGGCTTTCGAAGCTGGGGGCTCCTTTGCTGCTACCCAGAGTGACATATGGCTAAAGAAATACTTCCAGTGAATAAGCTCCAAAGTAAAACCTCACCTCAGAGTGTTTATACATGTTAAGAGTTGAAGGGCAGGACACTCTAATCCAGTGCCTAAATAGAAATTAACAAAAGATACTTGAGGCCTATTAATGGGTGAGGAAGATCTAATTAACATTACCCTTGCGCAGTGTGACTTACGCACACTCAAGTATCTGTGTCCAGATTTGCACACAGGAAGATGAATCTTTCAGATTCCAGCACCCTATCCACTATGCCACATCACTGCCTATTATCCCTCAACAATAAACTGTATCCTTCTTTAAATAACTTTGCTAGTTGTAGGGTTATAACGCTAAACTTCAGAGTTGTTTTCATAGCCATTCATCTAATAATTAATGAAGTGGAACAATCTTTAAAATGCTTGTAGATGGTTTGAAATTCCTCTGCGAAAAAAAAGTGTTCAAGTGCATATTCTGGCAGACAAGACTCTGGGTTACTTTTACTCAAATAATATTTTACTCTTTTTCCCTATTATTTCTGTTACAATCAATGATCTACTGGGCAAAGGAAGGGTGATATTTATTTTGAAATTAAATTGCTTTACAAGTAAAAGATATAAATACCTTTTTTTCAGAAAATGCAAATAATCCATATTTTCCTTAGCCATCTGATTATTGGGTAATATTTTGACCATCTATTGATTTCATTCTTATATATGACTTAGATATGAGATTATCAGAGACAATTATTGTAAATGGTATCCCACTCTACTGTTTGTCTTCTTATTCTGTTTACATTGACTTTATTCACTTTATATCTAAAACATATAAAGTGTTTTAGATTTTATATTCTAAAAATTTCACCGTGGTCAAAATTGGAAAGTATATTTCTTTCTTTCTATTTTCTTCTTTCTTCCTTTCTTTTTTCCTTCTTTCTTCTTTCCTTATTTTATTCCTTTCTTCCATAACTTTTTGGATTAGTTTACATATCCCTTTCTTCCCTGTTGTCACACATGGTATAATATGTAGGCTTATAACTAATCTCTGCCTAATTATCTTCCATTTTATGCAGCAATCTTTTCATTGAATAAATAGTCCTTTCTTTGATATTTATATTCTTTAGGCATATTGAATAATAAATTGTTGTGCTCTACACATACATATTTATGGATGTGTAATTCATTGTATAACTTTCAAAGTAATCCTCCTCTTTGTTCTGTTGTTGATTTACTTCTGTCTACAATTTTACAAAAACATAATATATTTATAGTGAATATGACAAAATATTTAAATGAAATCTTAAAAAAAGAATAAATGAAAGAAGAGATGCAAAAATCAAACCTAATCAATGCATTGAAAATGGCTTAAAATGTATATAGACTTTCTCTCTACACAAAGATGGGAATATCTTCTGATATCTCTTCTATAGGCTATATTTGTTCTAAAATTTTACATTATGGAGGTACAACCAATATGTTGGAGAGAAGCCAGGAGATTCCCAGGGCAGGAAGTAGGGACAAAGTAAATCAAGCCTCTTAAGGGTTTCTGCAGCATTGGAATCCACAAAAAGATGCAGTTCAACAACTTTCCACACCAAGATAGCTTAGGTGGACTTCAGGAAAGGTCCATCTCGCTTGGATAAAACGGAAGCGTAGCCCAGTGTATGTGGTATTCAGACAGGTCACAGCAGGCTCTTAGTCACAGCACAGATCAGCAAAAAAAGGCCTACGCTCCTGGCTCATTAGACCAGTTGCACAGCAGGGCAGCTGTGAGGCCTCTAACATCAGTGATGCAGGCAACCAGCCAGTCTTGGACCCCATGTCACAAAAGGCATGACTAATGCTAGGTCACTCCAATAAAGCCCTGGTGGACCAGGGTCAGAAAGTCAGTGATCAGGGACCAGACTACCAGTATGGGAAGCTTAAGACAAGAATGCCTGGTAGCTCAGAATTAGAGTTCAACTTGAAAAATCCAGAAACAGGCTAAAAAGTGAGCAAATCAAAAAAATAAAAGAACCCTGACCATAAAAAGACAGTACTAGAGATAGAAAAGATCAAAACATAAACTCATAAGAGTACAACAGTACTGAAACACCTACATGTGAATCATCAAAGAGTAATATGAGTTAATCTCAAGCCCAAAAATCCTACTAGAAAAGATCTAAAAGGATTTTTTTTTAAATCAAATGATAGGGACAGAAGAGAAATTGAGAAAAGAAATGAGTGATGCAAGAGATTCTTCACAAAAAAAAGTACATAATATGGAAAAGGAAGTACAAAAACTGAGTGAAGAAAACAACTCCTTAAAAGATAAAATTGGTCAAATGGAAAAGGAGGTAAAAAAATCTAACAAGAAAATAATTCGTTAAAAATTAGAACTGCGGTAAATGGAAGCTAACAGCACTATGAGAATTCAAGGTTTAGTTAAATAAAATCAAAAGAATGAAAAATTAGAAAAAATATAAAACACCTCATTGGCAAAACAACTGACACAGGAAATAGATCTGGGAAAGATAATTTGAGAATCCCTTGATTACCTGAAAGCAATGATCAGAAAAAATAAAAGGTTGGACAGCATTCTTCAATAAATTATCAATTAAAACTGCCCCCAAATCCTAGAAAAAAAGGATAAAAGAGTCATTGAAAGAATTTTCCTATCACCTCACGAAAGCGATCCCAAAATTAAACTTCCAAGGAAAATGTAGCCAAAATTCAGGACTGTCAAGTAAAAGAGAGAATTCTGCAAGCAGCCAGATAGAAGCAATTTAAATGTCAGGGAGGTACACTCAGGATTACACAGAATTTAGGCAGCTTCTATGTTAAGAAGCAGAAACTTTGGAATATGATATTTTGGAAGTCAAGAGAGCTTGGATAAGAAGCAAGAATCAATTACCCAACTAAACTGAGCATAATCTTTCATGAGGGGAAATAGACATTTAGTGAAACAGTGGACTTTCAAACTTTTCTGATTAAAAGATCAGATCTGAACAGAAAATTAAATCTTCAAATATAATCCTCAAGAGAAGCATATAAAGGTGAGAAAAGAAAGAAAACAGTATATTTAATAAGGTTAAACGATTTATATTCCTATATAGGATGATGGTATTTGAAATTCTAAAGAACTGTGTCTCTATTAGGATGGTTATAAATAGAAGTATTTATAGACCTATAGACCTATACCTTTTTGTTTGGGAATAAGTTGAATTTGATATGATGATGTAAAAAATTAGGAGGTAAAAGAAGAAATTACACTGTGAGAAGGAAAAGAGGGGAGGCAAAGTGGAGTAAAGTACATTACATGAAAAGTTCTAAAAGACCTGTTATAGTAGAGGGAAAGACAGAAAGGAGCAAGCCTAATTCTCATTAGGTTTAGTGAGAAGAGGGGATAAAATACACAGTTAGTTGTGTAAAGAAATCAATCTTCCCTACTGGGAAGTAGGAAGGGAAGGAACAAAGGAAGAAACTAATAGCAGAGAGGGCACATTAAGGGAGGTGATAGTCAGAAACAAAACATTGTTGAGGGAGGACAGGGTGAAAGGAAAGAAAAAAGTATAAAGACGGGAAAAATAGGATGGAGGGAAATAGACAGTAAGCAAAACTGTGAAAGGCAATGAGATAAAATCTCTCATAAAACGGAAGTGGTTAGCAGTGTGGATTAAAAATCAGAATGTTACAATATATTGTTCACAAGAAACATATGTGAAGCAGAGAGACACACAGAGGGTAAAGGCAAAAGGCTGGAGAAGAATATATTATGCTTCAGGGGAAGTTCAAAAAAAATCAGGGGTAGCAATCTTGACCTGAGACAAAGCAAAAGCAAAACTAGATCTAATTAAAAGAAACTACATCTTGCTAAAACCTACCTTTAGACAATGAAGCAATATTAATACTAAACAAATATGCACTAAGTGGTGTAGAATCCATATTCTTAGAGGAGAGAAGGTGAGTTATATAAAGAAATAGACATCAAAACTATAGTAGTAAGGAACTTCAACCTCCCCCTTTCAGGGTTAGATAAATTTAACAACAAAATCAACAAGAAAGAAGTTAAGCATGTGAATAGGATTTTAGAAAAGTTAGATATGGTAGACCACTGGAGAAAACTGAATGGGAATAGAAAAGAATAAACTCTTTTCTCAACAGTATATGTCACCTAACATAAAACTTAGCATGTATTAGGCAATACAAAAGTCATATTCAAATGCAGAAAGATTGAAATATTAATTCACGATGGAATAAAAATTATTTTTAATGAAGGGCATTGGAAAGAGAGATTAAAAATTAACTGAAACTAAATAATCTAATCCTAAAGAATGAGTGAACCAAACAACAAATCATAGAAATAATCAATAACTTCATCAAAGAAAATGACAACAATGAGATAACATATCAAAATTCATGGGACGCAGCCAAAGCAGTACTTAGGGGAAATTTTATATCTCTAAATGCTTGCATGAATAAAATAGATGAAGATCGGATTGTTGAACTGAGCATGTAACTCAAAAAGCCAGAAAAAGAAAAATTTAAAATCCCCAACTAAACATCAAATTGAAACTTTGAAAGAGAGATAAATAAAATTGAAGAAAAAAGAAAAACAATTGAACTATTAAATAAAATTAACAGCTGCAGTTTTTGAGAAAAACAATAAAATTGATAAATCTTGAGTTAATTTTAGTTTTATAAAGAAAGCAGAAAACAAAATTACCAGTATTAAAAATGACAAGGGTGAATTCACAATCAATGAAGAGGAAATTGCAGCAATAATTAGGAGCTATTTTGCCCAACTGTATGCCAATAAATCTGAAAATCTAAGTGAAATGGCTGTGCATTTTTTAAAATATATAAATTGCCCAGATTAATCAAATAAAAAATAAAATACTTAAATAATCCCATTTCAGAAATTGAAATTGAACAAGTGATCAATGAACTCCCTATGAAAAAAAATCTCCATGGCCAGATGGATTTATAAGTGAATTCTATCAAACATGCAAAGAATAATTAATTTCAATACTATATAAACTATTTGGAAAATTAAACAAAGTAAGAGTCTTATCATATTCCTTTTATGAGACAAATATGGTGCTAATACTTAAACCAGTAAGAGCCAAAAAAGAAGGAAAATTATAGACCGATTTCCATAATGAATATTGATGTTAAAATTTTAAGTAAAAGAAGATAGAGTAATTTATCACCAGGATAATATGCTATGAACAGGTGGTTGTTGTTGTTTTTGTGTTCTTCTTTAGTTGCCAAAGAAGACCATGCCATCAGAGAAATGATGACATGACATGCCTTTGACTTTGTTTTGAGTGAGGGAGGGCTGTGCAAAGTCACCAGCCTCACTTCTCCTCCAGAGCCACCTGAATCCAGTGACCAGATATTCATCAGGATGACTGGAGATGACCCAGGATGGACTGGGAGATCTTGGCCCCTTTAAGTCAAGGTCTATGTAGGTACTCACTTAGGGTCAGGTAATGCCCATTCATGGAATATGCCTGTTTAAGAAGTGGCCAGGGCATGGCCCCTTTAATGAGGCAAAAAAAAAAAAAAGGAAAGACATCAGGCTGGGAGGGAAACATCAATAGTTGCCATTGATAATCACTCTTAAGCTAGGAGGGTCCAGAAGAGACCTTAGGCAGGGGTCCTGTGGTATCTGAGCTTCAGAGTGCAGAAGGTTGAGGGTTTTGGAAAAGGAAAGGGAAGGAAAGGAAAGGAAAGGAAAGGAAAGGAAAGGAAAGGAAAGGAAAGGAAAGGAAAGGAAAGGAAAGGAAAGGAAAGGAAAGGAAAGGAAAGGAAAGGAAAGGAAAGGAAAGGGAAGGGAAGGGAAGGGAAGGGAAGGGAAGGGAAGGGAAGGGAAGGGAAGGGAAGGGAAGGGAAGGGAAGGGAAGGGGAGGGAAGGGGAGGGAAGGGGAAGGAAAGGAATCTGGTTTTGTTTCTTCCTTCCATTCATATTGTTCATTAGTCATTGCTCATATATCTTTTTCTATACTATGTCATTATTTCCCCAATCACAGTTTTTATTTTTCTTTTCATCAAATAAATTATGTATAGTTTTCAACAACCACTTCCACAAAATTTGGAGTTCCAAATTTTCTCCCCATCTCTCCCTTCTCCTCACCCCAAGAGAGAATGCATTCTGATTACCTCTTTTCCCAAACTGCCCTCCTTCTATCACCCCCACACACACACACTCCCTTCCTTTCAATTTTCATGTAGAGCAAGATAGATTTCTATATCCCATTGTCTGTATATCTTATTTCCCAGTTGCATGTAAAAATAATTTTAACATTCATTTTTAAATAAAATTAAAATTAAAACATTTATTTTTAAAACTTTGAGTTTCATATTCTCTCCCTTCCTCATTGAGAAGGCAAGCAATTTGATGTGGATTATACATATGTAGTAATGAAAAACACTACCACAATAGTCATGTTGTGAAATACTAACACTATCCTCCATTCTATCCCACCTCCCATTTATTCTATTCTTTTCTTTGACCCTGTCCCTGCTCAAAAATATTTGCTTCTGATTACCTCTTCCCACAATATGCCATCCTTTCTATCATCTTTCCTCCCCTCCCCTCCTTGTCTTATTGCCTACTCCCATACTTTTCTGTAGGGTAAGATAAACTTCCATATCGAATTGAGTGTGTATGTCATTACTTCCTTAAGCCAAATCCAGTGAGATTAAGGTTCACTCATTCCCTGTCACCTACCTCCTCTTCCTCTCCACTCTAAAAGCTTTTTCTTGCCTCTTTTATAGGAGATAATTTACTCCATTCTACTTTTCCCTTTCTCCTCCCCTTATACTCTTCTTTCACCCCTTAATTTTTTTTTAGGTATCATCCCTTCATATTCAACTCACCCTATGTCCTCTGTCAATATGTTTGTGTGTGTGTGTGTATGTGCATGTGAGTTACAAATATCATTTTTCCTTGTAGGAATGTAAAGAGTTCAACTTTAATAAGTTCTTTATGAATTCTCTTTAACCTTTTCATGCTTCTCTTAAGTATTGCATTTGAAGGTCCAATTTTCTATTCACCTCTGAGTCTTTTCATCAAGAATGCTTGAAAGTCCTGTTTCGTTGAATATCCATTTTTCCCCCTGAAGAATTATATTCAATTTTATTAAGTAGGTGATTCTCGGTTGTAATCCTCTCTTCTTTGACCTCCAGAATATAACACTCCAAATCAACTGATTCGTTAATGTAGATGCTGCTAAATTTTGCATTATCCTAATTTTGATTCCACAATACTTGAATTGTTTCTTTCTGACTGTTTGTTATATTTCTCCTTTACCTGAGAACTCTAATTTGGCTATAGTATTTCCAGGAGTTTTCCTTTTGGGATCTCTTTCATGAGGTGATCAATGGATTTTTTCAATTTCTATTTTATTCTCTGGTTCAAGAATGAGTGCAGTTTTCCTTTATAATTTCTTGACATATGACGTCTAGGCTTTTTTTTTATCAAGATTTCAAGTAGTCCAATAACTTTTCAGTCATCTCTCCTGGACCTGTATTCCAGGTCAGTTGTGTTTTTTTTTTCCAATGAGATAATTCACATTGTCTTCTATTTTTTTTTTCATTCTTTCAAGTTTCTCTTATAATTTTTTGATTTCTCATAGAGTCATTGGCTTCCATTTTCTCCACTCTAATTTTGAAGGAATTATTTTCTTCAACGAGTTTTTGAACCTTTTCCCATTCATTCAACTCAGCTTTTTAGAACTTTTTTCTCCTCATTAGCCTTTTGGACTTGTTTTGTATTTGGGTTTGTATATTTTTAAGGTGTTATTTTCTTCACTGTTTTGGGGGTGTCCTTTAGCAAACTGTTAAATCCTTTTTCATGATTTTCTTGCATCACTCTCATTTCTCTTCCCAGTTTTCCCTGTATGTCTTTTACTTGATTTTCAAAATCTGTTTTGAGCTCTTCTATAACCTGAGACAAATTCATATTTTTCTTGAAAGCTTGGGCTGTAGGATCTTTGACTTTTTTATCTTCTGAGTTTGTTTTGGTATTCTTCATCACCAGAGTGAGGTTCTATATTCTGAGGTTGTTTTCTGCCATTGTTTGCCCATTTTCCTAACTGATTACTTGACTTTTTAACTCTTTGTTAAGATATAGCCCTGATTACAAGGTAGGGGTTTCACTGTCCCAGGCTTCAAGGTTTTGTGTAGCTGTTTTCAGAGATACATCTAAGGACCTGTAAATTTTCAGTTCTTTCAGGATGGTATAATGGAGAAGTGTTTACTCCTCTCCTGGCATGTGCCCTGGTCTGTGAGTGATCACAAGCACTCTTTGCTGCCTTGGAACTGTGAGGAAGATTCCATTTCCATTGCCATCACAAGTTCTACCATGCTAGCACTCATCCTTGCCCCAGGACCACCACTCAGGCCTGTGAAGTAGATCCAAGCATGGGTAGAACAAGAGAATCCTGCCTCAGCACCAGCAAAGAGTTCCCTGAAATGTCCCTCTGATCAGCTACTTTATTCCCCCACCCTCTGTGGGTCAAGAGTTCTGGAAGCAGCAGACATCCATCACCACTACCTCCACTCCTGCTGCCACCCCAGGACTATGGTTGTACTGTGCTCCTTTCTTACGCAGGTCTGACAGACCTTTCCTACTGACCTTCTAAGTTATCTTTGATGTTTGTTGGTTGAGAAATCTAGAAACTCCCACAGCTACTAGTGATTCAGTCCCCCGAGACCTGCTCTAGGTTCACCAGAACCTGGTTTTTGCTGGCACACCCAGCGTGAATCTGGGCTCCTCTCCCAGTGTAACACAACAGACCTTTCCTTTCAACCGTCCAGGTTGTCTTGGGTTGGAAATTTGTTTCACCTTGTCATTCTGTGGGTTCTGTTGCTCTAGAATTTGTTTAGAATCATTTTTACAGGTATTTGACTTGGGGGAGAGCTCAAGCAAGTCCCTCAAACAAGTCAAGAGCTTTTACTCTGACATCTTGGCTCCACCTCTTCCCCCAATTACATGTTATAATAGTTTTTTAACATTTTTTTTTAAGTTTTGAGTTTCAAATACTATCTCTCCTTTCCTCCTTGCCCTCCCCCCTCCTAAGACAGTAAGCAGTCAGATATAGGTTATACTGGTGTAATCATGTAAAACATTTCCATATTAGTCATTTTGTAAAAGAAGACTAAAGAAAAAGAATGAAAGAAAGTGAAACATAGCATGCTTCAGTTTTTATTCAAGCAATATCAGATATTTCTCTGGAGATGGATAGCCTGCTTCATCATAAGTCTTTGGGGATTTTCTTGTATCATTATATTGCTAAGAATAGCTCAGTCATTTACAATTCTTTATCATACAATATTGCTGTTACTGTGTACAACTTTCTCCTTATTCTGCTCACTTCACCTGAGTTCATATAAGTCTTTCCAGGTTTTTCTGAAATCATTCTATTCATCATTTCTTATAGCACAATAATAGTCCATCACCATCCTATGTCACAGCTTGTTTATTTGTTACCCAATTGATGGGTATTCCTTCAATTTCCAATTCTTAACCACCACAAAAGAGCTACTATAAATATTTTTAAGCAAATATGTCTTCCTCCCACCTTTTTTATGTCTTTGGCATATTAAGTGAGCAATGGTATTGCTGGATCAAAAAGAATGCACTATTTTATAGACCTTTGGGGATAGTTTCAAACTGCTCTCCAGAATGGTTGGACCAGTTCACAACTCTATCAACAGTACATCAATGTCCCAGTTTTCCTACATCTCCTCCAATACTTATTATCTTTCTTTTTCGTCATATCAGTCAATCTAATAGGTGTGAGGTGGTACACAAGAGTTATTTTTATTTGCATTTCTCTAATCAATAGTGATTTAGAGCATTTCTCACATGGCTATATATACATTCCTCATATATTCTTCTTGGTTCTACTTCATTCTGTATCAGATTAGCTAAATCCTTTGATGCCTTCCTATATGTACCATAATCACCATTTCCTACAGCATAGTAAAATTTTATTACTTTTGGATACCACAGTTTATTTGGCTATTTCCCAACTTACAGACATCTACTTTGCTTCCAACTTTTTGCTACCACAAAATGATACTATAAATATTTTGATGCAGATGAGGACTTTTTTCTTTTAAAAAGTCTACCCTGAGGTAGAAGCGTAATAGGTCTTTCATGGTCAAATGTTATTACTATTTTAGTCATTTTATGCAATCCCAATTTATTTCCAAAATATTTGCACAACTTCACAATTCCACCAACAATGCTCTACTTTGTCTATCTTCCCACAACCCTTTCATCATTAACTATTCATATATTTTTCTCTTCTTTTTGAATTTATGAATGTCAAGTGAAACCCCAAGGTTGTTGTGATTTGCGTTTCTATTCTCATTAGTGATTTGAAGAATTTTTTCATATTGCTATTAGTTTGCATTTTTGGGAACATTCATATACCATAATTTGTTCACCCATTCCTCAATTCATAGACACCTTTCTTATTTTGATCTAAACCTAATTTCTATCAGAATCATTTTAAGTTATCCTAACAGTTTTAGTTAAATAATTTTCACCTGAGCTGGGTCACATAGAAAAATTAAAATGAAATGGGGGAAACAACAAAACAAAATGAAACATAACACAAGAGAAAATGGTCTGCTACATCCTGGGATCCAATTCAATAGTTCTTTTTCTGGATGTGGAAAACATTTTGTTTCAAGAGTTCACTGGGAGTTTTTTTTAATTATTCTATTTGTTTTCAGTTTTCTAGAATAATTTTCATATATCTAAGATTTTTTACCCTTCATCTCCCTCTTCCCCCCCTCCTTCCACACCCCCTCCCCAAGACTACATGCAATCTTCTATAGATTCTATACGTACACTCCTATTAAGTAAATTTTCACCTGAGTCATGTTGCATAGAAGAATTAAAATGAACAGAAGAAATCGTAAAACAAAACAAAACATAGCACAAGAGAAAACGGTCTGTTTCATTCTGTGATCCAATTTTGTAGTTCTTTCTCTGGATGTGGAAAGCGTTTTGCCTCAGAGTCCATTGGGAATATCCTTGCAATGTTGTCGACTAAGTATACCAGAAAAATTCCTCACAAACTGTGGTTTTTGCTGTACCAAGTTCTCTTCGTTCTGCTCCTTTCACTTAGCATCAGTTCATGTAAGTCTTCCAGGCCTCTGTGAAATCTTCCTGTCCATCATTTATTGTAGCAAAATAGTATTCCATTACATTCATGTACCACAACTTGTTCAGCCATTCTTCGGTTGATGGACATCTCCTTTATTTCCAGGTTTTGGCCACCACAAAGACAGCTGCTAAAAATATTTTTGTACATGTGGGACCCTTTCCCATTTGTATTATCTCTTTGGGATACAGTCTTAGAAGACATATTGCTGGATCAAAGGGTATGCATATTTTTGTAACTTTTGGGCATAGTTCCAAATTGCTCTCCAGAATGGTTGGATCAGCTCACAGCTCCACCAACATTGAACTAGTGTTCCAACTGTCCCACATCTTCTTCAACATTTATCATCTTTCTGTTTTGCCATGCTAGTCAATCTGAAAGGTGTGATGTGGTACCTCAGAGTTGTTTTGATTTGGATCTCTCTAATCAATAGTGATTTAAAGTGTTTTAGATTAGAGAGATTAGAGAGAGATTTAATTTTAATAATTTAATTTAATAATTTAATAATTTTAATTTAATTTAAATTTAATTAATTAAATTTAATTAAATTTAATAATTTAATAATAATTAAATAATTAAATAATGATTTAATAATTTTAATAATTTTAATTTAATAATTATTTAGATTAGAGAGAGATTTAATATCTTCCTCTGAAAACTGTCTGTTCATATCCTTTGACCATTTATCAAATGGGGAATGATTTGTATTCTTGTAGATTTGACTCAGTTCTCTATACATTTTAGAAATGAGGCCTTTATCACAGACACTAGTTGCAAAAATTCTTTCCCAATTTTCTGCTTCCCTCCTAATCTTGGTTGCTTTGGGTTTCTCTGTGCAAAAACGTTTCAATTTAATGTAATCAAACCTATCCATTCAGCACTTCATAATGTTCTCTATCTCATGTTTGGTCAAAATTTTCTCAGTTCTCCCTAAACCTAAAAAATGCACTATTCTTTGCTCCCCTAAATTGTTTATAGTATCAGTCTTTATACCCAGATCATGCATCCATTTGGACTGACTTTATTCTTGTGTATGGTGTCAGGCATTAGTTTATACCCAGTTTCCACCACATTGTTACTCAGTTTCCCCAGAAATTTTTGTCAAACAGTGAATTCTTATTCCAGAAGCTGGAGTCCGTGAGTTTATCAAACAGTAGATTGCTATATTCATTGACTACTGTGTCTTGAGTACCTAACCTATTCCATTGGTTTACCCCTCTATTTCTTAGCCAGTATCAAGTAGTTTTGGCACAAGCTGCTTTATAATACAATTTGAGATCTGGTAGGGATAGGGCACCTTCCCTACCATTTCTTTTCACTAGTTCCCTTGATATTCTGGACATTTTCCTCTCCCAGGTGAATTTTCATATTATTTTTTCTAGCTCTAGAAAATAATTTTGTGGTAGTTTGATTGCTAAGTAAACTAATTTAGGTAGAATTGCCATTTTATCATATTAGCTCGACCTACCCATGAGCAACTGATGTTTTTCCATTTATTTAGATCTGACTGTATTTGCATGAAGAGTGTTTTGTAATTGTGTTCATATAGTCCCTGGTTTTGTTCTGGCAGGTAGGTTCCCAGATATTTTATAGTGTCTATCATAGGTTTAAATGGGGTTTCTCTTTCTATCTCTTGCTGTTGGTCTTTGTCAGTAATATATAGAAATGAAGATGATTTATCTTGGTTTATTTTGTAACCTGCAACTTTGTCAGAGTTGTTTATTATTTAAAGTAGTTCTTTACTTGATTTTCTGGGATTCTCTAAGTATATCATAATGTCATCTGCAAAAAGTGATAACTTAGTTTCTTCTTTGCTTATTCTATTTCATTTCATTCCACTTCTTTTTCTTCTATTATTGCTAAAGCTAACATTTCTAGTACCATATTGAATAATAGTGGTAATAATGGACATCCATGTTTCAACCCTGATTTTATTGGAAATAAAACTATATCATACCCATTGCATATAATACTTGCTGATGGTTTTAGGTAGATACCACATATTATTTCATGGAAAGATCCATTTATTCCTATGCTCTCCAGTATTTTCAATAGGAATGGGTGTTGTATTTTGTCAAAAGCTTTTCTGCTTCTATTGAGATAATCATGTGGTTTCTGTTAGTTTTGTTGTTGATATGATCAATAATTCTTATAGTTTTCCTAATATTGAACCAGCCCTGCATTCTTGGTATAAATCCTACCTGATCATAATGCATTATTCTCATGATAAGTTGATGTATTCTTTTTGTTAATATCTTATTTAAAATTTTTGCTTCTATATTCGTTAGAGAAATTGGTCTATAATTTTCTTTCTCTGTTTTGGCTCTTCCTGGTTTAGGTATCAGAATCATATTTGTATTATACAAAGTATTGGAATTAACTGTTCTTTAAATGTTTGATAGAATTCATTTGTAAATCCAACTGATCCTGGAGGTTTTTTCCTAGGGAATTTATTGATGGCTGTTCAATTTCTTTTTCTGAGATAGGGTTATTTAAGTATTGAACTGACTCTTCTGTTAATCTGGGCAATTCATATATTTTGTTAAATATTCATCCACCTTATTTAGATTGTCAAATTAATGGGCATACAGTTGGACAAAGTAATTTCTAATTATTGTTTTAATTTCCTTCTTGTTGGAGGTGAGTTCACCCTTCTCATTTTTGATATTAGTAATTTGGTTTTCTTCTTTCTTTTTTTAATCAGATTTGCCAAAGGTTTATCAATTTTATTAGTTTTTTTTCACAAAACCAACTCTTAGTTTTATTTATTAGTTCAATAGTTTTCTTAATTTCAGTTTCATTAATCTCTCTTTTGATTTTCAGTTTTACTAATTTGGTATTTACTTAGGGCTTTTCAACTCCTTTTTCTAGTTTTTTCAGCTTCATGCTCAATTCATTGATCTCCTCTTTCTCTATTTTATTCATGTAGGCATTCAAAAATATAAAACTTCCCCTAAGAACTGCTTTTGCAGCATCTCATACTTTTTGGTCAGTTGTCTCATTATTGTCATTCTCCTGAATGAAGGTTTATGATTGTTTCTATAATTTGTTGTTTAACCCACTCATTCTTTAGGATTAGAATACTTAGTTTCCCATTAATTTTTGGTCTATCTTTCCATGGCCTTTTATTTTATATATTTTTATTGCATTATGATCTAAGAAGGATGCATTGACTGTCTCTTCCTGTCTGTACCAGATTGTGAGGTTTTTATGGCCTAGATCATGCTCAATTTTTATACATAGCCATGTACTACTGAGAAACAGGTATATTCCTTGCTATCCCCATTCAATTTCTCCAGAGATCTATCATATGTACCTTATCCAGAGTTTTATTCACCTCCTTAACTTCTTTTTTGTTTATTTTTGAGGTTAGATTTATCAAGTTCAGTGAGAGGGAGGTTGAGGTCCCCCACTAGTATAATTTTGCTGTCTCTTTCTTCCTGTAACTCTCTTAACTTTTCCTCTAAGGATTTGAATGCTATACAACTTACAGCATATGTGTTTAGCAATGATATTGCTTTGTTGTCTATGGTGCTTTTTAGCAGGATATAGTTTCCTTCCTTATCTCTTTTGATTAGATCTATTTCTGTTTTTGCTTTGTCTAAGATTAGGATTGCTACCCCCTGCTTTTTTTACATCGGCTGAAGCACAATATATTCTGCTCCAACCTTTTACCTTTACCCTGTGTGTATGCCCCCATTTCAAATGTGTTTCTTGAAATCAGCATATTGTTGAATTATGGTTTCTAATCCATTATGCTATCTGTCTCCATTTTATGGGAGAGTTCATCCTATTCACACTCACAGTTATGATTACTATCTCTGTCTTTCCCTCCACCTTCTTTCCCCAGTTTATGTTTTAGTTCTCCCTTCTCCTCCATAATAGAGTTATAATTTTTGACCACCACCTCCCTCAGTCTTCCCTCCCTTCTTTTAACCCCTCTTTGTTCTAATACTCTTTCCCTTACTACTTCTTTCCTCCCTTTTAGCCTCCCCTCCCTTTTCTTTCCCATTTCTCCTCCTACTGCCTATAGAACTATTTAGATTTCTATACTTAACTGAGTTTGTTATTCCCTCCTTGAACCAAATCAGAGGAGAGTAAATCTCATACAATGTCCTTCTCCCTCACGTCTTTCCCTCTACAGTAATATATTTTTGTGCCTCTTCTTGTGATGTAATTTACCTTTTTCTGCCTCCTCCTTTTCGCATCTCCCATTACGATCCCTTTGCACACTTAAATCACGTTTTTATCTTCACATCATTTACTTTATATCAAATCCCTCAATCTTGGTATATCCCTTTTATGTATCATAATAAATATAAAATTTTCAAGACTAACAAGTATCATAGTCCCTTATAGTGATGTAAACAGTTTACCCATACTGAATAACAAGTTTTTTCCCCTTGTTTACCTTTTTCTGCCTCTCTTTAGACTTGTGTTTGAAGATCAAGTTTTCTATTGAACTCCATCCTTTTCATCAGGAAGATCTGAAAATCTCTTATTTCACTGGATGTCCATCTTCTTGCCTGAAATATTATGCTCAGTTTTGTTGGGTAATTGATCCTTGGTTGTATTCTCCACTCCTTTGCCTTACAAGATATCATATTCCAATTCCTCTGATCTTTTAATGTGGAAGCTGCAAGTTCCTGTGTGAGCTTGACTGTAGGTCCTCGAAATTTGAATTGTTTCTTTCTGGTTGACTCCAGTATTTTCTCCTTCACTTGGTAGTTCTGGAATTTGGCAACAATATTCCTTGGTGTTTTTAGTTTGGGACCCCTTTTAGGAGGTGAGCGGTGGATTCTTTTGATGACTATTTTGCCCTCTGGTTCTAGGACTTCTGGGCATTTTCCCTGATGATTTCTTGGAAGATATTTTCCGGGCTCTTTTTTTATCATGGCTTTCTGGTAGACCAATAATCCTTAGATTTTCTGTCCTTGATCTATTTTCCAGGTCAGTTGTTTTTCCAGTTAGATATTTTATATTTTCTTCTATCTTTTCATTCTTTAGATTCTGTTTGACTGATTCTTGATGTCTCATAGAGTCATTAGCTTCTACTTGCCCAATTCTAAATTTTATCAAACTGTTTTCTTCAGTTAACTTTTGTATCTCCTGTCCATTTGTTCCTTTTAAGGAGTTATTTTCTCCAGGTAGTTTTTGTACTTCCTTTTCCATTAGTCCCATTTTCCTTTTAAAGTTTTGCATGATCGTTCTTTTCGTATTTTTAAAATCATTGGCCAGTTTTTCTTCTACTTCCCTAATTTGGCTTTTAAAACCCTTCTTAAGCTCTTCCAAGAATGTTCTTTGGGCTTGAGACCAATTCATATTCCCTTCTGAAGTTTCAGATAGGAGTACAGTTTCAATTCTGCCCTCTTTGGTATTCATGTTTTGGTCCTTGTCCTCATAGAAAGATTCTATGGCCTCATTTTTTCTGGTTTGCTTCTTGTTCATGAGGATTGTCCTTTTCCTGGTTTTTAAAATGGATCTCTGCTTCTGGGTCACAGGGGCTCTGTCTCACCATTCTTGTGCTTGAGGCTTTGTGTATTGTGGCCTCTGGGTCTTTCAGCTAGAAGCTAAAAAGGTGTAGCTTATCTGGTGCTGAGCTGGCTGATGTGCCAAAGCAGAGGCCTGGTAATGTCTTTTTGAGTTTCCCCAGAGTTACACTGGAGCTAGTTGCAGTACTTGTTGGGAAGGGATGCTCTGGTCACAGGAAGTCTCATCTCTTAAGCACAAGCAGGCTCAGTGGTTGGTGAACCAGTGTTTACACTAGTGTCCACCCTATTCCCCTTGCTGTGCTGAGGCACGTCTGGGGTCCTGGTGTTAGTGATTGCAGCTCCACCCCCTTGGGGCTCAGGATCTTCTCCCGATTCCCTGAGGTGGGGCTGTCTGGGACAGCTCTGGTCCTGCACTGATCCCCTTCAGTCACAGCAAGAGAGACTCTCCTTAGCAATTTTCCTAGCCTCAGAGGCTAAGAGACTCTTTATCCTTTGCCTGATTCCACTGTTCCAGGAGCAGTAGCCACTTCATAACAGGCATGGTACCAATGTTACGTGTGCTACATAGACTGAGAGTAACTCTTCTTATAATGACCTCAGAGAACAAAATCCCCTTTGAAACATTATACTCAGTCCCTTATCTGAATGCATTGTTCATGTTCAGATCACTCCTATCCCAAAATTTTGATTAGATTGATTTTGAGGGCTGGCAAAATCTCCTGCCTGAAAAGTCATGACCAAATACAAATTAACCAAAGTATTTGAAGCCACCTTGCCTGGAAACACCACATATAATATTGTGATTGCAATAATGTGTAATGTTCCATTTGTGATTTTCCTAGCCTCACAGTCTAAGAGATTGTTTACCACTTAGGCTGATCCCACTGCTCCAGGATTTTTCCTGGGGAAATATCCTATGAGTTTTTCAAGGTTAACAAGGGGAGGGGTAGAGCATTTACTGATCACTCAATCATCTTGGCTCCTAGAAGTTCAAATCAAACTGTTCCTTTTAAAAAAAAAAGTTGACTGATCTTGTGTAAAAATTGATTTTTATTTACTAATTATGATTAATTTTTTCTATATTGAAGAAGACTAAAATTTCCATTCAGGTCCTACCTCATTCCTCATCTTGGGATAGATGTGCCCCTGGAATCCTGAGGTCTAATCTAATCAAACAAAGTGATGGAATGTCGTGCATGAGGAACATCAAGGAGGATAGATTACTGAAGAAAAGAATAAATATAGCTTAAATAATAGGCTGTGTTTGGTTTATGAACAGGCACTGAGGCCTCCTTCAGGTGCTATAAGGCTGATAAGACTTCCAGTGTAAAGCCAGTAGAAGGATTTGAACCTATTATCCCAAACCTCTGTTTTTATTTTAATTTTGTTGATGCGTTTTGATTTTACATTCACAAACAACTGCTGATTACTCTCATTGTGTGAGGTCTCATGGCAAAAAAAAATTGAGTAAATGTAATGATACAGTGACCCTCTCTGAATGTGCATGCAATATTTCATTCCTATAGCACCTCCAAATGAAAACGAAGAGAAACACACCCAAAAAAATTAATTAAGTATGACAAAGCAAAATTAATTCATATTGTAGCCATGTCTAAAAACGTATATCTCTACACTCTGTGTCTATCACCTTTCTTTTAAGAGGTGGGTAACATGCTTCATCTTAGGTACTTGAGAGGTATGGCTGATGATTGCATTGTTCAGAGTTCTAAAGTCTTTCTAAGTTGTTTTCTTTACAATGTTTTTGTCTTTGTACAAATTCTCCTGATTCTTCTTGCTTCTTCAACACTAATTCATAGTAGCTATGATCCTTGGAAAGTGTCTTTTGCACTTTCTAATAACTTTCCATTATATTCCCATACCATCATTTAGTTATTCTTCAATTGTTTAAGTGTCAATCTGCTTTACTAGTGAAACTCTCTATGACTATCTTTATCACTATCACTATCATCATGATCAAGTTGTACTTAAAAAATATTTGAGGAGTCATCAGAACATGAAAAGTAAGAATACCACCTCCTATTTATCTAACTCTAGGAAGGCAAAAGTACCTGAATTACTGAGAATGGCTAATTCCAAATGACCTCACTAGAATTAGACTCTGACACCACCTCTCAAACAGCCTCCTAACCTGATCATAAGTAAGTGTGTTTCCCACTTACACTCATCAGTAAATTGAACTGAGTTCAAGCCCAACAGGGCCACTGAGAAAAGGTGGGGCAGAATTGAAGGCAAGGCTATTGTGATACCAAATAAAACAAGGCACTGAAACATTTTTAAATGTACAGGAAAGACTGCAAGAAAGTTCAGAAGGAAACACAGACAAGCAGGGAAATTTTGAAAATAAAAATTGTTGCATTTATTGCACATTATTTCTAAAAAAGCAAAAATCATGAAATTGAGATTAATTATTTCACAAATTTTGTGTTCTTCCTTGTTTGTGGGATTTTTATTGGTGGTTAAGTTTAGAATGGAAAAAAAGATATTAGACCCTAAAGGAAAGGGCCACCAATTCATACAATATGAGAATTGGCTAATGGAACTTGAAAAGAGAAGATTCATGTATGTAATGGTAATTTAAATAGGAAGATCTTTCCCATTCATTAATAGGCCCATGCGACCTCTTTGGGCCTCAAGGAAACCTGAATCACAGGAGTCAGAGTCACATGGAGCCTGTGATGAGAGGAGTTTGCTAGAACAGGAAGAGGTGGAGCTAAAGCAGAGCTGAAAGAAATATCAGAGGTAGGAATGATGGAGGCAAGAAGGTTAGCATGAAAGAGCTTGTTTGTGATTTTGTTTAAGAGGGACTGCTTGTGATTTGTTTAATGGATCTTGTTTGTGGGAATCCTAGTAGGGGGAAAGCTTGATGATAATGTCATTGTCTGCCTTTTTATTGTGTATAGATTTTTGTTACTATGATGGATTTGGCTCTCTGAAGTCTGAATAAATGTTTTGGTTCTGTCCTCCATGGGGAGAGGCTATTGTGTTTTGAAATCCAGAATTGCCCTGGCATATTCATGGCCACTATAGATGCTATGAATATTATATTAGCGCTACAATAGGGAATATGATAGCTATCGTACAAGTGCTTGAAAGGCAGTAATGTGGAAGAGGGATTTTTGGATGTCTTGTTTGGCCCGAAGGGGAAAAACTCAGAGAAATGGTTAGAAATTGAAAATGTGAAAATTTTTAACTTAATGTAGACAAAACAAAATGATTCTTACTGATTACCTAAAAATAGAAGAGGATATCTCAAAATGTTATGATTTCTACCTTATTGAAGGTGTTTAAACAGAGGATGCCCAACCAGTAGATGAGTATATTGTAGATGGTATTGTTTATTCTGGATGGCTCTTGAGGTGACTTCCAACCCTGAAGTTCTGGGATTTGGTGGCTTATGATTTACCCCCAGGTTCCTGAATATCGTCACATGAGTATCTTCTTTAAAGACAGTGCTTTTTTCCCTCCTTTTTATCTACTATGTACCTTTTGAAACAGGTGTGCAAAGTAAAAATTACAGACATAACTCTCATCATACTAAACCTCAATGACACATGCAAGATCAAATTTGATTCTTTTGAGAGAGGAATCTGAAGTTCACTTATTTTTTACTTTTATTTTGTACATAAAGTACAAAAGTAATCAAAAGCCTGGCCTCAGATCATCAATGAATAGAAAACAATATCAAAGAAGAGTGCTGGCAGTTGACATTCTTTCTCTGTCTCTGTCTGTGTATGTGTGCACGCGCGCACGCATGTATATGCTGATCTTTTCTATTACCTTTCTTCCTCTATTATACCTGCTGTTTTCTATGGTACTGGGCTAAACAAGTCTGTTTGGGGAGTTCTCTCCCTCCATTTACTTATTCAAAATCTCTCTGGATTAGAGTAAAATAATCTTCAAATTTTTTAAAAATTTAAATCTTTCTTAAGTGCATTGTGCATTGTCAAGAGTTGTTCAATGCCTCTGTTATAAAACATGTTCAGAACTCCAAATAGTATGCTCAAACACCCATCTTCTTAACCAGTTTTTCACTTCCCAAATTGAGACTTCTCTTCAATCAGTGGTATGCTAAAAATCACCAACTGTGTCAATAGGACAGGTGTTCCTATATTTTTGTGTTATTCACTGCTTTGGCAGTCTATTTAATTCCATAACTCTATATCAGAATAATGTCTTTAAATGACAAAAACAAAATATGTAAGATTATAAAAGGAACTAAATATAGTGAAATACATTTACCAAAGGGTACTTAAAAAAAGTTACAGATCCCAGATTAAGAACCTTTGGCCTAGGGTTTTCCAGGGTTTGGGTTTTTCCACCTTTGTCCCCAGAATGGCATTCTCCTTAGCCATAATTTTTAAGTTCCTCCTAATGTTACCTTTGTGACCACTCTGTTCCCCAGAAGCATTGTGAGCAGGTAATGTTCAACAGGATTATCAATTTTTACAGGATTTTCAATCATGCCTGAGAACTATACCACAAGATCTCATTATTATTTATATTGTTTCTACAAATAAACACCTTGGAGCACCTCCACAGCTGCAAACCATCACTAGTCCTTTCTTATTCTTCTAACTTTTAAATCCACATCATTCCTTTTCTAATTTTATTTTTAATTTATGAAATAAAACAAGCATTTCCACAATACAGTAGAATATAAAAAGATGACTATGCATGACACTTCAAATCTACGGCATATAACCCGTTATTCCTTTAAAATATATAATAAATTTCTCATGTAAACTTCTTTGATTTCCTCCCTTCACTCCCCTGCCCAAGGGATGGCTACCATTAGATGCAAATGTATACAACGTCTTCCTATATATATCCTTTGTAGCTAATTTGAGTATTTATAATAGTCAAAATGACTTAGTCACTCAGAATTGTTCTTAAAACAATACTGCTACAGAACAGTTAGGTAGCACAGTGGACGTAGCACTGGCGCTGGAGTCAGGATGACCTGAGTTCAGATCTGGCCTTGGACACTTGACACTTACTAGCTATGTGACTTGCTAGCAAGTGACTGAACCCTGATTTCCTGGCTAAATAAAGAAAAAACACCCAGCAATGTTACTGCATACAATATTTTATTGGTTCTGCTCATTTCACTCTTCCTAATTTCATGCAAGTCTTTCTATGTTTTTCTAAGATCATTGAGCTCATAATTTATTAAACCACGGTAGTATTCCATCACAACCATACACCACAACTTATTCAGCCCTTCTCCAAATGACAGACATCCCTGCAATTTCCAGTTATTTGTCATCACAAAGAGAGTTGCTGTAAATATTTTAGAACATATAGCATGTTTTCCCATTTCTCTAATCATCTTTGGAAATAGACTTGGTAGTGGTATTGCTGGGTCAAATGGTATAGGCAGTTTAATAATTCTTCAGGCATAATTCCAGATTGCTCTCCAAAATGACTGGATTTGTCCACAGCCCTACCAATATACATCATTCCTTAGAACAGAGGAAATTGTCATCTCCAGAGATTTTTCATTTCTCTTGGATAAAGAGCCAGATGTCTCACAGTGGACTGATCACTGAATTTATAATAAAGAGCCCCGAATTCTGATCTCTTCTTTAGAGATGACCCTTCCTAGCAGGGTGTTCATCATCAAGTAAAGTACTTAAGACCTCAATTTTCTCATTCATAAAAAGATAATAACTCTTATATTAACTATCTCATGGGCCTATTGTGAGAAAAGTACACTGTCAACATGAAGGTGCTATTATACAGATAGGAATTATTTATAATTAGCAACAATATTATAATGCTGTAGTACCTATAGGTTTACTGAAGAAATGTAAATCTCCCTACTTGAAAAGTCAAAAAATCAAGTCATCAAGCATTTATTAAGTACCCACTATGTACCAAGCATGGTACTAAATTCTGGAAAGACTAAAAAAGTCAAAATAACATCTTTACAGAAGGGTCCCACTCTTGATCTGGGTTAGTAGAAAGATCAAGTAATCCTAAGACAAGTTAAATTCGAAGACGAATCATGTATTCTGCATGACCTTTAATAAAACCCAATTTCCTCCTCCGGAAAATGGATATAATTGTTCTTTATCTGGCTCACAAACTTGTTGTAGAGATCAAATCAGGTGCTCTGAAACAGCTCTTCTCAATGTGGTATGACCTTTAACAATTCTCCCAGTGTCTCTGGGATTGTTTCCTCCTTTAAGCAGTTTACAATAATACCATCAAACCCCAGAGTTGGAAGAAAAATCAAAGGCCATTTATACCAACACAAACTTGAACAGAAATCCCCTTCATGATATTACTACTGAATATAGACCTCGAATAAGAGGGGCATCATTTTATCTTAAGTTAGTCAATTTCATTTTTGTATCACTAACTATTAGGAATTTTTTTTTGCTTTACATCAAGCTGCTCTCTTCTCCTCTGCATCATCACCCAATTATTCTAAGTTCTACCCACTGTGATAAGCAAAACAATTATTCATCATCTTCCACCAGATAGAGATTCATAAATGCTTGAAGACAGCTATCAGATCACCTTAAATCTTCTCTTCTCCCAGTCAAGCATCCTCAGTTGTTTCAATAACTTCTCATTTATCTTGTTCTCTAGTCCTTTGGATGAAAGCACTCCAGATGGGTTTTACTCAGGAAAATTATAATGGGATTATCATTCTCCATGTTGTAAATATTGTGCCTCTCTCAATAAAGTTAGAGATCACAATATCTTTATTGTCAACCATACCACAATGTTGGCTCATATAAATTTTGTAGTCCATTAAAACCCCTAGGTCCTTCCACACCACTTGTCTTTGGATTCTCTTCTAGCATCTTGTCCTGATGAAACTGATGTTTTAATGCAAAAATAAGACTTTATACCTCTTATCCTATGTTTATATAGAATTGATCCTACACAAAGAATTTACCAAAGGAGAAGAATTCCCCTTGCTAAAGAGAGATTTAATAGCAGCTTAAGAAACATTTTGAATCTCTTTCCTGGACAATCAAACCAGTCATATTCCCCTCTCTGAAATCACAGCACATTGCCTATAAAACTCATTTGGCACTGGTAATGTTCAGTGGCTAGGAGGCTAAATATATACTTTTTGAATGAATTAATACGGAGATAACTATGTGAAACAATCAACTAGCCTTAGTGACCTTGGGCAAATCATTCAGCCTCTCCTTTGCGCCTTTATTTCCTATTCCATCAAAAGAAAGAATTGAACTAGCTGACCTCTGAGTTCCTTCCATCTTTATATTCTATGATCCACTGTAATCATAGTGAATTTCAAAAATATTTATAATCTATAAGGTTCCTTTCCATCTCTAAAATTCTCTGATTTTATTATTAAGATTCATTTTCAGAGAAGATATCTCTTGTCTGACTAATCACATGGCATGCCTTCTCTTATGCAAGTTGTCTAAATGTCAGATGCCTTGAATTATTCCCATCACATTTTCCCAGTGACAAGGACTAGAATTTAGAACCAATCAACAATGAAAGATTAAGATAACACAAATTCTGCCACAAGACAAAACACAAACAAAAAGAGGAGATGAAAATGTCAGCCTACTGAAGTGCTGTGGTCATGTAGAGGCGACCTTTCCAAGTCACCACTGCCCACAGATTGGACTTAATGGATCAAGATTCTCTCTTTGAACTTTGGAATCATCTCTATTGCACATCTCTCTTACAAAAACAGCTAGGTAGTACAGTAAACGGAATGTTGGGTCTGTAGTCAGACCTGAGTTCAAATGTGGCCTCAGTCACAGAAGTTGTGTAACTGACCAACTCATTTAAATCTCAGTTTACGTCCGTTTTCTCAGCTGTAAAATTGAGATATAACAGAATTTACCTCACAGGGTTATTGGATCAAATGAGATATCTGTATTGCACTTACTAGTTATTATGTAAATGCCTAGCACATAAGTGGCACCACGTAAGTATCTGTTCCCTTCCCTTCTAGCATGTAGGACCATAGTATCATTGATTTAGAGTGAGAAGGGTCTTTACAGGTCATCTAGTTCAGTCATTTCACAGATAAGGAAATTGAGGCTCAAAAGGCTAACTGACTTTCCCAAGGCCATAAAGGTAGTGAGGATTGAAAGAAAGGATTGAATCTGAGGTCTTCTAATGACAAATAAAAGTGTTCTTTTTGCTAGACCACACTGTCACCTAAAGAAAAGGAGATAGGTCAATCTTTCCCCACATTCTCAGAACAACAGCTCTAGAACCAAAAACCTCAGAAAAAGACAAAGGACTAAGTATAAGATGGTGATCAGCTGGCCTTGGCATTTTCAGATAATGTTTAAATAGGACAAAAGTTTGTTGAATATCAATATCAGAAAAGAAACCTCATGCCACCACTCCTGGTTTCATTTCTTCATTTCATTCTGAAGTTGATCTTTGGATTATCCCATTTCTTCGATATAAAGATATTGTATAAGTTTGTTGAGGGAGAGGAACAGTAGGAAAGCAGATACAGTACTGAAGTGAGACAAAGTAGAAATAGAAAAAGGGCAAATAGGTGGCATCATGGAAAGAATGCCTGACTTGGATTCAGGAAGACATCCTCCTGAGCTCAAATCTAGCCTTAGACACTTACTAGCTGTGTCACCCTGAACAAGTCACTTAACTTTGTTTGCCTCAGTTTCCTTATCTATAAAATGAGTTGGAGAAGGAAGTGGCACATCACTCCAGTAGCTTTGTCAAGGAGACCCCAAGTAGGATAACATAACTGAAAAATGGCTTAACAACAGCAGAAATAGAAGATGCTTCAGAAGTGGACCATCATGGAACATTACTATGCTTGAAGTCAGACTTGACTTTAGAAGTAACTGTAAATGAAATATAATCCTGCTGGGGATGGAAGCTCAATTCCATGTGGACAGTCTCGGGCGGGTAAAGGTGGGAACTTCCAAATCTTAGAGTTCTCACGAGGCCCCCCCGGGAAACGACTAGGAATCGAGGTGAACCGAGCTATCTCGTGTATTTCCGCCTCTTCCCGTGAGAGAGCTCTCCCCGCCCTCGAGATTGTCCCGGATCTGGGCACACTATTGTTATCTAACAGCACGGTATTCAGATGCAAACTATGCGGCTGGAGAGCTTAAGTAGGATCAGGAAAGCCTGAAAGCTCTCTTGGGCGGAGGGGCCACGTGTGAGGACAACAAGGCTCCGCTTTTCCTCTCTCCTCTCTCCCTTTCCCCTCTCTCCCCACTTATACTTCTACTTCCAATCTCTTATTGTAAGATCTTTGCCTCCTTGGGAGATTCTTCGCTCCCTCCTAAGGAAGAATTCCCCTGCACTTGTAACTAGACCCTGAAACAAAGCTCAACCCTTGTTCGACTCTGGAACGTCCTTTCTCTCATACGAGCATCTGGTTTGGCCAACCAAAGACCTCCGATAGAGGTAAGGGAAGACTCGGGGAGCCCACAGGCCTCTAGGCCTGGCATAATCCTCATATTAGTGAGTCAGAAAGTCAAGAGAGGCAGATGCTCCATACAGGAGAAAAGTAAAGGTAGTACCTTTTAATACTCATGTGCATAGAATGGTTGAGGTAGAAAGGGACAGATAGGGCAACCGTTAATGGTTCCAGATCTAGCAGGAATAATCACAGTTTCTACAAGGGTACAGTGAAAATACTTTGACCCTGAAGTTGGAGGAACTGTGATGGAATCCTAATTAAGGTACTCCCAGTCCTAATATTTTAACTTCCTTATGGGCCCTACTGAATAGCGGGCATGTCCCAATTTAACCACACAATCTGGCTTTAACTGCATTACAGGCACCCAGACTTAATGATAGGCCTCAATGAATAACATGCTCACTGCCCCTACCATCCCCCCCACTCAAAATCCTTACTTCCTCATATATGCTTCCCTGCCTCAAAAGAACAACAGGTGTGTTCATGAACTCATATTTCTTACTAGAACAGCAGACATGTTCACGTGATGGGATCCAAGCCACTGCCCCTAGCTAGGCACTGTCCCCAGATCCAGTTCACATATCTGAACAGGTGTGTCCTTGCACTAAACCACAGTCACATCACCAGTTTTAACCCAATACAGGACCACAATAGCTAGTCAATCAGAAAGTGCATGACCAGGATGTTTAATCATCAAACCATAGAAGGGACCCCTCCCCTTTATCTAATCCTTTAACAAACCCCTCCTGCCTTTTCAATATTCATAATTTCTGGTATGTAGTCAACATTGTTACACTATAAATTTGCCTGTGCTATAACCCATTCTATTGAAGGTGTCATTTCAATAAATTCCTATACTTGGATTAGAGATGGTCTGACTCAAAATTCTTTGAGACAGTCCCACCACAGCACATCATGAAACTAAAGCATCTGGGTTCAAATCCTGTCCCTGACATTCCTCTTTGTGTGATGCTGGACTCTAAGCCTACCTCTCAAGAGCTATCATTTTTGTGTGGCTCTCAATCAGTCAACAAGTAATCATGAAATGTCTATTATGTGCCATACACATAGACTAAGCACTACATTTACAAAAAAAAGACTCTGATGGCAAGCAAAGTTGGATCTTTTGTTGTTTTTGTTTTAGTATAAACAAGCGCCTCTGATTGAATCTTGCCTTTATCAACTAAGAATCTTTACTAGGAATAAAGTACAGAAACAAGAGTTTCTTTAACTAGAAAAAGTATATGTATTTGTACTGTTAATGTGATTAAATCTCTTCCCTCCCGTGAACAGGCCTGGGAAGATATGTAGGAAGGCTGACACCTTTTGTTAATGAGGCACTGGTTCTTAAGTGTTATAATGCCCTCTGGCTCTAAAATGTATAAATACTCTGAGGGTGAATGGGGCTTACTGACTGGAAGTGTTTTTTGGCCAGATGAGACTCTGGGAAGCCGCTAAGGAGCCCCCTGGCTTTGAAAACTCAGATGTTGATGCTTTCCTCTCTGATCTAGAACCTGTGATAGCAAGCCCCCCTGTGTATGTCATGGTCCTTACCAACATAAAGACAAAACCACAGTCCCTGCATTCAAGAAACACACAGTATATTGGGAGAGACAACTTGCAAGCAACTCTATAAACAAAAGATATGTATAGGGCAAATGGGAGGTAGACTCAGGGCAAAAATTAGCTAGGATACCATTCTTACATTGACTTAGAATAAATTAATTTTCATAGTTCATAAGAAAGATTTGCAGAAATCTAAACCTTGTATCTTATAGTATGATTTATGTTTATGTTTGCTTGAGGATCAAAATAACTTGACTCACATCTCTTAGCCTCACTAGGCTTCATTTTCTTCATGTGAAAAATAAGGAGGTTGGACAAGATGGTTTCTGAGATCCCTTCCAGTTATGATGCCTTAACCATATGGCCTCTGAAATCTGTAGTACAGGCTTTCTATGTACACTATAGAAAGCTTGAATGGGCAATTACAAGACTGATGTAAGTCATCTTTGAAGACAATGAGTGTTCACATGGAATCTAGCTTTGGTTTTATTGGCATCTTCAAAGAATATTGAGATTCTTTGTGCACATATTGAACTTTCTGGAGTCTCCAGAATAAGAATGGCAGAGTAAGATGTCTTATTGTCTCAATCCTATAACATATGGAATTTCCTTCCAAATTTCATCCATACACTATCTTCGTTTCTACCTAGTCCTTTTTTTTCCCTCCTCAACCAGGTTCCTAGGCACTTAGGAAAAGGCAAAGGAAATAGTTTTAACCACTCAGTTACTCAAGGTTTTTATTTTAGGGACTGATTTTTAAAAAAGTATGGCACCAAGAAAACATATTCTCCTAAATGTCCAGATAATACTGAATTTAACCTGAGTCAGCAGACTAATCACAAGAACTAATAGCAGTTCTAATATTAGTATTAATTATAGTTAGCAAAACTAATATTAATCAGAAGATCTAATAGCAGTTCAACAGCCAGAAGATTTTATATTTGATCTTGGAGGCAATCAAGACACTAGATTTGGTTTCAGTTTACCTGCTTACTAAACTCTTGGCAACATTTTAATTGCCTTCTAGTTGTTTGGAGAAGGGAGAGGTGAAAAAACTTCAAAATCTCTCCATTATAGATGGGGTCAAATATATCATATAAATATAAGATCATTTGATAAAGCAAATGAAAAGCTGTCAATTATTCAACAAAAATTGTGTTTATCCTGAGACTCAGAAAGATTCAGTAATAGTCTCATTGGTTAATGAATAGGGGAATTCTATTAAGATAAGTCACAGCAATTTCAGTGAGGGATATTTGTTTCATTTCCGTGAATTTAATATGTAAAGAAAATGTGATCAGTTTCTTCTATACATTCCTATACTTATCATCAAAGGGCTCACCAAATCAGCGATTACACAATTAGCATCTGCACCAGGGAAGGGAAAACGAGAAAAGATCCTTGCATGAAACTTACTTCTCCAAATGAGATTTATCAAAGGATATTCTTTACAATTGGATGAAGATGGGAGGGAAACTACCATCCTTTTCATCTGCATTGGAGTGATGATATGGCAGCTCTTACAAAGATGACTTTCTATTATTTCTTTTTTGTACAGGAAATCCCTATTCTGATGTTTCTTTCTGAACATCATTTGATGAACATCTTTCTGATGTTCTCATGGTCTTAGGGTTTCCAGGGTGATGACTGATTAAAAAAACCACAATACTATCTTTTTCTTGCTTTTCTAGATCTTTATTCCCACTTTATTAGAAGTATTATAATTAGTTGAGGAGGCAAAGAAGGGAGAGAGGGTAAGAGGAGAGAATCTGACTCATCCCATGGTTTATTTGGGGCCTATTCTAATTGAAGTTTTTATGACCTTAGGTGAAGTCTAGGAAACTACCTTGCATTGATTACTCATGAGCTCATGCAAAGAACAAAATTTGTCCATGGACTGAGTTTCTGATTTAACTTAATTCTCCTCAAATAACCTCTAGTCTCTAAGGCATACTATCAGTACTGCGAACAGCTTAACATCCACTCAGGGCCTTTCATTCTGTAATTCACATGTTGAAATTTCTTACATTTATGACAGAGTCCTATCTAGCCCAGACTTGGAGTAGCCCCTAACCTAGAAACACCAGGAATATTTCCTAAAGTAGAGAGGTGACAGAAATTCACTGATCCTAACTCTGCTGAGGCTAAAGGATGGGAACACCATAGACTTGGGGACAGTAAATATCTGAGTGTTCAATTTTAGGGATTTCATGGCTTAAAATTCAAAGGGTCAAATTGACCCAAGCTCTCAATAAGGAAATGTTAATAACACAAATTCTCTTGATGAAAGTTGGTGGGGCCTGATGGGGTGGGGAGAGAGAAGGATTGAGGGAGGAGGTGTTATCTATATGGATGCTGTGTAATTATATATGATGATAGACTGAGAACTAGAAGAGACCTTAGAGGCCATCTAGTTCAATCTTTTCATGTTGTGGATGACAATGAAGCTTTTCCTCACCCCCTCTCAACAAAAGTAATTTCTCCCTCTTCAATTCTAGTATATTTTTCTCCATTATCTCCCTATTTGCCATATTGTGTACTCAAAATAATACAGACAAGAATAGACTCCTAATATTTGTATAATGATTTGTGGTTTTCACAGTAATTTACATAAATTGGGTCATTTGAGCTTCACAACTTTCTGGGATAAGAAAGTACTGGACCTTGTAGAAAACATCCTCAATGACAGAGATCAATGCTGTTAGTGACCATAAATCTCTATATTTTATGCCTTACTTAACGTTAATATAGTATCAGACAAAAAAGTTAAATTTTGGTCATTAATCAAAATTTTTTCTGTGGCTTCAGCCAAGAATAAAGAAATGCTATATGATCTTAATATGTTTTTGTCCTTCATTCTCAAAGAGGACCATGTCCTCAGAGAGATGGTGACAAAACTTGCAGTTGACTTTGATTAAAGAGATGAAGAGCTGTGCAGGGTCACCATCCTTCAAGACTTCTTAATAGAAAAGAACCTTTAAACATGCACTGAGAAGAGTTGAGCACGCACCCAAGCAGAGCCCAGCCCAGTGTGGGTCACACTGTGGCAAGAACAGGACTGGAGCAGGATTAAGGTGCCATGCTATCAACAGCAGATCTGGGTCCCAGATTACTCAATTCACAAATGACAAAGACAGTTTCAGGGATCTTTCACTTGGGTGAGAAGGGAACTCAGAGGTCTAGCCCTGGCCCCAGGCAGCAGCATCTTCCATTGCTGGAGCCCTGACTTGGAGTCCCTAGGGGGATTGAGGAGCTGATCTGGATCTCAGCCATGAGGGGCTGCCCACGGGTGGGAAAGAGAGCTGGCATGGTGGAGCTGGTGGGGGCTGTGGAGAGGGAATCCTGCTCATAGACCAGAGTGCAAGCCAGGAGAGAAATAAACTCCTCTCCCTTCATGGACCACCTTGGAGGAACTCAGAAGTTACAGGTCCCCAAAGTTTACCCTCCCATTGACAAAGAACTCAAAAAGTCAAGTAACTGGCTTGGAAAATGCCCAGAAAAGGGAAAAAGAATAAGACAATAGAAGGTTACTTTCTTGGTGAACAGTTATTTTCTTCCATCCTTTCAGTGAGAATAAACAATTTAGGTCTTCAAAGGAAGACCTAAAAGTCAGAGTTTCTGCATTCAAAACCTCCAAAATAAATATGCAATAGTCTCAGGCCATGGAAGAGTTCAAAAAGAATTTTAAAAATCAAGTAAGAGAGGTGGAGGAAAAATTGGGAAGAGAAATGAAAGCTATGCAAGAAAATCATGAAAAGTAAGTCAACAACTTGTTAAAGGAGATCCAAAAAAATGCTGAAGAAATTAATGCATTTAAAAATAGACTAACTCAAATGGCAAAAGAGGTCCAAAAAGCCAATGAGGAGAAGAATGATTTAAAGAGCAGAATTAGCCAAATGGAAATGGAAGTTCAAAAGTTCACTGAAGAAAACAGTTCTTTAAATATTAGAATAGAGGAGATGGAAGCTAATGACTTTATGAGAAATCAAGAAATTACAAAGCAAAACCAAAACAATGAAAAAAGAGAAGATAATGTGAAATATCTCACTGGAAAAACAACTGACTTGGAAATTTGATCCAGGAGAGATAATTTAAAAATTATGGAACTACCTGAAAGCCATGATTCAAGAAGAGCTTACAGTGGGCCCCTTCCAGGTTTGTAGGAGGCAGCTTTTCCTCCTCGGTAATGAACTCAACTTTGATGAGGTGCCCCCTGAGGCTGGCTGGGGGTGTAGTGTGATCTGGGCTCCCAAGGAGAGCTCCCTCAGAAGGAGAGGGGCATCTCATTGAGGAGGAATGAAATCCCTGAAACCTTCCAGGGGTTTGGGAGCAGCCCGTGCAGGGGGGATGGTTTGAGAATGAGATCGCATCTTTCCCCTGTGACCAGGGTCTGAGGCCCTGCTTTGTGTGGCTTCTTCTCTGCCCCAGTGGTGGGAAACCTGGAGGAAGAGGGATGGCCTGTATGCTGATCCCCAGGCTCAGAAAGAAATCAGTCACATTCCAGGATGTGGCTGTGGAATTCACCTGAGAGGAGTGGGTGCAATTGAACCCATCTCAGAAAAAGTTGTACAAGGATGTGATACTGGAGAACTATAGGAATTTGGTGTTGGTGGGATTTTCAGTTACCAAACCAGTTGTGATCTACCAGTTGGAAAGGAAGGAAGGATCTTGGATGCCAGAGGCAGATGTTCCCAGAAACAACTGTCCAAAGAGCAGAGAATTTACTGGAGAGAAACTTTATGAATACAATGAATGTAAGAAGGATTTCAATAGTAGAAAAGAACTAACAGTTCCTCACAGAGTTCATACTGGAGAGAAACCTTATGAAGGTAGTAAATGTATGAAGACCTTCAGGAGTAAGCAGCACTTTGCTCTGCATCAGAGAATTCATATTCAAAAGAAACCTTATGAATGTAGTAAATGTAGAATGTTGTGGAGGGATAAGACATAACTTACAGAGCTTTGCGAACTCATACTGGAGAGAAATCTTATGCATGTAATGAATGCAAGAAGGTTTTCAATAGTTAAAAAAAACTTAGAGTTCATCATAGAGTTCATACTGGAGAGAAACCTTATATATGTAGTGAATGTGAGAAAGCCTTCACTAATAAGGCACATTTTACTGTGCATCAGAGAATTCATACTGGGGAGAAGCCTTATGAATGTGGTGAGTGTAGCGAGGCCTTCATGAACAAGAAGCTCCTTACTCTGCATTGGAGAATTCATACTGGAGAGCAACCTTTCAAATGCACTGAATGTGGGAAAGCCTTCAGGGATAAGACTAAACTTACAGAGCGTCAGAGAATTCATACTGGAGAGAAACCTTATGAAAGTAGGAAATGTGGAAAGGCCTTCAGGAGGCCTTCTTACTAGTCATCAGAGAGTTCATACTGAAGAGAAACCTTATGAATGTAATGAATGTGGGAAGAGCTTCAGAGTGAGGATACAACTTACATGTCACCAAAGAATTCATTCAGGAAAAAAATCTTAAGAGCGTAACACAGATAGGAAGGCCTTTAGATGGTGGACACTATGGCATTAGAGAATTCATACTAGAGTGATCCTTCATGATTATAAGGAGTGTGGGAAGATTGCCTCAGCTAACTAGACTGTGATTCTGAGTCCCTTGATGCAGTTCAGAGATTCCTTATTTAGCTACCGTGGGAGAGGCCTGTAGAGGGGGAAAGATTTAATGTTATGCTTCCATGAACCTTCAGGGAGGGAGAGGTTATTGAGAGGATGATGGTATTTAGAGAGCCTTAGCATTAACTTTGATCCCTGGGCATATGGCATGGAAAATACTTTGGGATGACCTCTTGTCCGTGAGATGAGCCTGAGCTTAATGTGTGATGAATGATTTTTGATGATGCTTGATGAACATTTCTCAACCTGAGTTGTGTTCCTGATGTTTGCTGGATAGGTGATCTTGGTATAAATCCTTGTTCCTTTGACTTCTGGCATATCATATTCCAAGCCCTTCTATCTCTTAATGTAGAAGCTGCTACATCTTGTGTTATTCTGATCATACTTCCGCAATACTCAAATTGTTTCTTTTTAACTACTTGCAATATTTTCTCCTTGACTTGAGGACTCCAGATAATATTCCTAAGAGTTTCTCTTTTAGAGACTCTTTCAGGAGGTGATTGGTGGATTCTTTCAACATTTATTTTGCCCTCTGGTTCAAGAATATCAGGGCAGTTTTCCTGGATAATTTCAAGAAAGGTGACATCTAGGTAATTTTTTTGATCATGGTTTTCAGGTAGTCACATAATTTTTAAATTGTCCCTCCTGCCTCTGTTTTCCAGGTCAGTTGTTTTTCCAGTGAGATATTTCACATTATCTTTTTGGTTGCTCCCAGACCAATGCACAGGCCAGGAGAGGAATAAACACCTCTCCCTTGATTGCTCCACCTTGGAGGAACTGAGGACTTACAGGTCCCCAGGGTATAACCTCCTCTCGACAAAGGACTCAAAAGTCAAGTACCTGACTAGGAAAGTTCCCAAAAAAGGAGGGGAAACAAGACTATAGAAGGTTACTTTGTTGGTGAACAGTTGTTTTCTTCCATCCTTTTGGATGAGGAAGAACAATGCATACCATCAGAGGAAGACCTAAAAGTCAAGGCTTCTACATCCAAAACATCCAAAATAAATGCAGTGGTCTCAGGCCATGGAAGAGCTCAAAAAGGATTTTGAAAATCAAGTAAGAGAGGTGGAGGATAAATCAGGAAGAGAAATGAGAGTGATGCAAGAAAACCATGAAAAGTGAGTCAACAGCTTGCTAAAGGAAACCCAGAAAAATGTTGAAGAAAGTAACACCTTTAAATATAGGCTGATTCAATTGGCAAAAGAGGTTCAAAAAGCCAATGAGGAGAAAATGCTTTAAAAAGCAGAATTAGCCAAATGGAAAAGGAGATTGAAAAACTCACTGAAGAAAATAGTTCTTTAAAATTTGGAATGGAACAGATGGAAGCTAACGAATTTATGAGAAACCAAGAAATTACAAAACAGAAGCAAAAGAATGAAAAAATAGAAGATAATGAGGAATATATCTTAATCTGAGCTGTGTTCCTGATGTTGCTGGTGCTGCTTCTGCAACTATTCATTTGAGCAGCCAGTGGGGACCATAAAAATTTTGAATCACTTTAATTAGAGCAAAGTACCATGAGGGCCTGTGACAGATGTTGATGCAATGTGATTTCTCCCCAGAACTCTGAAGGTCAAAAGGAAGCATTTCATTTAAGTGCACTTTAATAGCACAATTACATTCTTATTGTAGCCAAATGCTTTTCCTCTAATTAGTTTCACACATGAAAAGATGAATAAGATTTTCATTTTGGTTAAGGAATATTGAATATTCAGTGAAGAAATTCAAGAAATAATAGCATTCTCTAAGTCACTATTGATTAGAGAAATGCAAATGAAAACAACTTTGAAGTAACATGTCACACTACCTCAGCTAGGACAATGTGAAAAAGAAGAAAAATGACATTCTGTAGGAGATGTGGAAAAATAGGAACCCAAATGCACAATTCAGAACTAGTCCAAGCATTCTGGAGAAAAATTTGGAACTGCATTCAAAGGGTTATGAAAATATGCATACCCTTTGACACAACAATACCACTACTTAGTCCATGTCCCAAAGAGATCAAAGAAAAAGCAAAGGGATTTATATGTACAAAATTATAGCAGTTATTTTTGTGGTGGCAGAAAATTGGAACTTGAGGGGATGCCTGTCCTATGGGGAGTGACTGAAAAAGCTATGGTACATGAATGCAATCAAATATTATTGTGCTATAAGAAATGGTGAGCAGGTGAATTTCAGAAAAACCTAGAAATACATGAACTGATGCTGAATAAAGTGAGCAGAACCAGGAGAACATTCTACATAGTAACAGCAAAATTGTGCGATGAGCAACTTTGAAAGACTTAGCTTTTCTCAGCAATACAGTGTTCTAATACAATCCCAAAAGATTCATGATAGAAAATACTGTCCATATCCAGAGAAAGAACTATGGAGTCTGAATACAGATTGAAGTTTACTATTTACTGGGATTTTTTGCATTTTCTTTCTTGAGGTTTTCCTCCTGTGTTCTTATTATTCTTTCATAGAATATCCAAAGTGGAAATATGCTTACTATGATTGCACACGTATTGATTATACCAAACTGCTGGCCAGCTTGGGGAACAGTGGGAGAAAAATATTTGGAACTCAAAATCTTAAAGTGAATGATGAATACATTCTTTACATGTAATTGGAAAAAAACAAAATTATATTAAGTGGGGGAAAGAAAGAGCCTATACATCATCTTTCATGAAATCATCAAGGAAAACTGCCTTGATACTCTGGAATCAAAGGGTAAGGTAAATATTGAAAGAATTCACTGATCACCTCCTGAAAGAAATCCAAAAACAAAAACTCCTAGGAATATTGCAGTCAAATTCCAGAGTTCCAGGGTCAAGGAGAAAATATTGCAAACAGCCAGAAAGATACAACTCGAGTATTGTGGAAATATCATCAGGATAAAACAGGATCTGGCAGCTTCTACATTAAGGGATCAAAGAGCTTGGAATATGATATTCCAGAAGTCAAAGAAAGTAGGATTAAAACCAAGAATCACCTACCCAGCAAAACTGAGCATAATACTTCAAGGGAAAAAATGGTCATTCAGTGAAATAGAGGACTTTCAAGGATTCTTGATGAAAAGACCAGAGCTAAATAGAAAATTTGATTTTCAAAGACAGGAATCAAGAGAAGCATGAAAAGGTAAAAAGGAAAGAAAAATCGCAAGGGACTTACTAAAGTTGAACTGTTTATATTCCTACATGGAAAGATAATATTTGTAACTCTTGAAACTTTTCTCAGTATTTGGGTAGTTGGAAGGATTATACATATATATGTAATATATGCCTACATATATGCCTATAGATAGATACATAGATACATATGTATATATAGGCAGAGGGCACAGGAAGGGATGATATCTAAAAAAATAAAATTAAGGGGTGAGAGAGGAATATATTGGGAGAAGAAAGGGAGAAATGGAACGTGACAAATTATCTCTCATAAAAAAAGCAAGAAAAAGCTTTTTCAGTGGAGGGGGAAAGAGCAAGGTGAGAGGGAAAAAGTGAAGCTTACTCTCATCACATTTGGCTTAAGGAGGGAATAACATGCACACTCAATTTGATATGAAAATCTATCTTATACTACAGGAAAGCAGAGGAGAAAGGGATAAGTGAGGTGTGGGGGAGGTGATGGAAGGGAGGGCAAATGAGAGGAGGGGATAATTATAAATAGACACTTTTGGAGAGGGATAAGGTCAAAAGAGAGAACAGAATAAATGGGAGGGGCAGGATAGGATGGAGGAAATATAGGGAGTCTTTCACAACATGACTATTATGGAAGTCTTTAGCACAATTACACATATATAGCCTATATTGAATTGCTTGCCCTCTCAGTGGGGATAGTGGGGAGGGAGGAAGGGAGGGAAGTTGGAACTCAAAATTTAGGAACAAATGTTGAGAATTGTTTTTGTATGTAACTGGGAAATAAGAAATACAAGTAATGGGGTATAAAAATCTATCTTACTCTACAAGAAAAGAAGAGAAGATAGGGATAAGGGAAGGGAGGGCTGTGATAGAAGGGAGGGTAGATTAGGGGAGGGGATGATCAGAATGCATGATGTTTAGGGGTGAGAGGAAGGGAGAGATGGGGAGAAACTTTGGAACTCAAAATTTTGTGGAAATGAATTTTGAAATCTAAAAATAAATAAATAATTGGGGGGTGGAGGGGAAGAGCATGAAGATCTGAGTTTTTTCGCTACTAAGTCAAATGTTTTCCCATTAAGTCTTATTGATGTTTACACATCAGATTCACTTCCAAATATGCCCCTCCCGCTCCTGCCAAATGAAACTTCCCATGTAACAGATATTTTTAAAGCCTAACAGTTCAGCAAAACCAATAGACAGACACATTAACTATATCTGAAAGTATATTTAATGTTCCACAATCAAGGCTAAACTGTTCAAATAAATGGAAGAATATTTTCTCTTCTCCTTCCTAGGATCAAGCTTAGTCATCATAATCGGATGGTTTGGGATTTTACTTTCTTATTCTTGCCATTTATATCATTTTAGTAATTTTGTATATTGTTTTCACAGTTCTGCTTAATTCACTCTGCATGTATTCATACAAGTTTTTGAATGTTTCTCTGAATTTTCTGTATGTTTTTTCTCACTGTAAAATATATTCTATTTATGTACCAAGATTTATTTGATCACGCTCTAATAGTTGAGCACCTACTCTGATTCCAGTTGTTTTCTACCACAAAAACTTCTATTATTAGAATTTTATGTACATGGGACTTTTCTCTTTGTTTTTCACCCACTGGGGGAAGATGTATAAAATTGAGATCTCTGAATCAAAGCTCATACTTTCCCATAATTGCAATTTTTTCGAAAATACTTGGACCAATTCACATCAAAAATGTTTAAACAATAAGCAATAAATATAAAAGACTGAGAGATTCTCTACGTTTTTCAGGACACTGTTTGACTATAATTATGTGGTAGAAACCCTTCTTTTCCAAAAGTCTGGGAGTTTCCTTCTCAGGTGCTTATCCTCACCTAGGAAAAAAATCTGTTATCTAGATTGATATGCAGTTGGTTGACCAGTCAAAGAATTAGTTCATCAATGTTTACATCTTGACAGAGATTCCATATGAAGAATCAATTGAGGCCAGAATGAATAGGTGGAAAAGGGCAGGGTAGATTTCACTGGGAAAATTATGCTTTTAATAGTCCCAAGTCACTCCCAAGAACAGGCAAAGACTTATAACACTTGTAAATGTTCTATTGACAATGCTCTCTAATTGTGAATTGTGGCAAGTCAACAACATGTGAAGAATCTAAGACGTAGACAACCCAAAGAATAATAAAGAGATGAATGGCAAGTGCAAGTAGTCAACGATATATTTCTAGCCATGACTTACATATAAGAAATGGTAGTGTATGGAAGTGTATGATCAGAAAAGGAAGTATGTTACCCATTGTTAGGAATAAGAGCTAACAGATGGACTACCAGAGCGCTCCACTCATACTGGCAAAATGTAAAATGACCTGCTGGGAGGTACACAAGACATTCAATAAATCTAGGCAGGGATCATAGAAGACCAAGATAAGAATAGCAATGAATTGAGTACAGATGAGCTGTAATCTGCAAGGATTGAGGGAATCTTCACACTGATAACATGTCTATTGTAAATATAGATGAATATACAGAAGCATGCCATGTGTTTATTTCACTTTTTCCCATTTACTTTTGTTTTCTTTATCTTAAAAAATAACCTTTGAGAGGCTGTCAAATTTATGACTTTTCTGGTGGGTATTGATGACACCTGATGGAGAGATAGCAGAAGTCTAGGAGGTAATAATAGCAACCTGTCTTAGCAGTAAAAAATTGTTAGAAATTACCTCATATTTATTAAGCCTTGTTCATATGCTCAGTTCCAGAATATATAACAAACATATTACCTGTAGTGAAGGAGTTTAAAATTAAAGAAAAAGGAAAGATACAGTAGATGGAAAGCAAGAAAAAGGACAGATGGAGAAAGGTAGGATTTTCTTCAGAGTCATAGCATTTTATGTAGTAAAGTAATATTTAATCAAATGTTTGTAGGCAAAGGAATGACTCTTCAGCTCACATGAACAAAAAAAAGTCACAAATTCTGCCCAATATCTATAGTCTTACAAACCAAACTCCTGAGAGTAGTGATGTACACAGGCCGTGATTTGTGTTTGGGGAGTAGAAAGTTTAAAAGTAAAAGAATTTGAAAGTGACAAGTCAGGTAGAATCAGAGAAGTTCAAAAGATAAGCTCATAATGCCCAAATACTTATCTAGTTAGTAGCTTGGCTAACTAACTAGGTCTGCTCATAAGGAAAAAAAATAGATATAGTCCCTGGGGTTATAAACTAAAGGGCTGAAAGACCCCTCCCTTTATAAGGAAAAAGTTGCTTCATGGCTAAATACCAGGAGATGGGAACAAAGAGTAGCAACTTCTCTAAGCAGTGGCAATATCAGAAGATCTGAGGAGCTCCATCACATCAGATTCATGAATTGTCTGAGCCATGCATGGTCCCTAACCAAATCCCACCTCACCCTACAGGTGAGCCCTTCCATGAATGTCTATGACCATATGTATTCCTTCCATTTCTGTTCTTTGGTCATAGCCATTTCCTAATTGTATCCCCTTTGCCACTAGTGATGTGGTAATTCATGGGAAAGTGTACTCCTGTATTTAGGTACAGCAATTTTCTTGCCTGTACCTGTCCAAGAGCACCTCCTGGACTATTTGTGTACCCATTCCATCTCATTCCAGGCATCCTTTCTAGCCTCTTACAACTCTACAGTAGATTTCCTTCTGCGTGGGCACCCTCTCCTCCCCACTTTAATCTCTTTTCCACTGCACTAAGCTGCCTAAAAGTCCTGGGATAACTCCACCTAAGGTTGAACCCCAATGGACAATGATGACTTACCTCAACTGAATCCTTAATGATTAATAGGCTCCCACCAGTTACCCAGTGATTCAGAACCTTTTGACTGCCATTGTTCAAACTCCACTCTCTGTCCTCCACTGACTCCTCCTCCCTGCTGTTTTTCAAACAAGACACTCAATGTCCTGACTATTGGCAATTTCACCAGCTGTCCACCATAGCCAGAATGCTCTCCCTCATCTTCACTTTCCAGCTTCTCTAGCTTCAAATCTCACTGCCTACAAGAAGCTATTCCTGATCCACCTTAATTCTAACATCTTCCCTCTGTTAATTATTTTTTATTTATCCAGTATATAGCTTGTTTCTACATAGTTGTTTGAATGTTTGCCCCCATTAGACTGTGAGAGCCTTAAGAATAGGGACTTTTTTTTTACCTTTCTGTTTATGCCCTGAGCTTAATTAACAAAGTTCCAAGTATATAGTAGGTATCTAATAAACATTCATTGACTGACTAACTCAACCCAGCCCTGCCAATGTTCTACTCTCAAGCAACCCACCCTTTCCACTGTGTCTCCATCAGTAACTAACTAGCATTCATCTTAAAACTTTTCTTTTCTCTTTCATCTTCTTACACTCACTGAGACCTGACTCCTGGCTAATGACATACCTGTTCTTGCCACCCTCTTCAATACTGGTTGTACTTTCACTCAATCCCACCCTTCAAATGAGTGGTCTTGGGGAAGGGGTGAGTCTGATCATTTCTTGCTCCCCATTGAATTTCCAGCCTTTCCCTCTAACATAGGTCTCAATAATATATACTTCTTTGATATTCATTCAATCCTTATTTATCACCTAATCTAGATTCTGCCTGCTATTGTCTCCAGGGCACTCTCTTTCTTTCCTCAATGAGTTAAGTGACTGATTCACAATCTTTCTCTTTTTTTCCAACTCCCACCCTTCTCCTAAGGGACTTTGACATACACATTGTTACTCCCTCAAAGACCCTAACCACTTAGTTCCTCAATTTATTCATTTTTCATTGTCCACTATACATTAGTAATGGTCATGCGCTTGATCTCGCCATCATCATCCACAAGAGTCCCACTGCATTGTCCATAAACTGTGGAATGCCTTTATCTGATCACCCTCTGGTGTCATCTCACTACTTTCTATGAAACCCCAAACCCTGTTCTTCCTCACAGCAACCTCTAACCCTTTTACCCAGCAGTTCTTTCTCAGGTCATCAATACTATCCTCAATGCTTTCCTCTTTTCTCTATCTTAACTTCTTGGTGAACCTGTACATATCTACATTATACCATACACAACAGCACCTTGCCTATGTAAATAAACTCTCCCATTAATGGGAGCACCTTCCCATTAAATAAACTCCACTAACTCCCAATTGTCTCTAAAATCAAATATAAAATCCTCTGCTTGTCTTGTAAAGCCCTTCATAACCTGACCCCTTCTTTCCTTCTCAGTCTTCTTACACTTTCCCTTCCTCTTCCCCTCCCACCATACGCTCTGATCCAGGGCATTGGCTTCCTTATTGTTCCTGGTACATGATGCTCCAACTCATGACTTGGGCATTTTCAAAGATTGAGCTGTCCCCCACATCAGCCCACTTCCTCCTCCACTACTGCTGCCTGAAATGCTCTCTCCTCATATCTGTTTCATTTCCTAGCTTCACTGGTTTCCTTCAAAACTCAGCTAAAGTCCCAGCTTCCTCAAGAAGACTTTTCTGGTCCTTCTTAACCTTAGTGCCTTCCCTCTGAATCTATCTCCAATTCATTCTGTAAATATCTAGTTTGAATAGAGTTGTTTGCATTTTGTCTCCCCTACTAGACTGAGAGTTCATTGAGAACAATCATTTTTTTCCCCTTTCTTTGCAGTGAATACACTTAGTAGAGTGCCTGATATTTAGTAGGTGCTTAATAAATGCCCTAGACCAGATGACTTCAGAGGAGAAGTGAGGCTGGTGACCTCACACAGCCCTCACTCACTCAAAACAAAGTCAAATACAAATCATATCATCATTTCTCTGATTGTATGTTCTTTTTTGGCAATGAAGGACAAACACAAAAATAAATGCTGGTTGACTTGACATTGTACTGGAATCTTGACACTTATTTTGCTGTGTTTTACAGTGAGATGTGTTTTGCTTTGAACTAATGTGTCCTCTCATTGATTTAGTAAAGGAAATACATGTCTTATGAGCTATGGTTTTGGACAACGGACCAAAAACTTCAGTTAATTTTCTGGGGTCCTCTATGGGAAGGAGACCTAGGTGTTCATGCTAACTAAGAAGATAAATTTCCATTTGTTCTCAGCTTCAATTTATTGGATTCATATTCCATTCTAAAGGCTCTCTTTTCTTGAATAAGAAAACTAATTTTTCCCATTAGACTACCCTATATTTCCAACAAAATAACTATAATGAATATTTTTTCCCATGAGTCTCCCTGATTTCCTGCTCCTTGCAGTTTCATGATATACCCTATTCTAAATTTCAAGCTCCAGAATCACATCTTTCATTCCATTTTCATTCCTCAAAATTTTCCCATCTCATCCCAAGTCAAGTTGACAAGCATTTATTAAGCACTATCTAGGAGGTGGGCTTTTCACTGGGGATATAAATACAAGCAAAAAAGAAAGACAATCCTTGCCTTCAAAGAATTTACTTATTGTAGGGAAAGACAAAATGTAAAAAGAAGCCAAGAACCAGGGGAAGGAAGAGAAGGGAAGGGAAGGGAAGGGAAGGGTGAGATGGAGAACCAAGATGGGGATGGGACTTGAAAATATGCTGTAAGAGGACTAGATGAAAAAATCTGGGCACCTCCAGCCTAAAGATAAGATCTCCAACTTCACAGTAAGCTTTGTCTTCACTTTCCCACATTGTACTGCCACCTCCCCTCCCAACCTTATTCAATGTTAACTTCTCAAAAACTTTTTCATCGTTTTTTCTCCATTCACAAAGCCACTATCTATTTTAAGGGAGTAATATTTTATATCACCTTTCACCTGGTTTATTAAAACAGCTTGTTAATGGATGTCTTTCTTTCCAGTCTCTCCACTCTGTAACAATCATCCTAAGATATAGATCTCACTATGTCACTGCCCTGCTCAAAAACTTTCAGTAGCTCCCTAGCACTTCCATTCCAAACTATAATACATAGTTTCTAAAATATGATTTTTGAAGCCCTCCAAAATCTGTTCTAACAGTCCTTTCCATTATGTTCCATATTACTCCCCTACATTCACTCTATCTCCCAAACAGTCTAGCTTACTAGTGAGATTTTGCATTCCATTGTTTCCTGTCTCCTTTTCTTTATATGGGCTGTCCCCTATGTCTTTAATACATTCCTTCTTTACATTTACATTAGCCTTCTTTTCCTTTGAGGTTCAATTCCCTTCCATAGAAAGTGTTATCTTACCCTCTCTGTTATTATTATTTCTTTCCTCAAGTTGCCTTGTACTGACTTAAATATGTATGTACAGACATAAATACATATATATGTGCATATATACATATATGCATACACATACATATACTGTATATATGTGTGTGTGTGCATGTGTTGTATCCCCCTTAGTGCAACATAAGCTGTGGGCAGCAAGGACTTTTGTTCCTACCACAGTGCCACTGCGCTTTGTACATATAGATCTTTGATACATGTGTAGCAAGAATGATGAGGGGAAGCCCTGATTATATGGCATAGACATCTACCATAGAGATAAATGGTTCCTTGTAAATGAACCGGTAACTAAGGAGTTCCATCAAAGATCACTGGTGACTAAGAGTCCAGGGGTAAAGACTCTTGTTGAGAACAATACTCCCCATAGATTACAAAGTAAGCTACAGAAAATACTTCTTCCTCACCACAACTTTCTCTCCCTCGGAATTCCAAAATTGAGGGAGGAAGGGAGAAAATTGAAAGTGGAGTTTCTTCTCTCCCAGTCCCAGTGTCATAGTGGCTTATAGCTGAAGCACATGAATGTACAGTGTGTCTAGCTCCCTTCTTCTTCCTTTCTGTTTCTTTTCTTTGAGCACAAGTCAGAAGCTAGCAAATGAGACAGACAGAGAGAGAAAGAGAGAGAGCTGAGTTCATCGATTCTATGAAAACCATTCAATTCAACAAATATGAATATCTTGTCTTCCAAGGAATCCTAACAAGAGATGAAGCCCCGGTTTCCCACAGACCTGGATTCATTTGGGGAGGGGGAACTGACCCACAGAGGGAGGAGTCAGGTTAATTCTTTCTGATTCTCCCATTACATCGTAGTAACTCCAAGGAAATTTCTAAAACAAAGTTTAAGCATGGTTCCTATCCAGAATCTCCTCAAAATGTGGGTTTCAGGAATTCCTATAGAGAAAGTACTTACTTAATGTACTATATGAATAGCAAGAATAAGACAAGTGTTTATTTCCTCCACAGAAAGTGCATAAGATGCAAAAGAATTCAAGGGAATTGATGAAGAAAAATATAAAACACTTCCAATAACTCATTATACTCATTTTATTTTCCATAGAAGGTAAGGAAAATTTCGTGAGACTGCTGAACAGATATTTTGCATTGGTCTTTTACTTGTACTGTTTGGACAAGGTCCATATTTTCTGTTCAGCAAGAGCATGGCTTTTTGTTTTTCATTCAACTGTAAGATGATAATCATAGGGATCATATCATCAGAAAATCTCCCTTCTCTGGGGAGTTGATGTCCAAATTTAGAACTCAGTAACTCTTGACCTATGAGATTACCACCGATATTGGAAATGCTCATCATCTCTCAGCATTGTCAGTCACTGACCTGTGGTTAGCAAAGGAAGTAGAAGACCAAAAGAAACCAATAGCTAGAAACTGATAGGTTGAGGATCACTATAGTATGGGATTTGTGCAGACTCTTCCATTTTAAGAAGACTGCAAACATCAATTAATAGCTTTATGGCAATGACAATAGGCAGCAATATTAATTTGATGCAGTTGCTACTTTTATTTCATTTTAATGTGACATATAAGTATGCCATATTTAGGGACAGGATTAGAACTGGAAGCATTTATGGTTAGAAACTTCCAGCAGTACCCTCTAACAGATATGCACCACGCCAGCCTACAAAGCATCCAATGATGTGGGAGAAACCAGCCCTTTTGCCAACACCAATAGTGCAAACAGTGCCACCTCAACAAGCAGCTAAACCCAAACCTTTTTGAACTACAGAAACTTCAACTGAGCTGGGAGGACAGTGGCAAGGCATTCCAAGCAGATGGTGTCCTCTGTCTTTCATTACTAATGTCTGTGTACCAGGCAAAAAGCTTCACTGTAACAGACTTTCTGTTATAATCTACATTCCCACGGGAGTTTGTTTTTAATTTGCAGAGACTGTTGCAAGCTAGATGTTTGTGAAAAGTCAGCATTGTAGATTTGTTGGACCTTTAACTTATTCCATTACATATATTACCCAATAAATTCCTTGTTTTACATAACCCTTTGCTCATTTTTAAACAGTGGTTGGATTTCACCTACTTGGGGAAAGAAGAATCTTTTTGTTCAGTAGCAGTTAAACAAGCTAATTAGCCTCTTTTGATTTAAATGACAAGGGTTGTACAAGGGTGGGGGTGGGGTCATAATGGGAATTTTTGTATTGAAATGAAAAGTTTGAGGGGGAAAATCAGCTCAGGGTAGTTGTGTTTTCTAAACTTGAATAAGCAGGAGCTGTTTTACTTTAAAAAAAAAAAAAAAAAGAACCCAGATTCAAGGACTGAGTTCCTTATAGGAAGCAAATATGAAGTAAGCCTTGAAAGTCAGGGTTTCTATTTCCTTAGGATTCCCTTAACCATTTAGTTATCCTTGGAATTCAAAGGTTAAAATTATCATTTAGTCTAGAACTATATCTATCTCACTGGAAATTCAAGGTATTCTTCTAGACCTTGCTACTTGGGCTTCATGTCTCCACTAAACTTCCTTGGAACAAAAGATAGTACCTGTTCTAATACTGAAATTATGCATTGGTTTATGTATATGCATACAAATGTGTATATGTATATGTCTATCAAGGCATTCATATAAAATCCAGAGCTTTAATGGATGTGTCATGTCACTTTGGGTACTCAATCAATGCAAATTACATCTTTTCTGTGACTACTTATCATGCTATGATTATACAACAACAACATACATACTTACACATATATACAGACCCCTGTTTTATATACATCTATGCACAATATGTGTATTTGGATATGAGTAGTCAAATATACATACTTGTACATATATGATATTGAATCATCATTTTCACTTCATTTTTTTCCTTATTTGCCCTATTTTATTTTAGGACTAACATTCATTCTAACTTAAATTCTATTGATCTTGAAGCAGCTAGGTAGTACAATGGATAGAGCACTGGCCCTACAGTTAGGAGGACCTGAGTTCAAGTGGAATTTTAGGGACTTGACACGACCTAGCCCTGTGACCCCGAGTGAGTCACTTACCCCCGATTGCCTTGCAAAAAAAAAAAATCATTTTTCTTTTTTGACATTTCCGTTCTTGATTTCCTAGAAGATTAAAATCTTCCAGAAGACTTAAAACTAGGTTATCTAATGAAATAAACAAAGATTTCACTGCTGAGCATTTCTCCTTCGAATCCACATAATCTTCTCTATCCTTTAAGAGCCACATTTAGGGTAGGAGGGAGAGGTTGGTTTATTGTTTTTGTATGTAAATACTTATTATAGTAAATTTGTAGCTGACGCTGGATTTGGTGAGATAGGGATATTCTGTTCTTCTACAAACACAGAGGAGAGGTTGTGGGAAAGGTACATTGCAACATGCAATATTTCTTCCATTTCTAGCAATTTATTTTTGTCAAGAGATAGACCTACAAACTTAATTTGCATTCCTTTCAGTCTGAAATAAACAACTAAGGCATCCACTCCCTACCCCCCTGAACACTAGAACCAGACACTAAACAGACTAGTCCACTGATTGACCACATGGACATTGCTTTCCTTTGCCAAGAAGCAATAGTAATTGTCATTCTCAGGAGATGGGATTCCCTGTTCCCTCAAATGAACATTCCTCATATTATAAGTGCCTCTATGATTTTCTGTGGACCAGGGCTTTCTTAGTAATATTTTCTATGCTTCTGAAAGTTGGACAAATAAAGGTTTATATTTATACATTTGTTTGTATCTTATATTATATACAATAAATAATAATATTTGTATTGTTGTTCATTATGGTGATGATGATGATGATGATAATGACATACAAAAAGGAAACGTAAAATTTTTTAAAAAGCAGCTATTTGGTGGCTAATCTAATCTACAAGGCAGAGAATTAAGTCAAATCAGTAGAAAAAGACATAGATAAAGCAATCTTCCATATGTAATCACGTACCAATAGGAAAATCACATTATACTGAAAGGAAAATTGTATAAGCAGAAACTTCCTCTATGCCTTTCCCAGTAGTTTGCAAAAGGCAGCATTTCTGGTATTTCATGCCTTTTGTTTCAGACATTTCATTTTTCTAATGTTTAGTATGCCCTCTAGTGGTTGCTGTGGAGCCTAGTAGGTAATTCAAATCCACCTCTTAAGAGAAGAGACATTTGAGTTATCTTAAAAGCAAAGGTTGGTTGCCAGAAAGGGGATGAATATAAAATACAATGAGAGGCATACATACTAAAAGAGAAGCATCATTAGAGGATGAGGCCCCAAATAGATAATGCCAAGTAATAGGCAATATAGCTGGCTACTTCCTGCCTTGAGTTGGATGATATGCCTGCCTTTTCTGATCTCTGAGACCCTCCCCCCACTGGAGTTAAATTTGTCATACATGATACAGCAGAAATGCAAGAAGCAAATCCACTTTCGATCTTCATTGATACAAAGTCTCAGAATGGATGTGAAGTGATGGTCATTTCACCGAAATTTCTCAGGAGAAAAAGTTGGGTCATTTTTGCTGTCTAATTGTTTTTCAGTTGTGTATGACTCTCTACCAACCTATTTGAGGTTTTCTCAGCAAAGACATTGGAATGATTTACCATTTCCTTCTCCAGCTCATTTTACAGATGATGAAACTGAGGCAAAGAGAAGTAAGTGACTTTCCCAGGGTCATATAGCTAGTAAGTGAAGTCAAGATTTGAATTCAGGAAGATGTGTTTTCCTGATGCCAGACCCTGCACTCTATCCACTAAGCCACATTGGTGCCCAAGTTAGCTTACTAGATGACATCTATTAACATAAATTGTTAGCAGTGACACATAAATACCTGTGACACATAAATACCTTGTTGAATCAGCTTTGGATTTGGCTTTGTCTTCAACAGAGCCTTGATATGGACTTCAACATAAAAGAGAGACAATAAATTTGTTTGTTGGAACTATACTAGTTGGGAGTCATTTAGACTTAGGGTCATTTAGACCAAAGTCCTCAAAAGCAAAAGAGATTCTTAGAGTTGGAAGGAGCCTCACAGACCATCTAATCCAGAACGGTAATCCTGTGTACAATACCATCGACAAATAGGCCTCCAGCTGTCATTTGAAAATGTCTTGTGGCAAAGGTTGAGGTGAGTGATTCAGAATGACCTGGATACACATAAAGGAACATTTCCCTTCTTTTTCTTCCTTCTTTCTTTCTAATGAACAATGCCCAAAATATCCAAGAAAATCACGCTACCAAGTGTAGTGATCCTTAACTCCATTTTCAAGCAAGCAGTTCACATTACTGAAGAATAAACTAGGTTTCACTAAAAGGACAAGGAAAGCAAAAGAGAATCCTTGGAAAACAAACAATAGCATTCTAATGCACAGTTCTCTCCCAATGGACCATTTAAATCATATACACCTATTTTTAAAACTTTATTTATTTTACATTCATTTGTAATATAATCTGTCTCTTCTATTTCCTCCTCCCATTAAATAAACAAAACTCTGAAAAATAAAACCATTTTCATAAACATTCAAAATCCAGCAAAATAAAATCCCACATTGGCCACACCTGAAAGTGTATGTTTCTCAATATATTTTACATTCATCCACTTTCTGGCAACCAGCCCCTACTTGCTTCTTGGATTCATCTTTTTTGTAGGGTAAAATAGGCTTCCATACCCAATTGATTGTATATGTTATTCCCTCCTGAAGCTAAATCCAGTGGAAGGAAGGTTCACTTATTCCCTCTCATCTTCCCCATCTTCCACTCCATTGTAAAAGCTCTTTTTATGTGAGATGATTTGCTACATTCTACCTCTCCCTTTCTCTTTCTCCTAGTACATTCTTCTCAACATTTAATTTTCTTTTTTAGATATCATCCCTTCATATTCAGCTTACCCTGTGCTCTCTGTCTCTCTTTCCATACATATATATATATATATATATGCATGTACATACAGATATGCATATACATGCATACATGTGTTTGTGTATATATATATATATATATATATATATATATATATATATATATATATGTATATATAAATGTGTGTGTATATATACATATATATTCCCTCCAACTATTCTAATGCTGAGAAAGGTCTTATGAGTTGCAAATATCACCTTTATATGTAGGAATATAAACAGTTCAATTTTAGTAAGTCTGTTATGGTTTCTCTTTCCTGTTTGCCTGTTCATGCTTCTGTTGATTCTTGTATTTGAAAATCAAATTTTCTATTCAGCTCTGGTGTTTTCAACAAGAATGCTTGAAAGTCCTCTGTTTTGTTGAAGTTCCATTTTTTCCCCAGAAGTACTGTACTCAGTTTTGTTGGGTAAGTGATTCTTGGTTTTAATCCCATCTCCTTTGACCTCTGGAATATCATATTCCAAGTATTCCAGTCACTTAGTGTAGAAGCTGTTACACGTTGTGTTATCCTGATTGTGTTTCCACAATACACTACTTGAATTGTTTCATTCAGACTTCTTGTAATATTTTCTTCTTGACCTGGGAACTCTGGAATTTGGCTACATTATTCCTAGGAGTTTTCCTTTTGGGATCTCTTTCACAAGGTGATCAGTGGATTCTTTCCATTTCTATTTTACCCTCTAGTTCTACAATATCAGGGCAATTTTCCTTGATAATTTCTTGAAAGATGACATGTAGGATCTTTTTTTTGATCATGGTTTTTAGGCAGACCAATAATTTTTAAATTATATCTCCTGGATCTATTTTCCAGGTCAACTGTTTTTCCAATGAAATAATTCACAGTCTTCCATTTTTTCATTCTTTTGGTTTTGCTTTATAATTTCTTGATTTCACATAAAGTCATTAGCTTCCATTTGCTACGTTCTAATTTTGAAGGAATCATTTTCTTCAGTGAACTTTTGGACCTCTTTTTCCATTTAGGTTAGTATAATTTTAAAGGTGTTATTTTCTTCAGCATTTTTGAGGTTTCCTTTAGCAAGCTGTTGACTCATTTTTCATGATTTTCTTGCATAACTCTCATTTCTCTTCCCAGTTTTTCCTCTACTTCTCTTACATGATGTTCAAAATCCTTTTTGAGCTCTTCCAATTCATATTTTTTCTTGGAGGCTTTGGATACAAGGACTTTGGCTTTGTTGTCTTCTTCTGGTTTTATGTTTTTATCTCCCTCATCACCAATGGCATAGGAAAATATCTCTTTACCTAGAAAAGAAGAATCTATAGTTTATTTCTTTTTCTCCTATCTGCTCATTTCCCCCAGCCAACTACTTGACTTTTGAGTTCTTTGCTAAGCAAGGGGCTCCAGAAGCAAGCTCTGGTTCAGCAGTGTCTGCAACCACCCTGGGGCTAGGGTCAGGGATGGAGTGGGGGCTGAGAGTAGAGCTAGGGCCAGACCACATTCCCCTTTCAGACAGATGAGAGACCCCTCCCACTAACCTTTAAAGTTGTCTTTGGCGTTTATGGGTTGAGAAGTCTGAAAATCATAGTAGCTGCCAGCAATTCATCCCCTAAGGCCTACTTCAGCCCTGTCAGCCCCAGCATGGGGAAACTGAATTCTGCTCCCAGTCAAGTGTGATTGCCCCTTCCTGTCAACTTCTAGATTGTCTTGGGCTCGAAATTTGCTTCGGTTTGTCATTTTGGGACTTCTGCTGCTCTAGAATTTATTTAGAGTCATTTTTACAGGTTTGGGGAGAGAGCTCTAGCAGGTCTCTACTTCTATTCCACCATCTTGGTTCCATATTCCCTGCCTTCCAGACTTCTTCTTAGAGCTGTTTTCACCCTTTGATCACTTATCTACTAGGCAATGAGTCTTTCTTGTTTTATTTTTGTTCCTCCTAATCTTTGGCCAGTCAAGAACTTGAGTAGGAGCAAAGCCTCTGTGATTATCTAGCTTCAGGAAATCCACATGCCCAATTCCAGGAGCAAATGCAATGACTATAAATTTTGCCATTCTCAAAAGTTATCTTCTACCCAGATGAATAATCAATAAGTAGCGTCTACAATTCTACCCCATTGGCTCTAGTAAGCACCTGAGTGAGATTATCCAAAGCACTCAATAATTTTTGCTAGTTCCTAGATTCCGTCTAAGAGATTGATGTGTAGGGAGGTAAGGAACAGGGTATTCTTGACCTTCTCTAAACCTACAGAAATATATTCCCTCAGAGAACATAATTTATTTGGAGAGAAGGAAAAAGGGAAACTCTCTAACACCCACTCCACCTCCAATGATAGAAAATTCACTGTCTCCTGAGCAACCAATCCTATTTTTAGACAGCTAATTGTTGGAATCTTTTTACTTATGTATCAGTTATCTCAACATTCAATTTGTTGGTTCAAAAAAGATTTTTGCTGGGGGGGATTGACTCAGCCACCTGTCCAATGTCTACTCTATTAGTCAACAACAAAAAAAAAACACAAATAAAATGGCAAAGCATTTATTTGATCTATAACAGAAAAAAATAACAAATGACAATAAAAATAACTAATGGAATCATTCTCGGCTTTTGTACAAAATTGAGCATTTCTCAAGAGTAGGCAAATAAATGTTTAACAATCAGTTCTGGGGGAAAAGTTTTATGCACCCACACTTTTAAGTATAATCTATATTATTAACCCTTTCTTAAGTCTAGACAATTAATAAAACTATAAATCAAGCCCTGATTTGTAGCTTGCAGATTTCTGAGATGAGATTAATTATACTAACAATTTAACAATAGTTTCTTCTCAGCTATTTGCTAGCTGGTCAGAGCTGGCTCTAGCATACACATGTACTATTTCTCACACACTCATATGATTGAGTTGTGGTGAGGATGGGATAAGAATGGAACAAATATCCAGAAAATAATTACACTGAGACAAGAAAGAGATTCATTTGCTTTGAATCATGTCTGGTAATTACCCCTACCTTACTGATGCTGTTGACTCCACCTCTCTACTGCCATTTTTTTTCTTTTTCTCCACCTTTGAAGCTGTCATAAATTGCTCTTCTGTCATGTATTACTTACTATCATCTGACTTCTAGAGGTCATCCACCTCCATCTCACAGATAGCCCTGATGATCCCTGTAGTCACCAATACTGCTTCATGGAAAGATTGTTATTCTAAGAATAAAACAATCAAAATTGCATACCTCATGTATACTCATCACATTTTCAAACCTGTTATTAATCTAATTCACAGCTTTTCATATGGTACAAAAATATTTTAAAATTCTGCTTCAGCAACTATGATACTTATTTCCCTTTCCACTTTTTTTTCAAATTACATTCAAAGACAATTTTTGACTTTCATGTTTTGGTTTTTTTTTGAGTTTCAAATAATCTCCCTCTTTCCCTCACCACCCACTCTCTAAGATGGTAAGCAATTTGGTATAGGTTATGTATGTGCAATATTTCCACATTACACATGACATGAAAGAAGAAACAGGACCACACACACACACAAACACACACAAAGTGAAAAAAGTATGCTTCAAATCTGCATTCAGACTCCATCAGTGCTTTCTCTGGATGTGTATAGCCTTTTCCATCATGAGTCTTTTGGTTATATTTGATCACTGTGTTTTTGAGAAGAGCTAAGTCATTCATAGTTGATTATCACACAATGTTGCTGATTCTCTGTACGGTGTTCTCCTGGTTCTACTCTTTCTTTCCACTCTTCATGAAAAGTCCCCAACCCTTGTTCCTATATAGGTTAGTGTGCCAATGCTTCTTAAACGATGAGCTGTGATCCTATATGAGGTTGTGAAAAATTTAGCAACTAAAAGATTTCTGAATGCACAATGACCAATAAGTAATGACCAAAAATCAAATGTATAATGAATCCAAGGTGTTTACAGCAGCACTTGCCCAGGGTGCATCATACATTTTCACTGCTTCCTTGGTTCTGGCCCTCAGGCCACACAATGCTAAAGAACACTTCCAAAACATGAAAATGGAAACAGGAGTGGAAAAAGTTTAAAAAGCCCTGAGTTAGACCATGTAAATTCCTTTCAACTTTTCCTCAGCTCAGGATGCAGGCAATGTATCCACCCAAAGGGAGACAACTCCCATCAATGAATCTTTCTGAGTCAAGGGATAAATCATGATACGTATTTCTATGTGCTTTTAAAGATGTTTCTCATGCCCCAGTAGCTACTGCCAGTTAGACAAATGGACAAAGCTTCTCTAACCTCCAGGAGAAACTAGAACCATTGGAGGAAGGGGAAATGATGGCAGCCTCTGTCACAGCAAATATTACATTCCCCTTGCATGTAGATTGATCCAAAATCTGTCTCTTGGCAACGCCCATTCATTTGTTCCCAGTTCAGAGCTCTGGGAGAAAGCAGAGTAAATCTAATCCATCTTCCATATGATAGTATTTTAATACTTGATGACAGTCATCATATCTTTCTAAATCTTTTCTTTTTCAAGCTAAATAGCCTCAATCCCTTTCACTTATTCTCATATCATATAGTTTCCAGACCACTCACTATCCAGATTGCCCTCCTCCAGTCACTCTTGAGTTGGTCAATATTTTTCCCAAAATGTGAATACAATATTCAAGATATGGTCTGTCCAGGCAGTAAGACTATACTCTCCCTATACTGAGCAGTAGACTATAATTAATGCAAATATCTGCATAATTAACACAGGTCATTTTAGTTTTTTAACTGCCATGTCACATTGTTGCTTCATTTTGAGTCTGTAGTATAAAAATGTGTAAGTCTTTTAAAAAACTGTCATAATTTAGCCTTCTTTATCCTATAACCATGAAGATGACTTTTTGAAACTCAGTGCAGGATCACATATTTATTCCCAATCAATTTCATTTCCTTAGAGTTGTTCCAAACTTATAGTCTGTTGAGATCTTTTTGGACCTGATTTTGTCATCCACATGTAAGTATTATATCCCAACTTTACAAAATTCACAGATTTAGTAAGTACGATTTCTCTGCTTCTCTCCAACTTATTCATAAAAATGTTGTAAAGGACAGGAGTAGGGCCAGACCCCTGTGTAGCATGTCACTAGAGACCTCCCTCCACAATGACATAGATCCATTAACTGCTAGTCTTTGGGTCCAGTCATTCAACCAACTCAAAACCTAATTATACTTTTACTCAGTCCAAATCTCCCCCATCTTGTCTACAAAGATATTGTGATGAACTCTATCAAATACCTTATCCACATCCAGTTATGCCATGGTATTCAGTCTAATAATTCTGCCAAAAAAGGAAACTGTCAGCTTAGATGACTTGTTTTTGATTGAATACATACTGATTCATAGTATTGCTACCTTTCCTAAGTAATCACAATTCATTTCTACACAATTCTACCATTTCAATCTTCCTAAAGTACAAGCTAGATTGAGTCACTCCTTTGATTAAAAAAAAAAAAAAACTTTCAATGGCTCCCTTTTGTTTACCAAAAAGTAAAAAAGAGGGAGAAAGTATCACAGCTAAGATGCAGGCTGTGTTTGGTGTTTCATCATTCTTTCATTTTGAAAGATCATGAAACTGTCCCTGTTTTTATACTCAAATCCTATGTAGCAAGAGAGAAATTTCAAAATTCTCCTCTCAATGAAATGGAAAATATTAATAATGCCACTCAAGGCAGTTTTACAGCACAATGTACATTTATGATTTTTGTAAAGACCTTCTTCCTGCCTTAAAAGTATACATATATATATATATACTCCAAAAGATATGAAATCAAATCCTAAAGTGAACCAAGAATGATTTTTAAAACATGTTGTGGGATAAACAACTTGTGGCTAGATGCAAGTGTGTTATTTTGGTAATACATACATACATACATACACACACATATATTTGTATGCCTTTGTGTTTGTATGTTTATATAATATTTTTATACATATATATATGTTTATATGCATTTATATGCAAGCGTATATATGTATAATCAATAGTCCATTATCTTGCTTCCGAGAAAATTTTTTCACAAACTTATTGAAATTAACACCTTTCACACTTAAGTAAGTTCTTTGACATAAATAGAATTTTTGTTTACTCTGGCCCAGTAAGTCCTTTTTATTAAAACAATGAATTATTCCCCACTTAATCTGCTGTATTTTAATTTAGTATTTTGTGTTGGTCTGTGAGGAATTGATATTTCTCCCCAGCATGGACTAAAAATAAGAAAATTCTAAAAAGTGAAACAAGATCAATATGGAGAAATAAGTTTCACTTGCTGGTCATTGCCAAATCATGCCAGGGCCATTCATGTCTCTTTATTTGTCTTATCTCAAAGCTCCCTCAGTGGAAGCCAGGCTCTGAAAGGTAACGTTTTTTGGCTTATCTTGTCCAGAACCAGGACTCTTCCACATTCCTAGGTTGTATCCAAACCATACCTGCAAGGAAGAACCCTCTTCCCTTTCTAGTTCTCCTGTGTTTGTTTTCTTCTCCCATTAGAATTTAAATTCCATAAGGGCAGAGACTATGTTGCTTTCTTATACACACAGTGTTTAGCACAACTCCTAGTAAAGAAGTTTATAATAAATTATATTATTATAAAGGAGTATATAAGAAAATTAATAAGTGATCTATCTATCTATCTACCTATCTGTCTATCTATCTATAGTTATACCTATCACATATCTGAAAAAAAGATACATAGGCTTCACCAGTCCCAAAATGGGTCTATGACAACAAAAGTTCAAAAATCTTTTGTTGTTGTTCAGTCATGTCTGATTCTTTGTGAGCCCATTTGGGGTTTTCTTGGTGAAGATACTAGAGTGGTTTGCCATCTCCTTCTCCAGCTCATTTTACAGATGAGGAAACTGAGGCAAACAGAGTTAAATGAGTTGCCCAAGGTCACACAGCTAGTAAGTGTCTGAGACCAGATCAGGAAAATGACTCTTCCTTGCTCCAGGCCCTGCATTCTATCCTCTGCACCACCTAGCTGCCTCGGAGGCAAACAGAGGTGAGGTGACTTGCCCAAGGTCACACAGCTACTAAATGTCCGAGGCCATATTTGAACTCACGTCTTCTTGACTCCAGACACAGTGCTCTATTCACTGAACCTTTTCCTAAATGCTTGGTACATTGTAGGAGCTTAAGAAATACTTGATTCATTGGCTGGTTTTTATATAGGGTGTTGTCATAGAAATATCCATTTATGTATGGAGAAAGAGACATGTCCCAATGACAAGGCCAGTTTTAACAATCTCTCTTCTCCACCACCATCCTGGCCTTTCCCTAGCACAGTATTGTCCTTTATCTGCTCCTTTTCCTGCCCCCTCATCCCTAAAACCTTCAACCCAGAAGTTTCTAGCTATCTTTATAATTGCTTGAGCTCAGGACCACTGATCAGATACAATATGAGATCAGAGTGGAGGAATCAGGATGGAGCCAATGCATGCTATGCCATCTGAGCTTATAAAACTCAGTGGCACAATATTGCCCTTGGAAATATGCCACTGAAGACTCATGCTGTGGAACCAGACATGGGAGATACGTCATGGCCCAGTGACGTAGCCAGTGGGGCAAAAGCACTTTGCTCTCCTACACACACACACACACACACATACACATATACCTTTTGCACTGATAGTAATCACTTTCACATTAGAGTTATTTGAGCATGTGCTGCATCGTGCTGCTCTCCCCTCTCCCACTCACCCTCAACGTGATACCTCTCCCAAGCATAATGCCTTATACATAATAGGCACACAATAAATGTTTGTAGAATTGAATTAATTGGTGGTGGGGTAGTAGAATTAGCCTGAAGCAAAACTTTGAAATTGGTGAAACTTGTCTTCAGTTCCCTGAGTGGAAGCCAGAAAGGCATGAGTTCATATTCTGCTTCAGACAATGAATGTGGGCAAATCATTTAATCTTTCCCAGTCTTAGCTTCTTCATCTGCAAAATGGGAATAATAATGACTCATTTAGACAACTTTTATTAAGGTTTGCAACATATGTTTGATTATCATTTGATGTCATGTATGACATCATGTGATCCTCACAATTCCGTGAAACAGGTGCTCTTATTTTTCCCATTTTACAAAGGAAAAAACTAAGACTCAGCAAGATGAAATGATTTATTCAGGGTCACCCAGCTAGTAAGTGTCTAAAGCAAGATTTTCATTCAATTCTTCTTGGCTCCAAGTCCAGTATGCCACCCAGGTGCCTAAAAGTAGTAATAATACCAACTTGCCTCACAGGATGGTTGGGAGGATCAATTAAGATAATAAATAGAAACTACCTTGAAAATGTTATGTAAGTGAATATATATTAGTCACTATATTCATATTTTCCCCTTCTCCTCTCTCTTGAACATTCTAGTCCCTCCTCCCATATTACAGATCCTTCATGCCCCTAACTACCCAGGGATTTTTATTTTGGACTTCCCTCTTAGCACTGTGTGGTGTTCTACACTTTTAGATCTCTCCTTTGCACCAGTCATGTTTGATGATGATGATGATGATGATGATGACGATGATAATGATGATGATGATGACGGAAGCAACAATAATAATAAGTTCACATTTAAATAGGATTTCTGTGCCAGGCACTGTGCTAAGTGCTTTTTAGTTATCTCGTTTAGTCCTCAGAACAACCCTGGGAGGTAGGTGATATTATTATGCACATTTTACAGATGAGGAAATTGAGGCAACCTCGAAGTTAAGTGATTTTTCCCAAGTTAATGAATGTATGAGACTAGATTTGAATTCAGATCTTCCTGACTCCAAGCCCAGCACTCTATCTACTGCATCACCCAACTGTCTCTTGCATCATATTTATAAACAGAACAGATCCTTCCTGTTAGACTGTAAATTCTTTGAGGCAAGGCACTAGGTCATTTCTTTAAAATGTCCCTAATGCCTAGCACAGTTTCTCATTAGTAGAGAGTACCCAGTAATTATTTGTTAAATTTTTTTCAATAACTTTCTGAGGACTTTAGTGGAGGAACATAAGTAAATAAAGCATTTACTAAGCATTTATTAGGTGACACAGTAGATAGAATCCAGACCTGGGGTGAGAAAGACTGATCTTCCTGAGTTCAAATCCAGCCTCAGACACTTGCTAGCTGTGTGACCCTGGGCAAGTCACTTTATCCTGTTTGCCTCACTTTCTTCATCTATAAAATGAGCTAGAGAAGGAAATGGTAAATCACTCCAGTATGTCTGCAAAGAAAACCCCAAATGGAGTCAGACACAATCAAAACAACTCAATAACAATGTTTATCACATGCCAGGCACTGAGCCAAAACTTCAGGGCACAAATGCATGTTCAGTAAGCAAGAGCTTCCTTGTCTCCAGGGAGTTTATATTCTTAAGACTAAACACAACATGTAGAAGGGGAGCTGGAAAGCAGGGAAGGTAATCACACAGCATGATGTGTCTAGAATTGACATGGAGGCCTGGTTCCTAGTTCCAGGAAAGATGAGATGAAAGTTCACTTATTGGAGCCTGGCATCGCAGAGACAGAGTCCAAGTTTCCTGGGGCAGGGGAATGAGGATGATAGCTGGAATACGTACTCAGATATTCTAAAAACAAAAATTGTCAATAAACATGAATTAGATCAAAAAAGATCCCATATTCCTAATCAATGGACAAATCCAAAGCACAACTGAGCCTTTAACTTTGCTCTCTTCTCCACACTTCATAGTTTTAATTACCTTTTGGATGACACCATGAATAATCATCTTCAAGAATGGGCCCAGAAGAGTGTTCATTCAAGTACAAGATTCTGGAGACCATTCGAAATAGTTTGTAGAAAATCCAAAGCAAATGCCAAAGAGCTGCTATGACTTTGAATATCTTAAAACATCTCAGAGTCTAACATTCTGCTCTCTCTTAAAAAAATATTCCATGATTATGTGCATCTGTTTATTTCCCTCAAAACACTTGCTTAATGTTACGTGGGCATAGATGAAGGCCAGGATTCTGCTTTGTTGCTTTGTTTTTTGCTGACTCAAAAACTTAATTAGTCCAATTCCAATGTTCTTTTTACAAAACAAATTTTTGTTTATGTTAAGTAATTGTATATTTATTTTTTCTTCCCCCTCACTTGTTTTTTTCCAATTCCATCTTCCCAACTTCCATCTCTGTGAACTTGCGTAAGAGTTTCCCAGGATGTATACTGTACCCTGGTGGGTGAATTATGGCTGGTACATTTCAATCATTCAATCAACACAAAAATTATCAAGTGCCTACCATTGTCCAGGTATGGTACTTAATGTTGGCAATGTGAATATAAAGGTTAAACAGACAGTCCCTTCCCTCAGGGATTTTATATTCTGCAAGGGGGAAATGACAGATCCATGGATAAGTAAATACAGGATTTGTTTGTGTATGTCTATACAAATACACACTGATTCAGAAAGCACTTATAACTGGGATGTTATGAAGGATCTCTTGATGGAACTGGCTCCTGAGTTTTGAAGGAAGATAGGAGTTCCTAGTAACATGGAACACAGTCTATATACAAAGTTATGGGAGATGAAATGTTGTGTATGGAAAATAGCAAGGACACCAATTTGACTACAGCTTGGAGTTTATGAAAGAAAGTAAAATTAGATAGATAGATAGATAGATAGATAGATAGATAGATAGATAGATAGATAGATAGATAGATAGATATAAAATCAATCTGGAAAGACAGGCTGGAGTCGGATTATAAAGGCATATACATGTCAAAAAGAGGAGTTTGCATTTTAAGCTAAAGGCAGTGAATGGAGAGCCATGGAAGCTTCTTGAGCAGGGAATAACATGATGGGACCAGTGCTTTAGGAATATCAATTTGGAAGCTGTATGGATTGGAGACAAGACTTGTCAAAGAGGTATCAATTAGGAGACTATTACAATAGTCCAGGTTAGATGTGATGAGGGCCTTGAACAGAGTGGTTATGGTGTAATTAGAGAGAATGGCATGGATAAGAAATGATATAGAGATAGACTCAAGTAGGCTTGGATTTGGATGTGGGAAGTGAGAGTAAAAAGTCAACGATGACTAGACTGAGAACATGGGCAACTGAAAGAATGATGGTTCCTGATAAAAATAGAGAAATTAGAAGAAGAGATTTTGTTTGGGTTGGTTTGTTGTTTGGGGTTCTGTTTTTTGTTTGGTTTTGGGGGGCTGGGGTGATCATGTGATATATTTTGGACATTCTGAGTTGCAAATGTTTACAGCAAATTGAAGCAGTGATATCAAGCAGGCAGCTACAATTACAAAATTAGAAATCAGGAAAGCTATATTGACTAGATGTGTAGACTGGAGAGTTATCTGAAAAGAGAAGAGAGTTGAACCCCTGGAAACTGGTGAGATCATTAAGATAGAATAGAAGAGGTCCAGAACAGATTACAATAGCTCATACCCATGCATAAGGGATAAGACATGGATGACAAACTGCAAAAAAAAGACTGAGAGAGATCAGCCTGATGGGAGAAGGGAGGGAAGGGAGGAATAAGCATTTATATAGCACCTACTATGTGTCAAGCACTGCTATACACTAAGCACTACAAATATTATCTTACACTCACAACAACCCTTTGAGGTAGGTGCTATTACTATTCCCATTTTACAGTTCAAGAAGCTGAAGTTGGCAGAGGTTAAGTGACTTGCCCAGAGACACACAACTAGTACATGTGTCTAAGATCATATTTAAACTCAGTGCTTTTTGACTCTGGGCCCAGCATTCTATTTTCTGTGCCACCTAGCTAACATACAAGAAGTTAACCACAAGACGCAATTTCACTAAAATCTAGAGAAGAAAAAATTCTCCTAAAAGACATAATCTATTTTCTGATGGATGAATTGGACATTGAAGTACAACATTTCTGTAAGAGGCTCTCATTGGACCACTACAGATTTTAGGGAATTTCTTACTTTTCTGGCTCAATGCTCTCACTCTGATAATCTGAGAAATACTTAATTGGCACCATCCAATCAATGTATTATGATGTATTATGTGTATATTCAAGATTTCACCTTGAAACCACATAGCCCATGAACTTCAGAGAATGAATTGGTTTATTTACTAGTCCATGGGGAAAAAAATAAAAACAGAATTCTTATTAAAGTCCACAGATATGAACAAAGTCCACCAGTAAATAACCCTTCCTTATAGATTCATATCTGCTTATAGACATACGCTGGTTGGGGCTCACAACAGCAGCCCTTTTTAATGTTATTCAGTCACCTCGTCTGTTCAGGTTCTAGTAGTTTTTCCTTGTGTAGTTTACTAGGATTTTTGGAGACATGTAGGTTATTCAGTTCTAGAGAGATAATTTGTTTGCTACTTCACTTTCTTTATGAGATTTTCAAAATATACAGACTAGGCACTTTGTTCAGATGTTACAATTAACTGTAATTAAGCATGCACCCAATTCACAAATTGACTTAGTTGTTGTAACAGTTAGGGTATTTTCATGATATTCTAAAAAGAACAGGAGAAATAAATAGAAGACTAATTAATGATGACTAGAATACCTTCCCACACAAATCAAAACAATTCCTCATCTGATTCAAAACATAGCAATTCTTGCATTTACACGTTTTTCTTCTAATTGGCCCCAGAAGCCTGTTGATAATTCAAACCACAACTTGATACCAAACCTAATTATATAACCTCCACAAGCTCCATGACAATAAAAATAAATGTTAATGCATTAAGAAGGTTTGGTGGTGACTTACAGTGCCATCCCTTGAATATCTGACAAAATGCTTATTTAACATGTTTTTAATCTACTATTTTCCCTTGTTTCCTGGGATTGGTGGGACTTCTAGTTTTAAAAATCTCAAAATAGGGCCTATCTTTAAAAGCAACAGAGGATTATATATTTTAAATGTTATAGATTGAAAATACCCTAGAGAACACCCAATCCCAATGTCTAATATTACAGATGATGGAACACAGACCTATGGAGATGAAATGCTTTACCAAAAGTCACATAGCTAGTTAGTGGCAGAGCTATAATGAAATTCCAGATTTCCTCACTAGCAGGTGCATGTGCTTTCCAGGGCAACCCATGAATATCTATTGACTGATCTGGAAGTAGAAAACAAAAAAAAAAACCAGACAAAGGACTTGGAAATAGAATTACTATCAAAGAGTCAGTCCTATCCCAGGAGTTAGGAGAATGAAACCAACAAAGTCAGGTTACTTGAGTAGGAAGAGACAAATTTCAAACCGCTAGCACCTTGTGGTCTTGAAAATTTGATACTTGATTTTCTAAACTGTTTTAGTGTTTTAAAAAATAGCTGGCACTTATATGATGCATTAAAATTTGCAAAATTTCTTACGTACATTGTCTCCTTTGTGCCTCACAATAAATCTGTGAAGCATTCACTCCAGGTCTCATTGTCCACATTTTACAGAGGAGGAAATTGACCCTTGGAGAGGGGAAGTGACCAGCCCACTCTCTTAGATCCAGTAAGCACTTAGTGCTTAGCACAGTGCTTGGCACATAGTAAGTGCTTAATAAATATTGATTGATTGATTATTGAAGGGCTAAAGGTGGGGTTTGAACCCACCTCTCCCTGAATAGAATTTTGCATGACTACACAGCTTCCTAGAAGATCTATATCGAAGCCATGCCTGACTCCTTCACTAAATAATTCTGAAACACTGGGCAAGTTGTAAACCTGCGTGAGTCTGCTTCATTTGTAATGAACATTATCACCTTGGGAAGACCTACCTCCATGCACTATTGTGAAAATCAAATGAGGTATGTATGTGAATGTACTTTGTGACCATAAGCACTATGCAAATATAAGATGTGTGGTGGTGGTAGTTGGACTTGTTCGTGGAAAATCATATTTTAGCTCACTTATCCAGAACAAGATTTCAATAAAATGTCTGTCACTAATTTATTCTGAGTAGAATACTAAAAAAAAAAAAAACAAAAAAAAAAAACTCCCAGCAGAGCCATTTCCCTTTGATGTGTGAATACACAGTATGTACTGTGAGCTCCATTCAGGGAAATGTGACCAGACTTCTTAGAAGTTATAAGTCAAGCAAACACAGCCATTTCTTTTAAGACTGATAAATGTCTATGGATAAAGGAGTAGATATGGTGTCAGGAAGACCTGAGTTCAAATCCAGCCTCATGTCACCCTGTTTGCCTCAGTTTCCTCATCTGTAAAATGAGCTGGAGAAGGAAACGCAAACCACTCCAGTATCTTTGCCAAAAAAATTCCAAATGGGATCATGAACAGTCAGACACGAGTGAAACAATCCAATGACAATAACAACGCTGTTTCAAGGGTTATTCAGAGAATTACTGTTTTCTTTTTCCTGCTGGTCACCATTTGATTTGCATCTTACAAGAGAGCAAATAGCTTGCTGAAAGTTGTCCCCCATCACAGCATAAAGCAACAGGTTACCAAAGGTGTTTAAGGCTGCCAAAGGTCTAGAAACAATGTAAGCAGCATGAATCTGATTTTCCAAGTGGCAACTAATTAGAAGGAGACGGGATTCAATCCGGATGAGCCTCAAGATATGAAAGGGCAAAAAACAAATGTAGAAAACCACAAGAAGGAGAATAGTCAGTCTTCGTGCTTTCTGCTTATAAGAGCTCTGGGTATGAGGTCCTTGAGTGAGGTTGTAGATTATCGTCATATAGCAAACAGTCACAACCACTAAGGGTAAGCAGAAGGTGACAACTGTTAGAATCACATTATACCATTTGATGGTGGTGAGATCATCAGAGCTAGTGAGATCAAGGCAAGCAGATTTATTTGTCTTCTGAGTTGATGTAATCAGGAAGCTCATGGGAATGACAGCCACCAAGGCAATGATCCACACTGCTGTACAAGTAACCACCGCCCATCTGGTTTTATGAATGGAAAAGCAACTGATAGGGTGGATGATGACAAAGTAACGGAAGATGCTAAAACATGTGAGGAAGAGGATGCTGCTGCACAAGTTGAAATGGAAGCCAAAGCGGATGAACTTGCACATGAAGTCACCAAAGATCCAATCCTCATCATTGGCATAGTAGTGGATCAAGAAAGGAAGGCTGGTCAAATACAGCAAGTCTGTGCAGGCCAAGTTCAGCATAATAATGGTACTGCTTTTCCAGGGCCTCATCTTGAAAATGTAAGTGGAGATGGCTATTGCATTCCCAGGGAAACCCACGAGAAAGATGATGCTATAAATAACAGGGAGGTAGTGTTTCTTGAGCAAGAATTTTTCATCTGTGCAGTTTCCAAAAGCAGCTGGATAATTATGTGTATCAGAAGTATTAGCTAAATGGCTTGATCCTTTATTCATGGTTTTCTTCTTTCATCTTTTAGGAAAATAACATATTTATTTAATCAAACAATGAAAATATATTAGAAAGCAATTCCCTGGAAAGGGAAAGTAAAAACCCACATTAATAAGATGATAATGAAAACGATGATCTGCTTTTATACCAAAATTGTACAGTCTATATATTGCTAGGTATTTCTCCTTAATCTTAAAGGAGATTCAATGGAAGAGCTTTTGACTTCCTAAGAAAAGGACGGAGGCATGGTTCCTGAACACATTTAAAGTATATTTTAGTATAAAAATATCTGCAATAAGAATGATGATTCTGTCACCATCAAGTGTAGTTTTAAAATTACATTCAAATGTTCAAAAAGGCCTATATTCATTCATTCAATAAACATTAAGTGCCTACTATATTCCAGGCACTGTATTAAGGACTGGGAATATAAAAAGAGGCAAATGACAGTCTCTACCCTCGAAGAGCTTACGATGTTCTCATTAATGGGGAATTCTTGCTGAGGAAATGAACTACAATTCATCTCTGCCTGCCTCATCTAATACAACCCATATAAATACTAAATTAGGAAATTAGTAGTATTAAAATGCTAAAATGGGAGGTTGGAAGGGTATTTCTTTGGAGGCCAACCTAGTTCTTTTCTTTAAGAAAAGACAACACCAGTCCCTGTAATAATCTCCATTATGATGGGATTCAAATGGAATATGCTGATAAGGTAAAAGGGACTAGTTATAGATAACATTCATGTCTTTTAAAAAAAGTGTGATTAATGGCAGAAACTGGGTGCTTTTCATAAGAGTTATCAGAGAACCTGAATTCAGATCTTTCTGACTCTGCCCATTGTAACCTATGTGACCTCTGACAAGTCATTTCCCCTTTCCAGGTCATAGTTTCTTCTGTAAAATGATGACTCTAGAAAAGGGTATCTCTAAAATTCCTTCCAATTCTAGATCTTAAGAGACTATGTTTAAAGAAATGAAGCCCTAAATAGATCTCCTTTTCAGCTTTACTGAACAATTGTTCATTAAATAGTTATTTGTAATTAGTTCAACTCTTTGCTAAAGTGTCTGAGTTTGTTCTCTCAAGTAGGTCAAACATTCCCCCAAAATCTATCATATTAACATACAAGGAAAAACTCTTTATTTTCCAACAGAATAAAAAATATTTTGGTTTAGTTCAAATGATCATATATCCTACATGGATAGATTCTTACCTTATGTGATTTTACGCTAATACATTATTTCCTGATCCTGTTGATAGACAGACAGACAGACAGACAGACAGACAGACAGATAGATAGATAGATAGATAGATAGACATAGACAGATAGATAGATAGACAGATAGATGGATGATAGATAGATAGATAGATGTGTGTATGTATATGTACACATGTATGTATATATATTTATATATATGCATTTGTGTATATATACATATGCACATACCCATTTCTGCTTCTCTCCCCAAACCCCACAAAGAAATTTGAGAAGAGCTACAAAAAAGCAAAATCTTGGTCTTGTGGGGGTTGAAGGTGAGAGAGAGGAGATTTTTTTGGATATTCTATTACATAATACAATTTAATGAAGTTTAACCTGAAAAATATATTGATTAGAATCCTACCTAAGCCCTCCTGAAGGTGGTATGGTGATATCTTTCTAGAAAAATAAGAGCTCATATTTATACAATAAGGTTTAGAAAGTGTTTCCCTCATTAAATTCTGAAATGAAGGCAGTATAAGTTTGGTATGAGGAAACTGAGACCCATACAGGTGAATTGACTTGCCCAAGGTCGTACAACTAATAACTCCCAGAGTTGGAATTCAGCTACCAAATTCTGATACCAAATGCAGGTTCCTTCCACTCTATCATGCAGCCATCCTAAAGAAATAATCTATAAGACTAGGAAACTCAAATCAACATCATTATTATCCAAAATGTTTTGCACCCATATCCATGAGCCCTAATAAGCTGAACATCACTGGACAAGAACAGTAGAACAGAAGGAGCAATATGGAACTGACCTCACAGATCAGTCCCTACTAGTAGAGCCCTCAAATCACCTGGTTGCCTCCCCTGTTTCTAAAATAGGAAGAATTTGCTAGCAAGGATAAGGATTGTCTCTGTCTACTACTTGAAATGCATTGTTCATTGTCCTCTACTTCGATGTATAGAAGCATGGGGAAGGAAATTAAGTTCTAAACTACTTGTATTCATATCAGCATAATTCCCCTTGAGTCAACCAATCAGTAAGGTGGCAACTATGACTTTCAAGCAGGTAAACTGGTTTCCTGGAATGAATTCCAAAGATAAAAACAAGGCAGTAACTTGTCTTTTACAAATGAACCCTTGGCTATGTTGTGGAACAATCTCAAAAGGTAGTGGTGTCAGGAAAGGACAGGTTTATGTTTGGTTCAGCTGCTCTAAAGCTTTAACAAAACCTGGCTGGTATTTAGCTTGGTACTTATGATTAACTAATTTATGGTTAAGGAGGATGATCTTAGTAAGAAATTTAACCCCCTCTCCTCTAAGTTCCATTCAAGATGAACTGAGGCTATGAAATTTGATGCTGCCAGGAACAGATCAAACAAATTTGACTTGGGTTATAGAGGACAGTGTAGGATAGGACAGTGTATTTTGCTCTTCTTTCACTATGAAGTAAGGGGGTTGGAATAGATGGCCTCTGTGATCCATTCCACTTCTAGAGATATAACACCAGAGAAGAAGTTCAATGGGAACTCATAGGAAGGAAAGGTAACTTTCACATGAGAGGCATTAGGGAAGGATTCAGGAAGCTATATTTGACCTCATCTGGAAAGGTTAGAAAAGAATTGGATAGATAAGGGCTGAGAGTAAGAGGGAGGGTAGGAAAGGGGTAGGGGTGAGAAATACATAAACATAAACACCAAAACAGGAAAATGCAGCTTGTATCTAGAGCAGAATGAGTTTGGCTGGAGTATAGGATGAGATGAGGTTGGGAAAGTTAGTTTTTAAATCATAGAAGGCCTTGAATGTTAGACAAAGGTGCTTGGGCTTCTTTCCACTGTTAAAGGTTTCTGAGCTGGAGTGAAACATGATCAGAACTGAATTATAAGAAGGTTAATATGACAGCAATGTGCAGGATAAATTGTGAAAAGGGCAGTAAGAGACTATCAGGAAAGTTAAGGCAAGAAGTAACGAATAGTCAAACTAGAGTTGTGGTAGTGGGCATGTAGAGAATATAGGGGTTGGGAATAGATTTAAATGATATTGTAAAGGTAAAAAACTCCAACAATTTAGCAGATTACTAGATATGTTTTTAAGATATCGTATATAAAGTTAGAGGAATTAAAAAATAAATCAAAATTATAAGCTTGGATATGAGGACAGATAATGCCACTCAAAAATAAAATCAAAAGAGAAGTCAGGGAGACCAGGTTTGGGGACATAGATAATCAGCTGAATTTTGGACACTGTTGTGCTTGCAGTGTCAACAGAAAATCTAGATCAAGTTACTCAGAAGATAACTGTGTAAAGGGTGAGTTGCCAGCAGGAAGGAGGGAAACTACGGGTACATTCATCCACAAAGATGTCATATGAGAATGCATGGTATTTCCAAGAGAATATAGGAGAGAGACCTGATGATATTAGCACAGAGATAGCACTATTTGGTGGAAAGGATGAATTAAAGGAGTTTGTGAGGGAAACATGGAAGGAATGACCCAAATGGTAGGTGGAGAATCAGAATAGTGTTAAAGAATTCAAGGGAAGAGAAAGTCTCAAGGAAGGAATGATTAAAATGTGAAATACAGGAGAAAGTTCAAGCACAACTGCATTTGCCTATTAGGAGTTCTTTGGTTACCTTGAGAAGAGTGGTGTGAACAGAATAATAGGGACAGAATCCAGAATAGAGAGGCAAGGAGTGGATGAGTAGAGAGGAAAGGAGGCCCCGACAAGCTGATCCTTCATGATCATGGCTGGTGAAAAAACAAGCAAAGGAGCTCTCTTGAGAGGGTAGCAGGGATCAAGGAAAATGAAATGGTGAAATACAGCAGGGACAAGAGATAGTGAAGACGGGCATCATACTTTCCAGACTTTAGCCAACTACACTGGAAAGCACTAGTTTTAGAGTCAAAGGATCTATTTCTTAATCCCACTTTTGAAACTCACTACTTGTATGACCCTGGGCAAGTTGCCTGGGCCTCTATTTCCTCATCTATACAATGAATGATTGACAGCAAGGTGATACATTGGATAGAAGACCAGACTGGAAGCCAGGAAGACTCATTTTCCTGAGTTTAAACCTGTTCTCAAACACTTACTAGTTGTGGGACCCTGGGTAGGTCACATAGGGTTGTTTGCCTCAGTTTCCTCATCTATAAAATGAGTTGGTGAAGGAGATGCAAATCTCTCCAGTATGTTTGCCAGGAAAACCCCAAATGGAGTCATGAAGAGTTGGACGCAACTAAAAAATGACTGAACAACAAAACGGCAGGTGCAGAGGGATTTGGACTAGATGGATTCTTACCTTATAACTCTAGATTTATGATTCTTTAATGAATATATGTGTTTGTTACCCCTGAGCCAAAGAAACTGCCTATTATATCTATCCATAATAACTGGGAATAAGGATAAACATGGGTCTAACACACATAGAGGACACACAAAAGGATGCTTTTAAGGATTAGTTTTTACAAACACAGATATTTTCCAAGCCAGAAATTTTACTTCTCCATGTAGCATAGACATTTGTCCTATGAGACGTCAAGTTCAACCAGCTGAAATGAAAGCCTTATTTTCGAACCTTGCCCAGAGCTAACAAATACCACTAGGCGCTGATGACTGTTAAAATTAAGACTGGGGCATAAATGATCTAGTCCCTTGAAAGGAAGAATATCTCTATTAGGATAATATGGGGAAGGAATTCATTTTAAGAAAATTCAAGAGAAGGAACTAGCATGGAAAACATTTCAAAGCACAACTGGAGAGGGTGGGGTTTACCACTTAGACAAATAAAGTACATCCTCAAAACCTGAATAAAGGATTTCACAAAGCCCGAAACGTGTTGCCCACAGTTTTCAGAAGGGTCTAATCTAAACTGAGCCCCTGTAGTTCTCCATGTGACAGATACATGTTAGATACGAATCCTCCAAAGAATTCAATCTAAGCACATTTCCTCTTCATGGTCAAGGGAAGGCAAAGGGGAAAATAATTTAACCTTTGCCATTCATCATAAAACTATTTTCTATGAACTTTCCTTCTATTCTCCTTACATTGCCTCACTTTGGCCCCTTTTCTGGTGCAGTTTATGTGTGGAATCCATAGTTGTTCCTCCTGGCCACCTCCCCCGACTCATCTAATACAGCTTAAAGCTCAGGAATCCTTAGACTGAGATGCATTTGGACTTTCAAAAGAAATTTTGTTGGTACTCATGCTCAAAAGGTTTTACTTACTTTTCAATTGCAAATACAGATTTGAATTTGATTCAGATTAAAACTTGGACTCTTGTCCAGAAGGCTATGAAGGAGTTAACCTGAGCAGGGCAGACTCTAGGCAAAACTGTGGAAGAAGTCCACATCCATATCATCCATGTCCCCCATCATCTTCAATGATAACCCTTCCACATTCTCTTCAGCCTCTAATAACACCCTCTCCTGAAAAATTAATATTATTTTTTTCCTTAAAGAAGAATATGAAATACATAGGAAGAAATGGTCATCAAGCATTTAAAAGGCTATGGTATGGATAAAGAAATGGATTTGTTCCATTTCCATTCCCATGTCCCCCAAGGGCAGAATCAGAAACAATGGGCAGAATTTGCAAATAGACAAATTAAGCTTCATGTCAGGAGAAAGAAAAAAGTAGTAATAAAAAAAACAACACCTTAAGCATTTGTGCTAAAGTTGAAGAAGCTGATTCTAGAGGTGGTAAGTTCCCCCACTTTTGGAGACTGTCAAGCAAAAGATGCATTCAGTATGTTATAGTGTAGTTGCCTTTCTTGTATATGTTGGACTACATGATCCCTGAGGTCCTTTTCCACTCTTCCTGGAAATCAATTGGTTATCTACAGCTCATTATCCCCCCCACCCCAGAGGGTTTTCTCTTTTTTAACAAAGGTCAGTGTCCCAAGGTATGAAGATTCTGACTTCAATTTTCAATTACCAGTCCCACCTACCTCTTTTTCACAGAATGGAAGCCCAAACCTGATGCTGCAAATTCACATCAAGTAATGATGCTCTGCCTAGGTATAATGTAAGTTTATAACTCAACACTATGGGCTCCCAGAAATAAGAATCATAGCAGATTTAGAGTTAGATTAGTTGTTCTTAAACTTTTTTATGTGTCATGGATGCCTTTGGAAGTCTGGTGAAACCTATGGACCTCTTCTCAGAATAATGTTTTTAAATGCATAAAATACAAAGAATTCCAAAGGAAATCAATTATATTGAAATATAGTTATCAAAATATTTTAAAATAAGTTTGTTCAATTCAGATGAAGAAAAGAAAGAAAGAAGGAAAACTAGGGAGGAAGGAAGGGAGGAAGGAAGGAAAGAGAAGGAAGGAAGGAAGGAAGGAAGGAAGGAAGGAAGGAAGGAAGGAAGGAAGGAAGGAAGGAAGGAAAGGAGGGAGGAAGAAGAAAGAGGGAAAGAAATGAAGAAAGAAGGGAAGGATAAGGGAGAAAAGGAGGGAAGATGAGAAGAGGAGAGAGAGGGAGGGAAGCAAGAAAGAAGAGAGGGAGGGAAAGAGAGAGCAAGATAGGAAGGGAGGGGTGGGAAAGGAAAGGGAAACTGAAGTCCAAAGAGGGAAAGTGACATCCAAACTGTCTCATCTAGTAAATGTCAGAGTTGCGACATAAACCCATGTTCTCTGCTCCTAAACCCAGTATTTTTCCACTACATCCCTCTGTCTTCTTGAGCTGATTCAGGACCAGCTCTTTTGCGACACCTTAACAGGGTTGACTTTACTTTAAATGAGCCCATATCAGCCAGGATGTCCTCCCCATCTTACCCCCACCTTCCACTGACAGCCCAGCTTACCTGTAAACTTGGCAACGTCCTGAACAGGTGCATCCAGCATATCTGGTTCCTGTAGACAGCACTTGCATCCCGTAGTAACTCCCCTGCCCAAGGCAGGGAGGTACCAGCAAGCTGGAGGCCAGGTGCAGCCAGTCCAGTTGCCTCTGACCTGAGAGCCTACGACTTTGGCTCTGCCCCACCCACCAGAGCCGAGCAGGGGTTGCAGTCTCCTGTTGCAGCTCTGGACAACTTCTCCCAAGTTTATCAAGGGAAGAAGCAGAATGAGGGAGATTACCAGCCTTTTGCTTTTTTCTCTTGTTGCCCTCCCTCATCCCTTCTTGTCTGACAGGGATGATCACAGGGGATGATGCACCTTTAATTACTTTTAGAATTGGAATCGGAGGAGTAGGAGTAAAGAAGAGGGAAGGGCATAAGAAATCAGACCAATATCTTTTGTGCTCTATTCATCATTTGAGAAGGGCACCGCAGACCTTCAAAGTTTCTTATTGGAACACTGAAAGCAAATACTTCACCTGCTGCCACTCCAAAGGGTAGAGACCCTGGGGAAAATCCTGTCTTTCTATGAGTATTGAATTACAGGGTTGTCCTCTGCAGTTAAGCAAGGTGATTTTATAGTAGTTCCTGAGTGGTCTATAAACAATATTCCTCTTTCCACCATCAAACTTCACCTCACAGAATAGGAGGAACTGTGGGATGTAAAGACTACCAGGCAGGCTCCAGCACTTGGCACTTTACAATACTGATCTCAGATCAGGGTATTTATTTTGGACCAGCAATATCCAAAGACAGAATAGAATCCACAATCTACCTCTCCTGTCCTAGAAATGTAGCTTCTTACACATGTGGGTGACATGTTGGAGTAATTTTTTACAGGTAGATTTTTGTGGGCTTCTGCTTTTTTTCCTAAGTGCCAGGTTCCATCTATGGGACATTTGCCACCTCTAGACTTCAGAAAAAAAAATACTTCCCCCACCTTTGATCCTGGCAAATGGTATCCAGGTGGTCTCATTTGACTATTCCAGGACTCATGTCATTCAGTGTAAGTCTCTCATTCCTGTTAATGCATGAAGACCTTCATTTCCTGATACAGAAACAAATATCAATGACCTGAAGACTATTAAATAGCAAAGGCAGATTTAGAACCATTCTATTGCTTCATGGTGTAGAAAGAGCCTAGCTAATTTGATTCAAGTAGTCTATTTTAACAGATGATAATTGAACTGTAATCTAGCCCTATAATTTGGGCTCTATGAATGTGCTGATTAGTATGGATTCTTAACAGTCTTCTTTGCCTTTTGAATTTACTTGAAGAAAGTAATTTCTTACCTTAACTAAGAAAATCTCACCTTTAAATTAATGTTTTTGTAGATACACTTTTTTAAATCCTCAAACATAAGTTTTAAAACTCTCTCTCTCTCTCTCTCTCTCTCTCTCTATATATATATATATATATATATATATATATATACACATATATGTGTGTGTATGTGTGTACATATGTATGTATATATAAACATGAAAATTAATTTTAGAAAATGACATACTTTTAGACTATTTTAAACTTTAAGGCCTTGGGAAACTTCTGAGGAGCCACAATCATTTTGTCCTTGAAGTGAAGGACTTGAGCAAGGGTAGAAATCTGCTTAATACACAAACTGATTTACTACTAGGACTCAAAAACTGCTTTCCACTTTAAAAAAAGCAATTGAGAAAGCAAGACTTGAATGCTGAAGCTCCAATTATTTGACAGTGCAGGTGCCACCTGTGATGTGCAGGAATTGATCCTTCAAAGCATCAGAGCAAGCCTATCTTCAGAGTAATTCAGGCATTTAAAATCTCTCTAATTAGGAGGCACTGGGATGGCAAAGCCAATTGCTCTAGAAGACCCTGTGACACTCTGCAGGGAAGACACATTCAGGTTGTCAGCAGTGGTTTCAAAAAAGCCATTAATTATTGAATTTCTTGGAGGGGAAGGAAATGTGTTAGAAGGAGACCCAGTTCTAATTCATAGCTATACTGAAAAAAAGGGGGTGTACTTCACCTTTCTGTGGTTTTATGGCATGGTTTTACTTTCCCCTGATCTCTGTACTGAGAAGGCTAGACTAACAGTAGTAACACAAGGGGATGAAGGATTTGAAATCCAGAATAAGTAAGGAGATAGCAAGAGAGGTTCCCTTTCTTGGGAACTAAAGTTCACTTGTAGATTTTATCATCTCAACAAAAGGCTCTGTGGAGGTAATATGAGAACTTAAGGATTTCTGAACCATGGACGATCCTTGGGGAATCATGGAGAATGAGAGGGATGCAGCAGAAAAGAAAGTGGACAATGTATCCTGATTATTTTTTGAAAAGCAAAATTATTTCAAATTACAGGCCAATGGATTTCACATCAGTTATTGATGAAACTGACATCTTTGTGATGAAAGATTGTTGCAGCTCAATGTAAGGATCAATATATCAGTCAAGTAGCCATTATTAAATGCCTACTACATTCTAGGCACTGGAGATATAAAAACTGAAGTTAAAAATTCACTGTCTTCAAAGAACTTGCATTACTTCAGAGGAGACATGTTCACATAGAGGTACATATAAAATGAATACAAGGTCATTTTAAAGGGGAAGGCATTAAGAGCAAAAATAATTAGGAAAAACTTCATGGAGAAGGTATAGAACCTGAATATAGTTTTGAATGAAACAGAGGATTCTAAGAGTTGAAAGTGAGAAGGAAGGGGACAGACAGTACAAAGTCATAGAGAATGAAGGACCATGTCTAAGAAGGGACAAGAAGGTCATATTTCCTACATTTTAACATAGATAAAGAAGAGGAATGTATCACAATGGAAATGTACATTGGGGCCAGGTTCTGAAGGATTTTATGTGATCCAAGTGGTAACCAAGAATCATCAAGTAAATCAAAAATTTACTGAATAAGGGAGAAACACAATAAGACCTGTCCTTTAAGAAAATCTATTTGGAAAATTCAAAAAGGAAGGAGTGGAAAGGGGAGAGGCTTTTGTAAGGAGATGAGTTAAGAAGTACTTGCAATAGTTCTGGCAACTAGTAGTGAGGACTTGAACCACCATGTTGGATGTGTTAAGTACAGGAAAGAGGATGGAAATGCATAGTCTCTTTTCTCAAGAAGCAGAGAGATTAATGGTGTTCATTTCATGCTACATCCAAAGACCATAGAAAAATCAGTTCAAGAGATACTTGGTCATCACATTTAAACATGCTCCAAAGAAGCATAGGCAAATGGAACATTATGAAAATTATTTCAGTTTATGCACCATTTCCATTACAGAGAATAAAAAAAGTGGAGAAGTTCTAGAGAGAGGGAGAGGAAATTATTTTATCCTGAGTCAGGGTCTCTTAACCCTTTTTTTTGAATATCATAGATTCCTTTGTCATTCTGGTGAAACCAATGGACCTCCTTAGCATTGTTTTCAGACACATAAAATACATAAAATGAAATGAGATTAAAGTGGGATTGCAATAGAAATGATTGAAATACAATTCTTTGTATGTGTATACATATATGCATATTTTTTAAAAAATTCAGGGCAGAGACAAGATGGTGGAGTAGAAAGATGCATAAACCCTAGTGCTTTCCCCACAGCCCACAAAATACCTGTAAAAAATGACTGTCAACAAATTTTAGAGCAGCAGAAGCCACAGAAAAACAGAGTGAAAGAGGTTTCCAGCCAAAGGTAACCTGGAGGGCCAACAGGAAAGGTCTATCTCATGGAATACTGAGCAGAGCAGAGCCCAGCCCTGGCCAAGCAGCACTGGGAGGAACAGGACCTGAACAGACCTCTGGGGCAGAGTTCCCAGCATAGAGGGTCCCAGATGCCTCAACCCACAAGCCACAAAGAAAACTCCAAAGGTCAGTATGGGAGAGCTTTCCCAGCAGGGCAAGAGGGGAATGGGGTTCCTGATGGCAGCAATAGCATTAGCAGACTGCAGGCAGCTACAGTGGCCAGGAAGCAACCTGGGTCCTTTGTCCAGGCAGCTTAGCTTAAAGCCTCTGGCAGTAGGGAGAAGCTGATCTAAAGCTCAGCCCTGAGTGACAGCCCCGCCCCCACCCAAAGCCCTGGGGAATTGAGCAACTGAGTCAAATGTCAGCATTGAACATGGTACTGGAGTGAGGAGGGAGGGACAATAGGACTCTCCTCTTGACAAAGGATTCAGAAGTCAAGTAACTGGCTGGGAAAATGCCCCCAAAAAAGGGAAAAAATTAAGACCACAAAAGGTTACTTTCTTGGTGAACAGATGTCTCCTCCCATCCTTTTGGATGAGGAAGAACAAGGCTTACTGTCACAGGAAGTCAAGGCCCCTGCCTCCAGGGCCTCCAAAGTGAATGTAAAATGGATTCAGGCAATAGAAGAGCTTGAAAAGTGAGCTACCAGCTTGCCAAAGGAGAACCAAAAAATGATGAGGAAAATAACATCTTTAAAAAGGGGCTAGATCAATTGGAAAAAGAGATCCAAAAAGCCAATGAGGAGAAGGAGGCTTTAAAAAGCAGAATTAGCCAAATGGAGGAGAAGGTTCAAAAGCTCACTGAACAAAATAGTTCTTTAAGAGAGAAAATTGAGTTCAGGGAAGCTAATGACTATGACATAAACCAAGTAGTTAAAAAACAAAACCAAAAGTTTGAAAAAATAGAATATAATGTGAAATACCTCGTTGGAAAAACAACTAACCTGGAAAATAGATCCAGGAGAGACAATTTAAAAATTATGGGACTACCTGAAAGCCATGATCAAAAAAAGAGCCTAGACATTATCTTCCATGAAATTATCAAGGCAAACTGTCCTGGTATTCTAGAACCAGAGGGTAAAATAAATATTGAAAGAATCTACTGATCACCTCCTGAAAAAGACCCAAAGAGAGAAACTCCTAAGGAATATTGTGGTCAAATTTCAGAGTTCCCAGGTCAAGGAGAAAATACTGCCACCAACTAGAAAGAAACAATTCTAGTATTGTGGAAATAAAGTCAGGATAACACAGGATCTGGCAGCTTCAACATTAAGGGATCAAAGAGCTTGGAATAGGATATTCCAGAAGTCAAAGGAAGTGGGATTAAAACCAAGAATCTCCTACCCAGCAAAACTGAGTATAATACTTCAAGGGAATAAATGGTCATTCAATGATATAGAGGACTTTCAAGCAGTCATGATGAAAAGACCAGAACTGAAGAGATAATTTGACTTTCAAACACAAGAATCAAGAGAAGCATGAAAAGAGTCTTTCTTTCTGCATTTTGGACCTTGGGATTCACTGTTCCTTTCCCGGTTTCCATGATTTCTCAAGACTGTTTGGTTTGCAGTGGCTACAGCAATGCAAGTGAAAAGATCACCAGAGGGAAACTGGACTCTGTGTAACTGAAAAACGGATAATAGTTTCAGAGAACTGTGAATTAAACATGCCGCCATCCTTCAGGTCTCTTCAGAGGACTACTTGGTTAGTGGGATATGCATGCTGTCAAGCAAGGACCCTATGGAGATGGTTGCAGCTTAGATGTCTTCCTTTGTTCCAAGATAGGGCTCAATTTGGGAAATGCTAAGATGTAAAAAGAAGAAACATCAATAAGCTTTATGTTTAAAAAAGAAGTAATAAGCTTTTGACTCTTATCTGCCGGTAGTAATTTCTTCTCTTTCTGATGCCTCAGGTCCCAACACTGTGCCTTTATACATGGTCCCCTGTGTTCCTCCTTGTCCTCTCTGCCTCTTAGCTTCCCTGGTCTCCTTCAAGATTTAGCTCAAATCTTACCTTCTACAGCAGGCCTTTCCCATTACCACCAAATTACCTTTCACCTTACCTAGACATCTATATCTACATCTATAGAAATATGTGGGTAGAAAGATACACATATGCTAGCTCTGAACCCACAGCCCATAAATTACCTGTAAAGAAGAACTCCCAACAAATTCTGGAGCAGCAGAAGCCACAGAACAACAGAATGGAGGAGATTTCTGTTCCAGAGAGACCTGAAAACCTGACGCGAAAGGTCTGTCCACACTGGACCTGAAGCAGAGCCCAGCTCTGCCTTGGACGTGTGGCACCAAGAGGAGCAGATTCGAGCAGGATTCAGGGACAGAATCTCCAGTGGCCATGCAGATCCCTCCACCCACAGGCCCCAAAGCTCAGTGAGAAAGTCTTTTTGGGTGGCTGAGAAGGGAGTGGGGTGTCTCCATAATTCAGGCCCCCTCGGGAGGCAGCAGCTGAGGCGGCAGCAGACAAGGGCTCCCAAAGCAGGAAGGAGATCAGATCCATTGTTAACGGTCTCTGTATAAACCTCCTGAGGGAACTGAGCCCTGAGTGGCGACCCTGCCCCTACCCAAACACCTGAACTTAATCTCACACTGAATAGCAGCTCTGCCCCTGCTGAAAGCCTTGAGGATGGGAAGCAGCATTTGAATGTCAGACCCCAAGCGCTGGCTGGGAGGATCTGGAGGCAAAGTGGGTGTGAAGAGAATACTCAGAAGTCAAGTCACTGGCTGGGAAAATGCCCAGAAAAGGGGGAAAAAATAAGACTATAGAAGGTTACTTTCTTGGTGAACAAATATTTCCTCCCTTCCTTTCAGATGGGGAAGAACAATGCTTACCACCAGGGAAAGACATAGAAATCAAGGCTTCTGTATCCCAGCCCATCCAATGGGCTCAGGCCATGGAAGAGCTCAAAAAGGATTTTGAAAAACAAGTAAGAGAGGTGGAGGAAAACTGGGAAGAGAAATGAGAGAGATGCAAGAAAAGCAGGAAAAGCAGATCAACAGCTTGCTAAAGGAGACCCCAAAAAATGCTGAAGAAAATAACACCTTGAAAAATAGGCTAACTCAATTGGCAAAAGAGGTTCAAAAAGCCAATGAGGAGAAAAATACTTTCAAAAGCAGAATTAGCCAAATGGAAAAGGAGGTTCAAAAGCTCACTGAAGAAAACAGTTCTTTCAAAATTAGAATGGAACAGATGGAGGCCAATGACTTTATGAGAAACCAAGAAATCACAAAACAAAACCAAAAGAATGAAAAAATGGAAGATAATGTGAAATATCTCATTGGAAAAACCACTGACCTGGAAAATAGATCCAGGAGAGACAATTTAAAAATTATGGGCCTACCTGAAAGCCATGACCAAAAAAAGAGCCTAGACATCATCTTTCATGAAATTATCAAGGAAAAATGCCCTGAGATTTTAGAACCAAAGGGCAAAATAAGTATTCAAGGAATCCACCTATCACTGCCTGAAAGAGATCCAAAAAGAGAAACTCCTAGGAACATTGTGGCCAAATTCCAGAGTTCCCAGGTCAAGGAGAAAATATTGCAAGCAGCTAGAAAGAAACAATTCAAGTATTGTGGAAATACAATCAGGATAACACAAGATCTAGCAGCTTCTACATTAAGGGATTGAAGGGCGTGGAATATGATATTCCAGAAGTCAAAGGAATTAGGACTAAAACCAAGAATCAACTACCCAGCAAAACTGAGTGTAATACTTCAGGGGAAAAAATAGTCTTTCAATGAAACTGGGGACTTTCAACCATTCTTGATGAAAAGACCAGAGCTGAAAAGAAAATATGACTTTCAAACACAAGAATGAAGAGAAGCATGAAAAGGTAAACAGCAAAGAAAAGTCATAAGGGACTTACTAAACTGTTTACATTCCTACATGGAAAGAAAATATTTGTAATCTTGAAATTTTTCAGTATCTGGGTAGTGGGTGGAATTACACACACACACACACACACACACACACACACGCAGAGAGACAGACAGAGAGCACAGAGTGAATTGAATATGATGGGATCATATCTTTAAAAAATGAAATTAAGCAGTGAGAGAGAAATATATTGGGAGGAGAAAGGGAGAAATGGAATGGGGCAAATTATCTCTCATAAAAGAGGCAAGCAAAAGACTTTTTAGTGGAGGGAAAAAGAGGGGAGGTGAGAGAAAAATATGAAGTTTACTCTCATCACATTCCACTAAAGGAAGGAATAAAATGCACACTCATTTTGGTATGAAAACCTATCTTATAATACAGGAAAGTGGGGGAGAAGGGGATAAGCAGGGTGGGGTGGACGAGGGAAGGGAGGGAAATGGGAGGAAGGAGCAATTTGAAGTCAACACTCTTGGGGAGGGACAGGATTAAAAGAGAGAATAGGAGCAATGGGGAGGGCAGGTTAGGATGGAGGGAAATATAGTTAGTCTTACACAACATGACTATTATGGAAGTCATTTGCAAAACTACACAGATTTGGCCTATATTGAATTGCTTGCCTTCCAAAGGGAAGGGGTGCGGAGGGAGGGATGAAGAGAAGTTGGAACTCAAAGTTTTAGGAACAATTGTCGAGTACTGTTCTTGCTACTAGGAAATAAGAAATACAGGTAAAGGGGCAGAGAAAGTTATCTTACCCTACACGACAAAAGAGAAGATGGGGACAAGGGAAGGGAGGGATGATAGAAGAGAGAGCAGATTGGTTATAGGGGCAATTAGAATGCTCAGTGTTTTGGGGTGCAGGGAGGGGAGAAATGGGGAGAAAATTTGGAACCCAAAATTTTGTGAAGATGAATGTTAAAAGTTAAATAAATTTAAAAAATGAAATATGTGGATATATGTACATATACATATACAGACAGAGATAGTGTGTGAGTATATATATGTATATATATATATATATATATATATATATATATATATATATATATATATGTATATTATGTAATTTACTTCCAACTCACCCACAGGCTTGGGCAGTTTAATCAAACAATATTACCTTCCACCTTATCTAGACATCTATATCTACATCTAGATATATGTGGAGATATATGTGCATATACACATACAGAGTGTGTATATATATGTGTGTATGTATGCATGTGTGCATGTATACACGCACAGATCTATATGTATGTGTATGTACATACATATCATGTAATTTGCTTCCACATTGCTCCCAGCCTTGGGCAATTTGATCAGATAGTTTGCCTCCACCCAGACCTGCTTACCTGAGTAGACCTCTCTCTCTCCATATATAATATGGAGATATGTGTATATATAATGTATATACATAGTATAATATATTACGTTAATATAATTAATATTTATATAGTATATATAATGTATAATTTTATATATTATATATAATTATGACATAATTAATATTAATATAATATATAATAATATGTATATATATGGGTGTATATATATGGGTGTGGGTGTAGGGGTGTGTATACATATAGAGAGATAGATAGATAGATAGATAGAGATAGAGACAGAGACAGAGACAGAGACAGAGATAGCGATAGATAGTTCTTTACATGTTGTTCTCCCCCATTAGAGAGTAAGCTCCTTGAGGGCAGAAGCTGTTTTCACCTTCCTTTGTATCACCAGTGTTTTGCATAATACTTGGCACAAATAAACACTTAGCAAATTCTGGTTGCCTAACTGATTTGAGACACCCATAGTTTTGCCCCAACAAATGAGACTTTACACTCATTTCTCTATGATATGTCAGTCCAGATGAGTACTTTTATTTAAGTACTTTACTTTTACCATTTGCCACTCACATTCTAGGTTCCCTCAGCATACAAATTCAGGACTACCAAACCCCAATCCAATTTTAGCAACCAGAATAAAGGATTCCTTCTGTTCCTCTAAATGGTTTTCAAAGAGGTCACTAAGGCATAGTGGGAAGATCCCTGGCTTTAGAGCCAAGGGATTCCCATCCTAGCTCCTGAACTCACTAGTTGAGAGGTCATGGGAAAATCACTTCTCTTCTCTGAGACTCATTTTAGGGATAATAATATTGGCATTACCTATTTCACAGAGTTATTGAAAGGTAAGAACTTTAAGATGCTATTGAAACAATCATTTCTCTCTCAAGTTAGTAATCAATTATTGAATTAGGACTGTGATTTTTTTTCAGAAGTCTATAGGTTGTTCAGTCTCTGGAGGACATTGCTGATAATGAAATTGTATTAACTTTCTTTACCCTACCCAGATAAGGAAGCCCATTGTGTTCTACTCAGGTCTGGGTGAAGATAAATTCTTTGATTGGCTTGCCCAGGACTGGGGGTGAATTGGAAATAAATAATATGATCAAAGTCATGCCCTCCCTATACCCTATTAGAATAGGTCCACCTCTCATTATTTGTTAACCAGTCAGAGTCGATTGCCACCCTCAAGGACACCCACATTTTCTAGGGCATATAAGTGTTGAGTCGGTTCTATGAGAGGTCTTTAGCATTCAAGAGTGTCATTGACCCTTTTATTAATAATATACTAGTACTATTAATAAAATGATTAATTACCCAGAAAAAAAAACTCATGATCTTCAGAATAAGAACCGTACTCTAAACTAAGTCAACATATACTTGGTAACCTGAATGTGAAGGTAGGATGGGGAAGGTGCTAGAAAATAGGCAGGAAAGTGTTTCAAATGGTTTAAGAAATGAGAGGAAGATCAAAGTCTTATAGATGAACTAGAAGTCTTGTGCCTACATATGATGAATGCTTCTTCCACAAGAGAGTTGTAAAGTACTAAACATAACCAACACTGTCACCAAAAAGAAAGAAAAAGAAAAAGAAATTGACTGTATCTTAACAGTAGGAAATATATAACTGGTTAATGATGTGAGAGTCATATTACACTGCATTCAGACCATCAACTTCTTAGAATAAAGGTCAAAATCAATATCAAATTGAAGGAAGAGACAATGAGGCAAAGATGGCATTGCATCCAATTGTAACAATTTTAACCTAGTAGATGCTCATAAATAGTACATGGAAAAGGGCACAGATATTGATTTTGTTTATGACCAACTCCTGAAAAAGTTTAACTAATGTTAAATGAATAATGAAGAAGCTAAAAGAACCTAAAAGTTTCCTTATCAAACAAGCATTTGACCTCCTTTACAAGTAGCGATTGCAGTCAAAGGCAACAACAGTTTAAAATGTGAATTTATTTTTGTAAAACAGTGGAGAACAATTATGAACAACAGTATCTCAGAAAGCAATGGATACTAAATCAATTATATCAAAACTTTTCCATGAGGAAGACCCAACTAATCTCCATTATCCCAATAACATTTACAGATGATACTAGCAATAAATAGAAAACATTATTGAACTTGTCAAGGTTCCTAAAATAATTTATCTTCATGACATCTTAGTCCTCAATGTGCTCTATAAGAATATGGACTTTGCACTTAAGTGTGGGATGTTGGGAAAAATCATCAAATAGTAAGAAAATCTGTGTTGAGGGGAACCCAATCTTGAAAGCAGCGAGGGGTCATTTTACAAGATAGCTAAGGGAGGAGAAGGGAGTTTGAAAAAAGAAAAGAAAGAAAGAAAATACCAACAATACTATTACCCCAAAAAGGCAATAAAGGGGATATCATCAGTTACCAACATATATGCCTACATTTTTATCCCAACAAAATCTCTGTGAGAATAATTTGAAAATATACCTATGGATATATCAATGAAGAGTAGGCAACCTTCCCTGAACAGTCTTTTTTCAATAGATCATATCTTTATAGTATTACAATTGGCTGAAATGTGTAGTGAATACAAGAGTCTACTAAACTAATATGTATTGATTACACAGACAGAGAGAGAACAGAAAATGCATTTTTAAAGGTTCTCTTATAACAAGACATCTTTCACACACGTTAAAGATCGTCTAAGGCAAAAGCATCAAACGTATGACCCCTGGCACACAATACTCCTGAGTGCAACCTGTAAAATATTTAACAAAATAAATAAAAATTCAATGAAATATTAAGAATATTAATATATGATCTTCTAAATCAGTGTGCAGTCAGCAGGGATCCTTATGGGTGGGTAGTGGTCCCCATTTCTATTTGAGTTTGACACCATTGACCTCAGGTTCTTTGATTAGTGAAACAGATAACTTTATTCAATTGTTCTCTGGTTATTAATGTTGTTTACAAGACACGTGATGTAATCATAGGTACTTTACTTTCCTGAGCCTCAGTTTCCTTATCTGTAAAATAAGGACAAAACTTGTACCATCATATGAAACTTGTATTCCACTGGGGTTTTTGTGAGGGAAGTACAACCTTAGAGTGATATGTAAAGGAGAATTTTCTCTCTTTTTCTATATATATATATATATATATATAGCTTTTTCTTGTGGTTTTTGCTCTTATCTATAATGGTTCCTTTTCCTATAAACTCTCATATCAAGATCTTACGTTTCCTTCAAGTTTCAGCACATTGTACCTCTTCTATGAAACTTTTCTTGTCTTTCTCAGACCACAATAATCTTTTTTCCCCTCATTTTGAATTCCTGTAGGATTTAACTATTACACCTTACAGTCTGGTGCTTCATCCTGCCTTGACTTGAAATTGTCTGTATTTATTGCATGTATTCAATTCTTGTCTCACTAACAAGATTGTAAGGTTCTCCAGGACAAAGATTCAATGTTCTTATACTCCATGCTTCACAGGTTGTTAAGGAAGGTTTTGTAACAAGCATTATGAAAATGTGAGCTACTTTCCTACTCTTTCTTTGTACTAAAATGCTGGGCACACAGCTAAAACTTAAGAAATATTGATTGACTTGATTTAGCCTCCAGACTACAAATTCAAATGGCAAATTATATTGAAATCCATTACCTCCTTTTTCATTGATCTTTCTGCTTTTGTCTAGATCTGAGAGAAGGACAGCTAAATTTCCTACAGTACAATAATTGTGTTGCTATCTTTTTCTAATTCAATTAACTTTTCCTTTATGAATATAAATGCTATACTAACTGTTACCTATGAGGCTAATACTGATATTGTTTTATTATATGTGATTCCTTTTCTTATATTGTATGATTACATATTGGCATCTGGACAGAAGAAGAACAACATTGAACTTCACTTATGGTCAAAAAGCATGGGTGCAAGTCCTTACTTTGCCAGTTATTAAATATATGTAAAACAGAAGTTTTTGTTTTTGTTATTCAGTCATTTTAGTTGTGAACTACTCTTCATTGGTTTTTCATGGCAAAGATACTGGAGTTGTTTATCATTTCCTTCTCTTGCTCATTTTACAGATGAGGAAACTGAGGCAAACAAGGTCAAGTGAATTACACAGGATCCCATAGCTAGTAAATGTCTGAGGTCAAATTTGAAAGCAGGAAGATGAGTCTTCCTGACTCCAAGGTGGGCACTCTATCCTCTACACCACCTAGCTACCCAAAAACAGAAATAAATCTACCTCACATGATTTCTGGGAGAATCGAATCATATAATAAAATTATTTGAAGCTATAAAGCGCCATATTCACATAATTTTTATTATTTGGTGTATATTGAAAAGCATTACTCCAGTATAATACTTCTTAAACATTTTCCACTCATGACCTTTTGCCCGAGAAATTTTTACACGATCCCGGGTATATAGGTACATAAAACAGGTATACAAATCAAATATTTACTGATAACAAATCACAAAGAAATTTGTTAAAAGAATTCTTTGGTATGCACATAATTTTAGCATTTATTTAAACAATAGTCTCCAATCTGAGCCAGAGTTTGTTAGCATTGCATGGCATGACAGCATGCACAGTGCAAAGTGGGCATGATGTGTGTTCAGACCCAAGATGGTATGGGCCAGCACTGCCAGAAACACCTCAAATTCATAACACCTTTGATTTTTAATTAATTTTTGCTGATTGCATGTTCAAAAACATTTTGCTGTTGCCAAATTTTTCATAATTCTCACATTGTTACATGATCCCATATGGGGTCACAATCCACAGTTTAAGAAGCATTGCTCTGGTACATCCCTAAGCTATCATCTCTAAGTTATGCCATCCTCCCACTGAAACCCACTGGTTAAAAATCCTAGTTTTCTGATAAATCCTGAAGTTTCTTTCCATTTCATTTTCTTTCTTCTTCACTAAATATTTCCTATTATTCCATGGTTCTCCTCATTTTTCTGACCTTCATACCTAGTTGCCTAGAACTATTTCCTAACTTTCTTGGTTCTCTCTCCACTGGTTACTTTCTTCCACATTTATTTGATCTAATATTGTTTAATTGTGGTTGTTCAGTTGTTTCAGTCTTGTCCAACTCTTTGCGACCCCATTTGGGGTTTTCTTGGCAGAGATATTGGAGTGGATTGCCATATCTTTTCTAAGGCTATTCATTAATACCCCATACTAAATCCCTCTGTTATAAATTCTACCTATTGGGATGAAATTAGTTAATCTCTATCATTGGGTTGACAGTAGACTTCTGTGTTGGGATGGTTAGAACTTTATTTCTGTTAGATGAGAAATTATCAGTGGCAAGTATAACAAACTAAAGCAATAGTCAAGCTATGGAATTGCATGTCTCAGGAAAACTTAATCTTAAAGTAATTGAAAGGAAGTCTGAAATATAGTCTGAAATATATCATACAGAGGCCTTTCCCTCTAAATCCTCCCATCTTTCAAACTTCCCCATTTCTACCAAAAGACACCACCATCCTTCCATTCTTCCTCTTTCACAACTTCAGGACCATCCTCAACTCTCTCCCAATACACTCAATCCATTTCTAAATCTTTCTATTTTTATCACACAGTAACTCCCTCATCGTGCTGTATGTCTCTTCTCACACTACTACCAGCTGAGTGCCTGAGTGCAGGCCCTCATCACCTGTCACCTACATTATTACAGCAGACTCCTGACTGGTCTTCCTACCTCCATGCTGTTGCCATGGTAATGGTTTTTAATCTGATTGTGACTCCCCTTCCCTTTGTTCCCTCTTGCCTTTAGGATAAAATATAAACTCCTTTGTTTAGCTTTTAAAGCTCTACACAACCCATCTAGCCTAATTTGACAATACTCCAATGCTCTGCCATTCAACCATACTGGCCTCCTCTCTGTTCCTTACAAAGTCTATCCTCCATTGCTTTGTACTGGTTCTCTTGTATATCTGTAATTCACTCCCCTTTTATCTTTGCTTCACAAAGCCCTGCTTTTCCTTCAAGAAATAATGCAAGCTCATCTTTTAATGAGGCCTCTGTAACAAGCATTATGATCCTCCCACCTTTTTTGAAATTTTGTATTTAACTACTTTCTACCATTTGCATTAATTAGCTTTTAATTTGATTTTGAACATAGTCTTATAGATTTGTAAATAAATTTGTATATATTGTATGTATATCCATATGCATACAGGTGTACATATGTATACATACATGTATACATATACACATATCCATATATGCATGCATGCATATATACATACATACACACACACACACACACACACATATATATATATATATATATATACACATAGTCTCCCTATTAGAAGTACAAGTAGGGATTGTTCCTTTCTTTGCATGTATACAGAATTTGGCACTTAATAGTATTCAATAAATACTTGTTGATAGAGCTTTGTAAAAAAAAAATTATTATTATTTTAACTTTAAGGTAGAGTTTATCTGATACAAAGAGATAGTACAGAAGAAGTGATGTGTGTTCTGTGTCTCCTTAGAATAAGTGTCTAATGTTATACAGGTCCTTCTGAATTTGGCTTGAAAAATGTGCCAACCATCCTCTTAGATGTGCTACTTACTTTATGCCTATATTTCCATGAATGGGAAGCTAGATAAAGCAGTGGATATAGCCATGGACTTGAAATCAGGAAAACTCCTCTTCCTGAGTTCAAATCTGACCTCAGACACTTATTAGATATATTACCTGGCTAAGCCATTTACCCCTATTTGCCTCAGTTTCCTCATATGTAAAATGAGTGCAAATTACTACAATATCTTGGCCAAGAAAACCTCAAATGGGGTTATGAACAGTCAGACATGATTGAAATGATCTAACACCAAGGTATTTCTATGAATGAACCCCTATAGGACCATAATTACAGACCAAACCCACCCACCTCCCACACCCACTTCAGCAAAAAGATTTCATAGAGAGTCACAGGGAAGTTTCAAAAATGAGCTTCACCTACTTCACAGTTTTGTCCATTGACAACTATGACACAATTCATTGAAATGGCAGTCTGTCTCCAATACAGAATTATGGAATAAAATTAAATGAAAAATAATTGACTTACTACATGTTGAGTACTATGTTACATGTTAGGGTTATAAATAGGAAAATGAAACAGTCTTTGCTTTCAAGGAGTTCACACTTTAATTGAGATAGTACTCAAAGAAAGACTCATGTTCGCATTCAATTCCTGGCAGATGGAAAGGCCAGCTAGTACTTAAGTTCCGGTAGGGGAAATGTCAGGGCTGATGGCAAGAGTTCAAGAACCTCGGGAAGCAATGACATGTCAGATGGTCTCTAATCAAGGGATTAGTGTGTCTAAGTGTTAGAGTGGAGTGGAACTCTGGAATACCTCCCACAGAGATGGGGATGTGGTGATTTGCATCCATTTGATAGCAGAAATCCTGCACCTGATGGGAACTGGGCAACAGAGCAGTGAAGGTTGGGTTAAGGAAGGGAAAGGTCTATAGCTCTCACTTATGGCAATAGAAAATTGCCTTGGCACACTCATTAAGCTAGAAGAAAGGTCAAATGACATTTATTTGGTACTTTATTTGTCCAATAGTTTTGAGGTAAGTAGGTTTTGAGTAGGATCCAAATGTTTAATCAGCAACATTCTGAAAGCAAGACAAAGTATTTCCCAGGAGAATTAGTGAATGATAGTGACAACTACCCTTTGTTGCTTGAAAGACATTAGAGATTTTGTTACATACACACAAGCACACGTACACATAGGATATCTATTATTCATATATTATATGGTGCTTATTGAAATCACATATTGAAAATATATTATGTACATGTGTGTGTACAGACACACACATATATTTACTTTGTGACTAAGTTATATTACTTTGTCTTCCTCTTGAACAGTTCATTCTAACTATGAGAAGACCTTGATGACGTGGAATTTCTTTCTTGCTCTGATTTGCGTCTCTTTCTACAGAAAATAAACAAATCCAAGATCGAGTATGAAGACTCATACTGGCATAAGGAAACTGACCTCTTTCTTAGTGATACTTTTTCATGCACCCCTAAGATCACCCCAACTACCACAAAGCAAGAACTTCTAACTGCTTTTTTTTTGTTTATTTTTTAACACAGTTTATAACAGATAAAGCAATTCAGACTTTTGGTCAGGTGATACTTCTTTTTAAAGCATTTACAATATGGACCACAAAAGAATTTTTTTTAAACATTAACCAACTGAGACACAAATAATATTTATGTTGCTAACTTCACAAGCTCTTGACCTAATTGTCTCCACAGCATTACTAAGAATTAAAGGACCCTAACTTGTTGTTGTTGGTCTAAAGTCCTAAGCCTAATAGCTTAATTTTAGACTTAACCTCGGATGTTCCCTTACCAATAATCTATAATTTAATAGATCTGATATTACGCTTACAAACCTTTTGACAATAGGAAATTGCCACCAATACTAAAGACATTGCAGGGATACAATATCTCCCCAATTTCATGTCAGTTCTAGGCAGTATTAGATTATCCACTTGCATTCAGTCAGGCTTAAAGTCTGCCAGGTGTCAGTGGGGAAATTGAGTCAGGAGAATCCCACCTCAGCCCATGCTGAACAGCTGCTCTCCCACCCTTCCCTTGAGATCACCTATGCAGTTCATACCAGCATCTCATCAGCTTACTGGCATCATGGATTGGAGGCTCAGATCACCTTTCTTGCTACCCAGACCTGGAGTTAGACTCAGAAGAACAGTCACTTAATAGTCCCATAGCATCTAAAAATGGCAAGTTCCAATAACCAGGTTTCAAATATGATTAGAGTTTCACTTTGGCTAAGGAACCTCTTTTGAAGCAAGTCTTAAGTGGCTTACATGCCTTTCTATACATGTTCTAGTTCCTGATTAAATGGTATTCATAAAATCAAATTTACCATTAAAACCTTGACTTTTCCATCAATGCCAAATTTTACCCAAGATTACTTTCCTCTAGAAAATTTAGACTGAAATTCTTTTCTCCAAACTAAAGATATCATTGATTTATTCTCAGTAATTAATTCAGTCAATTGTTTTAATACTAATTGCTTTTACCTCACTTTGTAACATATCCAATTTTTCTCCCCATCACTCCCCTCCCCCTGCTTCCTAACACCTTGCATTTTGATTACTCCTTCTCTCAATGTACCCTCCTCTCCAACTTCTCTTCCTCCCTCCCTCCCTCCACATCCCCACTGAGAAGGAAAGCAATTCAATACAGACTAAATATGTATTGTTTTGCAAAAGACTTCCATAATAATCATGTTGTGTAATACTAATTATATTGCCCTCTGACCTATCCTATCCCCCCTTATCTTTCCCCCTACAATTGACCTTGTCCCTTCTCAAAAGTGTTTATTTCTAGTGACTCCCCCATTTGCCCTCCCTTCTAACATTCCCCTCGCTCTAGTTATCACGTCCTCTCCTACTTTCCTGTGATGTGATATAAATTTTCATATCAGATTTAGTGACCATGTTATTCCCTCTTTCAACCACATGTGGGGAAAGTAGCTTTATTTTTCCCCCTTCTTCTCTTCTCCCTTATCTCCTCCACTGAATAAAATTTTTCTTGTCTCTTTTATGAGTTATAGCCTGCCCCATTCCATTACTCCCTTTCTCTTCCCAGAATTTTCCTCCTTCACCCCTTAATTTTTATTTTATTTAATATTTTTTTTGTGTGTGAATATCATCTCTTCTGATATAACACACCCTGTACTCTCTATGTGTATGTGTGTGTGTATGTATGTATGTACAATCTCTCCAACTATCCAAATACTGAGAAAAGATTCAAGAGTTAAAAATATTTTCTTTCCATGTAGTAATGTAAACAGTTCAGCTTTAGAGAGTCTTTTATGATTTTTCTTTTCTGTTTACCTTTTCATGCTTCTCTTGATTCTTGTCTTGGGAATCAAATTTTTAAATACAGATCTGGTCTTTTCCTCAACATGAATATTTGAAAGTCGTCTATATCATTGAATGAACATTTTGTCTCTTAAAATATTATATTCTATGGTCTTTTTTTCCCCCTTTTTTGGGCATTTTCCCAGCCAGTTACTTGACTTCTGAGTTTCCTCTCCACAACCACCTCACCTCCAGTTCCTCCAAGCCAACACTTGGGGGCTGAGATTCAAATGAGCTGCTCCCAAGCCTCAGGGCACGGACAGGGCTGCTATTCAGTGTGAGATTAAGTTCAGCTGCTCAGGTCGGGGCAGGGCTGCCACATAGGGTTCAGTTCCCTCAGGGGCTTTCTGATGAGACCTTCAACAATGAATGCTGGCTACTGCCTGCTTTGGGAGCCTCTGTCCGCTGCTCCCTCTACTGCTGCCTCCTGAGGAGACCTAAGTTATGGGGATACCCTGCTCCCCTCTCAGCCACCTGAAAAGACCCTCTCACTGACCTTTGGTGCCTGTGGGTTGAGGGATCTGCACTGCTGCTGGAGATTCTGTCCCTGAAAGCTGCTTGGATCTGCTCCTCTAGGTGCCACATGGCCAAGGCAAGGCTGGGCTGTGCTCCACGTCTGGTGTGCGACAGACCTTTCCCATTGGCCTTTCAGGTCTCTCTGGAACAGAAATCTCCTCCACTCCATTGTTCTGTGGCTTCTGCTGCTCTAGAATTTGTTGAGAGTTCTTCTTTACAGGTATTTTATGGGCTGTGGGGTAAGAGCTAAGTGTATGTGCTTCTTTCTACTAGCCATCTTGGCTCCTCCCCCCCATTCTCTTTTGCTAGAGTATTCAGTGCTTGGTTCTTACATGCTCTAATTAGTCATGGCAGTGCTACAAAAAAGCAACAAGATCATGTATTTATAGGGTCATAGGTATTAGATCTGAAAAGGAGTTTAGAGATTACCTAGTTTAATTCCTTCATTTTATATTTGAAACAAGTGATACTCAAGGAACTTTGACAAGGAGGAATGGAATCCACTCAGAAGGGCCATCTTGGTGATCCACTTGGTGAGTACTTTCCATTCTAGACCTCTACTCTATAACTCAATGATTCTTTAAACTAAGCATATGATTTATTTGTCATGTAAGTTTTAACAATTTTTTTGAAAATTCATAAAACTTTATTTGCTTGATGCATCATGAGTAGAACTGCAGAATGATTCAATTATTCCAGAATTAATTTTGTAATTATGTGAAAAATGAATAAGTTATCCTTTAGGAAATTTACGTATGGGGATATAGGAATCTTTTAACCAAGTAATCTCACAACTGGATATAATTTCCCTCCCTCCAAAGTTAAAGATGCAAATAAGGACTTAATATATGAAAAAAGATGTATACCATAGTTCTTTGGGGTAACCAAGAACTACAAAGTAAGTGCTCACCAATTGACAAATGACCAGAAAAAAAAAACTATTGTGGTATATGAATGTAATGCCATATTATTGTGCAACTGAAAAGGAGAATTTCAGAGAAAGTTGAATGAATTATATGAATTGATAGAGACAGAAATAAGCATAAGCCCACTGACCTCAACAATATAAATGAAAAAGATCACTATGAGGAGCTACAACTCACCATAAATGAAAAACTAACAAAACGCCTCACTGTAAAGAGATGGAGAATTACAGCACAATATCGTATATGTTATTTGATGTTCTCTCTGTAGGCGCTGTTTTCACATGATAGTTTTAGATGTTACCAGGGAGAATTCAGCTTGAAGGAGGGAGGATAGGAAATGGTCATAATGGAAGACAAAAGGCACTAATGTTTTTCTTTTGTTTTGTTTTTTAGCATTTGATCTGGCAGAAGAAAATGTACCTTTGCAAGGCTCCTGTCAGACTAGGGGTTATCTTATACATATCATATGCAATGTTAAATTATACAGACCACTACAAAAAACTTGCCAACAGAGCTTTGTACAGCGGGGAGACTTTGCAAAGTGCAAAAAAGAACACATGTTCCCTTAAGTATTTTCTAGTTCCATGGAAAATATGCTGCTTAGAAATCAGAAGAAGGGTTTCTATTGATACTGAATTTCTACAAAAGCTCCTACTTACAGATGACTTTAGGCTAATTCCATCTAGTCCTGAATACTATAAAGGTTCCTTGTGTAAAACACAGTAATGTGAAAGAATTTAGGCTAGTCATCTACTAACTAACTGACTATACATATATGTATATATATATGTTTTCTGTATGTATTTAATACATATATGCTTGCATACTAGGGTAGTTTGGAAGGCAATATCATGTCAGATAGCTCTTAAAGAAGAGATTAGTGGATCTAAGGGTCAGAGTGTAGTGGACATTTTGGATACCTCAAGCAGAAATGTGGATGTGGAGAGAGACATGCAACTGATAGTTGGATCAGATTAGGATTTTGGTAAATACTCAATAATTTACTGAATGGTGTCCAGAATAATCTATTGTTACTAAATCTGGGCTACCTCCTCCCCACCTTCACATGCATATCAATGGATTCTTGATCAACGGCTTTCCCAGCTTCATGTCTTATCATTCTGTCTCTGTGTGTCTGTCTATCTCTGTCTCTCTCTCTGTCTGTCTGACTCTTTCTGTCTCTGTACCTCTGTCTCTTAATGTATATATACATATAGAGACAAAGATAGAGAAAACGATAGATACTGACAGCTCTAAGACAAAGCTGGGAAGGCAGTTAGTCAAAAGTTCATTTATATGCATATGATTGGGGGTGGAGGTTGACCCAAATTTAGTAGCAGCAGCTTAAACCAGATAGTATTCAGTAAATTACTGAGTACTTTCCAAAGTCTCAAACTGATCCTTGATGCAAAAGCTCACCTCTTAACTGATATTCTCTCAGTGAAGATTTACCGCTGTGAATCTTGGCACAGCATATCATAAAAGTAGCAAGATTACAGGTAACCCTCGAGGCAATGGAAAGACATGATGAGTTTATGAAGACTACAGTATATTACCAACAATTACTTGGAAAAGAGATATAGTATGAAAGAGGTGAAAGGAAAGGTGACCCAGTAAAAATAAGGGACTATAAATGAGGGACAGCCAAAATGCTACACTCATACATACTTCTTGAATGTTTAACATATACATACACATACACACACACAGAAAAATACCTATAACACATTAGATACCTTTCGTATGGAAGCTTTATAGGAAAACAAAAAATCACAAAGATAAGGATGCTAGGGCATTGGTATGAGGAGAGAGCATTGTTGGAGAAAGTGCCCACACTAATGAAATGATTGATAGATGCACCAAAGTATCTTTTTTTTCTTCCTTGGAAGTTCTTTCTATGGGATAGTAGATAGAAAGCTGGACCTGGAGTGAGAAAGACCTGATTCCTAAGGCATTTATTAGCTGTGTGACCCTGAGCAAGTCATTTAACCTCTCTCTCTCTCTCTCTCTCTCTCTCTCTCTCTCTCTCTCTCTCTCTCTCTCTCTCTCTCAGATCTGGTATCATTTTATCATTTATAAAATGGGGAAAATTATAGTACCTGTCTCCCAGAGTTGTTCTGAAGATCAAGTGAGTTAATATGTATAAAGTCCTTTGTGAACCTTAAAGAACTACGTAAGTGCTAGCTGTTATTATTTTATTATTATTATTAATCTCTTTATGTTGTACTGGCTTATCTACCAAAGTACAGAACTTCATTCTTTGATACTGTAATAATTCTTTATATTTGTATAAGGCAGCTTATAAGTGGTACAGTGAATGGAGTGCTGGGTCTGGTGTCAGGAAGCCTCATCTTCTTGAGTTCAAATCCAGCCTCAAACACTTACTGGCTGTGTGACTCTAGGCAAGTCACTTAACCCAGTTTGCCTCTGTTTCCTCATCTGTAAAATGAGCTGGAGAAGGAAATGGCAAACTACTTCAGTATCTTTGCCAAGAAAACCCCAAATGGGGTCACAAAGAGTTGGGCATGACTGAACGATAACAACAAAATTTGCATAAGACTTCCAGTAGTAAACTGTATTAATTCTATTACCTTCACACAACATTTTAAAGACAAATTTAATGTGAGATTTTTCCTTTTCTCCCTACATCAGAGCTTCTCTTCTTTCATCATTCTGTTTAGTGAGTGGGAGGCCATTGTGCGTTATTTGTAACTTACTGATTTCCTCCTTCCTTTTGTGTCCAATGTCCTATTTCCTGCTTGGCTCTCACATTCTATTAACATTTTCTTTTTGAAGTCTCATGCATCTGAATTTAAATAAAAGTGCTTTAAAAATACATAGCTCACTCTCTGACTTTTTTATAAGATGTTCATTTTCTTCCTTTTGACCTTTTGGTATTTTTTTCATGATGATATTTCTCCCCTTTCCACCCCCTGGAGCTTGTTGACACAACAGACAATTGTACTCACTCATTAACCTTGTAAAATTGACTCTGAAACTCTGATTTGAGTAATAAGCTTTCAAAGCTTTTCTACTGGTTTCAACCGTATTAACAACAAGCTACACAAGGTCATCGGTGTGATAGACAGGGGCCCATACTCTGAGATCATCTGAGTTTTAGGTGACAGTACGTCAAAGGGCAGGTAACAAATGGAGCTCCACACTGTTTTCTATCTTATGGAAAGATTCCTTTTCACCATCTAATCCCTCATTTTTATGAAAACTTAAAACATAAAAGTAATTACAGCAATACTTTCTTCCTTTCTTTGGCTTTTGATAGACTTTCCTTGGGAGCCTGTCCTTTCTCCCCATGAGCTGATTTATAATTGTTAGTTATAATCACTTAAGCTGTCTATTGTTGCTCCCCTGCTGATTACCCTAAATTGATATCCCATTAAATTGTGATAAAAATACCCTACACATGTATAAGTGCTACAGTAAGGGTGACTTCAATTTTTAAAGAAAAAAGTTGTTAAACTTTCATAATTCCCATTGGTAATTGAAGGGAAAATGACAGTCCAGTTGGTTAACCTGAATTGCAAGGCTAGGATAAGTCATCCATTTCTGACATTTAATTATTTTGATGTCTTTGCCCTTTGTCTCCTCCCTAAACTTCTTTCTTTTAAGTTAGATTTTGTCGTTAGTGTCAAGGAAATTTGGGGGAGTCTTTTTCCCTGCTCTTTCTCTTTCAACTAAACATAGATTGCTCACTATGACCTCCAAAATGACATTCTCTAACAAGAAATGCTCCTTTCTGGATAAAATGTCCACATTTTCTTTTCTGAGGGCAGAAGAGGAAGAATTGTTTGTATTCTTTTCTCCCTTTCAGCTAACAAATGGAATTGTACTATTAACTTTTCATCTGATATAAACTTCACAAAAGCGTGAATAAAGTGAATATGGGGACCTGAGGAGCCATTAAGTAGGTTTAAATAACACTTGTGATGATTAGTACCTGTGTACTCAACCTTTATGGACCTCAGTTTCCCCATATGTACAGTGAAGCATTTAAACCAGATGTCTTCTGAATTCTTGTCTAGCTCTGGTTCTAAAGACCTGTGATTCTCATAGGAAGATGTTGTCAGTGTTGGGAATGATTCCATGGGAAACTTTTATCCAAAGTAGTAAGATTTTAGAAGGCAATGAGCTACAATGGATTGATCCCAGTACTTAGAGCAGAAAGGCCTAGGTCTGAATCCTGCCTCAGATAGTTATTTACTATGTGACTTTGGGCACATGGATTAACATCTCAGGGCTTTAATTTCTTCTTCTGTAAAATAATCAGGTGGATGTCAGTGACATTTAAGGTAACTTCCAGTTCTAAATCTATGAATCTATCACAGCAAGGGTGCAATGAGTGCTATTTTGCCCATGTAGATTATGTATGTCCACATGAGTCTGTCTAAATATGACTCACAAGGAGGTAAGAATAAAAAGCTCCACATCTCTTCCCATCATGCTTCTCCTAAGGAGATTTTGATTCCTTCCAGGAGGAAATACTGGAGGTTGAAGCCAGAGGATGTGTACTCTTCTCTCCTTGGAGAGTGGAGTTACTAAGTTAGAATTATATATCTCTGTACCTTTAAATATTATTAGGCTAGGGGGTGCAATTTTTAGTTTTAATTTATGACTCTTGGTCACTCTTTCTTAATGGGAAAGGGAGACCCCAAGCTATATATCCAAAGCTTGACTTCCTTCCCACCAAATTCTAGTTTCACAGTGAACACACACAGCAAATAAACACATTTATCCAATCCAATAGGAAAACAGAAATATGAGAAAGTACGTTCACCAGAGGTGGGGAACCTGCATCCTCAAAGCCACATGTGGCCCTCTAGATCTTCAAGGGCAACCCTTTTACTGAATCCAAACTTCACAGAAGAAATTCCCTTAATTAAAGGATTTGTTTTATAAAATTTGGACTCAGTCAAAAGGCCATGTCCAAGGACTGAGAAGGCTACATGTACCTGGAGGCTGCAGGTCCCCCACCCCTGTATCAGATTATATAGGGGAAGACTTTATTACATTTGTAGGATAATACTAAGGAACCAGTGGTCAGAGGGAAATAAAAATGTTTATGTGAGAGAAGAAATGACAGATGGAAGCAGGGCCTTGGAGGAAGCAGGAAGAAGGAGGATTAAGGCAAAGGTATACTGGATCCAGTTTGGAGCAGGCCTCAAAAACTGGCTGTTAAATTCTCAGTGTGAGCATTTCTACCTTGGAAATTGACTAATACTATTAATCAGGGTTGGACTTTTTGTTCATTTGTTTATTTGTTTTATTGTCGAGACTTTTAAAAGTGGCAGAGAAAATTAAATCTAAAAGTGTATCCTGCTTACATTTTTCAAAGAGCTAATTGTAAAATGTTTCCCTTACAGATCCCTGAATCAAGGGTACAAATAAGGGATTTAATAAAGAATGTGAGTATCTTTGTGTTCGAAGTGTACTAGGAGAGGGTATATAATGATGCTGAGGAGTTAAGGAGAATAGCAAAGGAAGTAAGAAATGACAGAACAGATGATCTGGGGTTCACAAATTCTCACTATTAAAACATGCCATATGTTGATAATGCCAGCTAACCCATAGAAACCATAGAATAACATTTGAAAGAGTCATTTATCCACCACCACCTTTCCCTGAGCTTACACAAATATTTTCTGCTCATTTCCTCCTTTCAGTGGACCATGCGAAAGTTCTGAGATGCTGGCTTCTGGCCACATATAACTCATTTCTGAAAATCCCCTAATTATTTTGTTGAACCAAAAGAGCTGATACAGGAGGTAGGATGATGTGGGAGGTAAGATGCCATAGTTAGTGAAAGTAGAGGCAAAGTTGAGACTTCAGTGAAGGACAACACTCCTCTACCCCAAAACAATTGTGGCAGAGGCCACTGTACCCTCCATGGAACATGCACTCAACTGACCTGGCTTATGTTAGAGTCCTTCACTGCCTTTGTCTCTCTTGTGTGTTTTCCTCTTTTAGTAAACAACCTTAGGGATTGTAGCAGCAGCAGTAGAACCTGCTATCTTTTCCTCCCTCCAGGAACTGAGCACGAGGTATGGGAGAGCATCCAAGTAATGGCAGATGTGGGTTGGTGCACAGGGGGAGGCTATGAGAAAGAAGATTACGTTTGGCTGTTTGATTAGACAATATCCAGTAAAAAGTGGGATGTCAAATAGCAAGTTAGAAACCTAGAAAAAACTGATTGTGTTGTAATGAAGCTTGAATATTATAGCCTCTCATATGATTATATTAGTAAATAATAAGTAAGTTGCTGAATTTGGTTATGGCATTGTCTGTATTTATCTTATATTTACCATTGCTTTCTTTGAGTAGAGTACATTACTTCTCTTATATCTGATTCATGTTTGTACATTGGGTACCTTTTTACTCCCCTCCCCCTTTCAGGGGAAACGTTTAGATATTCAAGTTGTAGATATCACTATAAATAGCAACTTACTTTGCAATGTTGATATGGGGATGTAATGAGCCTAATAAATGGAGAATAGGAGCCTGGTACCCTGAGAAGAGTCCAGGATTCCTGCAGCAATAAAGCCAGGTAAACTTCAGTGGCAGAGTACAGGCCAGGAAGTGAATGGTACAGGCCACTATCGCTGGAGGCCTCAGTTAAGATTTTCCTCTGTGCTGGACATGCATCTTCTGCTCTTGAGAAAATAAGTGGTCTAGGAGAGAGTTCATTTAAAAATATTTATTAAGTATCTACTAGGTACAAGGTAAGCTGGTTGGGGAAATAAGGAAAGAGGATTATAAGTACAGATGTGTTGAAGATAGAAACTAGGTTGATGGCAGGGGTAAGAACACCTTTGGAATTCTATGGACCATGGCACAGTGCTTTAGGAAGGGAAGAACATACAATTTTTAAACTGAAAGATCCATTAGAGATAATTTAATACAACTCCTTTATTTAATAGATGCAGAAACTGAACTACAATCCCTTACTTTCCCTCTGAGGGAAATACAGAAAGCTCTGTTTGGCACTCAAAGCCTTTTATCACCCAGTCCCCCTCTACCTTCCCAGTCTTCTTATATTCTCATATAAGCCACCTTAAATCCCAATACGTACTTGTCATTTCAGTGACACTGATCTCCTGATTGTTCCATGAACTAGACACTCTATTTCTCCACTCTAGACGTTTTCTTTGGCTGTCCCCCATGCCTGGAACAATCTCCCTTGTCCACTCCAACTATTGACTTCCCTAGCTTCTATTAAGTCCCAACTAAAATCCCACCTTACACAGAAAACCTTCCCCATCCCCTCTTAATTCTAGTGTCCTCTCTCTTACTTATTTCCTGTTTATTTTGTATATAGCTTACTTTGTATATATTTGTTTGCACTTTGTCTCTCCAATTAGAATGTATGCTCCTTGAGAGCAGGGACTGTCTTTTGTGTCCATTTGCATCCCCAGGACTTAGCACAGTTGCCTGTCACAGAGTAGACACCTAACAAATATTTGCTGATTGATTGATTGAATGAATGAATGATGTATGAGGGTGACCAAAGGAGCAAGTCATATGTTTACAATGGATAGTATATATTTCTCTTTATCTATGTCTGAAAATAAATAAGCTCTACTAAGACTCAGGTCTGTTAATATGTTCCAACTTTTCACTCTTTTTCATCCTTTCTCCAGTCCAAGACACTTTGTTTTTCATTGTAGTAAGTACATGGGCTCACAAAGATCCCATGAAATGAGTGTTTCAACAGTAAATTAGGTTCTATCTGCTACTAGGAAAAGTTATCACAAAACTGTGAAAATTGAATAGACACAGAAGAGATGTAGCCAGAAGAATTGTTTCCTAGCAATGTTACCATAGAAAACGTGTTATTAGGAAATTTTTAGAGATGAAGACTTGATATGCCCTGAGTATTTCTAGCATTTCACTGACCTCTATGGTAGTTACCAAAAGGATAATGTGTAATGTCCATTCCTATCAATTCTTAAGTAAACCTTATTCTACCCCTAGAGATAAAAATACCAATGACCTATTTAATTTATTTTTTGCCTAATTATATTATTATTTTTTTCAGCATTCCATGCCCTTTACTCCCTTTCAATGAGAGGAGAAAACTGTTTCATCATCTATTTTCTAGAACTAAGATTGGTTATTACAATTAATCTCAGTTCAACTGCCTTTTAGTATTATATTCAACTATGTTATTGTATGCTTTGTGTATATTATCATCCTGTTTACTCCACTCTCCTCATTTCAGATGTCCTTTAGTGTTTCTCTAAGATTTGTAGTTCCATGTGAAACAATAATATTCCATGACATGTTTTTGCATGCCACAATTTGCATGTCACAATGGACGCCTAATTGATGGGTACCCACTATTTCCAAAATTTTGCTACCACAAGTTTTGCTACAAGTATTTTAGTTTATATTGAACCCTTCTGCCTACCTGTAATGATCTCCTTGGGGTATATGCGCAGGAAAGGGATTACTAGCTCAAAATTCCAGAAGACTTTAGTAACTTTTCTCACATAATTACAAACTGTTTACCAAGATGACTAGACAAATTCATAACAAATTCCTTACAAAAATATGCATAGTTTAAAAATAACAAATTCTCTCATTCACCATATTCAAAAATTTTTGTCTCTTTCAAAAATGGACAGAATATTTCATCATTGGTCTTCTAGAATCAGTGACAGTCGTTGCATGAATCATAGACCATACAACTCAAAATTGCCCTTCTTAATAGCATTGTTGTTGTTAGTATATAAATTATGGCAGGTTTCTTTTTCATTTAATTCTCCATCAGTTTACAAATGTCTTCAAAATGGTCCATTTTTTGCAATATTGATATTATGGTATAAATTGCTTTTCTGGTTCTCCTTGCACTACTTTGCATTAGTTTATACAAGTCTTTTCATGTTTTTTTTGAAATGATCAATTTCATCATTTCTTATGTGTTGATAACATTCCGTTATATTCACATACCACAATTTGTTCAACCATTCCCCAGTGATGGACATCCCCTTAGTTTTCAGGTTTTTTGCTCCTAAAAATACTCTGTTAACAAATAGTTTTGTACATACAGGGCCTTCTTCCCTTTCCTTGATCTTTTTTTTTTAATCACTTTTTAAAACATCTTATTTTTTCCTGAAATTATAGTTTAAATTTTCAATACATGGCCAATTACTGCCTAACTAATTGTAAGTCATTGTTCAATGAGACTTTTACTTTTACCAAACTTTTTAAAATATGTTCTTCCTTAAACTTTCACTGTGATATCTGTCAATTTTCCAACCAGAATCTACATCCCAAACTTGTGGTCTAGCACAATTGAAAACATCTGAAGGAAATAATGATCCTACCTTGATCATCCTCCCCATCCACACCCAAGGTTGAGACCTGAATTTATTTTTTTATAATATTTGCAGTTTCAGGGATTGCATCTTCTGCACACTAGAATTACTGTTTATCTGTTTATTTGTTTGATTTTGTGAGCTAATTGAGTTTAAGTGACTTGCCCAGGATCACACAGCTAGTAAGTGTGAAGTGTCTGAGACTAGATCTGAACTCATATCTTCCTGACTCCAGGGTCCATGTTCTATCTACTGCACCCTCTACCTGCCCCTGCACATTCAATTTATGAAATTAAATATACCAACATAACCCATGCTTGTTCTTGGTTAAGAAAAAAAAATTGATGGTAAGACTCAATAAATAAAATCCTTACCATCTTCGAAGTCAGACTCTCAGTTACTAATAGGGAAGGATCAGACTGTTCTATTCAAATTCACATACCAGAATTTGTCTACAGAATACTCAAGAGTACATGCTATGAAAAGTTTTAGAATTCCTCCAAAGAGGAACACAAAAGATGGCTACAAGCAATTTAGAGCAACTAGAGAGTAGACTTGTGGTTTTATCCAGGAAACATTCCAGAAGAGGAAAGTCCTTTAAACAATACCCCCTGTATAATTTAGGACCTCAGACAGTTTTCCAGAGTTCAGAGAGGTTAGCAGCCTTGCTCAAGGTCACACAGCCTGAGTGAGTCAATGGAAAGATAGGAACCCAGATCTTCCTGCATGCCATACCGCTTTTCTATGAGCCTATAAACAAATTAAAATCACTGAACTTCTTATTTGAAAGGAGTCTTAGAAGTCATCTTGGCCCAACTCTTCATTTTATAGTAAATTAAGGAACAGTAATGAAATGGGGAAATGACTTTATAAAGGAATAGAAGCCAGGGATGTTCACTCCACTACTCCTTCCAATAGACTTCACTGGTCACAGAAAGCCCAAAAATGGGCACCACTGATCCATATATCATCTGGATACCTGGATATTGACTTAGTTTTGAATTTTATTTTATTGCATTTTTATTTGTTTTGTTAAATATTTTCCAATTACATTTTAATCTTGTTTTTGGCCACGCTCGGGAGTGCTGTGGGCTGCATACTTCTGCATGTTTGATACCTATAGATTGCACTACTGCAGGGCAGATTCATATAAATGAATATTAACAACCCTCAGGAAAAAAAATTACTCCTTTGGTATCCACAAGAATTATTAAGCAATCTCTCCTCCCCTTTTCTTAATTTAATGCCAGGGGGTCTCTATGACATTAAAGAGAATAAAATGGGTGTTAAGAGAACACCGCTCCAGCTTAGCTTCCAGGCAGAAGTTGATTTCTGTGCAAGAAAATAATTTTAAACACATTTTTATTCCCATACCTCCAGTCCACCTGGTATTTACAGTTTCTTTTCAGGGACACAGTAACACTGTGGCTGGATAATATTTTGTAAACTGATGCCACTAGCCATATTTCATACAGTGTTTCTTGTACATTATAAGAGCAGAACTTGTATTACCAGAGTCTTTGGCAGGTATTGATCTAGACTATACTAGACCAGGGGTGCAGAAACTGTGGCCTTGAGGCCACTTATGACTCTTGAGGTCCTCAAGCATGATGAAAGGGCTGTGCTTGAGGACCTAGAGGGCCACAGGTGACCTCAAGGTTTCAGGTTTCCCACACATGCACTAGATCATTCTAGAGACCGAGTTTCTGTCTTTCCTGCTGTTTTTAAGTTTGCATTGATCTTAAAAGGGAAAAAAACTCAAGGAATCCCTTGGGTTGAAAGGATTGTAACAACTAGAATCCCATCATATAGATCATCAGCTCACCTTTAAGTCATCCTGACATAGGTAGAAAAATAAGAGAATTAAGTAATTGAGCAATTAAGATTGCAAGTAGAGATCTGTCATTGAAAGTGACTTAATCCCTTTATTACTGAATATTATAGGAATAATAACAGCTCCTATAAAATGGAAAATACAAACTCAGATGTATTTTATTTACTTATTTCCTTATTTCCTTCTCTATAGTTATATTCATCATATGTTTTAGTCCCCCTGACTCAGAAGGAAATGGAAAATAGAGAAAAAAAGGGTCTTATAGTTTGACATTTTCTTACAGATCTGCTTCTTTTTTATCTATTTTTCTTTTTCAGGCACATAAGATTCTTGCAGGAATTAAGTCTTAGAAGTTAATTTATTGAACCCAGTTGAAGCAGCTATGTTTTAAAATGGAATTTTGGGTGATATTTAAAAATCAAGGTAATTCATTTAACATGGCAGGTCAGGGAATCCAAAGACAAATTACAATCTCAGACAACACAAACAAAGAAGAGGAGGGGGTTGGTCCCTTTATCCTCTGTCCTGGTCAGATCACATTTAGAGTGCCTGTTGCAGTTTGGGACTCCAAAAATGGTACTAAAATGGCAAGCTAAAGATTGCCCAAAGTAAGGGTAAGAACTAGACTTCAAACCAAGTCACATGATAAACAATTAAAGCACCTGGGGATAATTAACCTGGAGAAGAAATAACACACTGGAATATGATAGCTGTATTTAAGTATTTGAAGTTTTGCTATCTGGATGATAGATTAATTAGACGTACTCTGTGTGTCTCCAGAAGGTAACACTACAATCAAAGAATAAAAGTTATGGGAAGAAAATTTTGACATCACATAAGAAAGAATTTCTTATCAATTAAAGCAGTCTAAAAATGGAATGGGATGCCTTTTGAGATGATGAATGTCTTTAGTGTTGTTCAAATAAGATACTGGCTGAGCATTTTTTGGTATTGTCCTAAAATGGATTCTTTCTTAGAGGGTGAAATAATATCTAATATCCTTAAAATCCTTCCACAATCTTAAAATTCCGATTCTATTATTATTTCTTGAATCTGAACAAGAAAAAAATTCTAACATTGTGAAGTTCCATTCCAACTGGATCACAAGTTTAGACCTGGAAAGGTCCTTAAAAATCTTCTAGTCCAACTCCTTCAATTTGCAAATGAGGAAATTGAGTCCTAGATAGTTTAGAGACACCTTTCCTAAGGTCACCCAAAAAACAAGTGACAAAATGGTGTTTCAAACCCAGATCCTCTCACTCTGAATCCAGTGTTACTTCCATGGTTCTACACTAATTGGGTTTTGGTTATTTTAGGCTTTACTGTATGAGATGAAAATAAGACCATTGAGGTCTACAGACCTGATTTGTTGAGCAGAACACATGCAATGTAAGATTTCATTTTCTCTTCATACTTAAAATAGAAAATTATTTGGTGTGTCTTCATTTTTTAAAATCTCATCTTTAGTTCACTGCAAGGCCTGAGTCTTTAGTGATAAATGTATGAATACTATACACATATGGCTTTCACTTCAATGGAAAAGGCAGAAGGTATAACTCATACTCCAACCCCAAAGCTAGGAAGAAAGAGACAAGATCTTTAAAGTTTGAGAGCTAATTGGGAGTGCACTACTTTGATTACACACATCAATAAATGTGGGACCTGTGATAACTTTAAAATAACTTGATTTATTTCCTTGAATACTGATCAGTATTGCACATATTCCATGGTAAACATGACAGCATTATAGATGCAGTCTTAATTATATTTATTAAATTATTTTGGAGAAGGGAGACATAAATGAAACAAAATGACTGGTCATTTCAATAAATTTAGTTTAAAAATAGCATCAGTCAATTATAGTCAAATTATTCAAATTCAGTGAAAGTATAGTTAGACCATTGACTTGAGCTCACATAAACAAATTGAACTTTTGAATGGATTCAGCTGACCCATCAAAACAAGTATTTATTAATCACTTATTTAGTCCCCGTTGACCACCTTGCTGCTTCTCATGCAAGAGGCCCCATCTCCCAGCATAGTGCACTTTCACTGGCTGCCTACATGCCTAGAACTCTTCCCCTCCTCATTTCCATCCCCTATCTTCTCAGGCATTCTTCAAATCTCAGGCAACATTCCCCTTATACAAGAAGCCTTTTGCTGTCTTCCTTTGTGCCTTCCCTTTACAATTATCTCCAACTGATCTTTTACATCTTTTTTTTTTTTTCACTTAGTTATTTGCATGTTATCTCCCCGGTAAATTACAAGCTCCTTAAGAGCACCGACTACTGTTTTTTACCTTTCTTTGTCTTCCCAGAACTTAGCATGGTGCCTGGCACGTAGTAGGTACTTAATAATTGTTCATTGACTTGACTTTGGCCCCAAGAAGCTTATGTTCTAATGGGAGAGTATAAGACATTGGACCTGACTCACTTTGGCTCCCCTGGTAACTTAGGATCAAAACTGGATTGAAAAACAATCCTTGCAATCTATTTAATTATTAACAAAAGCCATAGCAGAGGAAAGACATTCAAGTAATGATTCAATTGAACACAACTTCCCAATGTTGTTCATGGTGATATTCAAAGGTTTAAAGCCTCAGTGAGTGCCTCCAGCCTCTCAGGTCCTGGCTCTTTTGTATCTAAGTGGATATGTAAGTAGGCCTCCATTCTCGAAGAGAATCAAATGTCAAGGACAGTTTTAATGCCTTCTAAGGAAAATAAAGAGAAGAGAAGAGAGAAGAAGAAAGAATAGGAGAGGGGAGGGGAGAAGAAGGGAGGAGTAGGGAAGAAAAGAAAAGAAAAAAGAAAAGAAAAGAAGACTAATTTTCATAGAGAAGTGCTTAGGACTTTGCTCCCACCAAATCATACCCCTTGATGGTTAGGTCTTTAGGGTCTTCTAGAGGACATTCTCCCACTTAAATGACTTTAGGGCTATTACTGGAAAGCTCGGACTTGAGGATTCAAGAAGTCCAACATAGGAAACACTGATAGGGGAAAAGAAAAAACAGAAGAGAAAGACAATAAAAACAAAACAAACAATATTATAACCTCAAGAGAGAATAACTGAATATGGGAGAACAAAGAACAGACATTCCTTGGGCCTACTGCTTGGGAAGGATTGAGTTCTGGACCATCTGGTTCATGTGTCTTTGCAGCTGACAATGGGTTTTTCAATGTACAGACATGATTGTGAACAGAAGTAGTACCAGGAAGACTAGGGTTGCTTTCTGCAGAATTGCTGATCTCCATCGAAAGTCAGAGAGAATTGCCTTGTATCACCACTAACTTCCTGTTCCCTGGCCTAATTTTGAAGACCTTCCAATCACTGAGAGCCCCATGGGAGAAATGGCAAATCTTTGCCTGTGCATTGGAGGCCCCCAAGGGACTTTTCCCTTTCTTCTATAGGGGCTGAGTAGATACCATCATGTATTCCTTGTTACCATAAAGGGAGCTATCTCCCAACAATTCCACCCTTTGGTCTTCCAAACCAGCCTGGAGAGATGGAGGCCAGTGACCACTGTGTGTTGTGCTAGAAACAATGTGGAGGGGCCAATCAGCCAAGATTTTAGTAAGCAATGAGTTATAGATAGTTTGGTTTTACCAATTCCCCCTGTTATGGAGCCCACATCTCTGACTACTTAGATACTGCTCTACTAATATCTCTAGAAACATTTCTGATACTCAGCTGCCCCTACTGCTGGGGATCAACTGTTGCCCACTGTTGCAGCTACCACTGCCTCTATGTCTGCTGCTGCCACCATACCCATTTCCTCTGCTATCGGCAACAGTCCAACATTCATTTCCACTGCCAGTGAGTCTCTATCAACTGCCTACTAAGATGGCTGACTGCCCCCCTCTGCTAGAGTCAAGTGGTAGAAACTAGCATGGTAGATAGAGTGCTGGCCTTGGAATCAAGAAGACCCAAGTTCAATTTCAACCTCAAGTACTTATTAGCAGTCAGATCCTAGCAAGTCACTTTGTCCCTGTCTAACTCAATTTCCTTATCAATAAAACAGAGAGAATAATAGCACTTTCCTCTCAAGGTGAGATATTTTAAAAGTGCTTTGCAAACCTTAAAACATCAAGAAATGCTAGTTGTTATTTTTGGTGTTATTAGCATTATTACAATTATTGTTGTTCCAGGCACTGAGCACTGTTATGGATACTCCCCTTGATCTTCAGTGCCAGAAGAAACACCAATATTGGGGTCTGATTCTGTTTCAGTTTCATGATGTGTTGTGATGGAACTGCCTCAAAGAATTCAGAATCACACTTCCTCTGATCCAAGTATAGGCATTGATTGAGATTGATGCTTCTCATGAAGTGGGCTAAGTGCCAAGAGGGACCAGTAACTTCAGACAAAGCAAGATGGATATTTTTAGGGTAAAGATGCAATTCCATAACAGAAATTATGAATATTAGAAAGGCAAGAGGGGTTTGTTAAGGGATTAGGTAATAAGGGAGAGATCTCAGCTTCAGTGAAACTATGCATGGAATTACCCACAATGCATATAGAAAAACCTATTGGGAAGGGTATGTATGTATAATAATGATAGTATAATAAACCTCTCCACATCATAAGTTTACTCTAGGCCAATTCTTTACTATTAGTGCACAGGTACCTACTTAGGGAAAGTCCCTTCTATTGTTTTGGGGTCTGCATCCTGTTTGAGCATCCTGGTGGCACTGTTTTCTGATTGGCTGAGTATTGTGGTCCCATCTGAAACTAGATGATGTGGTTGTGGTTGAGTGCACGGACACACCTCCTCTTTCTGTGGGAAATAGGAGGCATGGGTCTGCGGGCAGTAGCTAGCTAGAGGCAGTGGATTGGCTGGGATCCCATCATGTGAACACACCTTCTGTTTCTGTGAGAAATATGAGTTCATGGATACATCTGTTGTTCTAGTGATCAGTGAGTCATATATGAAGAAATTAGGATATTGAGTTGGGGGGATGGTGAGTGGCTAGGTAGGTGCAGTGTACCTGCTGTTCAGTGTTGCCTATAAGGAAAATAGAATATTGGAGCTGGGGGCAGTTTTATTAGGATTCCATCAATTCTGTTCCCCTATGACGGTGAGCACCACCCCTTTATGCTGGGGCTTAATTCTTCTTCCCTACGCCAATTCATCAATATCCATTTCCCTATGCTAGGGCCCAACTCTGCCCCCCCATGCTGGAACAAATGTTTGCCTAGGCATGACTGACTCCTGTTCTAAGGCAGAGAACCACAGACCTTTACCCTCACTGACCCTTTGTACTGGGGCAATAGTGCTGTGTGTGAAGTTATTGATACTTCTATTACTGCTCTGTACCCACTCTGCTCAGTTCCTAACCACCAGCTACACTGCCTTAAGCTGAAGCTAGGGCAGAAAAAAACATCATGTTCAATGCCACTGCTGGTATTTGAGCTCTACTATTTTCTAATGGGATAAACATTGCCGTCTTATGTTCAACCCTTACTGTACCCTGCTGTGCTCAGGCAGAGAATTATCATGGGTCTGTGCTACCACTGTCCCCCTATTCTAGGCAGAAATTCTGAGAGGCTGCTACTGAAGGGTCATGACTCTACCTCCGCCAGCCTCCTTTCCCTGAGATTGGGCCCAGTTGCTGTAGGCCACAGTATCCCTTACCCCATCTGTTCCACCATAGCCTCCGAGGTTAATAATCACCACACAGGCAACTACATGATTTTCTGGCCAGTCACCCCAAAATCTTAGTCCTGTCAGTGGACAATACAGGAAATTCTTCCTCCCACCAGTGAACACCCACTGGGGGACTCAGGAACATCTAACATCTAGAACTTTTGAGGTCAGATTAGGAATGTCCAGTTCAGTATCAGTACCCATCCCCTGTGCTCAGCAGAAAAGACACAAAGCAGAAACAAAAAGACCAACATCAGAGATTTCTCTGGATTACTGTATGTGCTCTGTCTTCCACCAATAAGCAGAGGTCATCTCTTCCAGGACTGAGCTTTGCTGGGTATCCTCACTTAAAGTGGAAAGGGGAACTAGGAAAGGGTGTTACAGTTCACAAGCAATAGTTTGGGATTGAGAGGGGAAGCAGTTTCTCTTTTTAAACTTTTTAGAAACTTATACAGCCCTTCCTGTCCTTAACAAATCAGCACGTGTCCAACTGGCACATTTTGTTCATATTCTTAATTCTTGAGCAGTCTCTGAAATCTTGGGGGGAATTAAGCATTGTCCTTTCAAGTACCTTGTACCAAAGAATTCCAAAATGGCCTGTTGCACAATTCTAGTTACCTTATATAATGTTTCAAACAATTTTTTCATCGTAGTTGTTTTTTTAAAAAATCTAAAAAATTTCTGGAATATGCCTTGATTTGCATTCCCTCACAGTTTGGCATCTCTTATGCAGAGCAACTAGGTGGTATGGTGGATATAGTGCTTAACCTGGAGTCAGGAAGATCTGAGTTAAAATCCAGTATCAGACACTTACTAACTGTGTAACCATGGAGAAATCACTTAACCTCTATTTGTCTCAGTCTATTCATCTGTATAATGGAGCTAACAATAGCACCTACCTTTCAGGGTTGTTGTGAAGATCAGATGTGATTATAATTGTAAAGCACTTAGCACAGTGTCTAACACATAGTTAGCTCTATATAAATGTTAGCTATTATTATCATGCCATTCCTCAACTGGGTAGCTGTCCACATATAATTATTGGTTGGTTGGCTGTTGTCCTTCGTTTTTGAAAAGGACCAAAATGACATTGCCATAATAAAGTGAAGTTTCATTGTGTCCAAATGTGGCTGATCAGACCAGTATGAGCTTGGAATGCTCTACTGCATATTGGGCACAGATAGTCCATGTGAACATTTGGAGTGGTTACTCCAAATTTGCGCATCCTACATTTACTTTGCAGTGTTTCAATTCTGCTTTGCTCATAGAACACAGCACCTTCTCTGATGTGGGCACATCATGCTGAGTGGTCCTGTGCCAGTGTCTCCCATGTCACACAATCAATACCAAAGTTCTTGAGAAAGACCTTGAGAGTGTCCTTGTATTGCTTCTTCTGGCCACCATGTGATCACCTGCCCCATGTCACTTCTTCATAAAATAATCTTTTGGGCGAGTACATTTTGCATTCAGTAGCCAGCCCATTGGAGGTGTGCTCTCTGAAGCATAGTTTGAATGCTTGGCAGTTCAGCTCGAGCAAGGACTTCAATGTCTGGTATGTTAGTCTGCCAAGTGATCCTCAGAATCTTCCTAAGACAGTTCAAATGGAAGCGATTCAGTTTCGTGGCATAGCACTGGTAGACTGCCCTTGTTTCACAAGCATTTAACAATGAGGTCAGCACAATGGCTCTGTAGACCTTCAGTTTGGTAGTCAGTCTAATACCTCTTCTCTCCCAAACTTTTCTTCGGAGCCTCCCAAACACTGAGCTAGCTCTAGAAATGCGTGTGTCAACCTCATTGTCAATGTGTACATCCCTGGAAAGTACACTACCAAGGTAAATGAACTTATCCATAGCATTCAAAATTTTAAAGCTAAGAATTTAGTCATTCTCAAAAAGCCATTTGACATCAGAGTCCTTTCCCAGCAAAGTCCAAAGGACAAAAGCTTATGATTCTTATGAAACTATATTAAACTTATTAAACTTGCTTTAAGGATGACTGTCTTACAACTAGGAAGGGCCTTCTCTTAGGAGGTTTTCCTGAGGCAAATTGATGGTGATGATTAGCAATGAAAAGACGAATTGGGTCCCAGCCTGGGTAGAGTCCATAGCTTTCTCCTGCATTTGTCCTCTTCTACTGGGGGAAGACGTAACTTTCAATTCTCAAAATTCAGGACCTCCCAATTGATTTGAAGGCAAACTGAGTTCTGAGGAAATTCTATATTAGAACTGAGAGGAGACTTCAATTACCAGGCTGGAAATCTCAGATACAGCTGGTGGGTCTAAAAATACCATGATTACCTTTAAGGTACAGCAGATACATGCATACATATGTACATACATACATATATGCATACATTCATATATAGAAATATTTATTCATGTATATATGTATATTTCTTTTATACACATTTGTATGTATGTAAATATACATGTGTACACACACACACACACACACACACACACAGTTATAGATAGTTTATATTTGAGTTCCAAACTATTTCCTATCCTCCCTCCCAATCTCACACTAGAGAAGGGCAACATTTGACACACAGAGAGAGACAGAAGCAAAGACAGAGAGACAGACAGAGATAGTGTGCCTGTTTTTCCTCACTATCCTTCTCTCAGTCTCTCTGTCTCTGTCTCTCTCTGTCTCTGTCTCTCTGTCTCTCAGTCTCTGTCATACTTTGTCTCTGTCTCTCTGTCTTTGTCTCTCTGTCTCTCTCTCTGTCTCTCTGTCTCTGTCTCTCTCTGCCAATGTCTCCCTATCCACACACCCTTCTGAAAGCCATGCCCTTATCCTATCTCCTCACCCTCCTATTTCTCTGTAAGACTTTTATACCCTCCTAAATTTGTTATTCCCTCTTTAACTGTGTTCCTATAAAAATAAGGTTCCCACACTACCATCTCCCCACCCAATACCTCCCACCTCCCCCCTGCCCCACCCCCATGTTAACAGTTCTTCATTCGTGCCTCTTTTGTATGAGATAATTTGCTCCATTTTACTTCTCCCTACCCAATTTTCGTTTTTAGGGTCATTCCATCATAGTATCATAGCAGGGCAGCTAGGTGGCACAATGGATAGACAGAGTGTCAGGAAGACTCATTTTCCTAAGTTCAAATCTGGCCTCAGACACTTACTAGGTATGTGACCCTCAGCACGGCATTTAATTCTGTGTACCTCAGTTTCCTTCTCTATAAAATGAGAGAGAAAGAAACAACAAACCCCTTCAGTATCTTTGCCAAGAAAATCTTAAGTGGGCTCATGAAGAGTCAGACATGATTGAAAAATAATTGAACAAATTTTGGGGAGGGAGGTAGTAGGGCTAATGAGGAGGTAAGGGGGAAAGGCATCCTACAAAAGGTTATTCCTGATTTGAGTCTGGAAGGAAAATAGATATTCCAAGAGATGGATATGAGGAAGAAATTGTCTTTGTAACCCATCGTTTTACCATTCTGGACACACTCTTCGTTAGCAAACATCAGTATGATGGGAGTTCCAGTGCCATCAGATAATAAAACATCTTCCTGGACTCAGTGCAGTAACTTAAACCTAGGGACAGATTCTAATGGAACAGCAGGATGTTATAGTAACATACCCCCAAGAGCCAATGTGGAATTGAGTCCTTCTTCATTGGTCAGCTGAGTCTTGCCCTGCACAAATTTCCTTGGATATTGTGAGTTGTGTGATGACAGCATTCACTGAAGTTCCCTGGAACAGCAGATGTCAGTGTTGGTCCACATATACTGACAATGCTGGCTAGCTTCAAACTAACCCAGTTTAATGAAGAGCAAGAAATGTCTGTACAGAAAACAAGTGAAAAAAAGATTCTTGGCTGCAACCATGTGCAAACAGCAGAATTCTTCCTTTTAAAAAAAGTTACATAATCGTCACATTCTCCTTCCTTCCAAAATTAAGGAGGTGAATTTTCTCTGCAGTTAAAAAAAAAGTCCTGAAAAGTCACAACAGCAGTAATGCTGGCTTGATCTCAGTAATGTAACAGTCACATTAGGAGATGTATAAGGAAAATTTGATTCTCAAGATGTATTACAATTTGATCACATCAGATGCCAGTAAAGAATCATCAAGCTAATATTTCTCGGTGGTGCCAAGGGAACACTGAGACCCTTCTCTCCTCATCTGGAACTCCCATGGAACATGCAGTTTAGGATTAATGGACAGAGAACTGGCCATAATTACTTTGGGAACTGGCTCTCTATCAAGATATACACTTAATTTATTTTTGCAGTATACCCTGCTCAAAATATTAGTGAACATCTTCATCATCCTTTAATGTGGCAGAAAGATAACCCTATTTTCTTGAAGTCTAATCCAGTGAAATAAAAACTGATAAGTCCTACCAAGTTAAGCGGGTGTTGAATAAGGCTCAGGCATGGATTTCTCCATTACTACCCAGAAACCTCGTCTGGAATTCACAATTTAGAAGTACTCTTTATCCTTGAGGCCCTTCCCAGAACCTCCATCTAAAGCAGATGCCCAGGCTAGCCATCTCCTTATTTCCCAATATGCTGTTCTCCAGACTTCTCCATCATGCCCCATTCTAGGGGTTAACTGACTTACCTAAACTCCATTTCCCTTTTCAGGTCCCTTTATATATTGTCTTCCCCCACTTGAATATAAGCTTCCTGAGGGCAGGGACTGACTTTTTGCTCAAATTCATATTCTCAGCACTTAACAGAGTGTCTAAAACATAATCAGTGCTCAATACTTGTTGAATACTGACTGCTCTCTGAGGTATGACAAGGCTTATCACCAGAAGTCTGGGTAATGGTTAATGATATACTTTTTCAATCACATTAATTCGTGAAGAACATCTACTATGGAATGGAAAAGTTGTAATATGCATCTGTGAATTACAGATTTAAGAGTTCAAAGAGAACCTTAAAGATCATCAAGGCCAACCCTCTTACTTAAAAATGAAGAAAATTAGACTCAGAATAGTTTTCATTTGCTCAAAGTCCTTCAGGTAGTAAGTAACAGAGCTCGGATCCAAACCCAAATCCCCAGATTCGAAATCCTGTACTCTGTGCTACAATATCAAGACCAGGAAAGGCATGGGTTCTTGAAATAGTAAGGTACTAAAAGATATGTTGTTTCAGTCATATGCAATTCTCCCTGACCTCATTTGAGGTTTTCTAGGCAAATATACTGGAATGGTTTGCCCTTTCCTTCTCTATCTCATTTTATCAATGAAGAAACTGAGTTAAATGACTTGCTCAAGGTCACACATCTAGTAAATGTCTGAGGCCAGATTTGAACTCAGGGTGATGAGTCCTTTTTCCTGCAGTCCTGGCACTCTATCCACTGCACCACCTGCTACCCCAATAAATACATAAAATAGCTCAATATTAGAAGCAGATTTGCTACAGCTGGCATTTCTCTTTGACCTTACTCAGTATGCTATTTAAAAAACAAACTAAATTACTGATAGGCAGAACCATAACACAAATTTTTGCACCTGGGCCAAGTTCCACACTCTGTGCCCAGGACAAGGGTTATAAAACTTACTTTTACTAGATTCAGTCTGCCATCTAATAACTCCCAATTTTACCTAATTATTCTAACTAGGTGCTAAGGGGTTTTCTTTTTTCATCACTGCTGAAGAAATCCAAGTCCTATCAGTACCCTTAAACTTTACGTCCTCCAAATACGGCAAAATTCAGGTGCCCCACCCTACTTGTGGCTCTGGTTTATAAGTGCCTAGAATTCAGAACTAGGCAGGACTTTAGAGATAATCTTGTCTAGTCATTCTCAAACTTTTTCTTCGTTACGCTCTTAAAAATTTTTGAGGACCCCAAAGAGTCTTTCTTTATGTAGGTTATAGCTATTGCTAATTACTACATAGAAAATAACATGCTGTAGTACTATTATGACAACAGTTTTCATCTCATTGGCTTCCTCAAAAGACTTCACTTGAATAACTGCTGATGTAGCCTGACCCTCATTTCATAGATAAGGAAAGAAATAGCACTAGCTTTTTTTATATTCATTGATTACTCACTCTGAAGTGCTTACGGTAATGAAATCACAACCTAGTCCAAGCAGGGGAGGGGGAAAATATTAAAGAATCACTTAATCTGAGTAATCACTCATTCCCAGGGTTCCTCACCCTACATCTCTTGACATACTATATACAAGGGATTACAAATTTAGAGAAAAGGGAACTGAGGCACAGAAAAATAAACTGACTTGCCTAGCATCACACAGCTAAGAGAGGAAGTCTTCAGTGGAATTTCTGACTCGAAGTCCACTACATCATGTTGCTTTTTAACGTACTATGCTGCAACTTAACATTCTTCAGATGTCTTGTTTCATCCTCCATCAGTTACCAGAAGAAATAATAGCTCAGTGATATATTTGGACCAGTTCCTTAAATGACTCAAATCATGGATAAACTTTCAGCCTAATTCTCCTTAATATACTGTCTAGAGGTCAAAGCTCATCAAGTATAACACCCAGATCCACACCTACTCATCCTCTGCCTCTCCTCAAAAGGAGAAGAGGGAATTATGGGAAAAAGTCCAGGGGTCTCCTCCTTAAAGGAGGGGAGGAAGAAGAAGAGGAGAAAAGAATGTGCCCTGCTCTAGAGATGGGTATTCCTGGATGGGATGCTGAATCCACCACCACCACCCTCCCCTACACGCACCCCTTCCCTCAGGCCCCCAGGCAGTAGAAGAAGAAAGAGTATTGGGAGTATTCTTCTTAGTGAACTTTGGGCCTTCCTTGAAGCAGCTCAAGAGACATGATGACCCAGCTTTTCAAGTGCTGGCCAACTGACACTCAGTCAGAGCTATCTTTCAAAGAGAAGCTGCTGTAGCTTTGCCCAAGACCAAGAGAACTACATCAAAGAAAGTTTCCTATTTTCTGACCATATAGCAAGGCTTATGTCTAGAACTCTCCTTCATTACAAAAAGAAATAACTAATCCTACTTTCTTTCGTTTAAAAATATATTTCCACTATGATTTTTTATTTGCCTGAAGCTCCTATTTTTGTGGAATAGAATGGTAACCAAGGCCAGAACACACAGAATTTGGTGCATTGTGCCAACATTCAGCTGTTACTTAGCATCTGCTGTGTCAGGGTGGTTGCACAGGATGCAGAGAATGGTATGAGAGAGAGGTGGATGGATCTAGAGCTGGAAGGGACCCCAGAGGTCATCTGGTGCAATCCCCTCATTTTACAGATGAGGAAACTGAGGCCCAGGGCAGGAAAGGGAATTTATGCAAAATCACACAAGTAATAAACTTCAGAGGAAGGACTTGGACCCAGGTCTAGTGTTCTTTGTGCTAGAACTATTCTCTGCCTTTAAATCTTCCCTTCAAATGTGGTTGAGGGATAAGATTCATATAGGTCAAAAAGCTTAGCAAACAGTACAAAAGTGCTCTCTGAGGTCTCTTCTGGTATTAAATCTATGATCTTGTCATTGTGTTAAATTCTGTGATTCAGACTAGGATTGTTTTACATTAGTGTATTCTACAGGGTGACAGACTAGATGACCTCTAATGTTTTCCACTATGCCCCTTAAAAATCCTATGATTCTATGAATCCTGTCTTGGGTATCCTATGGTTGCTGAGCCTTTTTTTTAATTTTATTTATTTTATTTTTAACTTATGAAAAAACAAGCATTTCCATAACTTATAGAATTTTTTTAAATGATGGCTACCTATGAAACTGCAAATTTATTATGTAGGACTTCCTACTCTTTTTAAATATGTAATGAAGTTATCATGTAACTTTTTTCTTTTTTTCTTCTCTCCGTTCCACACCCCTGGTCTAGAGATGACTACCATTAGATACAAATGTGTGTGTGTGTGTGTGTGTGTGTGTGTGTGTGTGTGTACAAAATCATTCTATACATACTTCTATTTATCAGTTTTTTCCTCTGGTTGCAGACAGTGTCTTCCTTCATAGGTCGTTTGTAGTTAGTCTGGGTATTTATAATAGCCAAAACGACAGTCACTTAAAGTTGTTCTTTAAATAATATCGGTGTTACCATGTACAACGATCTCTGGACACCATTCACTTCATCATCCTTCATTCTCTAAGAGGACCAATGACATCAGGAGGGTGACTTCTTGACCCGCATGGAAATTGGATTGAAGTGAGACAGAGCTGCCCAGTCATCAGCCTCACTACTTATATGACTGTGTCACTTATTCAGTCAATCAATCAGTGTGCAAGTGTCAGGCAGTATGCTTAGTGCTGAGAATAAAAAGATAGAAATTCCATAACCACTGCTTACATTCTACCCTTGAAATTCCCCTGAACTTGTATCTTCCTCTGTAAAAAGGAGACAATAATAATATACTACTGACCTTAAAGTGTTGTTGGGAGGAAATGCTTTACATAGTAAAGGATAGGGATACTAGTGAAGACTGGACTAGTGATTGCATTGGTATCCCAGGTGCACCAATTCCCTCTACCACCACAATTTTGCAAAATTGGTCAAGGTCTTTTAGCAAGCATGAATCAGACATGGGACTGCATCCAGGTCTTGATTTCAAGGATTGTTCCCTATGATATATCCCCTTTACTTGTTATTCATTACTGTCACAAGGAGGCACTGTTCCACAGTTTTACATTTGGCCTATCTTGTTGACAGGACCAGAAATTATCCACCAGCTCCTTTGCCTAGGTTTGCATACAGAAGGTCATCATGAAGCTGCAATTCTATTTTGGCGTGTGGCTCCAGTGTTTCCCTTAAGACAATGGTACTCCAAAGGAAAGGCATATGAAATGAAACTGGAAGCATATCTCAATGGATCAAAGACTATAAAACCAAAGATTTTAGGAGAATTGCACACTGTAACTATCCATGTAAAAGACTTTTCTAAATCACCAATGAAGAATGAAATGTTCCTCAAAACAATGCTGAGGTTTAGCCTCCAATATAGCAACTTGAGAAAAGTGACGAAAGAAAGGCAAGTGAATGAACATTTTAATAGTACCTACCATGTGCCAAGAACTCTACTAAATACTTCACCAATATTATTTTAATTGATACTCATTACAATCTGATGAGGTGGGTGTTGTTATTATCATCCCTATTTTACAGATGAGAAAGCTGAAGTAGATAGAGATTAAGTGATTTGTCCAATGTTACACAGCTAGTCCGTATCTGAAGGCCAAATTTGAACTCGCGTTCCTACTTATCTATTCCACTATGTTCTCTTTTCACTGCACCTAGCTACCAGAAAAAAGGATTAGAACAATGAATGTTGAAAGGAACTGGAAGCCTTCCCAATAAGACTAGGAGTGAAACAGATGCCCAGTATCATCCCTATTAGTTAATACTGTAAGAGACATTCTAGTTATAGCAATAAAAGAAGAAAAAGAAATTGAAAGAGGAAACAAACTATCAATGTTTGCAGCTAAATCAACTAAAAAGCTACTTGAAATAATTAATAACTTTAGCAAAATGGAAAGATATAAAATAAACCCACATAAATCATCAGCATTTCTATAGACTGCCAACTAAGTCCAGGAGTAAGAAAAAGAAAAATTCCATTTAAAAGAACTATAGACAATATAAAATACTGGGGAGTCTATTCAGACAAATCCAGCAACTATATGAACACAATTACAAGAAATTTTTCACACAAATAAAGTCAGATCTAAACAACTGGAAAAATATTAATTGTTCATGGGAAGGCTGAACCAATATTATAAAAATAATAATTCTATCTAAATTAATTTATTTTTTCAGTTCCATACTAATCAAACTACTAAAAACTTACTTTATAGAGGTAGAAAAAATAATAACAAAGTTCATCTAAAAGAACAACAGATCAAATACATCAAGGGAATAGATGGGGAAAAAAAATGTCAAGAAGCATGGCATAGGCATCCCAGATCTCAAACTGTATTAGAAAGTGTAAGTATCAAAGAATCTGATATTGACTAAGAAACAGAGTGGTGGATCAGTGGAATAGATAAGGTACATAATACAGTGTAGTAAATGATCATAATAATCTAGGTTTTGATAAATGCAAACATCCAACCTTTTATGACAAGAATTCACTATTTGACAAAAATTGCTGAAACTAGGTATAGACTAACATCTCATACCATATACCGAGGTGTGGTCCATATGAGCACACATGATGATACCAAAATCAAGTTAGGGGAGCAGAAAATAGTTTACCTGTCATCAACGAATAAAGGAAGAATTTATGACCAAATGAATCATTTTAATTTCATTAAATTAAAAAGATTTTGTACAAACAAATCAATGTAGCCAAGACCAGAAAGAAAGGCAGAAAACAAGGAAAAAAATTTACAAATTTCCCTGAGAAAGGCTTCATTTCTCAAATATATATGTAACTGAGTCATGTTTATAAGAAATATGGGTCATTCCCAATAAATAATGAATAGATGGTTAAAGGATATGAGAAGGTAACTTTCAGGTGAAAAAATCAAAGCTATCTATACTTACATGAAAAAAAATGCTTCATAGCACTATTGAATAGAGAAATGCAAATTAATGCAACTCTGAAGTACCACTTTATCCCTATCAGATTGACAGAAAAAGAAAACAACAAATATTAGAGGGGATTTGGGAAAATTGGGGCACTAATGCACTATTGGGAGAATTGCAAACTGATTCAAACATCCTGGAGAACAATTTGTAACTATACCTAATGGGCTACAAAACTATGCATACTTTGACCCAGTAATATCACTACTAGCTCAGTATCCCAAAGAGATTTTTAAAAAAGGAAAAGGACCTGTATGTACAGAAATATGTATGGCTGTTTCTTATTTTGTGTTGGCAAAGAATTGGAAATTGAGGATGCCCATCAACTGGGGAATGACTGAACAAGTAGCAGTATATGATTGTGATAGAGCATTATTGTGTTGTATGTTGAGGTGGAATGGTGTCAGGAAAACATGACAAGATCTATATGAATTGACGCAAAGTGAAGTGACAAGAAGTGGGAGATCATTGTTCACAGTAACAGCAACGTTGTAATGTTGATCAACTGTGAATGACTTAGCTATTCTCAGCAAACTGTGATTTAAGATAATTCCAAAGGACTTGGGCTGAAAAATGTAATCTACCTCCAGAGAAAGAACTGATGGAGTCTGAATGCAGATCGAAGCATACTATTTTTTTAAAATTTCTTTATGATCCTTCTTTGTTTTGTTTCTTGTCTTTTACAACTTGACTAAAATGGAAATATACTTTGCATAACTACAAATTATATCAAATTGATTGCCTTCTCAAGGAAGAAAGGAGGGGAGGGTTCAATTTTTAAAATAAACATTAACTTTAAAATTTACATTTTAAAAATGTAATTAAATGTAATTAAATTTTAAATTTAAAATAAGTGTAAAGTGTTTTACATATAATCAAAAAAATAAAATATTTAAACATATACCTACATGTATGTACATACACACATGTGTGTATGTGTGTAGTTGGAAGGTTTGTGGATAGACAAGCACACCAATATAGTAGGTGGTACAGTGGATAGTGCAGTGCCTGGAGTCAGGAAAACTTATCTTCCTGAGTTTAAATCTGGCCTGAGACACTTACTAACTGTATGACTGAGTAAGTCACTTTATCCTGTTTGCCTCAGTTTCCTTCTCTGCAAAATGAGTCAAAGAAGAAAATGGCAAACTATTTCAGTATCTGCCAAGAAAATCTCACATGGTATCACAAAGTGTCAATAGGACTGAAAATGACTAAATAAAAACAACAAACCAACCATTCTTGAAAGCAATTTGGAATTGTATTAAGAAAGTAACCATTTACTTAGGCTTTGACCCAGTGAAACATTAAGCATTTCCCTAAAGATGTGGAAGACATAAAGAACAGTTATATATAGACCAATATATTTATACAAGCACTTTTCCCAGTAGCAAAGAACTGGAACAAAATCTATGCCTATCAGATGGAGAATGGCTAAAAAAAAATGTAATTGAATATTAACTGAGCCATAAGAAATCATAAATAGGAAGAATACATAGAAGAAAGACAACACGTAAACTGAGGCAAAGTAAAGAAAATAGAACTAGGAAAACATTGCAATACGATAGCAAGGCAACTGAAAAGAACAGCCACAAGGAATGCTGTGTAATTATAGTGATCAACTCTGCCCCCCAAAGAAGAAAGAAGAGAATGTATCTGTCTTCTTTGCAGAGGGGGGCCATTATAGGTTGAGAACATCGCACACACTGCTGGATAGTTGATACATTAGTAATTTTTTTGCTGGGATTGCCTGTAACAAATTCTTAAAACTGAAAATCTTAGTAATCTCTCCTTGAACAAAATGGCAACAGTTTAATAATTAGAGTAGGAGGTCAACATAGTTATTTAACATCTTGCCCTTTCCTCACCACTCCAACTCCAGCCCATCCTCTCTGATCAGTGTGGTCTTCCCACAGGAAAAACCAACATTACCATGAATGGGGCATTTCTCTTGGTGGTCAATTAGGGATACTAGCATGGCCTACTCCCTCTAGGTCTGGATTGTTTAAAAGACTATTAAATTATTTTATAGTAAGAAAACAGATTCACACAAGATGCCTGAAAACCCTAAAGAGGACTGTAGTTGGTCACACATACATAAAAATGTAGGAATTTGAAAAATTTAGGCAATGGATACTTTTCACTGAGGCTCCCCTTAATAGATTTTCAGTCCTTTGCTTTTCCTCCCATTTATTCACATGGAAAATCAAAAAGAACCTTGTGATTGAAAGTACTCAGACCCAGAAAACTCTTGGCAATGTGTTGAAAGGGAAGTTTGTAATAATCCCAAAGAGGTGAAATAGTACAACCCTAAGTAGGAGTTAAAAGGACTTTCTAATCCTAAATCACATATAGACTTAGGACAAGAACCTTGGCCTTGGTGCACAAAAAGAAGGATATTAAAAATCAAACAATTCCTAAGAAGGCCACTTAGCTACCTGATTATTCTATATTTCAAAAAAGACTCTGGAAACAATGTGTTTATTTGTGTTCCTTTAGACATTATGGAATCAGAGAATATAAAATAACAAGTTTCCTAAATGGCAGCAAAAATGTCACTTGTAGTGAAATTCTGAGGGTTTCGAGGAATTATCTTCATAGAGTTTAGGGGCCAACACTAACTTCAGTGTTATTAGATACTTCTGTTATTTCATTTTGAAAAGTAAATTTTAGAAAACCAATTGATAATGTGACAATTGATAAAATACTTTAATGGGACTTTTAGAAAAAGACTAATATTACTTGTTCAGTATTATTATATAACAATATAGTTGCAAAAATAAAGGTGATTACTAAATGGAGTGTTATTTCAATGGTTTGTTGTTTTTGGTGTATGTGTATAGTTTTTTTTAAATTCCTTTTTGTTGTCTAGCAAAGTTTTCTATACTTTCTGAAATGAATTTACAAGGAAACATATTTCCAAAAGATATCTATTTCATATACTTTGAGTCCCTTGAAAACCACCCAAAGGCAGAGGAATTTAAGCAAATTGAATGAGAAATTTTCCAAATAACCTAAAAACACTCAAGACATTTTCTTCTTTTGAGATAACTCATAACTTTGGCTAGCTAAGTGGTACAGTGGATGGAGTACCAGACCTGGGGTCAGGAAGACTCTTCTTCCTGATTTTAAATCTGGTCTCAGACACTTACTAGCTGTGTGATCCTAGGCCTGTGTGATCCTGTTTGGCTCAATTACCTCATCTGTAAAATGCACTGGAGAAGGAAATGACAAACTACTCCTGTATCTTTTCCAAGAAAACCCCCAATGGAGTCACAAAGAGTGGGATGCTAATATAAAACAACTGAACAGCAACAGCAACACATAACTTCACACAAAACATTACAGAATTTCAGAGATGGAAGGAATCATAAAATCACTTAATCTAATCCAGAACTTAACAAGAATATTTTCTATGTTGTCAGAAATTATTATCCTGCCTGCAAGGCAGGAAAGGAGGAAGAAGGAAATAAGCATTATCAAGTGCCTACTGCGTATTTAGGCATTTTAATACTTTGTAAATATTATCTCATGATCCTCACAACAATTCTGAGAGGTAGGTGCTATTATTATCCCCATTTTATAGTTAAGGAAACTGAGGCAGACAGAGGTTAAATGACTTGCCAAAGGTTGCATAGCTAGTAAGTCGCTGAGACCAGGTTTGAATGAGGTCTTTCTGACTATAGACCCAGCTTACTATCCACTGTACTATCTGGGGGGAAATCTATATCCATACAAGATGGACCATTCCATTTTTTAATAGCTTGAATTAATAAGGAATCTTGCCTAACAATAAGCTAAAATGCTTCTTTGCAACTTTTACCTATGTTTCCTAGTTCTTTCCTATAAGAAAATCTTACTGATTAGAAAATTGATGTTTCAAGCAGTTAAGTGACAGACCTTTTCAAAGATAGTTAGAATGCAAAGGAGTCAGTTTTTAAACACTGCTTAATAACTATGGCCTTATATCTCTCCTTCCCTTATAACTGAAATCCTGGAGAAAGTTACCTATATTTGGTATCTTCGTTGCCTCTCTTCTCACTTTCTGGTAAGTCCTCTATACTGTGGCCTTTGAACTTCTTATCAATTCCCCAGAAGCTAAGGCCTTCCTCAATTAAATTACCTACATTTATCCTCTAAATATCTTTGTTGTATTTAGTTGTTTTCATGTTAACTCCCCCACTGGAATCACTGGGACACAATGTCTTGAACATTCTAAGTGCTTAATTAAATGCTTGATAAGTGATGGTCCCCCAGATCTCCTCATTCCAAGCTAGCTCTCTAGTTGGTCTGTCCTTATAATAATAGGGTAGAGTCAGGTCAGAACCCCATAGCTCCCAAGTGTAAGAAACTTCCTATGCATTAACGTTGAGAAAACACTTAATAATAGAGGATTATGTAATCTATTTTTGAAAGGCTTCGTGGAAGTGTGTGAATATTTAAAGCAACGCAGTAATCATTCATGCTTTTGTGTAATGTAGCAGTAATGAAATTGCAATAATTTTCTAATAAAATACATCAATGATTATTATGAAAATGTTATTTAATTGAATTAATCAAATAAAGCATATTTTGATATGGGTGTAGAATTGTCCATATTACTTCTAAAGTTGATATTTTAAATAAATGATAATAGAACAGAAGCATTTTTAATCAGTTTACCAAGACATAATACTATTTAACATGACATTTTTCATGTGGAAAGTAGTAATCATGATTATTTTTTGTCTACGAGCCATTTTATAGTTTGGTCATCATGCACGGCCAGCTGTTAGTCCATAGAAAGAAAATGACAAAGAAATAGACTCATGCCCAGAGCAGCAAACAAGTTATCTGCATGAATCATCTTAATGAATATTGGGATTTGTACATGATACTCCTGTGTATCTGTCTTGGAAACAGCACTTACATAATCAGAATAACACTGAGATGAAATACAACCCAGTGAATCTCTGGCACTGTTGGAAGAAGAAATAGATGAAGCCAATAACTTTATTTTAGATGTCACAAAGGTTTCACTTAGCTGACATTTCTGACTCATTACTTGCAGATCTGTCTGTCACAAGCCGGTGACCAATATTCTTTTTGAGTTTTCAGAAGACTGGGAGAATTCATCTTTCCTCTACGTACTGAAGATCTGATCCTAACTACGTCTACAGAAAGTGGGTTGTACCATCCTTAAGTTTCATAATGGGGGAATCAGATTAGGAAATAAGCATATAGAATACAATGGGACCATCTGGTTTTAAAGCTGAAAGGGAACTTAGAGACCATCTAATCTAACTACCTCATTTTAAAGATGAGAAAATGGAGACCCACATTTAAGCATCTTCCCCCATAATCACACATACAGGAAATATTCCAACAGAGCTGGGATTTGAACCCAGTCCTATGACTTCATATCTTTCACTCTTATCACTATTTCACAAATGACTCTTTTCTTCTGCCTCCACACTGTCTTGCATGATAAACTCATTAGCTCCCATAGGTTTAATTATCTTCTCTATACAGATGATTCTAAGCCCTGTAACCTTATATGCATACATATAGGTGTATGTGTAGATATGTGTGCATGTATACATACCCGTATACATATGCATATATATGCATGTGTATATTTATAAATATACATGTATATATATATTCTTAACCTGCCTCTTAGACTCTGGTTTTGCCTCACCAGCTATCTTTGGACTTCTTGAACTGGTTGTCCTATAGGTAACTTAACCACAACATGGCCAATACAGAGCATCTTCTATTTTCCCCTGTTACATGTAAAAACAATTTCTAACATTTGTTTTGAAAACTTTGAGTTCTCTCCCTTACCCCTTTGTCATCACCACCCCCCTCCCCATTGACAAGGCAAGCAAGTAAAAAAAATGTATGCTTCAATTCAGTTACCATCAGTTCTTTCTCTGGGAATGGATAGCATTTTTCATCATAAATTCTTCAGAGTTGTCTTGGGTTGTACTGCTGAGAAGAGTTAAGTTATTCACAGCAGATCATCTTACAATATTGCTGTTATTTTTTACTTAGTACACAGTACTTTTTACTTTGCATCAGTCCATGCAAGTCTTTCCAGATTTTTCTGAGACCATATCGTCATAATTTCTTATAGTACAATAGTATTCCATCATAATCACATACCACAACTTGTTCAGCCATTCCCCAGTTGATGGGCATCCCCTCAATTTCTAATTCTTTGCCCCCAGAAAAGAGTTGTTATAAATATTTTTGCACATATAGGTCTTTTCCTTTTTTGTTTTTTCTCTCTTTCGAGAATATTGCTTAGTGATGTTGCTAAGTCAAAGGGTATGTATAGCCCTTTGGACATAGTTCCAAATTGCTCTACGGAATGGTTAGATCAGTTCACAACTCCCTCAATAGTGCATTAATGTTTTATTTTTCCCCACATTCCTTTTCTGTCCTATTAGTCTAATAGGTATGAGGCAGTACCTCAGAATTATTTTAATTTGCAGTTCTCCAATCAATAATGAGTTATTTTTATATGGTTATACATAGCTTTGATTACCTCATCTAAAAACTGATCGTATCTTTTGATCATTTATCAGTTGAGGAATGGCTCTTATTTTTATAAAATTGACTCAGTTCTATATGTTTGAGAAATGAAGCCTTTATCAGAGAAATATGTTAAAAGCACCACATTCCTCCAGTCACCTAGGCTCACAATCAGTACCATCTTCATTTTCTTTCTCACACTCATTTCACATATCTAGTCCACTGCCAGATGTTGTCATTTCTATCTTCAAATTATTTCTAGCTTAAGTAGCTTTCTCTCCACTTACATGACCATCTCTCTGGATTACAGGTTCTCATCACCTCACACATAAACTATTACAATAATTGTCTGATTAACTTTCCTAAATCTCTCTTCCCTCTCATTCTTCCTGAGAGGTGACTCAGTTGTCAAAGGGATTTTTTTAAAGCATATGTCTGACTATGTCTTTCCCCCTACTCTTTAACCTCCAATGACTTCCTATTATGTCCAGGATCAAATATAAAATCTTCATTTTGTCCCTTTCCTGTCTTTCCATTGTTTGTGACGATTTTACAATCCAGCAACACTGGTCTTCTTGATGTGTTGTTCTTCTTATGTTATGCACAATACTCGATCTCACAACTTTGCTTGTGGGGAACTAGATGTTTACTATGACTAGAATCCTCTCCTTCTTTTCCTTCACCTTCTAGTATCCTTGGCTTTCTTCAAGACTCAGCTCAAATCCCACTTTCTTGCAAAGGGCTTTTTCTTTCCTCTACCCCCACCTACTAGTGCCTTCCTTCCAAGACTACTTAAATTTGCACTATTTAAATCTTGTATGTACACTTATTTGAATGGCTTCTCTCCTGTTTGCATAGGAGCTCTTTGAGAGATTGTGTTATGTTTTAGGGTTTTTATGTTTGTTTGTTTGTTTTGTATCCCCAATTCTTATGAGGGGCAACTGGTTGGGGCAGTACATAGAGTACTGGACCTAGAGTCAGGAAGACCTCAGTTCAAATATAACCTCTTCACTTGGAATGGAAGAAAGGGAAGAGAAACCTAGAAAAGGGAGATCTACCAGACAGTTAAGACCATGAGAGCCTACAGCAGAGGGATGGTCATGTAAGTGTACAGAAAGCTACCTAAAGTAAAGATAGTTTGAAGGTAGAAATGACAAGATCTGGTCATGGACTGGATATATGAAATGAGTGTGAGAAAGGAAACGAAGACAGTACTGATTGTGAATCTAGCTGACTGGAAGAATGTGGTACTTTTAACAAGAAGAGCTGATTTCAAATATAGCCTCAGACACTGACTGAATAACCCTGAGCAAGTCTCTTAACCCTGATTGCCTCAGTTCCTCATCTAAAAAATGAGCAGAAGAAAATGACAAACCACTCCAGTATCTTTGTCAAGAAAATCCCAAAAGGGTCATGAAGAGCTGGACACAAGTAGAATGGCTGAACAATAATTCTTATCATAGTACCTTTTGATTGGCTGTTGACTGTTTTCCAGCTATAATGTTGTATCTACAGCTTGTTTCATGATTTGAACCCATGCCTAAAATTGGAAAAAAGTATAAAGCTCTATTTTTTTCTCTTCGAGATAGCTTCACATTTCCCAAATGTGGTGAACTGCTCGAAACTGTCAAAGAAATGATGGTTTGTTTTCTTAGTAGCAACTGAGAGCAAGATAAAATTAGGAAGTCCTCCGAATGAAAGATAAATACCACTGCAAACCTGCTCATCTGTTTAAAATCTTGTTCTGTTCATTGAATATTGGCTCAATAAAATTAGTGCTTTTATTTACGTTTCTTTAAACACAGTCATGATAATATTTTAAAAACAGACTCAGTTTCAGCTCCTCAGCCCCAATTGTGTTCTTGAATAAATGAAGTGATGGTCATTTTCTAGTTAAAATGAAGACAAGTGGTTCCTTTATATGCTTCCCCCTCCCCTCACTTAAATCAGTTCATTTGATAGTTCATGTAGTACTAGAACAAACGAAAATCTGTATATTTTCTCTACAGAAAAGCTATAATAACTAAAACACACACACACACGTAAAACCCAATTCTATCATAATCTATTACTATATAATCTGAGATATAAGTTCGAATCATGGAACAGCTCAAATATCCAACATTATAGCCAGAAGCCAAGTCAGTCAATTGTCAATCAGTCACTAGTTGGTCAAACAACAATCTCTTAAATGCCTACTATGTGTTAGACAAGTTCACAATCTAATGACAATCAGGGATGTGGTTAGACAAAAGTAAGAATTACTTTTCTCCAAGAGCTTAGGTTATTTTTTCCTGTTCCCTTTAATCTACCTGCTCATTTGTCTGAGAAAGTAGAAAGGGATTTGAGAATAAGAAATGTAGTTGGATATGGAGAGTGGGAGTAGGGATAGGAAAGGGCAGGCTTTAGAGAGGATGCTGATTAGGCAGGAACAAAATAGAAAGGTATAAGAAATTTCTATCATAAGATAGAATAAGGTCTCTGAGAGAGGAGCTAGCTTCTCTGACAAGGAAATATGGTTCAAAAAGTAAACTTGACCCTAAGAGTATTAATCCAGCTAGCTAAGAGTGAAAACAAAAAGCTTTAAAAGAAAAGACTAAACCTGAGTCTTTGATGAAAAACAAAACAAAACTGGAAGTTTCCACCCCCAACCTGGGAACAGACTTTTGTGGAGCTGGTGGCTGAGAGTGTTCAGCGAAACTTTTATGAAAGGTCCATAGAAGGAATAAAACCTATAGGCTTCAAAGTTAAAGAGTTTAAACTTTAAACTTCAAGATCGACTCTTCTCCTGAAGATTCCACATGAAACCAGAAGCTGAAAGCAAAGAGAAAGAAGCTGTGTAATGACATAACCAGAGCCTGGGAGCAGCTGATAACAGCTCCAAAGGGACGACTGAGTAGTGTCTAGAAGACATCGCACATCCGTGGGGAACAGGTATCTGAACCTGAGTACGTGACCAGGAAAGACGACTCTCCCAGAGAAGAGAGCTATATTCAGGCTTGATGGCAGCAGTAAGCCCATATTATTGGCACCGAAGGATTGGAGGCATAAGCTGCCCATCTATGCATGCATGCAATCTGTTCACACTTTTCCCCTACATATATGTCACTCTACCCAGGCCCTGTGTGTATTCATTCTGCTCACGCATGTGTGTATTTATGGCAGACAAGTTTGTAGGGGAAATGCTTTATGGCTACCTTTATTATTATGCTATTTTATTTAATGCCCTTGTTTTGATCTACTTGTGTCTTGGTTGTTGATGTAATTGAATCATTTCAACTGTGTCCGACTTTTCATGACCACATCTGGGGTTTTCTTGGCAAAATTACTGGATTGGTTTGCCACCCATTTCTCCAGGTCATTTTACAGATGAGAAAACTGAAGCACACATGGTTAAGTGACTCACCCAAGAGCACACATCTAGTGAGTGTCTGAGGTCAGATTTAAACTCAGCAAGGTGAGTCTTCCTGAGTTCAGCCCCTGGACTCTAACCACTGTACCACCTACCAGCCCTCTGTTGTGTGTACTAGCTAATTAATAAAGGCAAACACATCCAGGAGGACTCATTAGCCATATATGGCCTTGAGTAGATGTGGACCCATGGACGACCTTGAACCTGAGGTAATACAACCCTGTCTGAATGACTTCATCAAAAAGTCGGGGGTCCCCAAGTGCAACAAAGGATAAATGGTTTGCTTTAGAATGCCTAGGACAATTCTGGTGAATATGACAGATCAAGTTCCAAAAAGCTTATTCAGCTTTCTTATTCCATTGATTTCCAAATAAATTTTAGAAGATTCAGGTTAAACTGACCCATCATGCTTTTTTGCATCTAGTTCATATCAACTGAGGTTATGTATGTATTTAGTAATAATAGCATGGTTCTTAACAAATTTGTGATATTAGCCAATAAATCATATTAGAAGCACTACCCCCTTCCCAAAAAAAGTCAGTGTGGTGTAATGGAAAGATGACTAGATTTGTAGCCAGAAAATCTCAGTTCAAATTCATGATTCTACCAATTATCAAATTTTTTACTTTGAGCAAGTTTTGTTTTGTTTTTTTGACTTCTCTCAAGTTCAACTTAATACCAATTAAAACTAAGAGGTTGGGCTGCTTGAGTTCCAATGTCTCTTCTAAATTTTGATGTATAATCTTAAAATTCACAATCCTAGGAAAGCCTCTTTGAGACTCAAAGTCTCAAAGGTTTCTTAGATGTGGTCAGGTCAGGAGCATGCCTCTCTTGTCTGAACCTGTGATCATTCCTTGCTGAGATATTGTAAGCCACTTACTTGTGAGAAACTCCACAAATCTGACATTCACCAATTGATAGCCTACTCATCAATCACAGTAGCTTTCTCTAGCTGATCTAATCATCCCTCTTTTCTCCCATTTTAACAAAGAAAATGAGGTCATCCATGTACAATAACATATATTTCGTGTCTCCAATCACTTTCTGCATAAATCACTAAAAAGTAACAGGGGCTTCTTTTTTGGGGGGCACAGAATAATATGGGTTGAATCCTATTGAAATCCCATTAAAAGCTAGCTTCAGGTAGGTGGCTCAGTGGATAGAGTGCTGGGTTAGAAGTCAGAAGGATTCTCTTTAATGAGTTCAAATCCAGCCTCAGATACTTACTAGCTGTGTGACCCTGGGCAAGTCACTTAACACTGTTTGCCCCAGTTTACTCATCTGTAAAATGAGCTGGAGAAGGAAATGTTAAACCACTCTAGTATCTTTACCAAGAAAACTCCAAATGGAGTTATGAAGAGTCTGAAATGACTGAACAACAAAAATTTTCTCTTTGTCTTCTGACACAGAAATCTGATAGAATCCACGCATAAATCCAATACTGAAAAATCACTTGCCACCCAGCCACAGTGTTCTGGTCTGCATTTTTTAGTTCACTAAATCACAGGACATTTGACTGATGTAACCTTTCTTGGAATGATAAAGTTGATTTGATTACTGTTCTCAGAGCAAAAGGTAGAAATTAGAGAAGTGAAACCAGTGGGATGGCGCATATGCACAGGCCCGACATGAAAATAGCTGGAAAGAAGCAAAATGGTGAGTCTGAGTTACTCTAGAAATATTGAAGGCTCACGAATCAGAAGCTTATGACCCAAGAACAGGAAGTGGAGTGCCTGGTGGAGGTGGAGATTGGAGCACAAGCTGGAATATGGCATAAAATAGTGAATACATTTTTGTAGCAACTGCTCACAATCTGTCCATCCTGTTCTACCTCAATACTAATTAGCTTTATCCTCAGCTCTCTGTGGTATATGATACCCTCACCCACTTAGGCTAAATTGATCTCATCCATTTCCTCAGTTTTTACTGCACTTTCCTCTACTGACTTCCATAGTTAACTGTCCTCTAGCATCACAAAATCAAAAATGGCTTCTCTTCCCCCACCCTTACTTTATATCAAAAGGTAACAGTGAAAAAGCTAGCATATGACTGTCATACTGTCATTACCACTGAATGACTACTCTGGTACTATGTGTTCCTACTATGTAACTTCTGGCCTTTAGACTCCTCAGAAGTCCACAGTTGGTCTTATAAGGCTTTTGTGCTATGTAATCCTTTGTACTCACTTGTCAATGCTCTATTACTCCAATTAAATGACCAATCAAAGGCTCAACTGCCTCTTGGCTCCAAGAGGCAGCTAGATGATACAGTGGATATAGTTCTGTGCTTGAACACAGGATGACTCGATTTAAAATCTAACCTGCAACATTTAGTAGCTGTATGACCCAGGGCAAGGCACTTAAGCTCTATCTGCCTCAGTTTCCTCATCTGTAAAATGGGAATAATTATATCACCTCCCTCTCATGTTTGTTTTGAAAATCAAATAACATAATATTTGTAAAGTGTTCTGCAAATTTTAAACCATTATATGAATGCTGGCTATTTTTAGTGATTATTACTGTTGCCCTGAGAAGGTTTTTAACTCAGGCTACTGATATTTCTGATAGAAGAAATCTAGGCCCACTACTCTATGTAATCAGAGTACATTTCCTAAGCATATATTTTTTCATTCACCTGTCATTTCAGCCTATCTACAGGTAAACCTCATCACAGTAAGGCTTTAAATTCTCATTTTTAAATGGTAGGACAGTGATCATTTTCTAATTTTTCTAATTTTCTAATTATCTTCCCAATTCTTATCTCAAAAGGAATTTTTGAGTGATCAGTGTTGACGATTTTAGAAGACAGGATGGGTTTTATTCTCCTTTTCCTACTTTTTTAGTAATTTTTCCTTTTTAGTAATATTTCCTTAATTTCTATGCAATACTTTTCAATGCTTTGCATAGTCCTCAGTTTACAAAGCAAGTTCACTCTTAGAACCAGAAGATTTCATTATCAAACTCCACAATTCTTAAGTTTTGACATCAGATTTATTCAACTTCTAGCTAAAATGTGGTGCCAATGAAAATGAGTCACATGTAATATCCTATAACAATGAAGACTATGAAGCAGATAAATAAGCAGTTAGCATACAATGAGACAAGTGAGAACAGTGAAATCAATACCACCTGCAATTAAGCAACGGTGTAATCAATAGCACATAGCTCTGAGAAGTATTGATTAACAGCAAACAATAATATACCACTGTGAGCAATAGCATGCTGGCATTCCCAATGTGCAATGCATTTGAAATCCTATGGGAAAAACTGAGTTGTCAGAAGAAAGAGAATCCTAGAGGAGCTATGGTCAACCTGTCAGAGAAAAAGTACTATACAAAGACAGAGAAGATGTTAATGAGACATTAGCATGCACTTGAGTGACTCTAGTGCCCAAGACAATATCCCATAGTGACAGAGGCATCAACCTCCTGCCTTGCATCTTCCTTGATCTTTCCTGTAGGGACACTGCCCTGATAAAATCCCCAGCCATAAGTGGTCTTGCTTAGCTTAATGCTTGGAACATAATAATTACTCAATAAATCTTAATTGGTTGTTGATTGATCGATAATATTGATTGCTTCCTTTAAATAGCAAATGAAGTTTTGCAAAGCGATTCATGCATAATGGTTCATTTGGTCTTTGTGACAACCCTGTGAGTCAGATGCTTTTATTATTTTCATACTGCATATAAGGAAACTGAGGCTCACAGTGGTAAAGGTTAAAATAATCCAATTTTTAAAATCTACACAGCATAAATATGTTTTTATTACCACTTATGTTTATCATTTTCAATTTAATTTCTATTTGTATCTATTAGCTGGGCAAGTCACTTACCTTGGTTTGCCTCTGTTTCCTCAGCTGTAAAATGATAATAATAAAATCTACCTCTCAGAGTTGCTGTGAGGATTAAATGATGTAATATTTGTAAAGTGCTAAGTACAGGATCTGGCACATAGTGGGTGCTTTGTAAATGCTAGTTATCGTCACCACCATCATCATTATCATTATAAAACAGAATTTTAAGGTTTATAAAGTAGTTTTACATTCTTGGAGCCTCATAAAAATCCTACTTGCCAGGCAGATAGTAGAAGAATTATTATCCTCATTTTGTACAATAAAATAGATTCAAGGGAATAAAGTGATGGTTTGTAAGTGTCAAGATTTTAATCTGCATGCCATCTCCCTTGAATCCCACACACCATTTGGTTTGTACCTTTCCTGTTCAATTATTATATTGCAGTATCCATGTTTCCTTCCTATTAGATGATAAGATCCTTGAGGTAAAGGAGTCTATCTTATTCCATTATCACAATTTTATCCCCTCACACAGTGCTTTCTGTGTAGGTAGTCATAAAAATGCTTGGTGAATCACATAATGAGGGATTTGGACTAGTTCAAAAGTTCTTAATTTTTTTTGTTTCATTTTGGCAGTCTAGTGAACCCATGGACTACTTTTCAGAATAATATGTTTAAACACATAAAATAAGATATATAGAATTCCAAAGGACACCAATTATTTTGAAATAAAGTTATCAAAATGATGGGGTGCTTGGGTGCATGTGCTTGGACCCCAATTCTAAAATCACATTTCTCCCTAGCCTCAAAATATTATCCCAGACAGCTTCTCCCCAGCCCAAGGACACAGCCTGCCCTAGAAAAACTTTTATATCTTTTCCTGATATAGTAGCCAGCTGTACCTATAGAACTTATTAGTCTGAACCAGCTGTGTACTGGCGGAACTGACTGCCTACTGGGTCATAATGACATTTACTACTCACTGACCAATCGTAAGTATCCTAGACTTAGACATATAGATTCCCTTACATTTATCTTGTCTAACAAGACATTAATGAGAGCAGCCTGATATTCCTCAGTCAGTCCTGACCACTAGCTGACTCAGTGATGTTCCAGGCCTAAAACCATACCTCCATGTAGCCCCTGTAGCCCCACCTGGGTTTATTTCCTGATGAACTCTGAGTAAAATACCTACACAGTAGACACCCAAAATGCATGTTCCTTTAAGAACTAACCACTCCTTAGCCACTCCCTAATCCCTCCCTGAATCACCTAGTTAACATATTTGGCTCATGCTTTAGTATAGAGTATCCTATATAAACTTTACCTGTACCCCTCTAAGGTTGCAGGTTCCCTAAGAACTCTTGCCTACTGAAAAGCGTAATAAATTTTTACCTTGACCTCAAGAATACTTGAGGCTATAAATTCATTCCAGGTGACCTGCCCCTGGTACTCTGTCCTTTGCATTGGTCTCATCCCTCCCACCCCAGTCCTCATAAAAAACATTAAGAAACAAATTTGAGATATAGCAACATATGTGCTTCTTTATTAATACATTAAGTAACAGTTTTTAAAAACTAACAAACATTGAAAATTACTCACTTTTTAAAATATTCTGATCGTTAAATGATTGTAGACCTAGAAAACTAGAAAATAACGTATATGTCCAGATCATCTATATGAGAACACGAGACTTCTTCCCCTGCTCTCTTGTGTGATATTTGCAGTGGGCCTAATCACTACAGTCACAAAGAAGCAATGATATTTTGAGATATGTGCAACCATGATAAAGTAATAGAAAATACATACGATTTCTCTCAGTGACAAAAGTCACAGGTCCTTCTACCAAATACAGTTTGCGAACTACATTCATAATTGAAAGAAAAGTTATCAGTTAGAGGCTAATAAAATGTATATATAATTTTCCCAATCAAGTTCCTGAAATTGATACATGGATTTCTTTGGGGTCCGTGGACTAAGAAGCCTTAGTATAAATGCTTGTTAAGCTGCTTCCATCTCTGAACTGCTAAGCTATAACTTTAACTCTGTTTATGTATTCTTTTATGCTGAGATTCACCCTTTGCCTGTTACATTAGTATTTCTGACAACTGATTTTTGATTTATTTTATAGGAAAAATCTTATTTCACAGGAAAAGTCTTAGACTTGAAGAAAAAAGACCTGAATTCAAATCCTAAATGCATGGCTTTTTATCCTTTCAACAGCAGGCACAATGGCTTCATCTCCCTAAGCCTATTTTTCAAGTAAATTGGGTACAATCATTCTTGTGCCATGTGCCTTACCAACAAGACTGTTTTAAAAATCCAATCAAATATCCTATGTCAAGTCATTTTGTAAACTGACAAGTCCTATATAAACATAAGCTAGTAGCAGTAATAGTAAATAATAATCACTAGCTTTGTGAGGATTTTTAAAAACTGGTAAAGCTGAAGCCTGAAGCCCCAAATCTGAAAGGCAATCCTCAAATCGACTAATGCAAGCGTATTCTGAATGGAAATGCCAACACCACATTTCATCGTGCATGTCTGGCACCGATGATCAGAGAAAAAGAAAAGGAAAAAGACTGCACAGTTGTGCCATTACCTTATTAATTGGTACATTATTTACCACGAGAAGTACTTGCACAGCATGCTCCTACTTTGGGGAAATTTTCACAGCAGTCAGGACACAGCAGGTCCCCAGCACAAAAGTTCAGCAAGGAAATAGCGTAACAGCCCCATAAGCACCTCTTAATGAATTTGTTCCTCACAAAAGATGAGTCAGAGTAGCAATTTTCCTTCCTATTGAAGGTTGGCCCTTTCAAGCTGCTGGGCTTTCACGTGTTTCTGTATTCTTCTTCATAGTTAACACTTTAATCCTGTAATAACATACCAGAATTCACATCAAGATACCTCAGAATAACTTGCATTTATAACAAATTAAATCCAGAGAAAGAGCTCTTTACCAAAACCCAGTAGAAGGAGGGAGATGGCAAAATGTGATGCTTCAAGAACACAACTATGTACTCCTAATTTTTAAAAAAAATCAAATGACCCTTTTAATCCTCACAATGACATCTAATGGTTATTTCCAGAATTTGTTTCACACTATTGATTAAAGATGTCCAAACATCCTTCAAAAATATTTGTCCTGTAGATCATGTTAGCTTTTCATGCGCTTTGGCCCTAGACATTTTTATCAACCCCTACCTAATACATAATGGAGTTTTCCAATTCCTGTGACAATATAATTTAAAGAGATATTAGGACTATTTTTAGCTAGAATTTATTTAGATAAGAGGTACCTTATAACTTCCAAGTGAGATTGTAACAGAAGGAAAAGACCTGAAATTAGATACCTAAAACTCATTTTTGTTTTCAGCTTCCCATTTTCACGAAAGTGTTCTGACATTTGTCAAGCATCCTCAGGGTGCTCTTCAGTCATGGCATCTGGTACTCAAGAACCTTCCCATTGCTTACTGAATCAAGTCCAAATGCCTCATCCTGAGTTTTTTAAAATAATTTTCCAATAGTTTACTAAAATCTCTTGTATCTTTCTTAGCAAGAAGCAAATAACGATAAGCAGATGTTAACATTTTACTTTGAAATAAAAATTGTTATCCTTCTATTTCTATTTTCTTTGCCTTATAGGTTAAAAAAAAACATGAGCGGCAGAAATAAGTGATCCCCCAGGCCACTAGAATCTCAAAACAAATTGAGTTCTCAGAATGCCTATTAACATTTTTATCTATATTGTTTAGGAATGTCCTCCAAAGTCTGTGATCCAAGCAGAAGTACAGCATCAGCATCTAAAGTCCCTAGGATTCTCTGTCTTGGAAATCTAGTACCATATGTCCCATTTTATCTTGCCTTTTTTTTATTAGACAGATATCCTCTACTTTAGTCCTCAAAATCTGCTATACTTATTTCAACCTCCTCTTCTCTGTCATATTCCTCCCTTCACAATAACATATATATATCGTACCATATACATATTTATATTGTATGCATGTATATGTATAATATATATGTATATGTGGAGGAGGAGGAGAGAGAGAGAGAGAGAGAGAGAGAGAGAGAGAGAGAGAGAGAGAGAGAGAGAGAGAGAGAGAGAGAGAGAGTGTATTTAAGCACAACAAGAAGGGTATAAAAATCTTCGGTCTGGAGTCAGAGGATATCAGTCCAAATCCTGCCCCTAAAACTTACTACCTATGCTACCATGGGAAAGTCACGCAACTTCTCTGTCCCTCAATTTCTTCATCTATAAAATAAAAGGTTTAGGACTCTGATGAACTTTCTAGTTCTATATCTATGACCCAAATTCTTGAGTCAGGTACATATCAACTGGTAGCCTATTAAATTAGTAGCAGGTAAAAGTAAAGTAGAGGAGTTAGAAGAGATAGGAAAAAAGAGATACAAACATAAAAACAAAGATTAGGAGTATAATCTTTTAGGGACAGTATATATTTATATAGGTATATATGTGTGTATGTGTGTGTATATATACATATGTACATGTGTGTGTATGTGTATCAATATCCATTTATAAAATGTATACCCACACTTAATTGTAGCCTGGAGGGTAGGAAGGGAAAAAAAAAACAAAGTAAAAAGTGTACAGAAGATAACAAAAGAAAACCTACAAGGAAGCAAAGAAAAGATGGACGGCTTTCAACATAACAAGTAGTATTTAACATATAAGCTTTCGTGAAATGGAAAGTTATTGTTATATATTCTGAATCCTCTCCTATGTTCTGCTGTGCACATGCCACGTTTTTTTTCTTTTCAAATTTTATATTTAATTTTAATATTTAAGTTTATAACGCTTGTTTTTCTTTTCTCATTACGTATTTAAGTTTTAGTATTTGTCTAAAATAAAAAAGATAAAAAACCAAGTAGCCATTTTGTGTGAATTTAGTTAAAAGAACTCTGCTCAAGGAGGTCTGACCCTCTCTGTAAGAACTGATAACACTGAGAATCTGAGACACTGAGGTATAATAAAAAGAAAGTTGAACTCAGCATCTTGAAATTGTGTAATAATGTAGTCTACCAGTGAAAGTAAGCAATTCCAGTTCCCAGACATACTCCCTAGTGAGATATTAAAATTTTTAAATGTTAATGAGTTCATCAGACCCTTGCACCCTTTATGCACCAGGGTGTGGGATTTATTTTCCACCTACAGAAGAGAAAGCGCTTTGGAGGCTTTATGGTTCATCCCAGAAGGATACTCAGCTTTCTGTTGCGTCTCTTTTTTTGCTGCACAACCACCCAGCCTGGCCTCTATTCGATCACTCTTGGAAAGGTAGCTGCAAGCCTTAAAAGAGAACCCCCTGGTGAAATACAGCCATTTGTCAATTCCCTACACAATTTAGTAGGTTGGCTTCAAGAAAATAAAATCTGTTCCAGTCTTCATAATTATGCCATTAAATATTGAGCTCTAAATAGAGCTAAGCCCAGCATGAGCCATTTGCATAGGTGAACTGCTGCAGTGACTGAATCATCCTGCATTCATTTCAACACGACAGCTCAGAAATGGTTCATTTCCATCTAATGCAGGCTGTTAAGAACAAACACTTGGCAGGGAAATCATTTTCAGCTGCATTCCCACACCTTAGAGAAATAAATAAAGGCCTAGCCACCCCTTTTTCTTCAAAAAGAAAAAAAAGTGAGACTGACTCAGGGCAGTACTCAGAAAGTTCAGTGACCATAAAGACCATAGCATGTACTACAAAGAATTACTGACCATCTCTAGGACATCTTAACTATGATAGTAGGTCTTCCTGAATTTGATAAGGACTTTACTGCTTTTGCCCAAATGTTCTCCTTTGGCTATAGGTTTAGTCTTTTTACTTAGAATTAGAGCAACAACTCAGCTTCCTTCTAGGGATATGGCTGCGGTGGTAGGTTTTTCTTTCTTTTCTTTGTTGACTGCCACTTTTTCTCCAAAAAGAAACACACACACACACACACACACACACCATCACCATCACCATCACCATCACCATCACCATCACCATCACCACCACTACCACCACTACCCTGGAATGAAAGCTGTTTTGTTACTCTAATTCTATATATAAAGAGTACAAACCCAAACCCAAAGGTGAACATTTCAACAAAGTTTGTGAAGCCATTTTCCAAACTAGGAAAGCAAATCATCATTGCTTAGACGCATTAGAAATGGCCAGCAATTCTTTGTGGTACATGTTATGGTCGTTGAACCACTTTTTCCTGTGAATTCTTCTGAGTAGTCCCCTGAGATAGTCTTACTCCTTCTATTTCAGAAGTTTTCAGCCTTTCTGAGTACAAGGGAGAACTTGAAAGGGTGGCGATTATACTGTCAATATCTGTTTATTTAGAAAATACCTAAAATAACTTTGAATGTGAATGGGATGTTTATAGCAGCTCTCTGTGGTGGCAAAGAACTGAAAATCACAGGGATCCCCATCAACTAGAGAAGGACTGAACAAGTTGTGAAGTATGGTTGCGATGAAATGCTACTGTGCTATAAAAATGATGAGCTCAATGATCTTAGAAAGGCATGGAAATGATGCAGAGCAAAGTGACCAGAATCAGGAGAACACTGTATACAGTAACAGCAAGATTGTTTTAAAATGACTGAGGAACTGTCATTTTGACTATTGTAAATAGACAAATTAATAATAAAGGTCATATGAAGAAAGATGCTACCTTCATCCAGGGAAAGAACTGAAAAATAGAAGCACGTATAGAATAATTTTACACATATATATCTGTTTGTTTTTACTGATAGCCAGGTCTAGAATGGGAAGAGGGGGAGCGAAGAAAAAAAGGAATAAAAAGAAATTTACTTGATAACTTTGCTGTATATTTGGAGGGGATAGCAAGTTGTACATGGTAGTTTCGCAGTTTCATGTGCAATCATCTTATTTATCTCACTATGTTATGGAAATGCTTTTTTGTTCTGTGAATTGAAAAATAAGTTTTAAAAAATTAAAAGAAAAATAAAAGAAAATACCTAAAGAGAAGCAATTACTATGAATGTAGCACTCTGTACCTTTATGGATCTGTGACATCAACCTCCAAGGATACTAGTTACAACCTGCACGTTCCCACATCTCCTTATTATGGGGCTACTCCAGTCCTCCTATAAATACTCCATAGGGCACCCACTCAACAACCTCTAGGTCCCTTGGCAGTCAAGCAGAGTAATTCTTTCACCATGCTGGAGTTACATCCCAGGAACAGCAGCCAACAGACAATTCAGGTTGACCCAACATCAAATAAAAAACAAATTTTATTTAAAAACAACAACAACAAAAAAAAACCATAAAGGACTCACATCTCAGCACCTAAATAGTTAAGATTCTTTCCCTTCCTGGATATCCTTACTTTTCAAGGATTCACATAGTCCTGTAGACTTACAGTACTGCCTAAGGAACTGAAGCATCATCCCTTCCCCCAAGAAAACATCCAGAGCTGCTGAGTCAGGCAGTCCTCTTTCCCATTGAGAATGACCTTGTTTATCTTTGATACTCCGTTACATGAACTATACCATTTCAGGGAACGGGGTTGCTTGACTCCCTTAACAACTTTATGTTTTCCCCTTTTTTAATGAGGGGCCAGGGAGGAAAAGCATGTTCAACCCCAGCATGATATGTATGATAAGTATAACCAACTATACAGGTCTATTAGGAAGATGAGGTTCAATAGAAGGGATGGATTACCTGACTCATTAGCAGCCCTGAGTGTTTTCTTGGGGGAAGGGATGACTCGTGAATTCCTTAGGTAGTACTTTAAGTCTCCAAAACTATATGAATCCTTGAAAAGTGGGCATACTCCAGGAAGTGAGTCTTAACTGTTTACATGCTCAGATGTGAATGCTTTGTGTTTTCATTGTTGGGCTAAATGAAACTTATTTTATATTTGATGTTATGTCAACTTGAGCGCTTTCATGTAAGCTAAGAGTATTTTATTTTTCTTTAGAATCATAAATATAAAGCCAAATTTTTACGGTTGTAGCAGAATCCTTGAGTAGAAGCATAATCCAAGAAAAGGATTATGTGATAAATACCCAAGATCAAACCTGGTTCTTATAAACCCTGATCCTCAAACTCTTGACCATAAATTTCACAAATAAGAACTAGATAAGGTAGGAATTATGTTTCCCATGTTACAAATGGAAAAATTGTGGTTCACAAGGTTTAAGAGACTTGCCAAAGGCAATGCAACTAGTGAGTGACAAAGTTAGAACTTGAAGCTGGGTTTCAATGGAAGTTCAGTCTTCTTTCCATTATATCTGGTTGTCTTTCACCCAAACAATTAAAGAACTAACAGAAAGTAATCCAGTGAGTAAGCAACTAAAGGTAAAGCTGTAATTATAATGCTTAGTAATACAAAGAGGGTTATTAAATTATGGTGTCATTGATGTAGTGGTAGTCATTATTATTGATTATGTATACCCAAGCACTCGATGACATATTAGGCAATGAATAATCTTTAGGTCCTTTTTATTAAAAGATGGGTATGGACTCAAGAGACAGAATATCAAAATCATAAATTATCAAAATTGGAAAGGGTCCCAGAAATCATCTAGCCTGACATGTAACTGAGCAGGCCTTCTATCTATAATCTCTGAGTCAAATGGAGATGTCATTTCCACTGAAGGACTTCAATTGTGTGTAAAAGGCTTTGGAAAAATTGAAACAGTATATAAATAAAAGATGTTACAGCTACCATAGCCATCCTCATCATCTTCATCGTTATTATTGTCAGTATCATCATCATTACTTTTCTACCTTCAATGAAGTTCAGATAGAAATCAGTCTAGGTCCAGGGGTGGGGAAGCTGTGGACTTGAAGTCAAATGTGGCCTAGGTCCTTGTCAAGTGCGACCTTTCGACTGAGTCCAAGTTTTACAGAACAAATCCTTTTATTAAAGGGATTTTTTCTGTGAAGTTTGTATTCAGTCAAAGGGCCACACTTGAGGACGTCGAGGGCCACAACTGGCCTTAAGGCCATAGGTTCCTCCTGCCTGGTAGGATAATTCATTATTTTACTACTGTTCATTTAAATATTTAATATACAGTAAAGATGGATAGACATTGATTTTACAAAATGGGTAGAATGTTCACCTGAAGTTAGAAAGGTCTTTCAAATCCAGCTTCACATGTTCCCTAGCTATGTGACCCTAGCAAATCACTTAATATCTGTCTTCTTCAGTTCCTTATCTATAAAATGGGTATAATAATAGCACCTTCCTTCCTTCCAGGGTTGTTGTGGGGATCAGATGAGAGAGTATTTACAAAGCACTTTGCAAACCTTAGGGCACTATATAAATTCTAGAGATCATTACTGGTATATATGCTCATCTTCTATAGGCTCAGGGAAGGTGTTTTTGTTCCAGAAGCAGACCAAAGGACAGGGATGGTGTACACTTCAGCCCACTCATACATTGTTTTGATTTCCTCTACTAGATTCCTATAGTTTGGGATCTTTTCCTTGCATGTAGCTTGGAGATCGAGTACTAGCTACGGCGATAACAATTTAAAACATTATTCTTATATTTTTATGGGCAAAAACTCTTTGTCTATGATGCTATTTCTGTTTCAATAGAGTTTATTTGTTGAATTCTCAAGGATATGTAGAGTTTATATTAGTAGTATAGGGATTTGTCATGTTAGTTTATGAAAGAGAATAAGCATCCTGTATAGAATTCTGGTCACTTGACCATGTTTTTCTGTGATTCTGGTAGGTGTTACATTTTTACGACCTGCATTCCTATGTAAACACAATCATGACCATTCCCTTTCAAACTCTACCTCTATTCATCGGGATTAGGCACTTAAAGATGAAATTTCTGTAGTTTTTGGTGGCAATGACCTTTTTTTGCATTGCTGAAATAAATTTTTCTGTTTCTGTAAAAGAATCCAAATAACAGCCATCGTTGATGTTTCTTTGTTGACCTATTTTTGTTTGGGTTCGTGTGACTGTGGCCCCGGGACATCCTCATGATTCCACTCGTTGACCGTATCTTTCTCACAGACTCCCTCTAGAAGCAAGTCAACATGTTTGTTCTGGAAGGGTTTCTTTTTTCTGTAAGTTTTTAACCTATCTCATATGAACCTTTTTTTTCTTAAATTGCACCAGTATTACTTGTCTTTTAGTTTCCACCATTCTCACACCAACTATTTACTCACTGAAAACTGTCTTTTCACAACTCTGTTTCCATCCTTTTTAGTGAACACAATCACTTTTGGCTTTTACATATTATATTATCATCACAGCAATACTGGAAGACAGGTTCTGTTATTGTCTCCATTTTACACGCAAGGAACACTGAGGCAGATAGAGGTTAAGTGACTTGCCCAGGGTCATACAGCAAGTAAGTGTGTAAGGATGAATTTAAACTCATGTCTTCCCTTCTCAAAGTGGGAGACAAAGCAAAGTCGGATTTTTTTGCTGTTTTTTGTTTATACCAAGAAATATAATGCCTCTGAGTAATGTGATTAAGGAGGATCTTTCCTACCCCTTGATGGATCTGTCCATTGAGGGAAGCTTGACTAGGGGAGTTATTTTGTAGGAGGGTCCCAAGTATCTTTTGTTTTTTCTATTGAGGCACTGGATCAGAGAGTCATGCTCTCTGGATCTAAATAGTGTATAAAGACTCTGAGGTGCAGGTTTTTCTTTGGGAATTACTGACTGGATGTGTTTGTTTGGCCAGATGAGGACTCTGGGAAGCCACTAAGGAGCCCCCAGCTTGGAAAACCCAGATGTTGGTGCTTCCTTCTCTAGTAACTATGGTCAGACGGTTGGATCTGTCTGTTGAATTGTAATGTATGTATTATTGATTATAGTTAGACAGAGGAAACCATGTCTGTTGATCTGTGATTTCTCTGTATTTTCTCTGAAGTTCAGGGTGCTGACTTTTTCCCCTGAACTAACTGAATGATACATGTGCTTGATTAAAGTGATTGTTACCCTCTCAAAAGTTGGCTTTCTCTTTAGAGAAACAAATCTAAGAATCTGTGATAACAGGCCCTGCCGTGTATGTTGGAGTGCTAACTGATACACCAAGTCCTGCGCTTCTCCAATGAGAACCTTTCATCTATCTTCATGCAACATATTCTTCAATTACATCACTATCCTATCCAGAAGGTACATAGGTGTGTGACTAGGAGAGAACCAAAGAATATATTGTATAGAAATCTCATGAGAGACAAGATTGAAAATTGAATTCTTTCCAACTTTATAATAACTCATAATTACTTTATTACATAGCTCCTTCACAAATATAAAGATATAATGCTATCCAATATATTTAATGAGGCAAATATGATATTGATCTTAAAACTAGAAAAAGAGAGATGTGAAAATTTTAGACCCTAACAAGAATATGAGTGCTTTAAAGTCTGCAAAGAATTTTTTTAACACATCGTTTAAGCCCTACCACAATTGAAATTTAAGCTTGGGAAGGTTCAATGAAATACCAGTAAATATTGGACATAGGATTTGGATGTAGGTCCTTCTCGTACCAAATCAAATACTTTCTCCATTATACTGTGAATACAGATGCACAAGTACTACATGAAATATTAGCTAAAAGATTACAAAAATGTATTAAAATATTCATCACAACCAAACAGGATTTATATCATATATAAATCACAAAAATGGCTTTTTCAACATCAAAAAAGTTTTCAGCACAATATAAAATACAAATTAAAAAATGAAATATATTTTTCAAAAAATGATGTCAATAGATGCAAAGAAAGCCTTTCATATGGTGCAACTGTCATTCAGGATAGACACATTAAAAAGAAAAGCTACAGAAGAATTTCTTCTCCACCAACTCAATAAAACCATCTCTTTTAACCCAAGAGCTGATACAGTATGCAATGGTAAGACATTAAAATATTGCCACCAAAAACAAATGCCAAGAATATTTATTTTAACCACTTTCATTTGACTCCATATAGGAAAATTTAAAGACAATGATATTCTAAAGACTAACACTAGAAAAGAAAGATTCAAAATATCATTTTAGGTAGATGACTTGTTATACACAGACACACATACACATACAGTTCATCTCTCTGAGCAACAACAAATTTAGTGAAGATAATTGAATTAGGCAAATTCATGAGGTCAAAGATTAATTCATAAAGTCATTCATATTTTAAATTACTAGTAATTAACATTCAAGAAATAATCAGAAAAAATAAACATCATTTGTGGAAACACCAATAAAACAAGAATTAACTATTTTAGAATTAGCCAACCTAGAATTACACATTTAAAGATAAAGCATAACTTTTAAGGGAAACTATAATCACTCTATTAAAAGAGGAGCTAAATAATGGGAGGGACATTCAATATTGTTGGATAGGTTGAGTTAATACAGTCAAAATAACAATCCATGCCAAGCTAATGTATATATTTAATTGCAGGCCAACCAAAATACCAAGAGGTTTCTTTAGGGAACTGGATAAAATTCAACCAATCCAATCTGCATTTATTAAAAACGTACTCTGTACCAGACAGTAGGGTAAGACCTAGGGATACAAGGGCAAAATGAAAAATCCTGTCTCTCAAAGAACTTGTATTCTATTTTAAGGAAACAACATATGTTGGGATTGGAAGCTCAATTCCGTGTGGACGGTCTCGGGCGGGTAAAGATGGGAGCTTCTAAATCTTAGAGCTCTCACGAGACCCCCCCAGGAAACGGCAGGGAATCGAGGTGAACCGAGCTATCTCGAGTAATTCCTCCTCTTCCCGTGAGAAACGTGATGGGAGAGAGATCTCCCCGCCCTCGAGATGGTCCCGGATCTGGGCACACTATTGTTACCTAACAGCACGGTATTCAGATGCAAACTGTGTGGCTGAAGGTTAAGTAGGATTGAGGAAGCCTGAAAGCTCTCTTAGCACGTGAGGAGCCAAGAGGACAGTAGGCTCCGCTTCTCTTCTTTCCTCTCTCCCCTCCCCCTCTCTCCCCGCTTGTACTTCTACTTCCAATCCCTTAAGATCTTAGCCTCCTTAGGAAATCTCCCCCTCTTCCTCCTAAGGAAGACCCCCCTGCACTTGTAACTAGACCCTGAAATAAAGCTCAACCCTTGTTCGACTCTGAAACGTCCTTTCTCTCATATGAGCATCCGGTTTTGGCCAACCGAAGACCTCGGAGGTGAGGTAAGAAGACTCGGGTAGCCCACAGGCCTCTAGGCCTGGCAAACATATACACATATAAGTAAATATAAAGTATGTAAAAAGTAATTTTGAGATGAAGGGCACAGTTTTATTTTGAAAGACAAATTGTCAATAGTAGAATAGGGCGGGTATGCGATGCTACTGGTTCAGGGCTTGTGAAACTCTCCACAATAATAGTTATTCTGCCAGAATGGTGCATGGCTCCATTTGCCTGCAACAGCCATCATTCTGTTTGATGACCTTTTTGAAGGGAAGGATGTTGGCACTGAGGGCAAGAAGTTCAACAGAGTCCTGGCTGCAGGGTTAAAATGAATCCTTCAAGACGGAATTCTTCTTAGATGACAACCATATGTATGCCCCATGAACTTAAGTTTCAGTTGGTGCTAACTAGGCATCTGGTTCAAAGAACAGAACCAGGATGACTGGGAATGCTACCCCGTAGATCTTAAACCATGCAGAGATGACCAATGTAAGTAAGTGATATATGGGGAAATATGCAGAATTGAGGGGCATGAAATCTCCACTGAAGCAGAAAAATGTCTCTCTGTCTGTGTGTTTTATGAGGTCCTGCTTGTGTGATTCCAAGGAGATTCTAACAACCTGCTGAGATGTGAAGTGGATTTATAACATTTACCTACTTATGAAATAACTAGATTTCTGAGTCTTATAGGGAACCTATTTTAATGTTGGTCTAGACTTGGCCATCCACAATTAGGACTTGTTTTTCCTACTTCTGTCCTAAATTCTCTTTTGTTTGGCCTGTTGGAGATAATCATGTCAACCAAATCTAACTCAAGTTTTGGCATTAGAGGCTTATCCCTGGTCTCTGCTTACTTGGTAAGAAAGTGCCCTATTTCCTGGAGGAGGAGGTTTTTCATTCATCTCATGAACTTGTTTTGTTTGACTTACACAAAAATTGGTTGTGTATCCTATTTGGGGTCTAGTTTAGAAGAGCTCAAGATGAGATCGAAGATGATTTTAAATCACCACAAAACCATTAGAATAGATGATTTAGTGGTCATAATAATTACTTAGTGAAGATTGATCTAGTGATACTAGAAGGCTGAAGCTGAGATGGATGAATCTGAGAGAGCAAGGGAGGTAGTTTTAGTCTAGGCAGTCTATAATTCAGAATTATAGGGATTCCTAAAGTAATCACAGTTACATTAGAGTAGATTGGCATTCCCTTAATAGGAGCAAAGATAATATTAATTTAATTATCAATCCTTGATAGGGGTGAGCAGTAGAGGTAAACACTGGTGGCAGGGTAGATATTTGAGTTCCCAGTACCTTCAGATGGTTAAGGCAGGGGTCAGTGGAGCACTGGGACTAAGTGAGGGTATTTCTTAACTGGTAGCCAAAGCAGAGTGGATGCCATAGTAGTGTAAATGGTCAATCTTTGGTCATTCTGTCATCCCAGTCAGCTGTGCCACAGAAATGTCTACAGTTATTTCCCATATTATTTCTTCCAGCTTGGGGATGCTCAATATCATAATAATAATTCAACTCATCTGGGAAAAATAAATGATCAAGCATATCAAAAAAAAGGTAGAAAGAAAAAACTGAAAATGATCATGTATTCTTAAATTTTAAGGTTTTGAGTAGTGTTTATAATCATGACTCTCTGATTCTAGAGAAAAATAAAGTTAGTTCAATGGACAGACTAGATATGGCAGACATTCAAGCAAATATATACAAAATATTTGCATTTGATAAACTTATAGAAAAGAAAACTTCAGGAAATAATCCATTATATGCATGCATACATACATACATACATATATATGTGCATATATATGTATATATATATTTGGATATATATGTATATATATCCAAATATACTTGGAAAAAATGGTTAGCAGTTTATGTAAGATGGGTTTAGATATACATCTAATACCATATACCCCAATTAAGTCTAGCTGGATGCCAAATTTGGTTAAAAAACTAAATTAAAAAATGAAACAATAAAACTAATAAATGTATCTTAGTCATAGAGGAAATGTGATTTTTATATTCAACAAATGTAAGGCATTATCAGAGATAAAATAGTTGTATTTTGTTACATTAATATAAAAGATTGTATTCAAAAAGAACAATTTAATAAAAAGGAAAATAATAGATTGGGGAAATAGTTGTGGCAGATATGAGAGAAGAATACATCTAAAATATAAAATTTACTGGGATAACATTGAATAAATGGTCAAAGGATATGATTCAAAAGATGAACCACAAAATGCTTAATCTTACTAGTAATCATTAGAGATGCAAATTAAAACAACTGAGTTATCACCTTATACCACCCAAAATGACAAAAAAAAGAGTAAAAGCAGTAATTATAATAGCCTTTTTCCCATTCTCAATGATTTTTCAGAAATCATTGATAGCCTCCTAGCAACCACTATGATTCTTTCAGTCTAGGAGAACCACTAGTTGTCCTTCTAACATTTCTTTTTTCCAATAATTTGTGGATAATTTTTTGTTATGTTCTTTCCATTCTAAAGATTGTTCTTTTGTAGAAGGGATAGGAAGTTGAGGGGAAAACAAAAACAATATAATGCTTAAAATTCAATAAATTTCATTTTGCTAAGGAAACAAAAATAAGAAGGAAAAGAAGAATTGAATAGTTCTACCTTCCATCCTTTACCTTATTTCCTACCTTCTCCTCCTGAACTATCTTTCTATTATCTTCTTTTTATCCCCAACATGGCTTTTAAAAGTCCTTTTTTTGTTGTCTTTAACATTGTTCCATTGATGTCCTATTCTGGTGCTTTTATCATGGTGTGATAAAGGTCTTGGGATCTTTTTTTTAAAAATTATTCATTTATTTTTAATCTACCCTTTCCCATTTATAATCTGTCTCTTTCACTACTCTTTGGTCCCCCCCACCCATTGAACAAACTAACAAAAAGCCCAAATATTAAATCATCTGCATAGAGGTAATCATTGAAATCATGGAAACTGATGAGATTACCAAGTAAAATAATATAGGAGAAGAGATGAGGGACCAGAACAGAGTCTTATGGGTTGCAGACAATTATCAGGAATTACCTGGATAAAGTTCCATCAACAGAGAGTAAAGAGAAATCCTCACTCTAACGGGAGGAGAACAAGGATAGAGTAGTGCCAGGAAAGGGAATATTAAAGAGAAGAGAGTGATCAACAATGTCAAAAATTGTAGAGAAGTTGAGAAGGATGAGGATTGAGAAAAGGCCATTAGATTTGCCAATTAATTGGTCACTGGTAACTTCGGAGAGAGTAATATTGACTGAATGATGAGGTTAGAAGTCAGGAGGCAAAGAATTAAGAAAACAGTAAGAATAAAGTGAGTAGATGATCTTTTTAAGGAGTTTAGTCACAAAGAGACAGAGGTATTGGGTTATCACTATTGGATAAGGATGAATGGACGAAGTGAAGGTTTTTTGAGGATGGGGGAGACATAGACATTGTCTTCAATATCTTCCACACTTGACAAACCCAAAGTCCCTTCAGAATTTTTCCCCATTCTATTTTCTCCTAGAATTCTCTCTTCACTCTTCTTTGTTTATTCAAACCTTGTCTTTCAAGACTTATAGTCATGATACTTTGAGAAACAGTGCACTGAGGTGCCAGGTCACATAGAGACAACCAGAAATAGTTTTGACTGATCTGCTGGTTTCCTATGGGTATGTGTTTGTCTTTCCAGCTTAGAGGGTGGATGAAGCTTTCTCACTAGTAGCTCTACCTAAGTGACCCCACCAATAAGCTGTGTCATGGGAGTGGACTTCATTTTTATGGAAGCCCATTGATCATCAGGATATTGAGATGTCATTGTCACTCATGTTGGACCTGCCAGTGTTCATGCTGTTAATCCTGTTTCTCCTGAGATTTTCTCTTATTGTCTCTTTTTTCCATCTCTCTTAATTTCAGTACCTTCCTTCTGTTACCTATTTATTATTTATCATGTATATAGTTTGCCTTGTTATGCATTTGTTTGCATATTGGCTCTCCCATTGGATTGTAAGCTCCTTAAGGATAGGGACTGTCTTTTGTCTCCTTTTGCATTCCCAATTCTTAGCACTATGTCCTGGCACATAGTAGGTGCTTAACAAGTGTTTATTAATTGATTGGTTGATTATTTACTTATATATACTAGAAACTCCAATTAAGCCCCAATCCACTCTTCTTTTCCCCATTTGCACCTTTGCCTATGCCATTCTCTCAGTCTGGCTCACTCTACCCCCATTTTTGCCTGTCAAACTATTGCCCATCCTACAAAATCTCAGTTCATATGCAACTTCCTTCACAAAACCTTTCTTGATCTCTTCAGTCAGGAAGCGATCTCTCTTCTTGCTACTGCCGCAGAACTTTGTAACACTTTTTGTATCGTGGTTTTGTATGAACATACCTTCTTCGGTAACACTATTAGATCAGAAACTATTTCTTACACACTTTTCTGTGTGTGTGTGTGTGTGTGCACGCATGGACATTCATATGCATGTGTACATACATACACACACGTTCAATAAGTCTATGTTTCATGAAAAAATTTGTTGAGGGGAAAATTGTTGGATAGATGAATGGATGGATGAATCCTTTCCAAACTCTTGTGGTTATGTGCAGTTTAAAAAAAAATTTCCTTTGTTGTGATAAAAGCAGTGAAAGTTGAAGTGGTGCTGTGGATAGACTTACAATCAGAAAGATGTAACTTCAAATCCTGCCTCAAACACTTACTTAACTATTTCACTCAACCTCACCAAGACTCAATTCTTCATGTGTTAAATAAAGATAATAATATAATCTACCTCATAGGGAGTATGTGGGAGTTAACAAAAAGGAAATCACAAGTCCATGAGACATGCACTGAAACTGCATTTATTGTAAGAGAAAAGAACATGCATGTGAAATTGCTATACCAAGTATGAAGGAGTTCACAATCCTAACAGAAACTTGAATATTTATGATTTATGAAAAGGGGGAAGTCTCGTGGGAGGAATGTAGAGCAATCCCCTCCCAAATGGGAGTGGTATGGAAGGAGAAAGGGAGCAGAAAGGGAGGGTGATCATGCATAAGTAAGATGACAATGCAATATTCTTTTCCCTTGAGAACTGCTAGACTATGAAGATATGACGATGTGCTAATTTACAAGGATCCCAACTACACAGTTTATCACTTTGATGCAGACTGACTAGTGCCTGTCTTGTAAATGGTTCAGCCCTCAGGGACATACTCAGAATCTAGCTAAAGATGCAAATTACAAACGGTGTGAGCTCAGAGGGGAATATTATTCCTGATTTGTTCAGGACCTCTTGTATATCCGAATCCAATTGTTTCTGGAAAATATGGTCACTAAAGGATACAGTTAGCTTCAGGGCAACAGTCCCCCTCTCCCATTCTGGTTGAGGATGCCCATGGGTACCCTGATAACCATGCCTGGTAATAAGTTGCCTTGGATGTCACTAGAGCAGAGCATCTGGAGACAAGGGCAAAGAGACATTCAACAAGGATAAATATTAACAGACAGAAATCTAACAGGAGACCTAATACTCAAAGGATGACCACAGCCAATGAACCCAGGCCTCAGAGGAACCAGAATTTCTTAGCTAAAGTCACCAACAAAGAAATGGGACTTGGATTATTTACAACATACCTGGGTGATATGGAAGAATTCCAACCACAAAGCTGGACCAGAATCATTGGCCAATCACAATACAAGCCATAGTAAGACTGTCCAAAATCAGGGACTAATTCAAAGAAAAAATTCATATAACCCTAAGATAACCAAGAGAACTTAGTGTACAAATACACAGAAACAAAAAACCAAAGCAGTACAGTAACGACTATCAACATTAACAAACATTGTCTCCTTGCAATTTAGTAACCTGTTCCCAACGTCCATTCAAACAACACATTTCATGTGGATCTCAGCTGTCCCATGAAGTTATCTGGTCCCTGGCACATCTTTTCTTGGAGCAGTTTGGAAAATATCATGCCCTCTGGGACACCACTTCAGGGCATTTCCTTTCTGGTTCCAAGTTACTTGTTAAGTTAAAGATGCAAAGCACCTTGAAAGCCAAATATAATATTATACTATATTATTATTTAGGGTCAAAAATCTTGAGTTCAAATTTGAAACTGCTAATTACCACCAGCATGAACTTCAGCAAACGGTATACCACATAGGACAAGGGAGCCAGGAGGAAGGTTCGAATCTTCCCTCAGACACTTATTGCAGTTGTACATGGTAAATTTGCAGTTTTATGTACAATCATCTTTTTTAACTGTATTAAGGAAATGTTTATTTTATTCCATAAATTAAAAATTAAATAATTTTTAAAAGAATAAAAGAAAGGCACGTAATGAAAACCCATGCCTCAGTATCAGCTTTTTGGTCACTCGCTGGTTTTTAACTTATAGCTACCATTTCATCACCAAAGCAGTTTTGAACTGAACACATGCATATTTAAATGTAATCTCCTCTAGCAATATGTTTATAATTATTACCAGTGAGATTTTACATTTGACCCTCCATTAACTATAATGGATCCCTGTGACAGAAAAAGTTGGGTAGACATTGACGGTGTCTGAACAATTACTGATCTTATCTAATAGCTCTCCCTCATTTCCTCAGCATCCCCCCTGGCCCTGTTCTACACACAGTGATAACCCACTATTAAAGATGACCCTGGTTTCCAAATGTATCTCCTTGGGATGAGCAGCCAGGGACCAGAAGTATCTATTCCATGGTCTAAAAATGAGCCCATGTTGGAGTGCTGCCAGTCAGTCAAGTGGCACTCAAGACAGCTTGCCCTTTGATTCTCCTTGGTAGAGGGTTCCACATTTCAAAAGTAAATGCTCTGGTTCCACTTACATTGGTCTGTAAAGGGAGGCCTCCTGGCCTCCAGATAATCAGTTTCAAAGAGGGTTGGGAGAAATGCATACAGGTTGATGATCAAACAACACACACACACACACACTCACACACACACACACACACACACACACAACACATCATTAGTTAGCCAGAGGGAAAATGAGGTTCATGTTGACAATTTGAATGCTTGATTCTGGATTCTTTCTTTTTTCTTTCCATGACAGCAGAAAGCCTGAAGGTTAGCCCCTGCCAAATGGTTCCCTTAATTGAACACTTATCTCATGAACAAACAGTTCAGTTGTGAAATCAAATCACTTAAGGAGCAGGTCTCCTACAGGAGAGTACTGTAGGTCCCATGCATTGTCTCACAATCTACTCCACTTAAAGTGTCATTTGCAATTCTTGGCAGGCATTCCTCTTTTTTTTCACTTTTCTTTTTTAATCTGCCATTAAGCCTTGTATGGTTTTAGCTTTCAGACTACACGTTGGTCTCATTTCATCTTCCTTACTTTGCTACCTAGAATGACCCTTTGTTTCTATATAGGCAAGATAAAAGTTTTTAGCACGGTTTTTGCTCAATTGGAAATATAGAAGATAGCCTCATCTGCCCACTAAGATGTCCTAAGTGGCCTTACCTTGACCAATTGTGTCAGTAGCATTTACTATCTTATCAGAATATAATATGTATAAATATATACTTACATTTGCATACATGCATATGTGCATATGTACCATAAAATAAATATAATTTAAATAAAATCTAAGATGTTTGTATATGTACGTATGCTTATATGTGCATATGGGTGTGAGTATGTGTGCATATACTCTGTGTGTATACACACATATTTCTGCCAGTGGTATTCTCAATCCTAAACCAGAAAAGGAAGCTGTGTATTTTTCACTGTTCAATAACAATCCTGGCCAGGGAACTAAGTGGATTTACCATGTTGTACTCTGTCAAAACTTCTACTTGAGTCAGAAAAAAAAAAAGCCTATTAAGGGTAAAGTATGGAATAGAATCTCTTTTGTGGCCATTAAAGAGCCCTTCTTCTGCTTCTCCATTACCAAAGATGTTTAACTCCTTTCATAATCTCATTTTAGTGATTGCCTTGAGTTGTGATTTGTTTTGCTAGCCTCTTATGTTCACCTTTACTGCACTAATAGGATTTGCAGTTCCTGCCTTGTTATTTTTAATTACTGTATTTTTAAAATAACTGTAAATTTTACCAATTGATAATATGAGGGAGGGGTGGTATCCAGAGAACAGTATATGTTAAAAAGATGGGGATTGGGGTTAGTTGATTGAAGGGTTGGTGTGAACCAATATTTTGAAATGGAAGTCAAAAAAAAAACCAAATAAAATATTAAGCTGCATTAAGAGTGTGCACAAATAAGGAGATGACAGCATCACTCCACTCTCCCTGCTGGGATGTATGGGGTGTTCAGGAGGTCTAGCCCCTCTGGTGTGAGGGCTGGCTGAGCTCTTTTTCAGGGCTGCTTGTCCTTTGGTGTCCTATGGCTCCAACAAGCTGTATCACCTGAAGTGATCCATACCCTGACAGTCTTAGCTGATGGGATAAAAAGCAGGCTGAGGATAACTGACAGACTCCAGACTTGTCAGTGAGTTAGGGAGGTGTCTACGCCAAGCACATGAAGACTTTCCACCTGAGGAATAGGCAGATGAAAAGATTTGGTTCCAACTGCCATGAAAATGTCTGAAGACTGTGGAGCCCTGAGAGTTTGGTCAGGCATAGAAGACACTAAGGCCATCCACTGCATCCTGGGCCACCACCAGCTGTTTTGACTTTTGTCCTGTCATTGGACTTCAATGACTGAGGAATAGAGAGTGAGACTGATGACTTCGTGCAATTCTGCCTCACTCCAATCCAATTCAGGCACAATTCAAGATGTTACCTGTATTATCATTAGTGTTCTTCAAAAAGGAAGGAAAACAGCACTCCCTCCCACTGCCCCCCAGTCAGACAACATCTAGAGTACTTTAAAAAGTCTTGAGGGTCATATTTCAGAAAAGGAATTGCAAATTACAAGGAGTCATACAGAAGAAGCTGATAGGGATGGTTGAGAGTTCTTGAGGTAAAACCATGTAAGGATTGGTTGAAGGAATTGAGGATGTTGACCCTAGAAAATGAGATTTGGGAAGGTATGACAACTATCTTCAAGTATTTGAAAAGCTATAATAAGAAAGACGAATGAAATTGGTTTTACTTGACCCCAGAGTTCAGCAATGGGGACAATGGATGAAAGTGGAAAATAAACTGATTTAGACTTGTTAGGAAAATACCTCCTAATAGCTAAGAGTAAATGAGGTACCTCAGAGGACAGAGAAAACTTCAAAGATTAGATATCAGAAACATAATAGAAAGAAAACCGGCAGGAGGTCCTGAGCTCCAATGTGATGGAGGAGGCAGCCAGCATAAGGGCCCCACACACACCTCAGTATACCCAGGAGAACCCAAACTTCCTCTGCTTAAACAAAGCTCTGGGCAGACAGACAATCTGCAATGACCACCACCCTGTGCTGCAGCGTAGCCTCCTGCAAACAGGTAGATGCCAAAACAGGCACCCCACAGGTGCCCAAGCAAATCGGAAGACACCATCACCTGGATTCTTCACATAACCCAGTATAACCAGGTGAAAAGGTAGCCGCCAGAGCCTGAGACTGCCACGTGCTTCAGTGTGCTCCCACCAAACGGGATCATAGGGACCACCGGCCTCAGCACACAGTCAGACTCCAGCTCCAACCTGCTCAGAACTTGAGCCTTTTCCACATTAATCAGTCTTAGTACTGAATCTAGCCCTCCGGGTCCCATTGTCATCTTCACACCACATACAGACCATGAGAAGAAGGAGATTTTCAGAGAAATTGAAAATAACTCAAAGCGGAGTTAGTTACTCAGATAACTTCTAACGTTTGAAAAATAAGAATTATGAGGAAAGATTAAAAAAAAAGATGCAGGCAAGTGGAACACTCATGGTACAGAAATTCCTGCTCTACAAATTTTGATGTGTCCTGTGGAGAAAGGAATATTTTTTTAATGGACCTGTACATGTATTCATCCTTCATTGCTGAAGAAGACCATGCCATAAGAGAAATAATGACATGACTTGCACTTGACTTTGTTTTGAGTGAGAGAGGGCTATGCAGGTCACCAGCCTCACTTCTCCTCCAGACCCATCTGAATCCAGTGACCAGATATGTATTAGGATGACTAGAGATGGCCCAGGATGAGGCAATTGGGGTTAAGTGACTTGCAAATGGTCACAAAGCTAGTGAATGTCAAGCATCTGAGATGAGATTTGAACTTAGGTCCTCCTGACTCCTGCACTGGTGCTCTACCCTCTGCACCACCTAACTGCACCTACTGGACCTGTAATCACATTGAAAGAGTGAATTGTCAATGGGGAAACTCCCTCTGGTAGTGCTCATAGGTAGTTGCTCTAAAACAGTCTTAGGAAGTTGTTAGAGAGGGGTGGGGCAAGATGCATCCATAGATGGATGGCCTTATACTCTCAGAGAATCATGGGGGGATTTTCATACAACCAATCAGTAAATATTTATTAAATGCCTGCTATGAGGCAGGCACTGCACTAAACACCAGAGATACAAAAAAAGGCAAATGGCATTTCCTACCCTCAAAGAGTTTACAATATAATGGGGGAACAACATGCAAAGAAATATATACAAAGCTAGCTGTATACAGGATAGATAGGAAATAATTAACAGAAGAAGGCACTGGAATTAAGAGGCATTAGGGAAGGCTTTCTGTAGAAAGTGGAATTTTAGTCGAGATTTAAAGGAAGCCAGGGAAATCCGTAATCAGAGCAGGAGAAGGAAAACATTACAGACATGGAGAACAGCCAGACAAAATGTCCAGAGCCAAGACTTGGAGTGTTTGTTTCTGGAACAGCCAGGAGGCCAGTGTCACTGAACTGAAAAGTATGTGGCAGAAGTTAAGGTGTAAAATGACTGGAAAGCTAAGAGGGGGCTTTGAATGTTAAACAGACCATTTTCTCTTTGCTCCTGGAGGTAACACTGGAGTTCATTAAGCAGCATGGTGACAAAAGTGGACCTGAAAGACATTTAGTTTAGGGAGGAGGCCATAGGGAATATAACTCTCAGTCAACCTCAGGTCCTAAAGACCTTTGGTGAGAGCTCTGTATAATCTGTGGAGTTCTATAGAGACCAAAGTTCCTTTTTTAGATAAGAAGCCAACATTCCATGTTATTTTTTCTTCTCTTTATTGCCTTTGGGTTGGAAAAAGTCATTTTGTACATTAATGTATGCACTTATTAAATTTTAAGCAAACAGTAATCTTTGGAAAATTTTGTGAAATGTTCTTCGTTGAATTTGCATGACTTTATATTTGAGGATAATTGTGATTTTTGACCTACGCATATAAGATTGCATGAGATCTTGCCATATTGGGAGAAAAAATATCAAGGATTGTCTAATTCAGAGAAGGTAAAGCTGAGGGGAAGTTCAGTTCTAAACACATAGAGGAAGGATTATTACTATCTTTCAGTCTCCCCCTTCCTACTGCTTTTGTAATGGACCTATGATCACACTGTGATATTGTTTGGTTGGCGGTTGTCCTTCCTTCTTGAAGAGGACCAAAAGGACATCACTATGCTAGAGTCAAATTTCAGTGTGTCAGACTAAGGCTGATCAGACCAATACAAGTCAGAGTGCTCTATCACAGGTCAGGCACAAATAGTCTGTGTGAACATTTGGGGTGGGTATAACAAGGGTTGGAAAGGTACAGGAACCCCACATCTAGTGTTGTGGGTGTGTCATCCTGAAAGAATTCACAGAATTTCTTGAAATCAAGGTGGCAGAGAGTTATTGTTATGCTTTTCAGTGGGCAAGAGTTCTTAGGGAACCTGAAACCTTGAAGGGGCATGGTTAAAGTTTATATAGGACATTCTATAGTACAACTTGCCAAATGTATTAATTAGGTGATTCAAGGCAGGATTAGGGAGTGGTTAGTTCTTAAAGGAACATGCACTCTTAGTATCTACTGTGCAGTTATTTTACCCAGAGTTCATCAGTAGTGGCTACAGGGAGGTGTGGGTTTTAGGTCTGAAACATCACTAAAGTTATCTAATGGTCAGTGCAGACTGAGAAATATCGAGGCTGCTCCCATCAATGTCTTGTTTAGAGAAGATAAAGGTAAAGGAAGTATACTATGTCTAAGTCTAGGATACATATGATTGATCAGTGAGTAGTAAATACCTTTATGACCCAGTACACAGTCAGTTCAGCCAGTACACAGCTGGTTCATATGATTTATGCAGGGATACACTCAGTAGGTATCTGAGGTGGGTCTTAAACACAGGTTTTCTTGACTCTGTGGCTTCCTGACTCTCTATCGCTCAGGTTGCCTCTTAACAGTTATTTATTTCTATCATTCACATGTTGGATTTGGTGAGTTTATTCAGTCTATTCCAGATCTCATTAAGACCATATCTGAGTTTGTGAAGAGACTGCAGGTGAGAGTTCTGATCATCCCATATGGTCTATGTCTGCCTGGTACCAAAACATCTGGTTAACTCAATTTAAAAATATAGAGAGATAGATTTGGATACAGATATATGTACTAATATCTTTGGCAAACAGTAAGTGATTGATTGAAGTTTTGAACAAAATTGACTGACTTTGTCTGGCTATTTTGGCAGCATGTAGACTTAGCTATACCATCGAACGCTGAGCTGTGTTTAGAAGGAATGATCTTAAAACTGGCTTCTGGCCCAGACCTAATTACTCCCAAGTCTCATCTGTTAACAAAATGGGGCTAGATTTTCTTAGTCAATTCTTGTTAAGATTATAAATTCATCATGCTCCTGGCAGGGGGTTGAACCACATGATCTCTTGAGGTCCTTTCCAGATCCATAATGCTGTGATGGTAAGATTCCACAATATTCCAGGTAAATTTGCTGATTGATACCAGTGTTAAGAGGTGTGTATTAAAAATAACCACAAACCACAAATGGTGAATTGGGATGTGGGATGTTTTAGAGGTTTTCTGAGACTAGGATTTATGGGAAATAAGTACCACTGAGTTTAAAGTTATAATGTTGCTGCTGCTGGGGAAGGGGGAGAGGGGAGGGCAAATGGAATGAGATGATGGTTTTTAAAATGAACACAGGATAAAAGAAGACCAGAAGGTGATAGAACCAGAATATCTAATAGCTTACCTATGAACCAGACTCACGTAGGACTTCAGGGTTCATGGCTATTTAAATACACAAAGAAAATATTTCTGAAGAAAAAATAAACAGAACACATCACAACTCTTGTTTTTTTAATCTTCGTTAACAAGGAAAGACTCAACAGATAGGGGAAAGAAGGATATTAATTAAAGTTATGTAAAAATAAGATATCAACAAATATTAGATTTAAAATGTCTCTTTGAAATGAGAAACGATGATCATCTCTATTTTTTTCACTACTGCCTTCCAGGCCACCATTTCTATATCACACTCTGCATGACCTCTGGCCATAATCATCACCTCCCCCATCACCAGGAACTTGTATCCTGCAGTCCAAGTGCACAGTGTAGGGCCGTGGTAGGTGAGTTTTGGCTTTGTCCCACCCAAAATTAGGCCTCCACATTGCTTCCCATTCTCTATTTACCATCTCCCTTTTTCCAGTTCCTTTTATGTGTTGTTTTCCTCCATCAGAGAATATAACTTCCTTGAGGGTAGACTGTCTTACTGGCTTATATTTGTAGCCCAACACTAAGCACAATAACTTGCACCACTAGACAAGCTTTTAATAAGTACTGAAATGCTTTGCTTGTCTATTTATCTGTCTGTCTCATCTATTTATCTCATCTATCTAAGCTTGTTTATGAATCAGTGAAAGCTTGTCAAGCTGGAGAAAGTTATCAAGGAAGCGTCCAATGCAGACAATCAGACTTTTCAAATGCAAACATTTATCATATCACTTATGAGGGTGGCATGCACGTGTATTCTTTGTGCTGAAACAGTATAGAAAAGAAGTGCATGGGATATGGGGCATAATGCAATGGATATAAAATGGGAAATTGTGGGTAGTGATGGGGAGCAGAGCAAACCAGGCATTATTTTAGCTCTACATAATTTTTGTACCTACCTACTTTTCCACTTTTAGGTTGCCAATTCTAAGTATTCCATGTTCCTTTAAGAGTGTGTGTGTGTGTGTGTGTGTGTGTGTGTGTGTGTGTGTGAATCTTTATAGTTACTTATCTCTGGGGAAAAAAAAATAACATAAGGTTATATATAGAAAGTAAGGGCAACACTGGTAAGAAAGCCTGGCCTTCAGAGGTGACAGCAACAGTTACTTTACAGACAATGCTGTTCAAGAATGTGAACTGGCAGTAGTTGCGTATATATGTATGTGTGAACAGTGGACTATACAAGTTTCCACCCTAAGAAAAAGATTTTATCGATAACAAAGTCAGAATGACCGAGATCTGACACTCTCAGACTCTGATTCACCTACCAAAAAACCTACCTCTGACCAGTTTGATTCATGTTTGTGACTTTTATGTGAATACTGTGATTTAGGTGCCTCCTCCCATCTGTTTCTCTGGCTTTGTTAGCAGAATGGAAGAGCCGAAGAATCATTGTGAGCCAAAGCTACTGCTGTCAGTTGGCCCAGAAACACCTGCCCTTCTGGTGCTTGGCATAACCCAGGTCACTCAGCCTTTAGTAAGAACAGCAGTCCAGGCCTGCCCACCGCAGGAGCTTGAGGGCATGTTTGCAGTCTGTGGAATCACATTCATATGCATCTATATGCATCATAGCAGGTCTGGAGCCATAGGAGAGAGTGCATAGTCATTGTCAGGAATCTAAGAAGTAAAATCATTTCTAATTTCATGTTACTGAGAGAAGAGGGGAAAGGCAATCCTGTGGGACCCTTGCCTAGATTCCTCCTCTAGAACTCATCCAGGATACCTATACCATCTGTTATATGGCAACAGCAGGGGGAATGCTAGGAGACCTCTTCTTATTCCTACAACCTGCAGAGGAATGACAGATGAATGTGGAGGGAGAAAATGAAAAGCTTTCCCTTTCTGTGTTCCTGAATTAGTGTTATTTTTCTGAGTGTGTTGGATTTTTCTTCTTGAGCTGCAAAGGAGAAATGGTGAGATTCTCCTACCTATTTTAATTCCTACATTTGGGTACAAATGCCTTTCCAAATGAGTGATTTTGTGATTAGGTGTTCAAATCCAATCTCAGACACTTAACTAGCTGGGTGACCCTGGGCAAGTCACTTAAGCCTTTTTTCCTCAGTTCCTCATCTACAAAATGAGCTGGGGAAGGAAATGGCAAACCACTCCATTATCTCTGCCAAGAAAACCCCAAATGGGATCATGAATAGGGATCAGACACTACTGAACAAAACTGAACCACCACCATCAATTAACCAAGTAATTATTAAGCATTTACTTTGTGATGCTGTGTGGCAATACAAAGAAGAAGTTGTTTCTACCCTCAAACACCTTGCATTCTAAAGCATGAGACAACATGCACAGATATATACATACACATATATACATATGTGTGTATATATACATATATACACACACATGCACAAACATATGAATATACAAAGTACATACAGAGTAGACAGGAAAGCACTAACAGCATTCATGGTAGGAAAGACGAAAGGGTGCCCACATGTTACACTGAGACATCCAAATGCAATTTGTTCAAGGTTTTTCTAGTCAGCTGGTCTGGCCTCTGGACTGACAAAAGGGAATGCTATGCTTGTACTTCAGGTCTGCTCCACGTCAACTTTGGGGGGAGGGTGGGGTTGGTAGCTACAAAGATGGATACCCATTTTCCCTTTTTATACGTTGTGGTCCTTAGATTAGACATGTATTAAAAATGACTCCAGTTTCTCAATTCCCCAGAATTCTAAGGAAATGATTCCTGGAAAAACAAGAGATTATCTGTTACCTTCACTTCAAAATTTTATAATTTAGGATCTTTAAGAAATGTAATTGGTTGAGGGAACAAGCAAAAACAAGAGAGATTAAAGTCGAAGAAGACAGATTTGGCAGATTTGGCAGATTTATTTGTTTTATTCTTATAGAGAAAAGGGTTTGCTCTCATGGCCTTGACTGGACCTTGAGAAACCTGCCTGAGTCCACTTCACCCTACAAGTGGTCATGACTACTTCAAAAGGGTGTGTGTTATAAGAAAATGAGCAAAGGTGTCAATTTTTGTCAATGGATTTCACTCTTGACTCTCTTGAATCAGGCTACCTAATCTGAAGTATACCACAGTTATAATAAATAGGTTAACATTCACTCAGGGCTTTCTGTTGAGCCGTATATTGAGGTGTGCCTTATATCTTTGAAATCAGTAGGCAGGCAATTACTGGGAGCTAATCCCTAAAACATTCTATGTGTATCTATGCATGCGTGTATGTGGGTTTATGTGTGTGTGCTCGTATGTGTGTATGTGCTCGTGTGTGTGTGTGTGTGTGTGTGTGTGTATGTGCTCTCAGGATACGTGTTTAAGTGAACCAGAGTTCTCACTTGGAAATTGTCTGCTGAAAGGATTCCATTTTCATTGTAGATAATGCTATCTTGTTTAGTATCCTTGTGCTGCAGACAAGGTCCCTGAAACACTTTCAATCAGCTCTCAGCAATTTTGGAATAAAAGAGGAGAAAACCTTCCCTTAGGAAGCTTGTATTCCATATACAAATAGCATTGTAACTGCCAGGAAGGTAACGTAAGGACACATAAACATAAGAAATTTAAAAAAGGAAAAATGAAATAATTACATTATGTTCCAAAGACAAAGTACTCTTAGTAAGGTCATGATTATAAAGAGATAGCGCAGAGAGGAACTCTAGGAGCCAGGAAGACCCTAAGTTCAAGTCTTATCTCTGATACATACTGGGTGAGTGACCACGGTCACATGATTTATTTTCCCTATGCTCCAGGCACTTTTCTAAGACTGTAAATTGCTTAGAAGATGTTTATAGGCATTGATAGAGGGAGTTTCTTCATCTGGGAGTTCCATAGATCAGTTAAATCCCTGACTCCCTATCCCTTGATAATTCTCCTTCATTTTTCTGCCTTCAACTCTGAACATCTGCCAAAGGTTCTTTTCCCTCTCAGCTCATTTCTTAAGTTTAACTTCTCATCTCCCCTTCTTATGTGCTTTCTATACTCATTCCCACCTATTTTTATGGCTTAAATTATTACCTCTAGATAGAGGAATCCCAAAGCTGTATCTCCAGGTCTGACTTCCCATGTTTCTAAATCCTTCTTTGAAGATTTATAGGACATCAATGATTGATGTTACTTCACAAGTAAGAGGACCTCAGCCTAACTTCCCTCCTCTGTGCCTCAGTTTCTCAATTGTAAAAAAAAGGAGAGGATTAATCAGATGACTAAATAACCCCTCCCATCTCTAAAGTCTACAATCCTTAATTAACATTCCTTAAACAAAGTTAAAAGCCCTCTTCCTAACCTCTACCAACTTTCAGATCCTTAGCCTCAACTAAACTGCGTCCATTTTCTATTAAGCACACTAACATTCTCTGCCTTAAAAACCTTAGTCATCACTGATTCTTCTTCCTCCTTCATCCTCCATAGCTAATATGAAATTGTATTCTATTGTTATTTCTTTGAATTTATCCTTTCCATTCTAGATCCACTAGTCCATCCCCCAATCATTTGCCAAAGTGCAGATCCAGCCATGTCACACCCACACCTACACACACACACACACCTGTGACTCTAATTAGATTAGATTAGAACCTCTAGGCTCAAATACAAAATTCTCTGTTTGGTCTTCAAGAACCCCTCCTAACATGCCCTGTCTTAAATTTTCAGTCTTTGAACACAGTATTATCTTCTACCACCACTACCTACTCCTCATTTCAGTGGCACTGGCTCCCTGGCCGTTCTTGGAATAAGGCACTCTATCTTTTGGCTCTAATCATTTTCTCTTGCTGTCCTACATGCTTGGAATGGTCTTCCTCCTCATCTCTGCCTGTTGATTTCCTGTGCTGCCTTTAATGTTCAACTGAAATCCTACCTTCTGCAGGAAGCCTTTTCCAATCTCTCTTAATTTTAGGGCCTTCCCTCTGTTATTTCCTATTTATCTTGAATATTGCTTGTTTATACATACTAAGGGATGAGAACAGTGGGTGCAGAAGGAAGGGAGAAGTGATGAACTAAGATTTATCAAATGGGAAAAAAATGTGTGGAAATATTTTGTCAGCTATAAAGTACCATACAAAAAATAGCTGGCATCTTTAGTGTTTTAAGGTGTGATGTATAAAAGTTCAAGAGACATAGTTTATGAGTAATTTATCATTTTATTAGTCATGTCAGCATATGATTAGCAAAAGGGGTCAGTGACGCTCTGAAATGCCAAAGACCCCTCATGGAACCTACTCAACACTCATATGCCCTTGAAAACTGTGTGTTCCTTGGGGTGGCAAAACCAACTCTGATTAGTTAACAAGTAATGAGAGAGAATGACTATAATAAGTGGACCTATTCTAATGAGATGCTGGGGCAATGTGATTATGACTGTGTCATTTAGTTCCAAATCACCCCCAACCCTGGGCAGTCCTAAACAAGGGATCTATCCCCTTGTCCAAACCTACCTGAAAGGAAAGATGGGCTGGAGTTCACCTTAGATTAAATCCTTTGTAAGGTTTTCTAGTTGAATAAGACAACAACTCCACCTAGATAAGATAGTCTAGTAAATTTTGAGGGAAGACCAGGGATCTCCCCAATGATTTGTTGTTTAATAATCATTTTTCTCACAGTTTTACAAAGTAGTTTCCCCATAACAACTTTGTGTAGCAGGTTGTACAGTGATTGTCAACCTGGATGCATTTTATTTCCAACCTAAAGTTTCCTAGTCTGAAAAATGGAAGCAATAATCTTTACACTACCTACAGTAACTCCTAGAGTATTGTGAAGAAAGGATTTTGTAAATAGGAAAAGGCTATATAAATGTAAAACTGCAGTACCCATTTTACAGCTAAAGAAACTGAAACTGAGAATCAATTCAAGTTAGTGAACATGACATGGTTACTATGGACAAGGTATTATGCTATATCACGAAACATTCAAATGGATCAGTGATCCCATATATTCGAAAGTCACCATCAGCAACTTAAATCGCACCTTATTCAGACTTGTTTATCCTTGATGATTTTTGCTTATGTCCCCACAAGAGGTTCCTTATTTTTACCTTTCTTCTTTATTTTTCAAGTGTTCGAGCAAAGCACTCTGTGCACTCATCATTCCTTGTCCCCAACAAGCGACCAGTCTATTTTCTCTTTCTCTCAATCAGTTCTTTGCTGACATCTTTTACTCTTGTTCTTCTTTGGAGTTCTTCATTGGACATACATTATAAGTTTGCTCACATCAACCATGTATTTTTTCCATTGTATTGTGGAATACTCATATTTATTTTTCAAAGACTGTTCTATTTCATGCTTTACTGCTATATCAGTAGAATTCTGACATGAAAAAGATGAACCTTTTGTTTCATAGGAAGATTGGAATCATTACAGGAATGAAGGAAACAAAGGCAGAAATGAAAGAGTTTCTTTCCTCAAGGAACTTGCATTCTGTTTAGAAAAGTCATAATAACTTCTCCAAAGTCTCAAAGCTAGAAAATAGCAAATTCAGAGCCCACATCTGAATCTTCTGATTCCATATCCAGTGTTCTCATTGTTACAACAAACCCCCTGTCACTCTTTTAGTAGTATTTTATTTTTTTTCCAATTACATGTCAAGACAATTTTTAACATTCATTTTTACAAGATTTTGAGTTTCAAATTTTTCTCCCTCCTTCCCCTTTCCTCTACCTAAAATGACAGGCAATTAGTTATACATGTGCTATCATGTAGAACATATTTCCATATTAGTCACAGTTGTGAAAGAAGAAACAGATCAGAAGAAAAAAACAAAAAAGAATGAAGAGAAAAAATGTATGTTTCGATCTGCATTCAGAGTTCATCATTTCTTTAACTGGATGTGAATACCACTTTCCCTCATGTGTCCTTTGTACTTATCTTGGATCGTTGCATTGCTGAGAAGAGCTGAGTCATTCATAGCTGATCATACCATGAAGTTTCTGATGCTGTGCACAATATTCTTCACTTTGTACCAGTTCATACAAGTTTTTTCTAGATTTTCTTGAAATCTTCCTGTTCATTATTTCTTATTTCACAGTAGTATTCCATTATATTCATATACCACAACTTATTCAGTCATTCCCCAACTGATAGGCATCCCCTCAATTTCCAATATTTTGCCACCACAAAAAGGGCTGCTATAAACATTTTTGCATATATAGGTCCTTTTCCTTATTTTTATGATTTTTGGGGGAATACACAACTAGTAGTGACATTGCTAGATCAAAGGGTATAAATAATATGGTTCACCTTTGGGCATAGTTCCAAATTGCTCTACAGAATGGTTGGATCAGTTCACAACTCTACCAGCAGTGCATTAATATCCCAATTTTCCCACATCCTCTCTAACATTTATCATTTTCCTTTTTTGTCATATTAGCCAATCTGATAAGTATGATGTGGTACCTCAGAGTTGTTTTAATTTGTACTTCTCTAATTAAAAAATTATTTAAAGCATTTCTTTACAATTAGATAGCTTTGATTTCTTCATCTGAAAACTGCCTATTCATCTCCTTTGACCTTTTATCAATTGGGGAGTGGCTTGTGTTCTTATAAATTCAGTCGTCTATATATTTGAGAAATGAGGCCTTTATCAGAGACATTTACTGTAAAGATTGTTTCCCAGCTTTCTACTTTCTTTCCAATATTGATTGCATTGGTTTTGTTCGTGCAAAAGTTTTTTAATTTAACATAATCAAATTATCTGTTTTGCATTTCATAATGCTCTCTATCTCATTTGGTTATGAACCTGTAACTCACTTAACTTCTCCTTTAAGAGTTTGGATGCTACAGCACTTAGTACATATATGTTAATATTGATATTACTTCATTGTCTATTGTACCTTTTAGCAACATGTAGTTTACTTCCTAATGTCTTTTAATTAGGTCTACTTTTGCTTTTGCTTTGTCTGAGATCAGAATTGCTACCCCTGCCTTTTTTTTTTTTAACATCAGCTGAAGCATAATAGATTTTCTCTAGCCCTTACCATTATTCTGTGTGTGTCTCTCTACTTCAAGTGTGTTTCTTGTAAACAGCATATTATAGGATTCTGGTTTTCGATTCCCCTCTGCTATCTGTTTCCATTTTGTGGGAGAGTTCATCCCATTCACATTTACAGTTATGACCACTGACTGTGCATTTCCCTCCATCCTATTTTTCCACCTGTTGGTCCTCTCTCTTCTTTCACCCCCTTCCTTCCACATCAGTGTTTTGCTTTTTTCTACCACTTCCCCCAACCTGCCCTCCCTTCTGTCAGTTCCCACCTCCACCCCCTTTACTTAATCTCCTCCTCTCCTACTTTCCTGTCAAGTGAGATAGATTTCTATATTCAACTGATTATGTATATCATTCCTTCTTTTGACCAATACTAATGAGAATAAGGTTCAAGTAATGTCCATTGCTCACCCTCCCATCTTCCCTTCTCCTATAATAGGCTTTTCTTCTACCTCTCCCTTCCTTCTGTACCCAGTATATTCTTCTTTGTCATCCCTTAGGGTTTTTTTTAATATTATTTCCTTAAATTCACCTTATACTAGTACCCTCTGTCTGTGTATATTCCTTCTAGCTGTCCTATGGGTAGTACAATTTTTAAGAATTACAAGTATCATCTTCCCATGAGGGGATGTAAGCAATTAAATCTTTTATATTTTCTTTTTCTTTTTTCTCTTTTTAGGCTTCTCTTGGGTCTTGATATTGGAGATCAGATTTTATGTTCAGTTCTGATCTTCTTCTTGTGAAATCTTAAAATCCTTCTATTTCATTGAATGACTATTTTTTGCCTTGATGTATTATGCTTAATTTTGACTCGTAGGTAATTCTTGCTCCTAATTTCTTTGCCTTTCACATATGTCACTTTTTTAATGTTTAATTCAATAAATATGCAAATCCCTGTGCATGATGCTAAGGATTCAAAGATCAAAATAAAAGATTCACTTTCCCAAGGAATTTACATGCCATAATAACAATAGCTAGCATTTATATAATACCTTAAGGTTTGTAAGGTGCTTTACAAATTTATTTCATTTTATCCTCACAATGAGTCTGGGAAATTGGTGTTATTATGAACATTTTACAGATCAGGCAACTGAGGCACACAGAGGTTAAATAACTTGCTCAGGGTAGCAACAACTAGTCAATATTTGAGGTCAGAATTTTCTTACTCAGGGCTTCCTGACTCCAAGTAAAGGCTTTTATCCACTATACTGCCTACTTATATATATTAAATAATGTACTTACATATATTTAAAAACCTACAACGTATAATAATTGCTTCCCGAATCAAATGAAAATTCTTCTTGACTTTTAAAGACCTCTGTAATATGGCCCCACCTTACCCTACTTTCATATTTCTACGGATCTGTGATCTCACTGTTGTGCAATGATGCCAATCACACCAATTTTTGCCTTCTCATCCATTGTGACTCTAATTGATGTCCTCCCATAAACCCTTCAAAGGAGATCTATGTAGCCTTCTATGGAGCTGTCCATCAACATCCATCAATGGAGCTTCCTCTGGCCCACCTCACTTCTTGATCCTACACCTCTTAGATGATATCCTTTCTGCTACCTCTCCTGTTCAATACTTCAGGGTTGATATGGGAAGCAATGTGGTGTAGCTGATAGTACTCTGGCCTCAGACTAGATTGTCCTGCCTCTGACATATACTGACTGGGTGACCATGGGTGAGTCATTTAGGTCCTCAGTGCCCCCCAGCAACTCTCTAAAACCATAAGTTGCAGACTTGGTGCTGATATGAATTGGTAGTGTGAGTTTCCTTCCTGGGAGTTCCCTTTACCAATGAAATCATGCTTGTGCTCCAAATATCACTCTATCAATCTCTCTATCTATATCTAGATATTGATATCATCATATGTTCCACTATATTATATCCTTCTTCATTGCCTTTTAGGTGACATGCAACCTTTATTCTTCATTTAATTCCTTGCTTTACCTAGTCCACCTTATTTCTCATCCCCCCCACAAATCTATTCACTGTTGCCTGATCCATAGGCTCTACCTTCCCACTTTGCCCTCATTGCTCATGTACTTCTTGAAGCCTTCTCCTTCTTCTCCTCCTCTATCTGTCCTTCTAGCCCCACCTTACATGCCGAAATCTCCCTCACCTCCCCCTGCCCATACTGATATTTCTCTTCTCAGATTTCCCAATGAACTTATGCTAAAAATTTCCCCCAGACGTTGACTTTTCTTCCAAATGGAGATGAGTTCTTTTAAGGCAGATACTATGCTTCATACTTCTAATGTTACTTGATTTGATACTGGTATAATAATAGCAGCTCATTGCTAGACCCAGGATCACTTAGATGGTCTATTTCTTCTGCAAAAACAAGTCCCCTTTCCAATCTGGACTCATGCATATGGACAGATTGAATTGAGTCCTTGAGGAATCTGACTTTCAAAAAGAGGAGTCAGGCTTTTTTGTCTTGTGTTTATTCTATATCTCCATTCAAGAGCACTAGGGAAAGTTATTTATAGGGTAAACATTAGCGCATGTCTATATTCCCCTTCCAAAGAGTATTAGAGAATTACACAGTATAAAATGTAGATCAGAAGTAGGTTAACTATTTATATCCTCTTTTAAGAGGGGTGTCCTGTACTCTCAAACCAGATTTAACATAGCTACTAAGATATTAATTGCCCTGTTATGTTTGTAGGTAAGAATACCTATGTTAAATGAGCTTACAAAAGCAATGTTTAATTAATTTAGGAGGAGTGAAATTTGATATACACACACAAGTGTGTATACACATGTGTGTATGTATGTGTGTACACACACACACACACACACACACACACACACACACACACACACACACACACACATAGGCCAGTCTCTTGAATCCAAGGTTTATTACATTCTACTCCTCCCCCAGGGTCCTCTGGTATCCTGAAGGGGGATTATAGGTGTCTAGGGTCTTTGTCATTGGCTATAGCCCTCACCAATTTTGGGACAGGGGGAAATTATATAATACAGAAAATATTAATATTAAAATGAAAATTTTGCAAAAGTGAATAAATGGAAGTAATTTCTGAGGGAACAAATATCTGAATAAAAGAAAAATGGTTTTTGCCTGCTTCTTTTGGACCTTGAAGTCTAGGGTATCTAAAATGAAAAGTAATAGGCAGAGAATCTCTTCAAAGTCTCTTGCAAAATGTGAAGGATCCAGTTTTATCCCAAATAACCTCCTCTTCACCCCCAAAATGTAATAGTGATTATGGTGGTCATCACTACCTGATGGTCATAGCCATATATTTCTCCCCTCCCCCAGGGCTCTTCTTCCCTTAAGGGGGAATGGGATTATTTAGGTTCTCTACCATTGGTTGTAGCTCCCACCTATAATGTTCCCCCAACTATCAGGATCCTCTACACCCCAGTACCACTTAACTATTTACTCAGTTTATCTTTTTCTAAGGAATATTTACTTCAAAGTTATATCAAGAATAAATATCCAAATAATTCTCCCAAGATCAGGGTGAATAATTACTCCCTGGACCATCTCATACTTTGAGAATGAGTAGAGGTTTGGGGGAAAGAGAATAAGCATTTATTTTGACTGGCACTGTACCATGTGCTATTATATTAATATTATTATTTTTATAGTTTTTTACAAAAAATGGAAAATTATTATTAATATAACAAATATTATCTCATTTATCTCATTTTTATTAGATTCACAACAGATCTTATTATAGTACATTCCCACGAAGTTCCAAGTCCAAATTCCTCCTTTGGGTTCAAATTCTGGGTACCTTAGCTTCTCAGAATTTCTGTGGAAGACTGACTAGGTGCACATCTTACATGGAATCCTAGCTCCAAAGTTGTCCTGACTCAAGCTCCTAAGTGCAGTGGGTATTTCACTACTTTAGCCTAGAACTGAAAAGGACAAACGAAACAGAACAAGCCAAAACAAAGCCCCAGGTCTATTTTGATTGCCAAGAGATATAAAAGAGGAGATACAAGGAAGGTACCCTATTCACTCCCCCTCACTAGCTCAGTCTTTGGTGCCCATGCTGTGGTGAACTTGATCCTTCATCCTCTCTGGACCCATGAGAAACTCTGGTCGTTTAAAGAAACAGCCTCTTCTAGCCAAATGGAAAGAGACTACTCCAAGCTTGTAGGGAAATTCTTGTTAGGTCATCTGGTCATTGTGTGTGTGTTCATCCTTCGTTGCCAAAGAAGACCATGCCATCAGAGAAATAATGACATGACTTGCACTTGCCTTTGTTTTGAGTGAGGGAGGGCTGTGCAGGTCACCAGCCTCACTTAGCCATCTGAATCCAGTGACCAGATATTCATCAGGATGACTGGAGATGACCCAGGATGAGGCAATTGAGGTTAAGTGACTTGCCCAAGGTCATACAGCTAATGAGTGTCAAGTGTCTGAGGTGAGATTTGAATTCAGGTCCTCTTGACTCCTGCACTGGTGCTCTAGCCACTGCACCACCTAGCTGCCCCAGTGCATTATATATCCATACATATATACACTACTTGTACATACACTGACATATACATATATATATTATTTATACCATATCATGTTATATTTGTCATACATATATAGTTATCCCTTCCGCATCATGAGAGTTAGAGGCATGGTACTCCCATGATCTGGAAAATCTGTGAAAAATATTTTGGCCCTCTCTTAATACCAGAGAAATTTGAATTATTATGGTATTGAAAGATAAAATATGTTGATGTTATACAATACTATACATATTTTTAAGCACTTCTGAGTTTCTAAACTTTTTCTGTGTCATGTGCTGGCCTTCACGTGTTGTCTGTGGCTTCCACAAAACTACCAAAAAATTCCTGTTTAATTTCTTATGCTGACTCACGATATATTGAAATGTTCTTATATCTGAGTGCTGTTGCTGAGTTGTTTTCAGTGACGTCCAACTCTTTGTGACCCCATTTGGGGTTTTCTTGGCAAAGATACTGGAGTGGTTTCCAGTATCCTTCTCCATTTTAGCAATGAGGAAACTGAAGCAACCAGGATTAAGTGACTTGCTCAGGGTCACACAGCTAGTAAATGTCAGACCAGATTTGGACTGAGGTCTTCCTGACTCCAGCTCCAGCACTCTATCAATAAACTATGCCACCTAGCTGCCAACTGAATTATACCACTTATTAATATGTAGATTTGCTTTCTCAAAATACTTTTTAATATTTTTGAACTTTCTTTTTTATTATGAACTTAAAGAATTGAATGATTATTAACAAACATCAATGTACAAAAAAGAGCACAAAAGTATTATATATGAACTTATGAAAGTATTATATATGTAAATTTCTGTTACATATAATTTATTTTTAAGTACATATATATGTATTGAATTTAACAAATAACAAAACTATTTTTTCCTTCTCTTTCTTTTAACCTTTTTTCATTAATAGCAGCTAACATATATGTATATACACATACACATATATACACATATACATATATATACATATATATATGTATAGTACCTTCCATGTGCCACACTTTACAAATGCTATCTCTTTTGTTCTTTACAACAACCCTGGGAAGTCAGTGCTATTATTATCCCAGTTTTACAATGAAAGAATATGAGACAAACAGAGGTTAAGTGATTTACCCAAGGTCACACAGCTAGTAATTATATTAGGCTAAGACATGATCTCAGATCTTCTTGACTCTGGGTCCAACTCAAAATCCACCATGCCACCTACCTGACTTAAGGGATAGCTTGCTAGGTAGAGGATAAAGGAGGGATATATTAAAAAGTGAAAGTGGTATAAAACAAAGATAGCAATCAAATTAAAAATTAAAATACTTGTATCTGCCTATTTTAAAATGACATTGCTTAGTCGTTATACCTCTCAATTAAAGGCTTCCTGGAAAAAGCAGCATTTTAGCAGTTCAAAGACAGGAATGACAAAACTAGGTCAATGAGGAGTTTTTAAGGCAGAGGTTATAACTTTGGAGGGTTTCCTTTCCTAACAACTCACCTTTACTATTCTAGTATTCATTTTGTGGCTTCCTTTAAATACTGTTAGAATGCCCTTAAATTGCTAGGCACCACTACTGAGAAAGCCTTCCCTGCACCAATTGTCCTATTTCCTGATGAGATTAAATAAGTAAGTCCTGCTGAGGCTGGCTTACTAGCCAGCCTGCCAATGCCCAGGGTCATATTTCCCTGCCACTGATTTTGCAACCAAAAACACTTTGGTTGGTTGCCAGGGCTGAGCAGCTACTCTGATTGGGGGCCCTCTTTAGTTCCACTGGACTGCACTCCACCCCTCCCTTCCCTAGTCCTTAGCTCCCTTTTCTAAATTGTAAACGAGAGCAAAAATGCAGAGTTAAAATCCGTGCCCTTCCTCTGCCTTAATCATTCCACCCAGTTAATGGAGGGGGTTGGGGAAGGGAGGGTTGCAAGGAAGAGTGGTCAGACACAAAATCTGGGATCTTTGCTGCCCTACAATGACCATTGCTAGGCTACACTTAGTCTGAGTGTTTCCCTAATGTGGTTTATTTGCGGTCACCTTTTCTGAAGCATCGTTAGTTCTCTGCTGGCTAATGGAAGCTTCTGAAGAACAGTAAGGCAGAAATCCATCTCTTGCTTTGCTGATAGGAAAGAGGGCTTGGAAGCCTTCCCATGCCAACAATAATAAATACAACCTGAATTCCCAGTGGAAATAGACTGGGGGTTTTTCAGGCTATGGGATAACTTCTACTTTACCATGAGATTCACCGAAGTTTTGAAATTGAAACACTTAGGAGAAAATAACCTTTTTTGAAGCTATCACAGGGTACCACATTAATTCAATTCTTACCTGAAGATAGTTAAGATTGCCTTCAACCCCTCAGCAACAGGTAATACTATATGACCCTACTCCACCAAGTAGCTTGTAAAACTGCCTAATAGAAAACCTAGACAGGGAAGGAAATAGACCAAATTGAAGGGAATGTGGAATATTCAGATAAGTGGAGCTGAGATGAGCTATCTATCCCCTGGTCTGAGATACCCCTAACTCTGGTCTCATTCTGGGATTCAACCCACTTTGCTACCAGATCCAATTGGAACACCTGAAGTAGACTGGAAATATTTCTACTCTAAAGTAGTCATCCCTGCTGTTGGTAGAAATAGAGCATGCAAAGCAGGACCATTGGGCCATGCAGTATAGGCCCATTTAGCCCAGATTCTTCTTACTTGAATAAGGTGCCTTTTATAGTCTAAAAACTGCAGTAATATTCATTTCCCCATTGACTCAATGGGAGTGAACTTTTGATGACTAAGAAGGACCCAAGTGTAATATAGGACATTAATGTTTATAGAGCATTTCGTATATATTATCTCATTTAATCCTTACAACATTCCTGTAAGTTGGGGATAAATTGAACCATTATGATCCCTTCTTATTAGCAAGAACCCTAGAAGGCTTTGTTTCAAGAGTCTACTTCTTTAGAATTCTGGGTGCAATGAAAGAAAAGTCCAAGAGATACAATTTCTGGGTAATTAATAATCAATTTATTAATTATGGTTAGCAAATAATCAATAAAAATGAGGTCAGTGGCCCTCTAGGAAGCCAAAGACCATCCTTGGAGGGGCCCTCTGTGATGCTTACTACCCTTGGAGAAAAGGTTGTCGCTGACAGGTAGAAATCAACTCTGATTGGATAACACTTAATGCCAATGAATATTATGAGAGGTGGGCTTATTCTGTTCTAATGAGGGTCTGGGGAATGTAACTGATTCAGTCACTCTTGAATAAAGAGACTCATCTCAAGCCAGACCAGTTGCCTTTGTCAATTTATAGAAAAGGAATCTACTCCTACCCAGTCAATGAACCATGAACAACAGTGGGGTAAGAAGCCCACCTAGATAAGATGGGTGGGGTGAATTCTTTGGGCAGGGTCAGAAATGCCTTTGAGAGGCTGGACTTTGGATGATGAAACAGGGAAAATCCCTTTTAGATTTAGATTTCTCTATTAGTAATTGGATGTTATTAATATTAATAACCATTTCTCTCATAGGTGAACTAGGTTAGGCCTGGGACCTACCCCAAAATCCAACCCAGAACTGTCATTCTAGAGAGGTTAATGCTCCCTTATGAGCCAAGATTCTTGACAAGTGCGATCATTAACAAAATAGGTTCCTGAAGCACAAGTTATAGCAAATCTACTTCATTTTCTTTTTTAAGGTTATTAGATTTAAACAAGATAGGACAGTATTAAAAAAAAAAACTAACATGGAATTTGGAGTCAGAGGACTCTACTCCTTATTTCTAGCATGACCTTGGACAAGTCACTTAACCTCTGTTGCTCTGTTTTCTCATTTGTAAAAGGAAAGCATTGGCCTAGATGATCTCCTGCAATTCGAAACCCTATAAGAATTTCATCCTATGACTAGCAAATCTGTGGTACGTTATGGGCGTTATAAATCTGAATATCATCTAGGCACTTAACAAAGATTTGACAGGACAGGGAGGTAAATTTGAAATATGTTATTGAGTCCCTTCAAAGCATATCAGTACATACATACATCAGGAAGGAAGTTCCTCCTGGAATACCTTGAGTCTCTGTCCTCAGCCCTGTTCTGTTCACCATTTTATCAAAAATTTGTTTGAAGACAGATGGCAGGTTATCAAATGTGTAAATAACGCCAGGCTGAAAGCAAAAGCTAACATATTGGATAAAAGAGTCATGATCAAAAAATATTTCAATGAAAAAGAACAAATGACTGAATCAAATAGAATGAAATTAAATAATAATCTATTTAATTTAAAATTTAATATGAAGTCTTATGCCTGAATTCAAAAAATAAATTCTACAAATACAGGATGGAGGAGGTAGGGAGAGGAAATTATGAATAGGATAGAATTTAGTGAATTTAGTGGACTGAAAATTCCACTGCCACAGAATCTCAGAGTTGGAAAACACCTTAGAGATCATCTAAGCAAAGTCATAACTGAATAAAGACCCATTCTGCATTTTACCCAACAAGTAGCCAATCATTCCTTGAAGACTTCCAGTGATGGAAAATACACTACTCTTGAAGCATCCTATTATGCTTTTAGATAAAGAGTTTTAGTTAGTAAAGGTTTTTTCCTAAAATGAAGCCTAAATTTGCCCCTTTCATTGGTCCAAGTTTTGCCCTTTGGGATCAAAAAGAAAAAAAGTCTAATCCCTTGCAACTCTTTAAATATATGTAAACAGCTATTATGTACCACCATCTCCCCTCTTCTCCAAGCTAATCGTTCTCAGTTCTTTTCGCTACTGTTAATATGGTCTAGTCTTCACCATCCTGCTTGCCATCTTCTGCATGCTTCCCAGCCTATAAATGTATACCCTAAAACAGAGAATCATATTTCAAGTGCAGTCTGGTTAGAGAAGACTATAACAGAAATCTCTCAAGTCTTCAAACATTTGAAGATAGTTGGAAGAGACATCAGACTCATTCTTTTTGGCCCAGAAAAGGAAAAGTAGAGGAGCGATGAGGGTCCGGGACAGATGTTTTGTCTCAACACAATAACCCAATACAATGATTTGGATGAGATCTAAATTAACTATATAAATGGAAGTACATTCAGAAATGGATAGCAAAAGTATAGCAAAAAGAGGAGAATTTTTAATAATCGATTTTTAATAATCCTTCTTAAAAATAATTTTCATCATCCATGACAGTAGAACCACCATATTTAGACCTGAACACCTCAGTCTATAGTAGGACACATAAGGAAATACTAGTGTAAAAAGATCAAGAGGAAAACTTCCAGAAAGTTGGGTAGATCTTCTGTGGGCAATCAATGAGAGAAAGTGGATAAGAGGTATACTGGATAAATGATCTTGAATTGTTTGGGTTCTGTACTGATAGAGGAAATACTCTTACTGATGAGCTAAAAAAAATTCATTGTAGTATTCACCTTTATATTATACTTCAAGATTTAAGAAATTACGATCCTTTGAAATTGGTTGTATAAGGTATTATCTCTTTTTACAGAAGGTAAATTTTAGTATTAAAGTGGTTAAGTAATTTGTCTATGACCATATAAGTACTAAATGGCAATGCTGGGAGTCTAATTCCAAATCTACTGCATATTTGTCATATACCAACCACCATCCACAGGAAAAGCTTAGCTACCAGTAAGAACTATACAAAAGTAAGATGGGATCAAGATTTCTCCATCACTAGAAGTCCTCAAGTAGACACTGGATCATCATTTTCTGGGGATGTTGACAAGATTCAACTCTGGGTAGGCAATGGACTGATTTCCAATTCATGTCTATCACAAAATATGAAGATTTTGATCCTTGGCACATCACTACATGCCCTGTGGATGGTCCCTGAAATCAGTGTAATTAGTAATACATAATTAGTAGTTCTGGGCTAAAATAAACTGAGACAGGTCCAGATACCCAAGGTTCCTTTCAATGTGATTTCTCAGATCCCTTAGATTTAAGCCAGAATTGGCCCAGCCTCACATATGAAACTGAAGTAAGAGACCATTTAACTGAAGTGACAAAATCTTGGAATCGATTCCTTTGTGACATTGAAAAGTATCCTTTTCAACAGATTTCTGAGAAAAGAAGAGACAACCAAGTATCCTACGTGAGCATTGTTTTCTGCCTGAAGGCAAGAAGCTAGACAGGATGACCTCTCAAGTTCATAGTCTATCTATGATTCTAAGACCATTTTCTGTTCAGCTTTCTGAAGTGGCACATCTTTACATTATATCCAGACTCCTCAACTGGTTCATTGGAATCAAGATCAATTTATTGATGTTTAAGCACTGTAGTCTCTTACTATCTCCCTGCACACTCCAGTTTAATCCAGAGTACACCCACAGGGATGATGGGTTCTGAAGCCAAGTGAGGATCAGACAGGTGTCCTATTAGTTGACCTTCAGGCTATAACAAAAGCCTGAAATTTTTCACCTGACCTATCTTTCTGGATAATCTTCTTAAAGGTGGGAAGGTAGGGATTTGTTCTTTTATTTATCTAAAATTGGCACATATACCCAAAGGCATGCAGAAAATGAGAACAATTTCTAAAACTAAAAAATTATAAATGAAAGCCCAAAGCACTGCGGCATTGCTGGAAATTCTATTCTCATTTTAGGATTCTACCATCTACAGAAAAGCTAAGAGGGATCCGCCTCCCTGAGACTCCCAAGCTAGAACAAAATGAGGTCTCAGATGCCAAGTCAGGGTGCAGATGAATTAGTTTGGAGTGAGGTAAGTGCTCTCAAATTAAGTATTCTACTAGGTAAAGAGATCCTATAGCTACTTAGGAACATAAATAGACTTGACCTATTTGGCTAAGGGAAAAAAAGTCTTGTGTCCTATTCAGGAGTACTAAATTTTGTAAACACTGAAGTACTAGGAAAAGATTCAAGATATTGCTGCGATTGTTCAGATATTTAAGATTCACAATAGACAATCATTCTTGAAGTTACACACATGCACATCCCTTTCAGAGTTGCTTTCTTGGTACCATCAACACTTGCTGGATTTTAATCTTGCCTTTTGTACTTAAAAATATTATATGTGTATGTGTGTGTACATACACATATGTATAAATATATGTGTGTGTATATGTATGTATGTATGTATATACAAGTGTCTCTTTAGTAGGGCTTAGAATGCATACAGAAAAAATAAGAATACCTTCATTCAGAAAGCTGGAAAAGATTCAATAACCATTTCAAAAAGCATCTGTACCAATGAAGTATATGGGCAGGTGTAAATTTGCATCCATATGTCAGCCTGTGAAAGGATGACTTGCAGAGCCAGTTGTACTCACAAGGGTGGTAGATAATATGGACACAAATTTATGCCCGAAGAAAATGGAGGCTCCGAGCATTAAAGTGAGATATCCTTAGAACTTCTAAAAGCTCTTCCTGAAGCAATGAGGGACAGCCTTTTGATATGTAAATTAGTCATTGATGTAATCAGAATTGATAGGCCAGTTTAGAGTGCTCTTCAAGTTAGATCTTTGGAAAAAAACATAATATTATCTGGGGAGAAAAGGCCTAGACCAGTGGATAAGAGCACCTAGGTGGAAAAATGTTTGATCTTGGCTCTGATTTCATATGATCACCATGAAGTCTTCAGATTTGTGGTTTGATAGTACTACTTTTGAGATCGACCCCTTCTTGACCATCATTAAGACAATATTTTCTATACCTTTTGCCTATACAGTGATTCAAATACATTTATATTATTTCATAACAGCCCTTTGATATGGGTGTTACTATTATGGCTATTTTATAGATGAGGAGACAAGCAGGGGAAGGTGGGTTAAACTATTTGCTCAGGATTATATAGCTTGTTGTTCAGTCATTTAATCATGTTTGACTCTTTGTGACACATGAACCATAGCAAACCAGGCCCTTATATCCTTCACTATCTCTCAAAGTATGTCTAGATTTCTGTTCTTTGTTTCCCATGATACTATCTATCCATCTCATCCTCTTCCATCCCCTTCTCCTTTTGTCTTCAGTCTTTCCCATCAGAATCTTTTTCAGTGAGTCCCATCTTCTCATTATGCAGCCAAAATATTTAAGCTGCAACCTTCCAATGAGTAGCCCAAACTAATTTTTCAAAGTTTTGACTGATTTGATTTCCTTGTTGTCCAAGGGACTTTCAAAAGTCTTCTCAACAATTTGAAAACATCAGATCTACAGTGCTCAGCTTTCCTTATAGTCCAACTCTCACAGCTATACACTGCTACTGGAAAAACCATAGCTTTGACCAGATAGATCTTTGTTGGTAAGGTGATGTCTTCGTTTTTAGTTTGTATCCAGATTTGCCATAGTTTTCCTTCCAAGGAAGGAAATTCAGTTGCTTAATTTCATCACTGCAGTCACCGTCTACAGTGCTTTTCGAGTCGAAGAATATAAAATCTGACCAACCCTACTTCCATTTCTTTTTGCTTGATTTTTTGTGATGAGGCAGTGGGATTAAGTGTCAAGTGTCTTAAGGTAAAAATTGAATTCAGAACTTCCTGACTTTAAGTTCAATGCTTCATCCATGAAGTAGCTGTTCACAAAAAAGATGCAAGTGCTAAATATCTAGAAACTCAATATTTCTCAACTGTAGTGAAATGAAAGGAAGCAAAAAAATCAGTCCCTTTCTAATCTCACTTTGTTTCCTAATACAACAAATTCTCAGGGTATTAGTTTCACCTACTTCTTGATTAGCCTGAGTCATGCTAGTGAGGTCAGAGTTTTTAACTTTGTGTTGCCTCTTTCAGGATCAGTGAGAAGCCATGTCATGCTCCTCTGTACTAGAATGACTCCAATTGGAATCTTTGGTCATAGTTGGGCATGGGGTGCTTTCTACAAAGAAGCATGTTAACAGCAGAATTCTCCACAGTTCTGTGGCCAAGACTTTCTGGGCTGTGACATCAGTACAAATGGAAATGTCATCCAACAAGTATGAGACTAAACTGCATACAACCACCAACCTTCAGAAAGAGGAAACCACAATGGTACCTCAGGACCAAAATGTGAAAATGCCAGGTCGTTATAAGATCACAATCACCTTAAGTTGTCCACAGAACCTTCAAACAGCCTGGTCTGGCTTCAGACACTAGTTATGTGACCCGGGACAAATGACTTAACCTCTGTCTGCCTCAGTTTCTTTAACTGTAAACAAGAGAATTATAATAGCACCTATATCCCTAGGGTTGTTGCAAGAATCAAATGAGCTATTTACCTCCAGAGAGAGAAACGATGAAGTCTAAGTGCAAACTGAAGCATACTTTTCTTTTCTTTTATTATTTTTCTTGCTTTTCTTTCTGCAACATGGCTAATATGGAAATATATTTTCCATGATTTCACTCGTATAATTGATATCACATTGTTTGCCTTCTCAGTGGGTAGGGCAGAGGGGACTAGGAAGGGAGAGAATTCAAAGCAAAAGGAAATTTAATAAATACTTTTAAATAAATGGTAAATTTAATTTTTAAAGGAATCAGAATATATTTGTAAAACATTTTGCATAGTGTCTGGCATGTAGTAGGAGCTTAATAAGTTCTTCCTTCTTTCTTTTCTCCTTCCCTTCCTCTTCCAACAGACGTCATTTGCAAAGTCTGTAGAGAAAATAGGCAAAGATTGATTACTACAATAGTACAAAACAGATTTGACTTAAAAAAAAACTTGTCAACTACCATTTGTCTCTTACATACCTGCATTTTTAATAAGATACAGTTAATTCTAACATAGGGCAGAATGTGTTAAATGACACAAGAGAAAAGCAAACAAAATTCTCATTAGCCTCTTGGTAGGTGGAAGGACAACTTTAAAGAGATGGGATCTCAGAATAAAGCAGGAAAGTCCTAATTATATATAATCCAAGGATCAAAATAATAAATGACCCTTACTTCATTCATGCCTGAATACTTTACCTTAGGAATTAAGAAACGTCAACATTACATTCATCGTGTGGAATTTATGCTACATGAGAGGCAGCATGAGGAACTGTAGTCTTGGGTTTGTAGTCAGGAGACCTGAATTGGAATCTGATTTCTAACATTCACCAGCTGTATGATCTTGGGCAAGCAAAGTCTCAGTTTCCATGTGTGTAAAATGAAGATTAATACTTGTACTACCTACCTCGCAGGTGATAAAAATAGCTGGTAGGCATCACAGTACTGTATAATTTTCTTACAATAATTATTGAAATACCTTATGTAAGCAGGAAGATTTCTGATCATTTGGATACCCCAGGAATCTAAGTAATATGCTTAGAAATAGCAGGGCAAGCATATGAGGAGCCTAGAAAAAGACTCATTATTCTTGACCAATATGAGATAGACTTTGATATAAAGTCATAGAGCAACAGTATCCCTGTGGGTCCAAGCCACAGGTCCCTAAGCTATCCCCTCAGTGACCAAGATAAGGGTTATACCTCCACTAGTAGTGTCAAACCTTGTGTTCTAGCTGTGGGTCTTCATTGCCTCAAAGGAAAGGCACCATGTTTTCCCATCCAGTGGTGGTAGTTAACTGAGAAAATTCTTCTACCCATACTCTCACTCTCTTATGCTTCAGACCTAACTATAATACATCCTTTTCTCCTTTCCTACTTTTCTGTTAAGGAAGAAAGGTAAAATACTGTCCAAATTACCTGAGAATCACTTTTTTAATTATATATCAGGAAATATCTAAAATTTTGGAGAGGGCAAAATGCTCTGAGTAATTTCTTCATGTTTATTCACGACCAGCTGTGTATTCAGCATAAGATATAAACTACAGTCTCTATAGCTTCCATGGCTTTCTCAAGAATAAGAACACAGCGTTTTTGGATATGTAGTTGGAAAGCCTTCTATTATAGTGTAATTAGAAAAGTTCTGGATGCTTTATCTGCTGAGAGACCTGAGTCTTGACATCACCTAGCAGACTGTCAGTATTTCATCATTGTTTATTGTAATGTACATTCAATTATGCTTGGCATACCCTGGATCTAGAAAATCTGCCAGATCTAATCTTGGACTTCTGCTTTACTGTTTCTTTCAAAGGGAGGTTTCTTTTTTTTTAACCTTATTTCTGAGAAAGATGTTTTGTTTAGTTCTGCTAGACATCATTTTGCTTCACTTGGATAATGCAAAGCAAATGTGTTACTCTTGAGTATCATTGTCAGTCTAGTTTTTCAGAAACCACATCCAGTCAGACCTAAGAACACTGGAGAATAAGGTAATGACTTTTAATTCCCCCTCTTTTGGCCGATCATAACTGGAGTAAGACTGAATTCTAGACTAGAGGTGGATCTCCTGCCTTGGCTAACCCTTTAGTAGCTCCTTACCATGGATTTTTATAGCTGTTTGAAAGACAGCTTCCAATGACTGGAAAAAGTGCACCTGATACAGTGCACCTGATTTCATGGCTTCTAGAACAATATTCTTGGCTGGTATATTTCCAGGAGTACTCATTTGGAAAATAAGAGAGTTGGACTAGATAAGCTTGTACAGATTGAGCTGCAAGTTCAAATTCCATGATTCTATAAATTCTATGCTAAGTGATTTGAGAGACAAAAATGCTCTTAAAAAATAAAAGCCACTATTAATACTTGAATATTACAAACAGATTTCATTGCATATTTTAAAATAACACATTTTTACGCCCAAAATGTAGAGGACTGAATCTAATACCACCTAGCAGGCAGGAAACAATCAATCAGTCATTAAGCATTCATTAAGCACCTATATGTACTAAGGATAGAAAGATAGAAGTAAAATAGCCCTTGCCCCAAGCAGCTTACTAGAACATAATTTAATTCATTTAATTTCTTCATCACAGTATTATACATTAATAGTTCAAATTTGTTTAATATTTTGTAAACTTTTTCCCTAAACAACCCTGAGGTAAGTATTATTACCTCCATTTTACAAGAGAGAAAACTGAGGCTCACAGAAATAAGATTACTTGCCCATAGTCACAAAGCTAGTTAACTGTTAGAACTGAGAATTGAACTCTTAACTCTTCCAACTCCAAGTACACTGATCTTTCCACTAGTCTTACATGCCAGACTCATGCATTTTGGTTGAAAGCACTGTCTGTGCACCCAGCACAAATAGATGGGTGGGTCATGGTAGATGACAAATAACAGGTGTGTGCCTGAGCAGAATGGGCCAGTGACAAATACTTTAATTTTATGTGCATTCCTGTGTGTAGAGCCTATACTGAGTAGCCTGAAAGAAGGAGTGGGAAAAGAAATGTCCATTCAGCATAGTTTGCTGTTAGATTTGGAGAACTAAATCTTCAAGGCAAAGTTGGAGAGCATAAAAAGATCAGTTTAAGCAAAATTGGGGGATGGTGGAAGCTATGTAACCCACATATATTATGGCTGCCAGATGGGCAATTGAAAGAAAATGAAGCTATGGTATGATAGAGCATCGATGTCCTAGTTGCCTACCAGATGGGATGCAGGAGGTAGCAGACCCAGTAGAAAAGTATCTGCTTCCCTTGGAGATGCTGCTCGGTGGCTTGACATTAATGGAATTTTTTAAGCCTCCCTGGGTGCAGGGAGCAAGGAAGAGGCAATCGACGTATAAATAGTGCTATCACCCATCTACTTTAACCATGAAATACTAAAATCAGATTTTCTTTTCTCAGATTCCATTTTTCATCACAATATGATACAATCAGATGATACAATGCAATATAATATCATGCCATGCTATACCATGTCATACTATATTAAACATTGAGGATTTATGATACAGCTTCCCATAGGAGAAAAAAATAAAGGACGTACTTGAACAGGTGTAAGGATTCATCCAGCAGAGGGCATCAGAGAACAAAAACTCTAGAGTATTTTCTTAACTAAACTTTTCAAGGGACGTCTTGGTAAGCCCTTTTATTGGATAAAGGAGTTCTTCAAAAGAATTCTATCAATAAAAGTGTGTTGGTGCTATAAGTTTATTTGATGCTCAATGTTTTACCTACTTATGCTTGTCTAAATCCTGAAGGGTTGTTTTTTTTTTTAGATGGGTGGAGGATGTGGTGGGGGACTTGTTGAGAGTAATGAGTGGAGTGATCAAAGTTTAATATGTACAATGTTTTATAGTTTATAGTCCTTCATCATGATCCTGTGAGGAAGAGGTAATCCAATATTTCCTCCATTTTACAAAATGGTAAAATTGAAACTCAGACAAATTTCAGTTCTACAGTTTCCTAACCAATAAAAACAAGGCATCCAAATGGATGGTCTCTATTTTCTCTTAGATGTTCAGATCTTAAGAGCCATGAAGTTATTAAGTGTCAGAGCTGAAACTTGGTCCAAGTTTTCTGATGTCAGGACCAGGATTTTATGTCGTAGCCACATTACCTCTTGCTTTATAATTCTATTTTTTATTTACATTGGTATCTACTAAATGCAGAATAAAATGGTGACTATTCTAGGTTAGCTTTTTAGAGTAATTTTTTTTCTTCTTTAAGAAAATGGGAATGTCTGGAAAGGAGAAGACTAACTAGGAGAGATAAATGATAGTTTTGAATACTTGAAGGGTTGCCATATTTAAAAAAAAAAAGTATATCTTCTGTTGCTCCAGAGGACAGAATTAGGACCAACTGGTAAAGAGTTACAGGCAAACATTTCCATACATGTTAACGTAGTAATGAATTTCCTAATAACTAAAGCTATTCCATAATAGAATGGGGTGGTGTACAGTATGCGGCTGGAGCACCTGTCAGAGTTGATTATAGAGAGGACTCCTACACCAAGTAGGAAATTGAACTGGATGACCTCCTGAGTCCCTCCAAATGTTTAAGAATCTATGATTTTCCACCTTAAAATTCCAAAAGCCAATCAGTATATGATATGATGGTTTGAAAAAAAAATAGTTTAATGGGATCCTATCATTAGGATATGCCAATTAAACAATTGTTCTTAGATCATGGTACTCTACCAGAGGATTTATAAAGGAAAGGAGAAATAAAAGAAAAATGATATATAAAAAAGGCACTGAGTTGTACTCTCAAGTGCTTACAAATAGGGTATAGAAAGCAATGCAATGAAAATAGCTTTTCATCTGTTCAAAATCTTAGCTTTTCAGAACTTCCTCCAAGTCTTATTGGAATTTCCATATACAATTTAAAGCAAACTTGGTACTTGAATTATCAGTTGACTGTTTACATATCAATGTGAGTGAAAACAATAGAAGAAAAATTACAATCCCCCTGGAATAAAAGGAAACAATAGTAACTCATGTTTTATATATGAACTCTATTATTATACCTGCATACTTTTTAAAAATACTTGATATGTCAGATTTGATATTTTCTCCCTCTATAAGGAGGCAGCTAGGAAGGTGGCATAGTGGACTGAGCACCTGACTTGGAGTCAAGAAAACCTAAATGTGATCCTTCCTCAGGTACATTTTGACCCTACATCACATAAAATTCTCTGATCCTGGAAAAGTCACCCAAATCTCCAGACCAGTTTTCTTATCCATAAAAATGGGTATAATAGTTTTGGGCTCACAGGATAGTTGTGAAGATCAAATGAAATGTGTGTGTGTGTATCTTCTTTACAACATGACTAATGTGAAAATATGTTTAATATGAAGGTATATATATATATATGTAAAGCCTATACCAGATTGCAAGTTATCTTATGGAGGGGAGAGAATAGGAAGGGGGGAGAAAATTTAAAACTCAAAAACTTATAGAATTGAATGTTGTCAACTAAAAAATAAATTTTTAAAAGATTTTTTTTAAAAAGATATACATATATAACTGATTTGCATACCTAAGGTACTATGTAGATTTTAGTTACTGCTGTGATTGTTGTCAATTCCATTTGAAATGCCTCATGGATTTCATAGCGTCTAGAAAACATTGTTGGCTTCCGTGTTGCATGATGTGCTCATGGGAGAATAGAAATAGAATTGGTTTTGGAATCAGAAGACTTTATTGGAGTCCCAGCTCTGTCTCTTCCCAGCCGTCTAATCCTGGACTAGTCTGGTCACTTTTCTTAACCTCAGTATTTCACATAAAATGAAAATAATAATGACACTTGAATTTCCTACCTCACATGATAATTGTGAGAAAATGATTTGTAGACTGTCAGAAACTACTTAAATGAAAGCTTATGATCATTATGATTCTACAGTGTGAGAGCCAGAAGATCAAGAACACCTGTCCTGGTGTTTATTCTTTACCCAAGATCATATGATGCATGCTTCCTCCATTCCACCATGTTCTTTGCTGATTAAGATAGAGAACATAGATTGAGAACCTCTTCTGTCATTCTTAAAGGTAACAAGTAAAGAATATATCTTAAGGAGAATTCACTGAAAGCAGGGCTTTCTGAGCTGCTACACGTTTCTCTAAATAAGCCTAGAATCCATTTTTACTCTTTAAAGTCAGAACTTCCAATCATAGTTAACAGGTTATGGCTACCCAGATCACCAAGTTACAAGATTCATTGCTTTGGAATAAGTTGTCTAATGAGGTTAATTGGATTTAAGTGAGGCAGAGTTGCACTAAGTTGTCAGCCTCACTCTCTCCTCCAGAGCCTATCATAGTCTAGTGGTAGGACAGAGTCAAGACAGCTGGCGATGGCTCAGGCTGCAGTGGATGACCTTGGTGTCTTCAGTGTCTAACAAAGCTCTAAGCGCTCCACATCACCTGCTTCAGCTGCCTTCATGGCCGTTGGAACAAATTGTTCTTATCCACCCATTCCACCAGAGGAAGTCTTCATGTGCTTGCAGTAGACACCCCCCTAACTCACCAATGGGTTTGAGAACCCTTGGTTACCCTCAACCTGGTTTGGCCCATCTGCTGAAATGGTTTACTAGGGGGTGGCCACTGCATAGGCTACAGCTTATTGGAGCCACAGGTGAGAGTTAGGTGGAACAGGTGGATGCCAAAGGTGGACAGATCCCCTAAAAGGGCTTAGCAGCCATCATACCAAAGGTACCGGTCCTCCCTGAATACACCCTACACCTCTACACCACACCATCCATACCATCCATACGTGGAATCATTGGTTACAACAAATGGAGAAGTTTTGAAAACTGTGAATCAGTTCACTTACCTTGGTAGTGTACTTTCCAGGAGTGTACACATTGACAATGAGGTTGATGCACACATTGCCAGAGCTAGCTCAGTGTTTGGGAGGCTCCAAAGAAAGGTTTGGGAGAGAAGAGGTACGAGACTGACTATCAAACTGAAGGTCTGCGGATCTACTGTGCTGCCCTCATTGTTATATGCTTGTGAAACATGGACAGTCTACCAGTGCCATGCCAGGAAACTGAATCGCTTGCATTTGAACTGTCTTAGGAAGATTCTGAGGATCACCTGGCAGGATAAGGTATCACACACACACACACACACACACACACACACACACCTCATTGCTCTATTTGGTTCTGTGGTTTTAAACAATGACTATTACTCCAAGGAATTCCATTTAAGCATTTTTGTTATCATTATTAATTTCTCATTTTTAAAAATGAGACTTTACTTTTGAAGTCAATCACAGGGCCTAGAAAAGTTTCTTGATCTCAGTGCCACATAACAGAAAAGGTGCAAGATATACAATCAGAAGTCTTGAGTTAGTAGCCCAAACAAGCCACTAACAATGGCAATAACCATAGTTAACTTTTTTACTTTGTTCTAATATTTACAAAGCACTTCCTGCATAACAGTTCATTTGATATCCTCCAAAACATGGTGAAATATACCACACAGTCACTTAAAATATGATGTGAAAAAGCACTTTTCTAGATACCAGGGAAAATTAAATATCATTTCCATGTAAAGTAGAAAGATTGAATGAGATGATCTCTATAGTCCTTTCCAGCCCCACGTTCTGTACTTCTATCATTGATTTCACAAAATCTAAGTAAGACACAATTCCTGCCTTCCAGGAAATTACATATAAGGAGGTTTTTTTGGTCTAGACAAGGAATATGTCATTTTCACTAATATAATGTTCTCAGAGACCAGAGGAAAGTTTGAGCACAGTTTTTGGAAAACGAGGTCCTGAACTTGACTCCTGGCTTCAACACTTACTTTCCCTCTTAGTTAACTACTGGGTCTCAGTTTCCTCATTGGTAAAAGAACAATGTGTTACCTACCTCAAAGGACTGTTATGAGGGAAATGCTTTGTAAACCTTAAAGCTCCATGCAAATATAAGTTATTACTACTGTTCCTGCTGCAGTAGTGTGCAAACTAGTGACATGAATCATCGTGCTTATATGCCTCTACTGACATGAATCTGACGCAAAATACCGGAATTTGACAAGATGAAAACGGATTGAACAGGTTTCCCCAGTGTTAGTTTTCTGTCAACTTAATATTTGACTTAGTTACACACACACACAGACTTCATTGCTGTATTTGGTTGTGTAGTTCTGTGGTTTTTAAAGAATGACCATTACTCCAAGGAAATGTGTAAAACTTGCACTTAAAGAACACTTCAATGACTGGAAGGGATATTGGAGTGTCTGTTGGTGTGGAAGAATTAAGAATTTCAGGGATCATTCCAGCCTCTAATAAAACAAGATCAGTCAAACCAAAGCATAGACTCATACAAAAAAGTGAGAAAAAAAAACTTTCAGTACTGGCAAACTATTGCTGTATGACAATTTTATCAGTTTTCAGAAAATAAGGAAAGATTTTTAGAAGTACCTAGCAGCTAGAGGGATTGTATTGGCATAGGCTTCTTGAATCTGGAATAACAGTGAGAAGACTAGTTCTTCTTTTACAACTGCTAACCATTGTCAGAAGAAACATGCTTTTCAAGGGCAAGACAATAAAAAGACTTGCATGTAAAAGATTGGAAAAAGGAAATTTTCTCTAAGGAAATTCACTTTTTCATTTAAGACTATACCAAAAGCAATGTCAGAAGTTAAACAAACCTATAAAATCTCAACATCACCATATTATAAAATCTCTTCCTCCAAAAAAATGTTTGGAGGATTTTCTACTTCTGTTGAATTTGGAAGTCTTGGCCCAATTGAGAAAATGATAATCTATGAAAAATATATTGATATGCTGAGATGCAGAATAGCTCTACAATTATAGAAATTTACAAATGCAAATAGAGTCCTGAAACATGAAATTGCATCATATCACATGTCACAAAAGATTAAGAAATTTATCCAAGGGATAAAAAGTAAGCATGCTTCAATGGCCTGGGAAGTCCATTTAAACCCTATCAAGTTTATCCATTTAAATCCTAGTCAATTTAAACCCTATCAAAAACCTATGACTTTGATTTGGGAACCAAGGATTTGATTTGGAAAAATAAACTGTGCATTAAAAGTATAACAAAATCCAATGTGATAAGTATGGTTTCATGATGAAGAATTTTTAAATTCTTGTGACTTAAGGCTAAATCATGTAAAACAGCAGTTAGAGTGCTGGACTTGGAATCAGGAAAACTCATCTTCCTGTGTTCAAATATGGCCTCAAGCATTTACTAACTGTGTGACCCTGGGCAAGTCACTTAACCCTGTTGGTCTGAGGTTCCTCATTAGTAAAATGAACTGGAGAAGGAAATAGCAAACCACTCAGTATTTTTGCCAAGAAAATCCCAAAATGGGGTCACGAACAGTCAGAGTTCAAAACAACTGAACAGTAAAGCAAAAGGAGACCATAATAGTAAGCTGACATTTTTTAAACATTTAAAAATTTATAAGGCATACGGTCAGTAAATTTAACTATTTTACTTTGTCCCAAACAATTTGAATGCTACAATACTACTACAATATACCATTACTGCCATAAATATCAATCATAAAAAGCTAAATCTCCTCTTGTTTAGTCATTTTCAGTTGTATCTGACTCTGTGACCCCTTTTTGGAGTTTCCTTGGTAAAGCTACTGAAGTGGTTCATTCTTCTCCAGTTCATTTTACAGATAAGGAAATAAGACAAACAAGGGTAAGTGACTTGTCCAGAGTCACACAGCTAGTAAGCATCTGATTTCAACTCATAGTCTTCCAGCCTCCAGATCTGGCACTCGATCCACTGAACCACCAAGATACCCTAAGCCTCCTCCCTTATTCCCTGGGAAAGTAATTACCTATCACCAAGGCCTTCACAGACCTCACCAAGCACTTTATATCTTTTGTGTATTTAGATAATGTTTTATACTTATATATATTTGTGCCAAATCCCTATCCCACTGCTACCACATTAGACGATAAGTTTCATGAAGCCAGAGTTGTGGTCTTATATAAACTTTGCACCTTATGCCCAGCATGGTAGGTGTTTACTTAATGGTTATTAAATTGAAATATACCACCTGTTAGAATGTTTGATACTTGCTTTCAAATGAAGGCAAATTCTTACAAGCATAACATAACAAAACAAAAAGTCAAATAGAAATTATTTTTAAAAAATTCTCCATACATGATTTGACTAAAACAAACATCTGAGAGGAACCTACAAGACATGTCAAATGGGTAGACATAATGCTTCTGCAAACCTTTAATTGAAGGAAAATTTTATAAGTGTTGAATCTTACCTGTTTTTTATTGTAATTTTTACATGCAAATTTTAATGTATTCTTGTTCTTTCCAATTAAGACATGAATAATCTAAGACATTCAGTTCTGAAATGGTTGACTTATATTTATCTTTTCTCTTAAATCATTAAGAAATTGCATTTCCTCTCTGGCTACTTTCATTATCCGCCATCTCCCTATCCTATATCTTTTAATCTGGCTTATCTTCTCTCTCATGATTCTCTCTTTTTCCCTTTTCAAAATTGACATTTAAAAAAAAACATAGCCATTAAAACCAGTTCTTTTCTTACTAAATCTTTGTGTTGCTAAGCAGCATTTCCCCCTCCCATCCCATTTTATGCAGCCTGGTTGCCATAGTATCAGCTGAGCGTGGTAACAAGAAACAAAGAGTGATCATTATTCGCTATAGGGTTATACAGGCAAACAAACACCCTCCACTGCTTCCTTACAACCTCTGCCCCTGTCCACATGACTAATGAAATAAACTGACATATGTTAAGTGACTTAGATCTCCCATAGACCATAGGTTACTCTTCACTAAGTATGTGTGGCTTAGATATTCTCTGTCTTTCATCCTGGCATGTCTGTTGCCTCCAGGGAGCCAAATCTAACCCTAAAAAGTGATTGCTAATAAAGGTTATTTAAAAGCCTGCTGCTACCACTTTCAATTCACTTATTTGTAGCTATTTAGGGCCCAAGAACAACTCGGATCCCTTTAAATAGTTGCTAAACATAGCCTATGGAGGGTGGATCAGTATTAGGCATCTGGATACTATAATCAAAGGTAATGATGTGTATCATAAAAAGTTTTTGGAAAATAGTAAATAAACATAGCTGAAGTATGCTGCAGACAAAGTAGAAAGGACCAAGACAGAGGGGAAATGCAAGAACTACAAGAGATTAAAGAACATAAAACCCTCATTCCTCCTTTCCCTCTGAATGCTCTATAAAAGTGCTTTGTGTCTGAAACAAAATATTGTAAGCCAAAAGATTATTTCTTTCTCACATGGACCCATAATAATTCACATTTCTATCGTGATAGAGAAAGCATTGGTTTTGGGGTCAGAGCATCTCAGTTCAAATTTTTGCTCTGTCACTTAATCCCTACGTGACTTGGGGGTAATCTCATAACCTCTTTGGATCTCAGTTTATTTATCTATGAAATGAAGAAGTAAGATTAGAGGACGTCTAATCATTTTCCCTCCTACAACTCAGTGAATTAAGCAGCATAAGTATTACTGCAGTTTTTGACACCCATCAATTAGGGAATGACTGAACAAACTATGGTATATAATTGTGATGGAATACTATTGTGCTAAAAGAAATGACTCACAGCATGCTCTCAGACAAACCCGAAAAGACTTACATGAATTGATGCAAAGTGAAATGAGCAGAACCAGGAGAACATTATGTATGGTAATAGCAATATTGTGTGATGAACTGGGAATGACTTCGCTATTCTCAGCAATCCAATGATCTGAAACAATTCTGAAAGATTTGTGATGAAAAATGTGATCTGTTTATAGAGAAAGAACTGATGGAGTTTGAATGCGGATTGAAGCTTACTTTTTTTTTTTGCCTTTTTCTGTTTTTTTTTTTGTCTGTGTTTCCTTTCACAACATGACTAATATGGAAAAATGTTTTACATAACTGCATTTGTATAACCTATAATAAAGCTTGCTCTCTCAATAAGAGGGGAAAAGGGAGAGAATTTAGAACTCAAAAAGTTTTTAAAAATAAATGTTAAAAATTATATTTACATGTAATTGGGGGGAAACAAAATTTTAATAAAAGTTACTATTTTTAAAAGTATTACCTCTATTTTATAGAAAAGGAAACTGAGGCTCAAAGAGGTTAAATAATTTACCTAAAGACACAAGGGCACAATGGATCGAGTACCAAGTCTCAACTCAAGAAGACTCATCTTCCTGAGTTCAAATTCAACCTCACATACTAACTGGCTGTGTGACCCTGGGTAACCCATTTAACCCTGTTTGTCTTAGTTTCCTCATCTGTAAAATGAGCTGGAGAAGGAAATGTCAAACCACTCCATAATCTTTGCAAAACAAAAACCCAAATGAGTTCACAAAGAGTCAGGCAAGACTAAAAATGACTAAACAATAGTGAAGACATAAAACTAGTATTAAACATCAACTATATTAAAAAAATCAGTCTGAAAATTCATACCTACATCTCCTGACTTCATCAAGTTGTTTTTCCACTCTACCATTCTGACTCCACAAAATCCCGTAGGGCCAGAATTATATATGCTCCAAAATATGCTTACAAACTTTCCCTTAATATTAACTTACAGGTTAAATAGAGGAAGCACAATCATCACTTCTCAAAATTAAATCTTCTCCATAAGGAATTACCTCCATAAACAAAAATATCTTTCCAGACCTTTCCAACCATGGTGTTTGCACTAGGATCATCACCTCTAATCCCTCCTCTCCTGAAAATGGAACTTCACTCCTTGAAAACACCTTGGGCTCAAAGAGGCTAGCTTTGACCTCACCTTATTTATTTTCCAGGCCTCCAACCCATTTGCTGGATACACCTACAATTTTTCAGTTTCCCCATTAAAAAGTAGAGCTAGGATTCTTTCAATGATGTGTCAGTTTGACCAATTTGTATCACTAATGATGACAAATGAGATAATTATAAGCACAGTGCTCTACACGTAGTAAGCACTATATAAATGTTGTTTTTGTTGTTAAAAAGCGCTTGAAGGTTTTCAGAACCTTTTCCAAATATTATCTCATTTGATCCTCACAACTGAGGTGTTATTATTGCCTATATTTTTCAATTGAAGAAACAGAATTAAGAAAGGTATAAGTGACTTGCCCAGCATCACCCAGCTAGTAAGTGTCAGAGGCTAGATTTGAACTCAGATCTTTCTGACTTCAAGTCTAGTACTCTATTCAATGCACCACCGAGCTGCCTTGAATGCCAGTTATATTATTCCAAAGGAGCAGGTATGATAGAAATTGCCCTGTTATATCAAGAAGATATTCACTTGCTTGGAAATTTATTTACTAAGGGTTGAAAACATTGCCAGCTTTTGGGTGTGGAATAGCCAGAGAATCAAAGAGATAAAATGGAGTACTGACAGTTCTTGACTTATGTAAATTCACATTATGCAAATTTGACTTTACATAAAGAATTCTGAAAAGCATGGGGAGAGGTAACAGAAACATATACGAAGAGAGTTTGGAAAAAAGTTTGCCTGCAGTTTGTTCCTGATTTTTGTACGCTTGACAAAAGATGAAATGTTTGAATAACTGTGAAATTAACACAAGAACTGGTGCTAGAAGTAGAGGAGAATGATGTAGAGGAGTTGATTAAGTCTCAGGGAGAACTGTCCCAGGAGAATCTGCTAGCTGCAAAGACTGTCAAGAAGAAAGGGAAGCTTTGGCACCCAAGGTCAAACCAAAAAGGTTCCCAACAAAACAGTTGGCAGAAGCATTTCGTCATTTGAGTAAATTTTTTCTTGAATCGAAAAGATAGATCCAATACTTCGAGATTTTTAAAAGTTCAAAGACTAGTTGTGAATAACATCCACTGCTATCATCAGATATATGAGGGAAAAAAGAGCCACTATCCAAACATCTCTCCATAGCTTCATTAAAAAAAACTGTGTACCCAACAGTCAGTGATAAAAGCTAAATACAGTAGCTACATTCTACAGTGCTGTGCATACCTTATCATTATTGTTACATTTCAATTCATAATTCTGTTTATTATAATGATACAGTATTTAAAGTCTTCATTGTAGTATATTTTATAACTTGCACAGATATTTTATATAAAAGCAAAGTGAAGTCAGTGAAGAGAAGATATTTTCATTACATAAAAATCACTTTCTGTAGAAGTCTGTGGAACTGTCCACTTACATAAAAAGTGAGAACTGTCTGTGCTAGAAAGCCAGCAAGGGGAACAGAATGCTAGTGTTCCAGAAGTGATAGCCTACTGGACACCAGGTCCAAGAACATGGCTTCTAATCTTAGTTCTTCCCACTAATTATCTGATGTTGTGTAAGTTATTTTATCTTGCTGAACCATAGTTTTCAGACGTGGACAAAAAGAGCTGTAAACTAGATAACTTTTAAAATCTTTTTGAGCTTTAAAATCCCATGGTCCTATTTACCATTGTAGATTTAAAACCCAGAGCATTTGATTAGATGAAGGATATATATGATACTTTCTTAATGTACATCACAACTTTGTCACAAACAAATGTAACAATTATGAGGAAGTTAAATTATTTATTATTTGTTAGAAATCTCATTCTGCTGAAATAAATTCTTTATGGGCTTAGTTGACAATTTCATTTCCCTGAAGACAAAGAAGAAAACAATGGGAACTATGACTCTGGGCTTAATTCTGTTCAACAAAAAGAAAATGATTAGTGTGTGATGAGAAATGTTAAACCTGGAATAAAGTAACCATATTACCTTAGGTTTACTAATAGGAGTTTTAGACATAGTTGGCATAATCCTTACATTTTTACAATATGGACTCCAGAAAGTTCAATTGAATGATAAGCATGATCTTATAGACAAATATTCATCAAGAGGCTAGGGAGTTTGTTGTCAATCTCAGGTAAAACTATATGCAAATTTGGTCAAATATGGCAAAATATTGGTAGACTACTAGATTAGGAAAATTCTGTACTCAAAATAAGATAATATTTGTAAAGCATTTAACAGTGTCTGGCTCGTAGTAGGTATGATATAAATGCAAGTTTTTGTTGTAGTCATTTTGTTACACAATGTATCTGAATTTCAGCACTATATATACCAAAACCTCTCATATAGCTTTGTAGATAAGATAGATAAATAAAGGTATGGTCAGATGGAATCATACCTGGTTGAAGAGCTAGACACACAGAATGTTGATTAATAGATTGACATCAATCTAAAAGAAAAGTCCTGCATGCCACAGGGTTCTATCTAAATCCTCTTCTGTTCATCATTTTGTCAGTGACTCAGAGGGTTTGATGATCAAATTTTCAGATGTTACAAAGCCCAGAAGAACAGCTGGCATTTTGTACAGTATGATTTACCGCCACCCTGGTTGAAACCTTTATTATCTCTCACCTATTTCCTCCTAATTGCTTTCCCTGCATTATCTGTCTCCTCTCCAATCTATCCTCCACATAGCTATCAAATTGGTATTCCTAAAGCACAGGTCTGACCACATCGATCATCTGTTCCAGGAGCTCTGGTCCCTCCCTCTTGTCTCTAAGATAGTACATAAACTCCTCTCTAAGATAAAACATAAACTTCTTTGTTTGGTTTTTAAAGCCCTTCACAAATAAGTTCCAGCCTATCTCTCAAGGCTCATTGTCTATCATTCTCCAACATGAGCACTGTGTTCTGGCCAAACTGGCTGTTACTGTTGTTGCTAAGTTCTTTTAATCATACCCAACTCTTCATGACCTTGAGGTTTCTTGGCAAAGATACTGGAGTGGTTTGTCATTTCCTTCTCCAGCTCATTTTACAGATGAGGAAACTATAAGTGAAGTGACTTACTCAGAGACACCAAGCTAGTAAGTGTCTGAGTCTGGGTTTGAACTCATGAAAATGAGTCTTCCTAATCCAAACCACAGCACTCAATTCATTGTGCCACCTTTCTTGCTGTTCCATGTAAATGACAATCCATCACCCATCTCCAGGGATTTGTATAAAGCTAGAAACCTGTAAGTCATACTTAAAATAAAATTCTTCCTCATCTCCACCTTGTGGGATCCCTGGATTCCTTCAGAACTCATCAGGAGTCATTTCTTAGAGGAAGGCAATCCCAATGTCCCCAGTTGCTATACCCTCCCCACAGAAATTAATCTGTATCTACTTAGCACCTACTTCACAAGGTTGTTGTGAAGATCAAATGAGATATTTATAAAGCATTTATCACAATGCCTGGCACATAGGAAGGGCTATACAAATGTTAGTTATCATCACCATCATCAATATTTTATATAAATTTTGTATTTAATTTTCTGTCTATATATCGTCTTCCCCCAATATTGTCTTGTGTTGGTAGTCATATTCCCTGTGCCTACCACAGTACTTGGAACGTAGTAGGATGAATGAATGCATGCATATCTAAAATATCAACAACCTGGGATAATATAGCCAAAATAACAAGGAGAGATTTAATAGAAATAAGTGTAAAAGCCCAGTACTCAGGTTAAAAACAGAACAAAACAAAAACAAAGAACAGCTGCCCAAGTACTGTATAACGGAGACCTGGCTTACTCATAGTTCATATGCCAGTCCCATAAGAATCGACCATGTCATTTGGTTGTGATTTGTAATTTGCCATATGTACATATAAATGAGTATGTGTCTATGCAAGAGGTTCTGAGTATATGAATCTCTGTGTATGTGTGCACGTGTTTATTAGAATGGATAAAATTTCTTCATTAATAGAGGCTTTTTTGTTTGTTAATCTGTTAAAATCTGAATCCCCCACTGATCTATCCTAATTACTCCTTCCTCTGATGTCAAATGTTTAGGAGCACTGCCATAATTTGGGTTCATTTATTTCTGCTTTGACAGGTGGTCCCATAAAATATGTTAATTACAACCTCTAAAGTCCCTTCTATCAATTCTAATGTTCTCTTCCAGAAGTTGGCCTCTTCCTTCCTATTGTTCCTTCTGGTAGGCTGGGGAGAAGTTAGGTAGGGTCTATGGAAGGTTAAGGGAGAGAGGGAGCTAGGCTACTCTGACTGACTCTTGATTCCCACAAATAGGGGAAAGATTAGATTGGACTAGACATTTATTCTTGACTCTTTCATGGATGATGTGGCTGTGATGGTCACCAACTCTCTTAAAAGCATTAAGGAGAAGGCAAAGCAGCAGTAACTAGCCCAAATAAAATTTAGAAAAAAAAATCCATGTGACATTTTTGGCATGAGTTTCTTCCCACTGATCTATCGTATTTTGAGAATTTTATTTTTTTCCCCCAACACTTCCCAGAGAAGATAATACTAAAACATCCCAGTAAAATTCTCCCAATGTTTAACAGTAGTCATTTAGACAGAGAGAGGAGAGAGAGAGAGAGAGAGAGAGAGAGAGAGAGAGAGAGAGAGAGAGAGAGAGAGAGAGAGAGAGAGAGAGAGAATCACTCACTTGGAAAGGACCTAGACTGGTTTTCCTAGTTTGTGCCTCCAGACTGAACTTGAGTCATCACATACAGATGGTATCAATCTCGTATTTTCATAGAAAGTGAGTCTGCCACTCAGTAACACATTCCAGGTCTTTACAACCCTTTCTGGAAGGAACTTATTCCCTATGGCCAATTAGAGAATGGCTATAGCCAGACTCTACCCATAGCCTTTTAGAAACCACAGTCTCTTTACTTTTTAAGACTTTCTTAACTTCTAACAACCCTTTGGTCACTTCTGTGCATAAGAGATGACCGATCACCTACAAGATTATCAGGACTTCTAGCATGGGCATACCCAAGAGAACTGGAAACGTCTCAGATGTTGTGAAAATGTAGCTGTCAGTGACTTTTTAGCACAGAATTTTGTTCATTTTTCAGTCGTTTCTAATTCTTCATGACCCCTGTAGTTGCTCATATAAGTTAATTTGTGTTTTAGAACTATGACTTTTATACAATCAGCTGCAGTATCATTTCATACAAGCAGACTTTTATGCACAATGAGACAACCCATTGGCACTGGCTTCCTATGCTGAATGTTTTGATCACAGAAGTATTCTGGAAATTGAAACTGTAAGGACATCCTTGTTTCACCACCTCAACATCCTGCTTTCTGGTCTTTGCCCAGTTTATCACACTTGCCTGGAAGGCATGCCATTCTTATGTTTACCTCTTAAAATTCCTAGCTTCTTTCATTGTTCATGAGCAACTTCTTTTTCTTTCCTGGTCCCCAGATACACAATATTTTCTCCAATCTCAAATAAACAGGTATAAATTCATGTTTACATGTTGTAATCTCTTCCCCACATTAGAATACACGTTTATCAAAGGCAGAGAAACTTGTTTTGTTTGTTTTATTTTTGCAAGTCTAGTACGGAACTTTACTCATAATGTTTATTCATCAATAAATTGATTTTTATTGTTATAAATCATTTCATTTATATTTATTAGATTTGACTGGGTGATATGGAATAGAAGTAGTATCAATGTTAAATGACATAAGAGAAAATGTCCATGAAAAGATGGAATTCATCCCTTAAGGAATTTCAAGGCAGATGGATACAGAAACATTGAACATGCCATTTATGGAAAAGTTCGAATGTTATCACATAGAGAGCTCTGTACTCAGAGAGAAGATACCCAGGTTAAAATTCTGGCTCTGACAATAGCTGTGTGCCTGGGTTAAGACAAATCTCAAACTTCTTTGAACTTTTGTTTCCTCATTAATAAAATGGAGGGAATAATACTTGCTCAAGAGATTGTGTGGTTTAGTGGAGAGTTGGACTAGGAAGACCTGAGTTCAGATCTTTTTCTTCATCCATTAATACTGATGAGTGGAGAACTTGAGGCAGAGAGACCAACTAGGTGGCTATTGCATTAGTCCAGATGAAAGGTGACAAGGTTTTGCTCTAGGAATAATGGTTGTGGGAGTAGACAGAAAAGGACAGATGGAGGAGATGTGGTGGTAGAAGCAGCAAGCTTTTGCAACTTGTTCAATTTGTGGGTAAGTGATTATGAAGAACTAAAATAACTCCAAGATTCTGACAAAGGCCCTAGACAAAAATCAGGAAGTCTGGAAGTGGTGTGGCTTTAGGGAAAGATAACGTAATGAGATTTGAAATCTGTCATAACCCACCTCCACCTGTTTTTCCTGTATGGCTCAGTTTATTCCTCCCAAAGCAAAAAGGAAAGAAGTGGAGCTCTTACTCACTGGTCATTCCTACGAGACAAGGGGCCCCTGCTCTGAGAGGTATCTGCCATAACTATAAGGTAATAGGAATGGGAAGGGAAAGGCATGCTCATTGATTTTGCATGTATGTGTATGGTGGTAGTGGTGAAATCGACCCAATGGCACCAGAATATCTAGGAATAGGTAAGTTATAATGCTTGGCTCAGAAGTGAGAGTGTTGGTAATGTGTACCATACAGAGGAGCACTTAGTGATAAAGGTAGGTGTAGTTGTATTAACAAACCCCAAGAATGACTTTTCAGAGAGAATGAGGTGATATGATTCTTCCCACCCTCCCATACCTGGCAGTCAGGCCATGACTACATTGGGTCAAGTCACTGCTCTCCAAAGGGCCCTGGCACAATCTTTGGAGAATACTTGCCTATACCAAGGAAAACATAAGACCAGTCACATCTCCAAAATACTGTGGTATTCTCAAAGTTAGGAGAGATCCTTGGAAGTTGAGGTATGCATAGATAGTTGGAACTTCAGGGAAACAGATAATTTAATCTAAACCTCTCTTGCTGCAATTAGAGAAAATGAGACTAAAATGTCATAGTGGAAGGATAGATGCTAAAAGGTGGTAGACATTAAAACACTAAGAAGATGATAAGGCTCCATGGTTCTCCATGTTACAGGAATGATTGTAGTTGATGATCCCCTAGTTATTCAAATAATATAAGCAGCTATGTAGAACTTGTAGCTGGGATGAAAGGATAGAGTAGCCCAACTCCCACATCCATACAATGCTACTGAAAAAAAAAATTAATTATGTGACCTTTCTCGGCAAATTGATGTCTCTGCTTTTTATTATTCTGTCCAGATTTGCCTTAAGTTTCCCTGCAAGGACCAAAAGTCATTTAATTTCATGGCTGCAGTCACCATGTACAATGATCTTTGAGTCCAAGAATAGAAAATCTGACCCTGCTTCCATTTCTTCTCCATTTGCCAGGAAGTGCCAGGAAGGGACCAGTTGCTAAGATCTTAGTTCAAGTCAGTTTTTACCCTTTTCTCTTTCACCCTCATTAAGAAATTCTTAATTTTTCTTCACCTTCTGCCATCACAGTGGTATTGTCTACATATATGAAATTGTTGATATTTCTTCCATCAACCTTAATTCCAGTTTCTTATTCTTCTATCATGGCATTTTGCATGACGTACTCTACATAGAAGTTAAATAATATTTGAGGTGACAATATTGGTTGTATTCCTTTCCCAATCTTAAACCCATCAATTCTTCCCTCCTTGATTGTAACTGTTGTTTTTTGACCCACCTACAGAATCCTTGGAAGACAAATAAGATGATCTGGTACTCTCATCTCTTTAAGGACTCACCACTTATTGTTGTGACCCACTGAGTCAAAGGCTTTAGTGTAGTCAATGAAGCAGAAGTAATTTTTTTTCTGTAACTCCCTTGTTTTTTCTCCATAATCCAACAAATGTTGGCAATTTGGTCTCTAGTTCCTCTGCCTCTTTGAAAATCAGTCTGTACCTCTGGTAATTCTCTATTTACATACTGCTGAAGCCTCACTTGCAGAATGTTAAACATAACCTTGCTATTATGTGAAATAAGCACAATTGTTTGATAATTGGAACATTATTTGGCATTGTCTTTTTTTAAGATTGGCATGTAAACTGATCTTTTCCAATCCAATGGCCACCGTTGAGTTTTCCAAATTTTCTGGCACATTGAGTGCAGCACTTTAACAGCATCATCTTTTAGGATTTTAAATAGTTCAGGTGGAATTGTGTCACTTCCAATAGACTTATTGTTAGGAAAACTTCCTAAGGTCTATTTGACTTCATTCTCCAGGATGTCTGGTCCTAGATCAGTGACCACACTATCATGGTTATTGGTGATGTTAGGATCCTTCTTTTATGGTTCTTTTTGCATATTCTTGCCACATCTTCTTAATCTTTTCTGCTCCTATTAAATCCCTACCACTTTTGGTTTTTATCATTCCCATTTTTTCATAAAACTTTTCCTTGATATCTATAATTTTCTTCAAGATAACTGGCTTTCCCATTCTATAGTTTTCTTCCATTTATTTGCATTGCTGATTTAAAAAAAAATCTTACCTCTCCTTACCAATCTCTGGAACTGTGAATTCAGTTGGGAATATCTTCCTTTTCCCTTTCCCTTTCTCTTTCCTTTTTTTCCTCAGCTTTCCTCAGTAAAACCTCATCAGACAGCCATTTTCCTTTTTTTCTATTCTTTTTCTTTGGAATGGTTTTTGTTGGTGCCTCCTGTACAATATTGTGAACTTCTTCCCATAGTTTTTCAGGCACTTTATCTACCAGATTTAATCTTTTAAATCTATTCCTCACCACAACTTCATATTCATAAGGGATATTATTAAAGTTGTACTTTTATGGTCTGATGGTTTTGCATCAATATATACTGTCTGTGTGTATATTCTAGTCCCAGACATGTTTTATCCCAAGATATGATAACTAAGCCATAATCTTTAAGAAAAACAAGGAGAAAAATTCTCTCATTCTCTTTTCCTCTCTCTCTGTCTCTTCCTCTCTTTCTCTATCTATTTGTGCATATATACATATAAATACATATGCATGCACACAATAACATATATTCATCATAAACTTACATATCATAGAAATTCATATATCATATCAATGCATGATGCCCAGAATCAAACAAAATACACGTCAGAGAGAGAGCAAGTCCTTAGGTGGATAGAACACCAGGCCTGTAGTCAGAAAGACCTGAGTTCAAATCCAGCTTTAGACATTTACTAGCTATGTGATTTAGGGTAAGTCACTGAACATCTGCCTTAGTGTCCTCAACTGTAAAATAGGAAAAATAATAACACCTACCTCCCAGGGTTGTTGTGAGGATCAAATGAGATAATAGTTGTAAAGCATAATCAGATCACTAAATAGTTTTTTTTTTTCAACTGCATTGGTCTTTTAAAATAATCAGCTTTCTTATATATAAGTTGAATGGTATTTTTGTTTTTAATTTTATTTATTTCTTCTGTGATTAAAAAAAGTCATTCTAATTTCTCTTTTCCTTTCTTAATAATAACAAGCAGTTTCTAATCAGTCTGACTGAAGTTCTTTGACTTGCAATTTTTCTCCTTCTGGTTACTTGAAATGTTTTCTGTTTGACCTCAGAGTTGTTGAACATTTCAACCACATTATTTGTGAGTCAAATATGGGTTTTCTCTTTGATGGTATGCTAAGTATCTCTAAAAAAAAAATCTGCTTTTTACCCTCTGGTTCCAAAAATCCAGATTTTTTTTAATGATTTCCCCCTTTAGTTCATTTTGTTTCTCTGTTAAACCGGTGACACCCCGCCACCAATTCTCTCGTTTTCCTTTTTTTTGAAACAGTTGGGGTTAAGTGCCTTGCCCAGAATCCAAGACCTAGTAAGTGTCAAGTATCTAAGGAAAGAGTTGAACTCAGTCCTTCCAACGCCAGAGCTCGTGTTGCATCCACTGTATCACCTAATTTTCCCAAGTTAACTTACTTTAAAAGGAAAGTCTTACATCCTTCCAAGTATGTTATCTTTTGCCTTTAGTCTAAAAATTCTTGTGATATCATTGTATTTTAACTCAGTTCCCTCTGTTCTTTCGTAACAAATGTTCACAACTTAATGACCTTTTCCAGAACATTCTGTAAGCCATTAATTCTCAGTAAAAGCTCTAATTTCATTCCTTATCTATTCCTTTCATTTTTTATTAGACTTTCTGGTGACCCTTAGGACTCTTGTGTAATTCTACTTTCTTTTCTGGGGTTCTAACTATCCTCACTGGAAAATCATTCTCCTCTGGAGTTTTCTATTTCATACTCATTTACTCCATAGACTTTTTTTCACTGTATCTAGAACTTTTCTCAGCTACTAGTCATTTCTTTAGTCTGCTTATTTTCCTGTGAATTTACTCGTGAGGATTTTATTCCTATCCACTCATTTACTTACTGTGCTTGTGTTTATTTGGGGCTGATTTAAAGTAAGGAGGGGATGTGGACTTAAGCAAAACCTTTTATTTAACCATCTTGCTGAAATTCCTCCCAGTGATAACAGATTATTATAAAAAAGATGATTCCAAGGACAGAATCCTCTGACTCTTTACTATAAACCACTTCAAGCTGACTTTAATCTTTAATCATTATTTCATGGGTGCAATTTTCCAGTCAGCTGCAAATTAAACAATCAGTCCTACCATCCAGTGTACATTTCACTCTCTTGTGTTCAGATATCATGAATAGTAGACTGTAAAGTACCTTATTAAAAATGATTCACTGTCAAGTCCACAAAAAAATTATTAAGCATCTACTATTTGCCAAGCACTGTGTTGAGTGCTAAAGATAAAAAAAAAGACAAAACATAGCCCTGCTTTCAAGGAACTCATAGTCTAAGGTTTGCAGTATTCCTCTGATCTACCAATTTAATAATCCTGTTTTTAAAAAGACAAATGGAGTTAGTTTAATCCGAGTCAATTTTATTGAACCCATGTTGACATCTGGTTACCACCAATTTTTTAAAAATTTGTTCATCAAAAAAAATCCATGAAATACTGCATTGGCCAGAATATAGATGGTATTTTTTCCCAAAATTTGACTTGCATGATAATTTAATATGAGTTATCTTTCATATTGTATGCATATTTTTGAGTGAGTGCATAGAGGTAAATTTGCTATTAATTTCTGCCAAAATTCCAGAAAAGATTATTCTATTTGTCTAAATATATAACCTCTCTCTGGATGTGCTCTGTTGCCTTAAAATGTCAGTTTATAGGAAGGAAAATGTACATATATATTATGTACATGTTTATATTGAGGCTTTCTCCATGTTTTCCATGATTTCTTAAAGATTTTGACCATTATATAAGTGATCACACATGTAAATTCCTTCCACAGTTTTTCTAGGAGCAGAAATTTGAATATACATTTGCATGTACATAATATATATATACACATGCATGTGCATACATGTATATATAGTAACATACTAACACATGTAGAGATAGATATGTATCTATACAGATACACACACATTCACCCACATACCCTAATGTATATATGAAAGGGAGAATGCCAGGCCTAGAGGCCTGAGGGCTACCCGAGTCTTCTTACCTCTATCCCGAGGTCTTTGGTTGGCCAAACCGGATGCTCGTATGAGAAAAAGGACGTTCCAGAGTCGAACAAGGGTTGAGCTTTATTTCAGGGTCTAGTTACAAGTGCAGGGGAATTCTTCCTTAGGAGGGAGCGAAGAATCTCCCAAGGAGGCAAAGATCTTACAATAAGAGATTGGAAGTAGAAGTATAAGTGGGGAGAGAGGGGGAGGGGAGAGAAGAAAGAGGGAAAGCGGAGCCTTGTGTCCTGTCCGCTCCGCGCCCCTCCACCCAAGAGAGCTTTCAGGCTTTCCTGATCCTACTTAAGCTCTCCAGTTGCATACTTTGCATCTGAATACCGTGCTGTTAGATAACAATAGTGTGCCCAGATCCGGGACAATCTCGAGGGCGGGGAGAGCTCTCTCCCATCACGTTTCTCACGGGAAGAGGCAGAAATACACGAGATAGCTCGGTTCACCTCAATTCCCAGTCGTTTCCTGGGGGGTCTCGTGAGAACTCTAAGATTTAGAAGTTCCCACCTTTAGCCGCCCGAGACTGTCCACATGGAATTGAACTTCCATCCCCAGCAGGAGAATAACTATATACATGCATAGACATATTTTTTTCTCTCAAAGAAATCATATTTTAAAGTGATATACTATTTCCAGACACAGCCTATATTCAAGCCAATTCAACAATCTATTCTGGAATTTTGGCAAGGATTGACACCAAATTTATTTGTCTACTATTTCCATATCCTACCAGTTTCCCCATTTTGAAAATCAAGAAAACCTATAGTCATTTCCATTCTTCTGAGATTTCTCCTTGTTTTCTTTTTCTTAAAGATTACAGTTATTGACTTAGTCATCATATCTATAAGTTCCTTCAGCATCCTGGGATCAAATTGGCCTGGGACCAGAAATTTGAACTCACTTCAAGTCTTTCTGATCTCGAGCTCTTCTCACCTAGCTTAGACTACTGTTTGTCCTACAGTTTCTAGTTTAAAAATCATTCTTCTTAAGATGGAAAAAAGTTTGAAAAAGATTTTGATTGGGAGGGAAGGAGTACCATTTGCCATTTAAAGTTTGTGCTAATTTAATTTGCTATAATAGATTTTAACCTAGATATGGGAAACAAGCCTTTATATTATTTCTCATGCAATATTATAGCTTGAAGGGACTTTTGGGATCACTTCCCTCATTTTACAGATAAAATATTAGGACCTAGAAAAATGAAATGACTTGCCCCAAGGTCAAGAAGTCAGTCACAGGGCCAAGATTCAAATCCAGGTTGTCTAATTCTGAAGTCTTACCACAGTATCACACTGATTCTCTGAATAAAAACCCATAACAAGACATTGCTTTTCTACTGAAATCATTTCAGTTCTTTAACTTTCTCCATCATTTTTTCAAAACCTTTTTTGTTAGGATTTTTATTGTAAGCTTAATTTTTAAAAACATAGGGAATAGTTTCATGGGCCTCAGTTTCCTCAGTTGAGTTATATTACCTTGTCCTTTCCTAGTTAGTCAGTAAATAAGCATTTATTAAGAGCCTATTATATTCTAGGCACTCTACTAATACTAGAGATACAAATGTTAAAAAAGACAATCCCTTAAGAAGCTTACAGTTCTAATGGAACTAACAGAGAAAAGAAGGAGGGTAAAAGAAGGGGAGAAATGGGAAGGGAAAGCAGGGGAGTGAGCTGGAGGGGAGAGGGGTCAGAGAAGTCCTAAAAAGGTGTAGCCAGGTAAGAAATCATATGTTCTGAGCTGAGCTGAGCTCCCTCCTTATTGGAGTTCATGGCTCCAAACAGAAGGACAGAAGGTGGTGATGAAGTAGAGTACCCAAGGATGTAGAGTACAAAGAGGTAAGGTGACTCAGTGGATAGAGTGCTGGACCTGGAGTCAGGAAGACCTGAGTTCAAATCTAGCCTAGACGCCTATGAGTTGTGTGACCCAGGGAAGTCACTAAACCCTGTTTGCCTCAGTTTCCTCATTTATAAAATGAGCTAGAGAAGAAAATGGCAAACCACTGTCAATTCTTGGCCAAGAAAATCCCAATCGAGTCACAGAGAGTCAGGCAAGACTGAACAACAAGTAACCAAAGCTGACAAGATCCTATCGGTGAGGAGATTTTAGTCAGAACAGAGAGCTCACTTGTGGTTCTGAGTCAAGTCATTTAGATTTGTGTGTGATTGTGAGTAATTACTTCTCTGGGTCTCAGCTTTTTCCATCTGTGAAACCGTCATAACAACTCTCTTTCAAGGGTGGTATGTGAAGTATAACATAGCTACGTAATCATTTAATTTTAAGATTTTTCTCTCAGTCAGAAAGCAGGGGAATTTGAGACTAGATTGCCTCCATGTATTCTGCTACACACAGTCAGTGTATAATAGGATATCATGATAAGAAAAATCACGACAAACTATTCTCCTACTCTTACTAGTTAGGCGCAGCAATAATTCACCCATGCATATACGTGTGTGTACATTTTTGCACAAATATACATGAATATTCTTTTGCATGGAAACATATCTCTTTATACATGCACATGCTCTGGCTTTTCTTCTCTGAAATATTTTAAAAGAGATTACACCCACCTAACACATTGTTATGCAGCATGAGTCATGAACACTGTAATGCCACAAAAGAAAGATATGAACACATTTACTCATAGATCTCCTGGCTGCACAGATCTGCATTTCAGGTCTTTCAAGTTTGAATCTTTAACAAAAATGTGATATACTTTCCATACACACACACACACGCACACACACACACACACACATACACAAATACTATAAATACTTTTCAAGGCCAACACTGCACAACTAAAGCAGGCTACTTTTCTTCATTCCTAGGTCTCTGATTTTATTCTGTGGCTTCAACCCCTTATTCTCTTTCTTACCATCAAGTCTGGCCCTAGTTTTGGTTTCCAAAATCCAATTGCGGCTTCCAACGGGTGTTACCATGACAACTTCCATTTGTGTTTTTGTTGACTTTTTCTCTAGCTCTATTTCTTTTTTTTTCTTTGTCATCCTGGGACCTTCTTTACATGTTACACCTAATTGATCCTGGCCCCTGTCCCAGGTTCCTTCCTCCTCTACGGTCCCTGTCTCTGATTCCAGTCTCTCCATATTTAAATCTGTACATTGATTTTTCTCTGACCTCTGAATAAAGCAAAGAGAACTGAACAAAAATATTCCCAAGTTCACTATATCACAAAGCATCACATTAAACCAGAGTTCTTCAGCCTTTCATAAATGGATGCCACCAAGTTGCTGGCCCATATTGTTCAGGTCTGAGGGACAGTGGACCAGTAGGCAAGGGGCATAAAAAAGTCCTGTCATCAAAAATATATTTTCTGGACATTATACCAATTAGATATTCATTTGGGTGAACAAGCTTTAAGTTTAAAATAAAAATATTCCCTGAGAGAGCTAGGACTGTGAATTACATAAATCAGATAATCAGGTTACTTTCCTCAAAATAGCTGACTGAGAAAAGCCAAGTGAGGAAATGTTGGAAGAGAAAGGGAAGGGAAGGGGAGGTAATATCAAAGTTACAGCTCTAGTTTGTGCCAGCAGACAACAAGGAAATATCATAAAATTATTGATTTGGGACTAAGAGAAAGCTTAAAGTCCAAGACTTCTTCAAGAGTTCAAATCTGGTCTCAGATGCTTACTCATTCTATGACCCTGGACAGTCACTTAACCCTGTTTGCCTCAGTTTCCTCATCTGTAAAATGAGCTGCAGAAGAAAATGGCAAACCACTCCAGTATCTTTTCCAAGAAAACCACAAATGGAGTCAAGGATAGTTAGACAGGTAAAGTGATGTAGTCCTACACTGTCATTCTATATACGAGAAAACTGAGACCCAGAGAATAGAAATAACTCACCTACAGTCACATAAATAGTAAATAGAAGATTCCTGGCCTGTGTTCCTTTTTCTCTTAGACTACATCTTCCAAGGCCAAATCTAAAACATTGCCATACTCTAAAACACAAGCACAAGACAGGAAGTAATGCCTGAAGGCACTAAACTACAGATGTTATGGTCAATGGAGCTATCCCTGCCAGTGAAGGGGGAGCAAAGACAAATGTACAAAGCATATGGGGAGCACTTTTGTGTAGAGGGCCTTGTTGTTCTATGAGCTTACAACCCTGTTGAAATTAACAAGGCTGGTAAGATGTGTGTATGTATATGTATGTGTATATATGTGTATATGTACATGTATACACATACATACAACCACATATGCACATACATACATATATACATGTGTATATGTTGTGTACATGTATATATGCATTTTTTAACCAAGATTTAGTATTCTTCTAAGGCTGGTGATCTGATTACTGTTCTCAGTTTACCTGGAAAAAGTTATTATAGTATAGGAACTGAGTATAATACTACTGCCAAAATTCTCATACAATACCTTATATTTAGAGGTCATGTCCTGTGATGTCATGGATCACTTCAGTTCCTGCAGTGTCTCAATTCTACCACTTATTATCTTTGCTTAATTGCCTGACTTTTCTAGGCTTCCATTTCTTCAACTGTAAAATGAGTGGGTTGGACTAAATAACAAGAGATCCCTTCTAGCTTGCCAGCTCTAAATCAATGACAGTATGATCCTTCCTCAACTGGCTCTCTGACTCCTCTTCATGAACTCAGACACTTGCTAGCTCTATGACCCTAGGCAAGTCATTTAATTCTGTCTTAGTTTCCCCATCTGAAAAATGAGTTGGGGAAGGAAATGGCAAACCACTCTAACATCTTTGCCAAAAAGGACCTCAAATGGGGTCAGGAAGAGTTGGACTCAATTGAAAAATGAAGAACAACATGAATATATATATACATATATGTATACGTATACCCACATGTACACATGTATAGAGGTGTAGAATGCACATGTACATGAACATGTAAACATATGTGTATGTACAACACACATGAATACATACATATATGTATATACACATAGATATGTAATATCAATATGCTATATTAATAGATATATACTATATGAATAGGTTATATGTATAGATGTGTGTGTCTATGCCATTTACTACCTCAGTGATCTTGGGTGATTTACCCATATTCTCTGGGCCTCAATTTCCTCCTATATAAAATGATAGTGTAAGACTAGATGAACTTGAAGCCTTCTCTTAATCGTAAATCAATGATATTAAGATATTTCCCTTTCTACTGGCACAAACTAGAGCTGTTGATAATTTTGAAATTATCTCTTTCCCCTGCCTTTCTCCTCCAGTTGGCTTCTCTCATCCAGTTATTTTGAGGAAAGTAACCTGATTATTTGATTTACGTAATTCACAATGATGTGTAAGTGCCTGACAAGCATGTACTGAGAGAGAAAAATAAAGAGACAGAAACAGACAGACAGATAGACAGAGAGAGACACAGAGATGGAGATGGAGATATAGATATATGCTCCTGCTTCATATCCTCCAAAAATGGCCCAAAGGACATACCATAAACTTGATCAAGAGAAGGGACAACCAGTCTGTGTCTATCCACAAGTGGAAGGAATAAAAAGGAGAGTCAGGGAGCTGGCCTGAATTGGTTAGCAACTAAGTATGACTTCGAGTGATGAATAATGACTTTAGACAAGACTACCTATTTTCTGTAGCCTTAGGTAGTTCTGAGATTCTTAATAGTTGTCTGGATCTTTAATTATAGATTATTAGGAGGAGATGCCTTTTCAAAAGGAGTTGGTGGGAATGAGATTCAGTGGGGAGGGGCAAACAGGCCTAAGCAGGATATGAGAGTGGATGGAATCATAAAACCCCATGGGTACTCAGAAGGTCGGAGGGCAAACTCCATTGGTCTGTGCTGGTCATTGGTCAAAAGTGAAGTTAAAATGCATCACCGTGATTTCTCTCAGAAATTGTATCTATAAAAAAATCACAAACACAAGGAATTATTCACCCAATATTGATTAAGCACCTACAATGGATAAGACAAAAATGAAAGTCTTTGTCTTTAAGGACCTTACATTCCATTGGGGGAGAGACAACACAGAAATATAGAAGAGGATACAAAATACAAATAAGGTCATTTTTTTTTAAAGGCAGGCACTAGCACTTGGGGTACTGGGGAAGTATCTGGCAATGTGGGATTTTGAGCTTTGAAAGAGACAAGATGGGGAATGGGAGGCTCTGGGAAAGGGAGACATAGTGCAAAAGCATTTTGTCCAGTCATTTTTTTAGGCCTCTCTACATCTCCATGATGTCATTTGAGGTTTTCTTGGCAAAGATGCTGGGGTGGTTTGCCAATTCCTCTCCAGCTCCTTTTACAGATGAGGAAACTGAGGTACACAGGGTTCAGTAACTTGCCCAGGGTCACACAGCTAGTAAGTGTCTGAGGCCGGATTTAAACCCCAAAAGATGAGTCTTCCTGACTTCAGGCCCAGAGCAGTATTCACTGTGTGACCCAGTTACTCCTCAATGACTTATAGAGTAGAATACTAAAATAATTTAATGAAAAACACTGATTAAGTACTTGATTACTGTAATGCTCCAACAAAAGCTTGGAGTAAATGAACAACACCCCTCTCAAGAAGTCTCCCCAGACATCACAAGTTGTTAACATTTCACACTACCTTTCTCTGAAATCACTTTGTACTTGCTTCGCATATATATTTCAATTAATTAATTCTTGAGGAAAAAATTGCCTCACATTGTTTTGTTCATATTTTATTTATACTTAGATATGAACATATTGTCTCCTCAATGGAATGTAGAACTTTATTCAAATGCCACCTTCTCCATGATGAATTCCCATCTGTAGGTGCCTACCCACCAAAACTTCCCTTGCATTAACTTTTGTACAGTTTTACATGTATTTATCTAGGTACATAATGTTCCCTTGCCCTTTACCCCCCCAAGTCCTAGAACGTAATTACATTGTTGGCAGTTACTATTTTATTTTTGTCTTTATTCATCACCAGTGCCTGCAATAGAGACTGGCATGAAACTGAACTTTAAGATGCAGCAAACAAAATAGGCAATTACACGTGTTAAAGAGGCAACTAAAGTACAGATTCGCGTATATTGGTTGAAGAAAGTTAGACTTTTTTCTATAATTTTGCAGGAATTTTCTCCCCCATTCCAATACAAATGAGCCTTTTGTTACATTAGAAAATGTAAAATTTCAAAAATAGAAGAACAACAGTTCATCCGGTAGCACCAAATTCACTCTTGCAAGTTTCCATTGGCACATGTTCATGCTCTGAATTTCCGAAATAGGTCAGATATTTTTTTCTTTTATCCTTCCCTTTTTTGTCCTTTTTTTCCAACTACACTTAATGTTACTTTAAGACACTCCCTCACTGTTCTGTGACAGTGTCGTGACCCTTCAAAGTTATATATAAAAACCTGCCCCTAGCTTATTAAAATCAGAGTAGTGTCTAGGTGACTCAGTGGATAGAGCACTGAGCCTGGAGTCAGGAATACCTGAGTTCAAATTTGGCCTCAGACACTCACTAGCTGTGTGACCCTGGGCAAGTCATTTAGCCTCTGTTTGCCTTAATCCACTGACAAAGGAAATGGCAAACCAGTCCAGTATCTTTGCCAAGAAAATCCCATATGGGGGTCATGAAGAGTCAGGCATGACTCAACAGCAAAAAGTGTCTATTCTTAGTTTCTGACTCAACATGTTACTTTATTTTTTTCTTAGAGAATCTTTCCATGTTGAAATGTCTCATTCTTCAGTCCCTGATCAATATAAATGAGCAGCTGGTCTCATTTGAAAAAAATAAAAATTAACCAGCAATGATACATCTTATAGACCCATTTCTATCCTTGAGAGCTTCCAAGAGGATCCTAGCCCCATTCCTTCTGTGAATTTTCTAAAAGGTTCATGTATTATTTCATTTCATGCACTTCTCTTTGTCTTTTCACTCCCTTCAGTGATGCTCTATGAGTGTCCCTCACTGTTCCATGATAGCGCCATGACACATCAACCAGAGACACTCATGGTGAATTGTACATAATGAAAAGACCCACCCATATCTCTGTGATGGAAGGGTATATTCACTAGTAACCACTTTCACCCTAAAGATAGAGTTATAGAAAGCAGTAAATCCAGAGCTGTCTGGGAAAAGTCAACCTCAAGATGGGGGAAAAGTCAACCCCAACCCAGATGACAGATAAACAAGCTGATAATAGGGGGAATCAGGGGACACCTGGCTGCAAATCCACAGTGGATTCCCCCTATCATCTGTTTGTCTATCTGAAACCTGTCCATAGCAACAGCTGTGTTTGACAGGTCACCTACTCACAGTATGCACTGTAGCACCCCCAGTTCTTTTCCATGTGCCTATGTTCTTTGTTACCCTCCCTCATAACAACTTGCTTTCTTGCACAAATTACTTTTTTCCTATAAACATAATTCCCACTATGAGGATAGGAAGCTTTCTGGTTATCTCTTCATCATGAAGGAGATTGAAAGTTCTGATCAAGAAAAACGAAAGAGCCATGCACTTAAATGGAAAAAAAAAATGCCCTTTTGAGATGACATTTCCCTGACAGCCCTCTCCCATTATCAAATTCAGTACCATTATCATTAACCTTAATTGCCCCCTCCCTCTTTTGTGTATCTGTGTCTGTGTGCAGAGATTGGGATCCCCCACACATTGAATCTTTCTGATGATTTGGAATGCTCTCTGCTAAAAACTTAACCTTAGAAAGGGGATGGAGAAGCATTTTAGGATTTTCTGGACCCATCCTTTCAATCCTTACTAAGTGTACATCTAAGGTAGACTACTTGTGGGACTCTGCAACATTCCAATTATAAAAATGCTGCCAAAGAGAATCTCCTGTGTTGACCGGAGGGGACCATAATTGTTTGGCTACGCCATATTTTTATTAATAGACAACCTCTGATAACAGTTTAACTCCTTGAAATTCCTCTTCATAAAGCTTTATTGCCCTAGGTCACTTAAAACAAAGGATATTATTTTTTACTGATTGTGGAAGTCAAGGAAGTCTCTGCATGACTCCAATGAGAAGCTGAGAAATGGGACATGAGCAGACAGTCGTGTGGAGGTTGCAGAAGTAGCAGCCAATTGTGTTGCCGTGTGATAGTCACAAATTTGGGTCACTCTCTCAATTAGCTTAGCTCCTTGTCTGTGAAAATAAGGAAACAAAAGCTTCTCAGAACACTTGCTGGTTGGCAAAGCATCTTAAAATACGCTCCCAAAGATGCAATCCTGTAAAATGAAAGCATCAGCATCCAAAGGGTGCTCTGAGGGGCAGCTCTTCCTCTTGGTGAGGTTATAGCACCAGTTGTCTGAATTTCTCCTTTGTTTCTCTGTTTTTTACATCATTTTTTCCTACGTATTGCCTTTTAGTACTCTAGACTCAAAAGTGCTCAAAAGCTCCATGAAAGATCACTTAGGGCGAGTGCTCCATTCACCCACACAATTCTCAGTTTCACCACACCTTAGCTAAAGATTGTGATGAATTGCCAAAGCTAAAAAAAATGTTAACTATAAAAGCACAGGTTTCCAAAAGCCCCTTGGCCCCTGTGCCTATTTCTCTCTCTTTCTCTGTTTACGTCCATTTCTATTTCTGTCCATTTCTCTATGTCTCTGTCTCTTTGTCTCTGTCTTTGTTTCTGTCTCTGTATCTCTGTGTCTCTCTCTCTTCCTACCTCCCTCTCCTTTCCCTACCCTCTCTTTCTCTCCACTCCCCTCCCCCACTTGGCCAATTCTTCTGAGAATTTCTAACTTCAATACTCTCCACTGTTAGAATCTGCCTCTACAAGACAGCTACTCTGGGGAGAAATCAATCTTTCTGAAATACAATGGAGATTTCTGCAGTTCCAGAGGCAGGCTTTTCACCAACTGTACGCACTGTCTCCTATTAGTCATTATCCATCCTCCCTTTTTCTTTGTGGGAAATTATGTGTATTTTCCATGCTGTGAGAATGAATAGTAATATGAAAGCTGAAAATTTAGCATTTAAAATTATATCGGAACTTTAATCTCTGAAGTTGTCAGAAAAAGGCCGGGGCATGAGGTAGGGTAGAGTAAAAAGAATGATTCCCTTAGAAGTCAATCTTCATTCCATCCTGTTTATCTCAGCCTCATCTACCCCCAAAGTAGAACTTTTATGTTCTGGAGCATAAGTACTGACCATCTGTTGTACTTTCAAGTGGGTGTTTTGAAAAGAGCTAATTCAGTTGTGCAACACCACTGAGTGGAGCCACTTGTAAAATTATATTTAGGTGTGTTTTTCCACTTGTGGCAGAGCTGAATCATCTTCATCTTCATTTAATTATATAACACAGTGCTCAAAAGAATGGGCTTTGCCACCTTGCTTCAAAGCTGAGAGGATGCTATGTTCTCTCATAGGCATGTGGGAGATAAGAGTGTTCCTTTGGTCTCCATCTACCATACCCTTTATTTTCTGATGCTACCAAACTAAGTCTGCCAGAGACAAAGACTAACCTAGCTGTTTGCGAATGGCTTTAGTTCTAACTTCTGGAAGCTGGAACTCTGGTCCTGTGGTACATCATTGTCTTTCTATACTTCCAGGAAAATCAAGACAATATATATGGGGGACTCAGCTGGTAGTTAACAGGGCCAGGGTCACAGCTTCCATGCATAAAATGGGAAATGTTCGTCCTCCATCACATTTTTAAAATTTTATTTTTAATTTATAGAATAAATAAAGCATTTCTATAGCATAGTATAATAAAAAATATATAACTGAATACAAAACTGTAAATCTACTACGTACAACTTTCTGTTCCTTTCAAATATACACTAAAATTATCATGCAAATTTTTTTTCCTTCCCTCCCCCCAGAGATGGTTGTCATTAGACAGAAATAGATACAGATAAACAGATATAGATGAATAGATAGATTTTGTGTGTGTGTGTATAAAATTATTCTACAAAAATTCTCTGGACTGGAGGAGGAAATGTAGGGTAGAGAGATAGGGATGGGGTAGTTGGCTATTATCTATATATATTACATATGTATAACATATTATATTAATAGATATGGATATATGGTATCAATATGCTATGGCAATAGATATAGACACATACTATATGGATAGATTTAGATAGACTATGTGTGTGGGCATGTGTGGGTATGAGTGTGTGTGTGCGTGTGTGTGTGTGTGTGTGTGCATTTGTGTATGCCTTTAACTACCTTGTTGACCTTATTTACATTATCTGGGCCTAAATTTCCTCGCATGTAAAATGAAAGGCACATGGTTCCATTTATACATTGTTTTAATAAAATTGCTACCCTCCAGAGATAACAACTTCTCATTTTATAAATGAGTAAACTTGTAGCCAGAGAGATAATTCATTATAGTCAAGGTTCTGCAAGATAGTAAGTTTTAAAGCCAGGATTCAAACTCAGGTTCTCTGACGTCATGTCTAATGTAATTTCCTTTATACCAAGAAGTCACAGCTTTATTTTTTATGCTAGTTTTAGACAGTACTGGATCTAAAATGGGCAGCTAGGTGACGCAGTGGATGGAGTACTTACTAGTTGTGCAACCTTGGATAAACCCTGCTTGCCTCAGTTTCCTCGACTGTAAAATGAGTTAGGAAAGAAAATGGCAAACCACTCCAGTGTCTTTGCCAAGAAAATCCTAAATGTGGTTACAAAGAGTCAGATACAACTGAAATGATTGAACAAGAGATCTAAAATGAATTTTTTATATACATAACTTTAATTTTTGTAATGCTTACAGAATTTCAGATATGAATGATACTTGAGATCATTTAATTCAGCCCTCTCCTTGTACAGGTGAGAAAATAGAAACTTAGAGGGATTTAATGCTTTACCGAAGATCATACAGCTATTTAGTGACCACAAAGACTTAAACTCAATTTTCAGTGCAAAATTCTTTTCTTCCTCAGGTGATGACTAGGGAGCACCTTGCAGCACTTCAGAAACAAAAGTTTTTGTTATGCATGCTTCAACAAAGGTCTCTAAGTATTCCCCAATAGGGTGACGTTTTTTAAAAAATCTAGTCAGTCTTTGCTTTTCCAAAGTAGTAGGTAAAAGGACCATTGCTTTCCTGGGAAATCACCAAAATCTTCTTAGAGGATTATCTTTGAATATAATTTGGCTGCTGGCTATGTTCAACAGCACTCCAACTCAAATGACAAAAACCAGCTGCTCTGCATCAGATTGTCCAGCCCTGTCAGGCCTGATTTTTCACCTCGATGGTCTAATGTGACAGAGGAAATTTGATGTTCTCCAAGCAGCTTCCAAAGTGCTTTACTTCTGTGATACATAGCTCTCCACCATGTACTTCAAGCAACTCTCATTCCCTGCAAATTGATTTTATCTTCTATTTAAAGAGATATAATATTATTGTTGTGTTATTATATCATGTCCTGGGAGCTCACATCTAGAAGCCAAATTACGTCCCTTGTAATAATTGACCAAGTCACCCAGTTTTAGCTAAGATTAAATTGTACTTAAAAGGGCTCCTATCTTTGCTGGATTATTTGATTGACTGACTGGTTTGCATTTATGCAGAGGTGAAATAAAGCTCAGGTCTCCACATAGAGAGCCCAGGACAAAGAGGTATAATCTTGACCCCACCATACATAAAATTACTTTAAATCCATAGACAAATCATCCAAGTTGCTCTGGAAAGGGGATTTCTTTAGTCCCTTCAGCAGTGGACAGCCCTGACCTTGATAAGCTTCCACTGCATAAAATATCAGAATGAAAGTGTCTTCATCCATCCTTTACATACAAGATGCTAGCACACAGGACATTTATTGTCTCTGTATCTTAAAACAGTTATGAGGATTTTTCTGCCATTTTCTTAGTTTGTAATGGAATATAACTAGAAAAAAGTCTTTCAATTTGATAAGTATGGCTCTCCCAATATAGAATATGGTAAGAGCATAAAAGCAATTCTTTATTCAATTTCTGTGACTGGGACTGCCTGTAATAAGACTGGCATTGTCCCTATCACTAAAGGAAGAGAGGTCATTAGTGGATCTTTATAAGGTGGTGCTAGGGCAAAGGTTCTTAACCTGAGGTCCATGGATATATTTAGGGACTCCTTAAACCTGGATGGAAATTCAATCACATCTTTGTTTTTGTTATGCTTTAAAATATTGTGTTTCATTCAATTATGAATATAGGCAATAAAAATAACTATGAGGCAAGGTCCATAGGCTTAAACAAACTAGCAAAGGAATCTATGATGAAAAAAATAGATTAAGAATATCTGTGCTAGAATAAGTTGAGAAAAAAAGAACCAAGCATTGTAGATGGCAGCTACCCAGTGAGAACTACTTTGTTCCAAACTGGAGTGTTAATAAAAGCGGTGAGTGCAAAGATGGTTCAGAAATAGGAAAACAATTACTATCATATAATTAATCTTAAGAAAAAGCTTAAAAAAACAATTATAACCAAAATCAGATGAGGATGTTGCTAGGTACAGAAAATGTTTTAACAAAGCACAACACCAATTTATGCTAAAAACCCTACAAAAATTTTTAATGATGTAACCACTAGATGCTGCCTGTGTTCTCCTGATTCTCCCCACCCTTCTAGAAAGAGCATAGTCAAAATCCTCATACACCACCACATCTCTGCCCATCATGAAAAACTCTAGAAAAGATTTTTTCTTCTAATCCATTCTTGCTTCCCACTATTTTCTCCTTCTCTCTTGAGATTGGAGATAGCCAATATGCTCAATTTCGGGAATTTATGGAACATATGTCATTACAACTGAGGTTTCATATAGAGGAAAAGAAAAAAAAACCTTAGATTCTTTGTCAGTTATGAGATTTACAGGTTGTTTATAGAAAGCAAATAGAATCAATATTGTCTGTCTCACTTTCCCTGGAGACATTTAAATCACCAGTGAAGGAAAAGGAAAGTTCCAAGTTTATGTCCTGTAAAATCATACCCCACACCTCAGCTGGTAATACCAACTTATTTGTATGCTTTTAAAATTAAGTACAGTGAAATGCATATGAGATCTCAGAAGATCTCTGGGCTGACCAGATCAGAAGCAGAGGAGGGCTGACTGGCATTGAAACTGGTCAATGACTTCCAGCCTAGGCAGGACTGCAAGATAGTAAGACCCAGTTTAAGAGATAGAGGATAGGCAAGGAGTAGCAGAGGGAGATAGACAGAAATGGAAAGAGACAGAGATGAAGAAAGACAGACAAAGATGGAGAGAGAAAAAAGAATCAACATAAAAAGATAATTCATAACCAGGGAATAGATCATAAAAGTGTATTTGGTGGGGGAATTAGAGAGAAAATCAAGAGAAAAAAGACTTCTCTGTCTACCTTTAGTTCAAAATCCCTAATATCATGATCATAGCATTTCTCTCCCATTGCCACTCCAGTCTTTACCTTCATCTTCTTCTCTTTTAGAGAATTTCTGTTTTGCAACTCCCCTGTTGAACTCTGCATTCCACTCCTGCCCCAGCCTCACAAGCATTCCTTTGCTAGGAAGGTTAGCAAAAAAAATCCAAGTCTCAGAAGGATTAGCTGAACTTCAGATCTCTCTTTCAAGACAATGAGGGTGGAGGTAGGAGGCAAGGAAGAATCCAATCTAGAGAGCATTTTGCAATGATAAAAAAATCCATCTAAAAATCAGAAGTTAGCATTATTCGCCATGGGAAAATGTAGAAGCTTTTTTCCCAGTAAATATAGGGGTGTGACAAGAATGCCCCCTTACCCCACTATTATTTTACATAGCTCTAGAAATATTAGTGATAATAATGAAATGGAATAAAGAAATTAAAGGCATAAACTTTAGCAAAAATGAGACAAAATCACCCCTTTTTTTTTCTTGCAAACCACATGATGGTTCATTAAAACAAAAAATGAAACAGAATCAACAAAGAAATAACAGTTTCAAGAAATGATCAGGATACAAAATAAACATCCCACAAAAGAATTAATGTTTCTATATTGCAATAACAAAATCCAGGAGGAAAGAATAAAAAGTGAAATTCTATTTAAGATTACACAATGAATATAATACTCAAAAGTTGATCTAGTAAAATATAAATAGAATTAAAAACATGCTTTAAAGAAATTAAGAATGACTCAAGTTATTTTTGGGATATCATTTGTTCATGATTGAACTTTGTCCCAAGAAGAAAAATAATGATTCTACAGAAATTAATTTACACATATTCACACTGCTCATTGTTATACTAATCAAATTATTCAGAGACATGTTGTGGAGTTAGGAAAAATAATTAATCAGGCCATAAACATCTATTGAGTCCCTACTATATATCAGGCATTGTGCTAAGTGCCGAGAATACAAAAAAAGACAAAAGACAATCCTTATTCTCAAGGAGCTCATGGTCTGATTGGAACACAACATGAAAACAACTAGGTAACAAGATGTAGAGAATATCCTAGGAAATAAGTAAAAAGAAATAATAGAATGATAATAGTCCTTCCAGATCTAAAATCATTTTATAAAGCAGCAATCATCAAAGCTATCTGCACTAATTAACTTGATAGCTTTTTTTCTTTTATGAGTGCTTTATTTTAATTCCTTTGAACCACCTTGTGGGAAGACCAGGGTTGCCCCATTTCCTGGTAATAGGAATTTGTGGTTAAGTAGTTTTTTTCAGTCATGCCCAACATTCTGTGACACCATTTGGGGTTTTCTTGGCAGAAATACTGGAGTGATTTGCCATTTTCTTTTCGAGCTCATTTTACAAGTGAGGAAGCTGAGGCAAACAGGGTTAAGTGATCAGTTAGGGAGAATGTGTTAGGAATTAGTTTTCCCTAAAAAGCAATAAAGCTATCCCTGGGCTTGATTTACTTAGCTTCCTGATCACCAGATGACACACAAAGTCTGACCCACATGAAACCTTTCCACAACGGATTTCTGAAGACGGCATGAATCACTGTGCTCTGCCCTGCTCACTAGATGATTTTCCAAATGCAAATAAGGGGGCTACATCAAGAGAAGCTAAGTTCCCCAGTATAATATTGCATATCCTTGCTGTATTAACTATTCAGTGACTTGAAAGAGTCTTAATTTGTCACTAAATTGAATTTGAACTAAGAGCATGTTGCCATTAGGACAGTGCCTAACACATTAATGGTTTAAGGTCATAGTGACGTGTGAATGTCTAACTGCAGAAGCAAGGCTGAGTGATGGCTCATCATTATTGGTGTTTTGGCTTGAGTAGTTATTCTTACTATTATTGTTTTTCAACTTTTTCCTTATTTTTTATGTGGTTCAAAGAGAAACAGTCCTGGGACAAGTTTCTATAATGCTTTGATTCCTTAAAATTTATTGTTTCATGTATTATTCATTGGTGGAGAAATTAAATAAAAATATTGGAATGTAAGCTTCTCTCCTGTAGGTTCACTGAAAACATATTAAGAATGACTCCAGCAGCCAACAAGATGATGAGGTTGATATATGTCATCTTTTTCTCATATAATTTTGATTTCTTCTGCTAGATCTTTATATTTTGAATGTTTCTTAATTTCCTGTATTTTAGAGATTATGAGGATTTGATATAGTATCATCTATTAAAAATATTATTCTTAAATGTTTACAGATCAATGCTATATCCAAATGACTGTTCAAAATGATTGTCTTTAATGATTCTCTGGTTCCAAGCCAGTTTATTTACTAAATACTAGAAGATATTTGGAGGTTAGTATTTATTTCTCTGGAAATTTATTTTCTGCTAGTTTTTAAACAATAGTGAACTGTTGATATGTAACTTGAACCACCTAACTATGTTTTTTGAGGTATCTGATATGTATTCTAGGTATTTAAACTTCTGTAACTTGTAGTGCTATGGTGCTATTTTTACCACTTTATTGCATAATCTTCATTTGCCTGTAAATTCAGACTCCTTAAGAACAACCTTTCCTATTATTTTCTGGTGGCAATGACTTGATCCTAAAGCGTTATCATCACCCCTCTATTTCCATCAATGAATCTGTGTGACTCAATTATTTATTCAGTGCTATGTTGTCAATGTATTGTTGATTAAGTTCGTGCAGATGTTGTCTACTGAACACCTTTTACTTTCACTATTAAAATCATTATTTATAATACATTTTGTAAAATTCACTATTGTGTTTTAACTGCTTTGTTAAAAATAAATTCTTTGATTACATACAGCAAATTCCTTTTGTGAAGTCAAGTTTGTTTCAAAAAAAAATTTTGGTAAATTTTAACTTGTTTATTGTGTACTCTAAAATGATCTGTCAAACTTTATCCTTGTGATGAATGAAAAATTTGAGAAACATAACTTCTGGGTAATTAATAATTAATTTTATTAATTATGATGAGCTGATAATTAATAAAATGATGGTCATTTGACTTTCTCACATAAATCAACAATGATTTATGGAGGCCACTCACACCTACATACCCTTGGAGGAGTGAGTGTTAGTGACAGATGGAAATCAACTCTGATTGGTTAATAATTAATGAGAGAATGAATATTATAATGAGAGGTAGACTTATTTTAATGAGGGGTTAAAGCCATGACTTTGGTTGTGTCATTCATGAATAAAGAAAGACTCATCTCAAACCAGACCCTCGAGGCCACACGTGACCCTCTAGGTCCTTGAGTGTCACCTTTGGACTGAGTTCAAGTTTTAGAGAACTAATCCTTTTAATAAAGCCATTTGTTCTGTGAAGTTTGGATTGTGTCAAAGGGCCACACCCAAGGACCTAGAGGATCTCATGTGTCCTCTAGCCTCAGGTTCCCTGCCCCTGAAGCAGACCAGTCCTGTATTGGGCAATCCATACAGAAGGATCTATCCTCCACCCAGTAAATGAACAGCGGTGGGGGAAGAAGTCCACCTAGATAAGATGTTTGGGTGGGATGAATTCTTTGAGCAGGGTCAGAAATGCCCCTTGAGAGGCTAGACTTTGAATGAGGAAATAGAAAGGGAAAAAAATCTGAGCTCCCATCCCCCATATTAATTTCTTATTAATATAAGAGAGAAATAATCATTTATCTCATCTTCCTTTGTGATGAATGATTAATCTTTCTAAGGCTGTGTTAGAATGATAAACCCTATGTTTGGTGAAAATTGTACATTCCTTTGGACACTTTTTAGATGCATTTTCATGCCAAAAATATATGTCAAACCTCATAATGTAGAAGTGTTAATTGCTTTAAAAAAAATTTCATCTTTGTCTTCAGGATGTTAATGTTAATCTCTTAATATTCATAACTTTAGATTTCTCCTTAAAAGTCTTATGGTCAGTGTATCTTGCATAGAGAAGATGAATGGATTTGTAAGTATTGCCTTCATCCACTGTGTTCAATTTGACCTCAGATACAAGATACATAGATAATATGCTCTATCAGAGCATATTAGAAACTTTTTAAACTTATTTAATCCAAATGACATCCTAATATATTTGGAATCATTTTCCACAAGATGAAATAACTATTTCTTGTGCTTTATAGTGGAGGTATTAAGATTTGATTTCATTCATATATATCAAGTGATTAGTATCATGTTTTTGGTATACCATAGGCATCATCTAGTTAGTTCAACGGCACAAGGACCTAGAGTTAGCTAGACATGAGTTCAAATCCTGCCTCAGATCTTTACTAGCTATGTGACTTTGGTCAAGTCACCCTCTATCTGCCGCAATTTTCTCATCTGTAAAATGGGGATAATATTTCCAGTTACCTTTACCTAGTAGGGAAAACAACATGACATACTTGGAAAACTCTTTACAAACATTAAAGTGATACATAAATGCTTATTATTTTTATTGCTACTATTATTGTTGGTATCCCCCACCCTGGGCAAGTTGCTGTCACACCTGGCTACTAGGCTGCTGTTTCAGGGCCACATTCTAGAACTTTTGGAGAAGGTCTAGACAGTTCAGGCTGCCACTGAGAAGGTGCCGCCATAATATAAACCTACAGGATTTAAAGATTATGACATCTGAAACCCATAAAGATAGAAAATGAAACCTGAAATTTCTCAGGATCATAAAACAATGCCACAAAGTCCCTTTTAATAGACATTTAAAGCTGAATGTAGCTTTAACTTTTTGGAGGAAGCAAAGCATAAGTGAGCTGATAGACTGTTTGGTGAGGACAGAAAATATTGGAATGGAGGCCCATTACCTTTTTATGCTCACTAGCAGTTTACAAGAAGAAAAGCAGTACATTTCACTTGGCTGATGTGTAGATCTGTTGTCTCCAAGAAAATGACTACTTAAAAGCAAATTTGAGGAGTATGTGATAATTGGTTTGAACGGGATTCAAGTAGTCATAAAAAACATGTTTGTCAGTACTATCTGCTGATACAGAAACTACAAAGGATGGAAACATATATTTTTAAAAACAAGAATTACATGAATTGTGGAAACAAGAAAAACTATCTTACTTTGGATGGAGGATACACTGGTAATGTAGCTAAGGAGGTTGATGGCTGTTTGTGAGGGCAAGCAAACAGAATATTTTGCTGTTTTTGTTTATACCAAGAAGTATAATGCCTCTGAGTAATATGATTAAGGAGGATCTTTCCCACCCATTGTTGGTCCTGGGAAGATTTGTAGAAAGTCTCATACTTTTGTTAATGAGGCACTGGTTCTCAAAGAATGTGATGCTCTCTGGCTCTGGAAAGTGTATAAAGACTTTGAGTTGCAGTTTTACCAGAGAGAGAAGCACCAGTATCTGGGTTTTCAAAATTGGGTTGGGAGGCTCCTTAACAGCTACTCAGAGTCTCCTCTGGACAAACATATACTTCCAATGAGTAAGCCCCAAAACAAAACCTCAGAGCTTACATACATACATACATACACACACACACACAAATCCATATATATATATGTGTATATATATATATATATATATATATATATATATATGCTTTTCAGAGTCAAAGGTCATCACAACCCTCCAAAACTAGTGCCTCATTAGAAATTATCAAAAGGTGTGGGCTTTCCAACAAAAAGTCTCCCCCAATCAAACTTCTCTTAAGGGGCAGGTCCATTAATGGGTGGGGAAGATCTTAAACTCTCATTACCATTACAATGTGTGAAGCAAAATGCCTTAATCATCATTACATTTGAAAAAGTCAATGTATTATAATAGGATACTTATATCTTTTAAAAACAAATGTGTATACATGAATGAAGTCAAGGTATTGCATCCATGTAGAATATTGATTTTGGAACCTATTTGGTATTTAGAACTAGTTTGAAAAACCTGAAGATATTTTCCCCTGATTTTTGCCAGAATTTGTGTCTGTGTCTGTGTCTACGTGCATATCTGTGTTCATGTGTACATGCCTCTGTGTGTGTGTATATGTATAAAAAGCTGAATATGAGTTGAATGGATGCTTAACTGAAAATGTCCTTGGAATTAGCTCATTTATGTTCACTTTTTGAAAATTATATCTTGATTTCTATTATTTTCATTTCTGTATCATTTATATTCCTTTTATTTGAGTAAATACACTAAACGTAAAAAAAGAGCATTTCCCTCTCCCCTTTGACTTAAAAGGAATATTCAGTTCTATTCAGGAATGGCAATAATGGATTTAAGGTCAGACAGAAAGACAGCAGCCATATATGTCTCATTTCTCAACCTCTTGCCAACTGGTTTCTTCCTCACCTCATTGCTAAACTAAAACATTTCTCTTCAAAGTTACCAATGATCTTCTAATTATCAAAGCCAATGGCCTTTTCTCAGTTGTCATCTTTTGCTGTTTGTTTGTTTTTTTCTTTAAATTCTTCAACATTTAACACTGTTAACTACCCTCTAGTCAGGGATAATTACTTTTCTGGTTTTTTGTCTTGTTTTGTTTTGTTTTGTAACACAGCTCTCTCTGGGAGAGGATTCTGGAAAGATGGCTAAGTAGCTCAGAAAACTCAGTTCTCCAAATTTCTTCCATAAAAAAGACAAAACATTGTCTCACAGTGAACATAAAGCAGTAGAAATAAAGACCGAGTTGGAGTAAAGGAGTTGTCCTCCTAAAATAACTTGTCAAGACTCCAGGAAAGACTTGACCTCTGAGTGAAGTGCAAATACCTCCAGGCCAACTCTGCAGAATCAACAAACAACAAGCCCTGGGGGCAGCAGGGTTGGACTACACTCTCATCCTCAGAAATTTTTACTTCATGGACAGTGTCCTAGTCAGATGACTGAATAGGAGAAGATTGATGGACCTTCCCCTCTCAAGGGGCACCAAGTACAAGCACAGCTGTTCTGACCTGACATTGTCCCAGGCTGCATCTGGGTGGAGCAAAAGGAATTAGTATATGCCTGATGAGTGTGGTAGCAGAGGGACTGGGACTCTGCTGTCTGTGAGTATTTTCAGGACAGTAGAGTGACTGGTTTCAGTTCCAGGGCACAGAGGAGACCTCCAGAGGGACCACAGGGAGCAATAACATTTGCAGACCAGCAAGGCTAGGGGCCCTAGTGGTGGCTTAGGAGTAGAGAAGTATGCCCAAGGCTGAGCCCAGGGCAGAACTCAGAAAATCATAGTGAGAAGGACCAGAGGCCTGGGCATCATTCCCCACACTTTGGTACTAGAAGATAGTTATAATAATAAGCAGCTAAAATAAAATAAAATGACTAAGCAAAGGAGAAAGAACCAAAACATAGATAACTATTAGAGGGATAGAGAAGATCTGGATTCATATTCCAAGGAAGATAGTGGAGCTAAAATAAAAAGCTACTCTTTTTCCAATAAGAAACATTAAAATGGCCCCAATCCCCAAAAGAGTTTTTGGAATAACTTTAAAAGGATTTTTAAAAATCAAATAAGAGACTCTAAGGAAAAAATAGAAAAAAAATAAAAACAATCCAAGAAAATCAAGAAAATTCTGAAAAGAAAGTCAATCAACTAGAATTAGAGAATCAAAAACTTAAGGAAGAAAGCATTTCCTTGAAAACTAGAATTGGGCAAGGGATAGCTAACGATATTATAAGATACCAAGAAATAATAAAACAAAATCATCAGAATGAAAAAATAAAAGAGAATATGAAACATCTGTCTGATCTGGAAGATAATACAAGAATAATTGGAGTAACTGAAAAGTACAATTAAAAATAAAAGGAATTTGGATACAAAATTACAAGAAATTATCAAAGAAAAATGGCCTGAAGGTCTAGAACAAGAAGACAAAGTAGAAATAGAAAAAATCCATCAATCACCACCTAAAGGAGATCCTAGGAGGAAAACATAAAGAGTATCATAGCCAAGGATCAAATCTCCCAGCTTAAGGAGAAAATATTACAAACAACAAGAAAAAGAAACAATACAAACATAAGGGAGTTGCAATAAGGATTATACAAAATCTCACAGTTACTGTGTTGAAGACCCTTAAGTCTTTGAATAATATATTTCATAGAGCAAAAGAGCTGGGGTTATGAACAAGGGTAACTTAACCCAGCAAAGTTAAGTAGAATTCTGAATGGGAAAAAAAAAAATGTACATTCAATGAACTGAAAGTCTTTTAGGTATTTGTGACAAAAACAGCAGAAGTTAGTGGAAAATTTGACATATGAGATCCAGGAGAAATATAAGATAAACATTAAAAACCAATTACAAGGTACCCAAGAAGTTCAAATTATTTACTTCTAATATGTGAAAATGTTATCAGTACTCTTATGACAGTCATTATTTGGGTAGTTTGGAAGAAAGGCTTGGGCTGAGCTGTATATGATAAGGTGATTCTAAAAAAAAATAAAACTGTGTAGGGAGAAATAGAAAGGAGTAATTATCTCAAACACATGATTCATGAAAGGAAAAATTGATACAGAAGAAGCAAAAGAGGGTGGGTAGTACTAAAACCTTACTCTCATCAGAAATGGATTAAAGAGAGAGCAGTATGTATGTATGTATGTGTGTGTATGCATGTATGTATGTATTTGTATATAAAAGTCTAAATTCAGAAAGAAATAAGATGGAATGGGATGGTGATGGGATAGGGTGGGTGACAGAATGGGCGGGTACTTTTAGAAGAGTGGGTAGGTTAAGGAATAGGAGAGCAAGGTGGCAGGTAAAGCAGATGAGGAATAAGGTCTATAGGGTAAGAAGGAGAGTTAGGAAAAATAGGAAGGAGAGAAAGACATAATAAGTAATTAAAGCTTAAAATTTGGATGGGATGAATTTACCCATAAAATGGAAATAGATAACAGATTAAAAATTTGAATTCAACAATATGTTACTTTCAGGAAACAGAGTAAAAATGAGAGATATACACAAAGATAAAATAAAGGGCAGGGGCAGAATTTATTACGTAAAAAAAATCAGGGATAGCAATCATGATCTCAGGCAAAGTTAAAGCTTAAATAGATTTAATTAAAAGAGAAAATTAGGGAAACTACACTATTTGTCACCAATATTATTTAATATTGTTTTAGACTATTTAAAATAACTAGACATTACCAAATCCCTGAGAGTATATCTGCCAAAATAAATTCAGGAACCACATGAACATAAACATAAAACACTTTTTATACAAATAATTTATAGAATTAGAATAACATTTATTATTCATGGGTAGGTAAAGCCAATAAAATTAAAAATGACAATTTTACCAAACTAATAAATTTATTTAATGCCATTCCATTCTTACTGAGTTTGAAAAAATAATAACAAAATTCATTTGGAAAGACAAAAGGTCAGGAATTACAAAGAAATTGGGAGGAAAAAGAAGTAAAGGAATGAGTTTTAGCAGCTCTAGACCTTAAAATGTATTATAAGGTGAGAACACTGTGGAAGTGTTAAATGGGATAATTTTCCTTGAAGGACAAGTCTGTAGAAGTTCCTCACTATAGCCCATAAAATAACTGTAAAAAATGACTCTAAATAAATTCTAGAGCAGCAGGAGCCAAAAAACGACAGAGTGAAAGAAATTTCTAGCCCAAGACAGCCTGGAAGGCTGACAGGAAAGGTCTATGGCACTGGGCACAGAGCAGAGTGCAGCCTAGCCTTGTCCACTGAGGGGCAGGAACAGGACCAGAGCAGGCTTCAGGGCATGGAATCTCCCCATAGCATCTGCATTTCTCAGATTAGATTACTCAACCCACAAACACCAAAGACAGCTTCAAAGGTCAGTGAAAAAGTTTTTTCACCTGGGTGAGAAAGGAACATGGACTGGCCACTGCAGCAGCAGCGGCCATTTTTGGAGCCCTTGGCTTAAAGACCTTGGGGGAATTGAGCCACTGATCTGGGTCTCAGCCCTACATGGCAGCCCTGGAGTGAGGAGGAGCTCTGGCTGACATGGTGGAGCTGGTAGAGGCTCTGGAGAAGAAATCCTACTCGCAGATCCTTAGCAGAAGTATGCTTGTGGTTGCTGCCAGACCAGAGCACAGGACAGGAGAGGAGTAAACACCTCTCCCTTGATTGTGTCACCTTGGAGAAACTGAGAACTTACAGGTCCCCAGAGTATACCCTCCTCTCAACAAAGGACTCAAAAGTCAAGTAACTGACTGGGAAAATGTACAAAAAAAGGGGAAAAAATAAGACTATAGAAGGCTACTTTCTTGATGACCAAGTATTTTCTTCTATTCTTTCAAATGAGGAAGAACAATGCATGTCATCAGAGGAAGACCTAAGAGTCAAGGCTTCTGCATCCAAAACATCCAAAATAAATATGCAATGGCCTCAGGCCATGGAAGAGATCAAAAAGGATTTTGAAAATCAAGTAAGAGAGTTTAAGGAAAAATCGGGAAGAGAAATGAGAGTGATGCAAGAAAATCATGAAAAGCAAGTCAACACCTTGCTAAAGGAGACCCAAAAAAATGCTGAAGAAAATAACACCTTTAAGAATGTAGCCTATTTTTATATAACCTAACTCAATTGGCAAAAGCAGTCCAAAAAGCCAATGAGGAGAAGAATGCTTTAAAAAGCAGAATTAGCCAAATAGAAAAGGAGATTCAAAAGCTCACTGAAGAAAATAGTTCTTTCAAATTATAATGGAGCAGATAGAAGCTAATGAATTTATGAGAAACCAAGAAATTACAAAATAAAACCAAAAGAATGAAAAAATAGAAGATAATGTGAAATATCTTGGAAAAACAACTGACCTGGAAAATAGATCCAGGAGAGACCATTTAAAAATTATGAAACTACCTGAAAACCATGATCAAGAAAAGAGCCTAGACATCATCTTTCATGAAATTATCAGTAAAACTGACCCAGTGTTCTAGAACCAGAGGGCAAAATAAAAACTGAAATTATCTACCAATCACCTCCTGAAAGAGATCCGAAAAGAGAAACTCCTAGGAATATTGTAGCCAAATTCCAGAGTTCCCAGGTCAAGGAGAAAATATTGCAAGTGGCTGGGAAGAAACAATTCAAGTATTGTGGAAATACAATTAGGATAACACAAGGTCTAGCAACTTCTACATTAAGGGTTCAAAGGACCTCCAGAAGTCAAAGGAACTAGGATTAAAAGCAAGAATCACCTACTCAGCAAAACTGAGAATAATACTTCAGGGGAAAAAATGGTCATTCAATGATATAGAGGACTTTTAAGCATTCTTGATGGAAAGACCAGAACTGAACAGAAAATTTGACTTTCAAACACAAAAATCAAGAGAAGCATGAAAAGGTAAACAGGAAAGAGAAATTGTAAGGACTTGTTAACTTTGAACTCCTTACATTCCTCCATGAAAAGATAATATTTGTAACTCTTGAAACTTTTCTCAATTTTTGGGTAGTTGGAGGGATTGTACACACATACACACACACACACACACACACACACATACATATATAGACAGAGAGCACAGGGTGAGTTGAACAGGAAGAGATAATATCTGAAAAAAATAATTAAGGGGTGAGAGAGGAATATATTGGGAGGAAAAAGGGAGAAATGGAATGGGGCAGGTTATCTCTCACGAAAGAGGCAAGAAAAAACTTTTTCAATAGAGGGGAGAAGCGTGGAGGTGAGAGGGAAAAAGTGAAGCTTACTTTCATCACATTTGACTTAAGGAGGAAATAACATGCACACTTAATTTGGTATGAAAAGCTATCTTACACTACAGGAAAGGAGACGAGAAGGGGATAAGTGGGGTGGGGGAGTAATGGAAGGGAGGGCAAATGGGAGGAGGGAGTAATTTGAAGCAAAACTTTGGGGAGGGACAGGGTCAAGAGAGAAATGGAATAAATAGGGGGCAGGATAGGATGGAAGGAAATATAGTCTTACACAACATGACTATTATGGAGGTCTTTTGCAGAACTACACATATATAGCCTATATTGAATTGCTTGCCTTCTCAGTAGAGATGGCTAGGGAAAGAGGAAGGGAGAGAAGTTGGAACTCAAAGTTTTAGGAACAAATGTTAAGAATTGTTTTTGCATGCAACTAGGAAATAAGGAATACAGATAATGGGGTATAGAAATCTATCTCACCCTATAAGAAAAGAGAGAAGAGGGGGATAAGGGAAGGGAGAGGTGTGAAAGAAGGGAGGGCACATTTGGGAAAGAGGTAATCAAAATACATGGTTTTCAGGGGTGGGGGAAAGGGAGAGATGGGGAGAAAATTTGGAACTCAAAATTTTGTGGAAATAAATATTGAAAAGTAAAAATAAATAAATAGACATTTAAAAAATGGATAATTTTTATAATTTTTCATTAAACATTTCTTGCATAAATAAAACTAATGTAGCCAAGAATAGAAGGAATGCAGGAAATTGAGAAGAGACTTTCATAGACAATCTCTCAGATAGGATGTGCTGGAATACTGCTGTGCCGTAGTAATGAGCTGTTTGTTTTAGAAAAACCATGGAAAGACTTGGAGCAATGAAGGAAGATTTTATTCACCTCCAGAGGAATAAATGACAAGTAGAAATGTGAACAATACAATTTTACATATATGTATGTGAGTGTATATGTATGTATGTTTATAGATATGTATGTATATTTTCATCTATGTGAATGTAATTGCATTCTTACTTAGGGAAAGGGGCAGGGGAAGGGAGGAAAAAAAATAAAATAAAAAGTACACAGCAGAGAACAAAATAAAACCTAGAAGGAAACAAAGAAAAGTTCGGTAACTTTGAAAAGTATGTGTAGTATTTATTATATAGGTTTCTTGAAACGGAAATTTATTGTTTTACATTGAATCTTCTCTTATATTCTTCTTATATTCTTTTTTCTTTACTCATTTTGTATTTATGTTTAAAATGAATAAAAAATTCATAAAACAAACGAACAGTTTTCTCTTGGGTCTCCTCTTATCTGGCCACTCTTTCTTTGTCTCTTTCATTATCATGTTCTATGTGGCCCTATCCTGGTCCCTACTTTCAGCACTTTCATTCTCTTTCAGCACTCTTGGTGACTTCATCAAACCTTATAAGTTCAATTATATCATCTCTATGCAGGTATCATCTAGAATATACATATACATATATATATATATGGTGTGTGTGTATATACACACGTATGTATACACACACATATATGTATGTGTGTATACATATATATATATATATATATATATATATACATATCCACCCCTATTTCTCTCCTAAGAGTTAGTCCTGCATCAAAAACCACCTACTGAGCATTTTGAATTGGATATCTCATAGCTATCTCAAACATATATCTGTAACAGACCTTATTTTTACCCTTAAAATTAGCCTTTTTCTTAACTTCCTTATTTCTGTCTAGGGCACCATCATCCTTCTAGTCAAGTAACTGGTTTGTAAACTCACAGTTTATCTCCCTCTCCACCCCCCACATCCAATCAGTTGCAAAGTTAACCAGTTTCTAGAATAATTACATAGTACTCCTTGCTGCACAACTAAAGTGTCCTACTTCTTTACACAGGGCATTCCATCTTCTGTCTCTGCTTTAGCACAGGCTAGTCCCCCTATACCCAGAATACATTCACCCTTTACCCCTGCATATTAAAATCTCTGGCTTTTATTTTTTTTATGGCAAGTTGAAGTGCCTCTTCTTTTCGAGAGGTCTTTCTTGATTGCCCAACTACTTATGTATTAATTTCACTTCCTGCATGTATATTGAATGATTAATGAAACAACGGAGCCACAGAGAACTTAAGATGGTTTGTAGATGGTCAAGATTCAGATAACCTAGGGACATTGGGTGCTGGAGTTCTGAATCCCTAAGAAGGCTATAGAGAGAACTGCCAAGTTGAAATTGCCTGGATTTTCCGAGGCAGTCAGCCAACCCAAAATCAGAACATGTTCAATAACATATCAACCCTGGGGACCTCGACCTTAACTGTGTTCCAAGAACACAAGGCAAAATGGCTGATGTGATACAAAGTACGTACACAGATATGCACACAAACATATATAGATACATATATGTATGGATATATATATATAGATATGTATTTACAGATATCTTACACATGTATGAATCCTAAGTAGCCTATAAACACCTGGGAAAGGCCAGAATGTCAAGTATCAATTTCCTAATATAGATACCTGCGCTCTTGGTTTTATGTCTGGGTCAAGTAAAGCCAGAACCCAAGTAGTAAGCAATTTAGCCAGTTTTAACAGGGTGAGAAAATAGTTACCAAAATAGAAGCAAAGTGAATTTTTTCCCCTATATTCTTGGCCTAAATTACTATCTCTTCATTTATGCATTTATCTGATTCACCAGGAAACTACTAAGATTCCTATTTTTTTCTCTACAGATATGTTACAAATTCTGCTGAAATGGTCAAACTTCTCACAGGGTGACAAAAAAATTAAAAAACACCAAAAATCCATTTCACATGACTGGAATCATGCCTACTGAGATTTTTTAGCTAAACAGCACAAACAGCCTTGCTTTGTTCATCAGGGGATTTGGGGAAAGGTTGGATATATCTTTGTATATCAGCAATTCTGTAAACTTTCTAGTGGCTTTTATTCTCTGTGTTCATTTATAGAAATAATTCCCTTGCATAAACACAGTTCAGATGTACAAGATGCACTCTGCCTCCACATTCCTGTCTTTGAATTTTAAAAGCAACATAAAATTTTAATCTGTAGTTATAACAGTTCTTTTTAATTTATCTTTACTCTTGGGGTTTCCTTCTAACCTTTTTCCTCAGGTCTAACATTTTTCCCACTAAGGAAGTCCAAAGTGCTACAAATAGGTGTTCTTAGACTTTGACCTTGTAAGAATAATGCCAGACCATTGACTTAATCCCAGTAAGCTTCAATTGGTGAATTTAATTTCTTCCATGGCCCTTTACTTAACTACCACAGGCCAGATTCCCTTTTCTCAATTGGTCTACTTGGATGCTTTTAGTTAAGTGGACTTCTTTCTATTTTCACTTCATTTCCAAACAGCCTCTCAATTGTCAGATGTTATCTAACTTGCTTATCCTAACATGCTTGAATAACAAACATTTTGGGATCCCTTAAGGGGTGGTGGTGGTGGTGGTAGGAAGATATACCAGAATATTGAATGAATGAATGAATATTAATTCAACAAGTAATCTCCAAGTACATGGCATTCTTTAAAGTAAGGTTGGCTACATGAGAAGAAGGCCATACAAACTATGCTTGCCATTCTGGTGATGGTTATACTATTTAATTCACCTTCCTCTCTTCACCCTCCTCCCCAAAAAATTTATTCAGTTTGGATGGAGTAGCTGATTGTGTCCCCTGTTACTGGTTATGTCTAGAACCAAACTATATTTACCCATAGAAAGTATCAACTCTGACAATAAATGACCAAAGAATTGTAGAGGTTTTTCAACCACCATTAACTCCAAAAATATCACAGAGCTCACACAGGTTATAATCAAAAAAATTTCTTTATTCTATTGGGGGAGGAAAATTAGACACATGAATTGGGGCCACCTCCAGTAGGAGGCAAATGGAGTTAAACCTTAACATATATTGTGGCTAGATAAAGAATCAAGGGTAACAATAGTGGTGAGACACAAAGGCAACAGTGAAGAAAGGTTGTCTAGTGACAAAATGTCCATTCATAGTAGGGTTTCACGTCCAGGCCTGTTTGTGCTCGCTCAAGCTCAGGGACCATCTCTTCTGTGATTTAGTTGCAGCAGAGTTCATCCAGAGGGAGAGTGCAAAGGATTGTTGTTGTGCCAAAATCAGGGCACAGCTTGTTTGCTGGTCCTTAGTTCTGGAAAACAGGGTGTCTCCTAATAGTAAAAAGAGAGAGTGGTCTTGGATCCTGACAGAAGTCATGTCAATTCAGAGATTATACTTAGAGATGTGATTTTACTTGGATGGCCACAAGTGGTGGTATTTATTAATAAAGATTCTTACTGGCTAGACACCTCCTGACACTTTGTCTGCAGGCTCCTCCCAACTGCCTCTGGCCCAAACTAGACACCATGTCCTAAAGGAATTTCTATCATGGGAACCCTCCCTCCTTGTTGTTGAGTGCCTCTCCTGGAACACTAATTATATTAAGAATGTTTCAGCCATGCTTCACTCTGTTGGGGGTGTAAGCTCAGTTCCATGTGGACAGTCTCGGGCGGGTAAAGGTGAGGATTCTAAACCTTAGAGTTCTCATGAGGCCCCCCAGGGAACAGCAGGGAATTGAGGTGTGAGACTGGCTATCTCGTGCATTTCCGCCTCTTCCCGTGGGAAACGTGCTGGGAGAGAGCATCCCTGCCCTCGAGATTGGCCCGGGTCTGAGCACACCTATTGTTGTCTAACAGGCACGGTATTCAGGTGCAAACTATGCAGCAGGAGAGCTTAAGTAGGGTCAGGAAAGCCTGAAGGCGCTCTTAGCACTGAGGGGCCCTTAGAGGACAGAAGGCCCCTTTTCCCTCTCTCCTCTCTTCTTTCTTCCCTCCCCTCTCTCCCCACTTCCACTTCCACTTCCATTCTCTTACTCTAAGATCTTTGCCTCCTTGGGAGATTCCCCTCTCTCCTAAGGAAGAGTTCCCCCTGCACATGTAACCAAGACCCTGAATAAAGCCTAGCCCTTGTTCGACTCTGGAAAGTCTTTTCTCTCATACGTTTATCCGGTTTGGCCAGCCGAAGACCTGCGATAGGTAAGGTAAGACTCGGGTAGCCCTCAGGCCGCTAGGCCTGGCATCACTCCATTTCCTTTTCTCCAAAAAGTTCCTTCATAGCCTCCTAACCAGCCACCACAATGCTGTGTCTCTTGAGCAAATCAAGTATGTTACTGTTCCTGGATGGGGTATACCAGTTTACACTTATATCCCTCACCTTCCCAGTACACCTGCACCTCCATACCTACTCCTCCCCTCTGTAAATAGTTTCCCCTTTTAAAATGTAAGCTCCTTGGGGGCAGGAACTATTTTGTGTGTGTATCAGTGTTCACTGTATAGTAAGTGCTTATTAAGTGCTTTTTCATTAAATTATTTAGTCAGATAGCTGCCATTCTATAATTCCTTGAAATGAATTTTTCATTGTTTTTGTTTTGAAGGGTGAGGTATGTTAGTCATACACTGTAAAATTTGTCACACACAATCCCTTTTCAAGAATCCTGAAGCCCAGAACAAGTTCAAGCTGGCACTGAAAGATAAGGACAATAAAAAGGACTTCTTTGGAAAAGAAAGTGATGATGATTAACAGCCTGCATGGATTCTTCAAGAAGAGTTTGTATAAGCAGAAACTCATTTTCTTTACTGACAGAATTACAAGATTAAGAGATCAGGGAACATCATAACAATAATGTGTACATATGTATTGATAACGCATTTTTGCTTATTGTTAATATGTTTGCTTCTTAATCTGAAGATCTTCCCCACCCATTAATGAACCTGCCCATTAAGGGGACTTTGATTAGGGAAGATTTGTAGGAAGGCTTTTGTTAATTTTCTTATGAGGCATTAGTTCTCCAGGGTTGTGATGCCCTCTGGCTCTGAAAAGTGTATAAAGACTCTGAAGTGAGGTTTTCCTTTGGTGCTTACTTTTTGGAAGTGTTTATTTGTCCAGATGAGACTCTGGGAAACCTCTAAGGAGCCCTCTGGGTTTGAAAATCCAGATGTTGGTGCTTCTCTCTCTGGTAACTATGTATGTGTGGTCAGACAGCTGGATCTGTCTCTTGATTGTATTGCTTCTGTCAGACAGTTGGAAGCCCTCTCTGTGGATCTTGATCTCTCTATATTTTCTCTGAAGTTCAGGGTGCTGACTTTTTCCCCTGAACTAAGTGAATGATTGATTAAATTAATTAAATTAAATTAAATGCTTGATTAAAGTGATTATCGGCCTCTTGAAAGTTGCCTTTCCTTTTAGAAATGCAGATCTAAGAACTTGTAATAGCAAGCCCTCCTGTGTATGTTGGGGTGCTTTCTGTTACAACATAGTATACCTGGGTTTTAAAAAGATATTTGACAGTTTCTTACAACATGAGTTTGGACGAGAAAATGTGACATGAGATGGAATTATATAGTATATAGTGGAAAAGAAGTCCAGTCAAACATGAGACAAATATACTCCATTCAGAATAGTTGAATGGCCAGAACCAAAGACCAACAAATAAATAAGATTAAGAATAAAAGATAAGAATAAAAATAAAGCAATGATTGATCTATCCCTAACCAATGTTATATGAAGCATGATCTCGAATAAATTAATTCAGCAATCTTTTCTTATTTCTACTCTCCTCAAAAAAAATTTCAGTGACTTGGAAGATGGCATGGATGGAATGATTATCAGATTTTTGAATGATACAAAAATGAGAAGGAGAGCTTATACATGGATGGAGCCATGGAATTAGAATTGGGAGAAACATCAACTAACTTGTAACAAAGTATTAATTTAATGAGAAGTTTTTTAAAAGACAAATGTAGAATTCTATGCAAATTTTAAAAAGTAATTGCTTAAGTAAAAAGTGGGGGAGGCATAGCAAGAATGTAAGGCATGAGAAAAAAAGTCAGAATTTTAGTGGATTTCAAGCTCAAAATGAGTTGAGTGACACGGCAGCCAAGAAATTCTAATGTATACTTAATTTATCTTAATAGAAGTAGAATTATTGACAATATGAGTAAGGTAATAATTTCCTTTTATTTTACCTTAGGGAGATCATATAAAGTATGTACTCATGTACTTCACATTTTAGGAATGGCATTGAGAAGCTATAGAAGGTCCAATGGATTGTTTCTATACATACTTCCATTTATCAGTTTGCTATCTGCATTCAGACACAGAACTGATAGAAGTATATATAGAATGATTATTATATGTGTGTGTGTAAAATATATAAGTAATATACATGTAAAATGTATGATATATGAAAAATGCATATATATGTACATACACATACATATATACACACATATTTGTGTCTAATGGTGGTAAGGGAGAAAAAAGGGAGGGGGAAATTTGCTTGATAATTTTATTATATATTTAAAAGAAGTAGCAAGTTGTACATAATAAATTTGCAGTTTCATGTGCTTTAAAAATGCTTGTTTTATTCCATAAGTTAAAAATAATTTTTTTAGAAAAACTTTTAAAAATACAAGGTTGATAATGGAATGGAAGCTATGTCATTTAAGGACTGATTGAAGGGACTAATGATGTTTAAGCCTGGAGAAGAGAGAAATAAGGTGAAAAATCATAGCTATCATAGGGAATAAGGATTAAATTTCTTCTGGTCATGCCAGAAGACAGAACTAGAGAGAAGCTATGTGACAAGAAATTACATAAAAATTAGAACTAATCAAAAATGGAATAGGTTACCTCAGAAGGTTATGAGTTGCTCATATCTATAATTGTTCAAGGAGAGATTAGGTAGTTATTTGGTGGAGATGTTCAGGTACACATTGCATAAAATGTTGTTAATATGTAACAGAAAGAAGGCAGAAGTACTCAACCCTTTTGTTTTCTCAACCAATGAGCATAGTTTGTGGACAAGAAAGAAAAGAACAAAAAAATGACTAATAAGGGAGTTGACACTCAAGATAGATACTAAGGGAACATCTAGCTGCCCTCAAGTTTAGTCAATTTAATCACGCTGAGATAAATTGTATCCTTTGGTACAGAAAGAACTAGAGCATATGATTGCCCAAAAACTGTTAATGATTTTTTTAAAGACAGCAAAGAATGCTCAAGGTACAATAACACTAGATAAGAAAAAGATACTGAATGAATGAACGGCTTCTGGGGTGGATAGTGGATATAGTTCAAGACCCGGAGTCGGGAAGACCTTGCTTCAAATGTGGCCTCAAACACTTACTAGTTGTGTGTTTCTGAGACAGTCACCTTGACTCAGTCTGCCTCAGTTTCCTTATCTACAAAATGAGAAAAATAATAGCACCTAGATCAAATGATAACATATGTAAAGTGCCTTGCAAATCCTAAAGTTCTATGTTAATTCTAGCTATCATGATCATCAGTAATAATAAGAACAATGAGGGGAGGGGAATATAGATCAGTAGTTCTTAACCTGGATTCTATAAACTAATTTTTAAAAAATATTCCTCTAACTCAATTTAAATTTAATTGGTTTCCTTCATAATTCTGTTTTTTTTTATTTTACACATTTAAAGCATTATTCAGAGAGAAAGGATTCATAAATTTTACCACATTATCAAAGGGATTCATGACAAAAAAGTTAAGAACCTTGACATTGATACTGTTTAGTAAAATTTTAGTAAGACATCTGACAAAATCAAACTACAGATTTTTAGCATTGTAGGAAAAAAGTTCTTAATAATTAGAAATGGCTAAATGTGCAATCATTTATCTTCATATATGGTCATCTCCCTATTTCCATAAATCCAGGTGACTACTAGTGAGAGATTCCTATTGAGAAAATGGTTAGATCAGGTAACCTATGAGATTCAGAGCCATAATTAAGAATTCCACCACTTATTGCAAGTGACACAAAATGTACCTGGGACAAAAGATTGAATGAGGGTGGCAAAACCTCTAGGAGAGAACTTGGACCTCGCAACATAAAGTTCACTCGAGAAAGAGACATAAGAGTGATGTCCCATACCAAAGAGTCACAGACCCCTTATGGACTTAAGACTCCACTGCAGAAGACAATAGAATAGGATCAAAATGGGAAGGAATTCATTGAAGATATTGTCACAGTCAGTCCTCAAATATCTAATCTCAAGTTTTTTTACCTCCTCTCCCTTCTCTGAAATTTCCCCAGGTTTATTCACATATTTTCTAAAGTGTAGATTACAGAAGTGAACACAGTGTTCTAGATGTGATCTGACTGGAGCAGAACACAGTAGAACTATTACCATATTTGTTCTGAACACCGTGCCTTATTTATCCAAAATGAGATAACAATGTATTTTTGGGGGGGCCATCATGTCAATGTTATAACACAAAGAATGAAAGATTTCTAACCAAGAGAGACCTAGGTCTGAAACTACCTCTGATACTTACTCACTAAGTAACTATGAACAAGTCACTTAAATTCTGAACCATACTTTCCTCATATCTAAATGGGTAAAATAGTTTCTGTAGTACATCTCTTAAAAGGATTAGATGCAGTAAGGATTAGATGAGATAATGTCTGTGAAACACTTGGTAAATTTTAAGACATTATGAAAATGATAGCTATTATTACTGTGATCCCACTCTCTGAACTTAGCAAGCTTTCTCCTGAGATGCTAGATGTGTAGTTGGCTATTAGACTCATACTCAAAACTTTTCCTATTTAGTGGAATTAGTTAGGGTTTACGCTCAGTTGTTGGGGACCCAAGGTTACCTCTGGATAAGAACGTGACCTTGGAATAAAACTTTAATGGAAAATTGGCAGACTGATGTTCAAAGAGGAAAACATTCATCACTATCACATTATTGCCCTCCTCAAACAATTTTTAATGGCTCCCCAATGAAATAAAGACAATAAACAATGAAATAAAGACAAAATTCTTCATCCTACCAATGAATCATTCAAATGAACCTTATTTGTCCATCCACAAAGGATAAAACAACAAGGTGAAGCTCTATTGCCCAAATTTCAACATTCATCAGAATGGACACCTCATAGAGTTTATCCAACAGTGTGTATCTATATTTACATATATGTGTGTGTATATTTACACATACATGACAAAAAGTACATGTGGACAATGATTTGGGCCCATAATTGAAAGGGAGAAGAGCATCCTGGTTAGCTTTCATGAAATTACAAATCATTTTTACTAAATCTAAGCTTTCCATAACAGTAAAGACCCATCTTTTCAATACATGTATTTTACTGATGTTGCTATATGTCAGAGTAATCTAGAACTCTATTGCCTCTGAAGAGTTAAAAATGAGAAGGAAAGACACAGAGGGCAGTGGAAAGGGACATAACAAAGTGAGTAAGCTCAATCCAAAGAACAGTGATAACGGATGTCATTAAAAATTGTAAGATGGATTGAAAGAATGGATGGTCATGTGGTAAGAGCAAGAAGCCAAGAGGAAGGTTAGAGAGCTCCATTGGTACCCTTGTTATATTGGGGAAAAAATAAGAAGGACTCTAGCATGTTGGATGGACTCTCTGCTGAATTTTTGGGAGGCCATGGATAAGAACTGCAAGGAAATGAGAAGTTATGGATGGATTGTGGCATGCATCATTGGAGGGATCTCCTGAATCAATGGGATGACAGAGCTAATTGAGTATCAATAAAAGCCCACTACAATCTGCTTCTACTAATCTCTCCTCTTGCTTTATGACATGGATTATCTGCTTTGCTGAGGCCAATCTCATTGCCACCTGAGTATATTTTCATTCCTATTTCCAGATCTTTGTTCATAAACTACAATAACATGTTCCGTATAATTAAAATGTATTCCCCCATTCTTCTCAAATATGCATGTTACATATCCTTAATTCCCTCTCCATGAAGTCTTTCTTGACTATACCTGCCCACATCAACTTCTCCTTATGATCTCTTATAATTATTATTGTAATGTGCTGTACTTTAAGTGCAAAATTGAGGTTTGATCACATACTCTCATTTTTTTTTCTAATTGTTTCATGGGATATAGTGCATCTTGACTGTCCCAGGGGATGTGAAAAATGTCTGGTATACCTCTTCAGTATCTAACACAAAAGATCAATGACCTTTTACCTTTAAACCTGAAATGCTCATCAATGAAGCTTCATTAATGAGAATGTTTACAAAATACCAAACACTAAGCCACGCACTGGAGGTACTAAGAATGGCGAGAACAAAGTCCCTGTGTAGCACCAATATGATACTCATGCAGCTTCTGTGGCTATGATGAAATCAAAATATTTATTCACATACCAGAAAGTCAGTTCCACCATGGTAACAAGGAAGTTTGTACACATCACCAGTAGAGAGAAGACCACAATGCCCAAGACTTTCCTCTGTCAGAACTCCTCACAAACAAGCTCCCTTAGGAAAAACCACTCCCTCTCTCACTCATGCTAGCTGCTCTACTCTGCTCTGCCTGCTCTCTCAGCTCCACCTCACTCTTCCTGCTCCACCTTCCTTCTCCAACCATTCAGCAAGCTCCTCCCACCAAGGGCTTCATGTGACTCAAGCTGTGCTCTGGACCAAAGCTCAAAGCAGATCACATGGGCCTATTAAGGGGCAGGGAAGATCTTCAAATTTCCTTAACATTACACCTTTAACATTATAGCCCTCACAAAACTCACATTGTAATGGAATAGACAACACACAAATAATTATGTACATACATATTATGTGTATGTGTAGCAATAATAGTAGTAACATAGCAATTCAGTAAAATGTAGTAATGGCAAAAATACTGTAGTCATAGTAAAATACCATTTTATATAGTGCTTTAAGTGTTCAAAAGCTCATTACATGTATTATCTCATATCGGCTCATGATGACCCTGGGATACAGGTACTATCATTATCCCCATTTTATATGGGAGGAAACTGAGTCAGACAGATGTTAAATGATTAATCCAGAATCACACAACTAGTAAGGGTATAAAGCTAGATTTGAATTCTGGTCTTCTTGACTCCAGGGCCAGCCCTCAGATTCTGACTTCAGATCCAGGGAAAGTCTTCTTGCAGAAGGTGGAATTTGAGCTGAGTCCTGAAGGAAACAAGGAAAGCCAGAAGGTAGAGATGTGTAGGCAGAGCATGTCAGGCATGAGGGATACAGACTTGAAATATGGAGAGCAGCAGAAGCCACAAAACAACGGAGTGGAGGATATTTGTAGTCCAGAGTGACCTGAAAGACTGACAGGAAAGGTCTGTTGCACCTGACAAGGAACAGACCCCAGCTCAGCCTTGGCCACACAGCACCTGGAGGAGCAAAACCACGCAGGCTGCAGGGACAGAATCTCCAGCAGCAGCGCAGATCCCTTAACCAACAGGCGCTAAAGGTCAGTGAGAGGGTTTTCTCGGCTGGCTGAGAAGGGAGCAAGGCGTCCCCATAACTCAGGCCTCTTCAGGTGTCAGCAGTGAAGGCAGCAGCAGATGGGGGCTCCCAAGGCAGGCACTAGCCCCCATCCATTGTTGAAGGTCTCAGTGTAAAGCCCCTGAGGGAACTGAGCCCTGTGTGGGGCCCCTGCTCCCACCTGAACAGCTGGTCTTCATCTCACACTGAATAGTGGCCCTGCCCCTGCCTAAAGCCCCTGAGGGATTGGAATAGCTCACCTGAATCTCAGCCCCTGGTGCTGGCTTGTTGGAATTGGAGGTGAGGTGGTTGTGGAGAGGAAACTTAGAAGTCAAGTAACTGGCTGGGAAATTGCCCAAAAAAGGGGAAAAAAATAAGACCACAAAAGGTTACTTTCTTGGGGAACAGGTGTCTCCCCTCATCCTTTCAGATGAGGAAGAACAAGGCATACTGTCAGAAGAAGTCAAGGCCCCTGCCTCCAGGGTCTCCAAGGGGAACTTAAACTGGACTCAGGCAATAGAATAGCTTGAAAAATGAGTTAGCAACTTACTAAAGGAGAACCAAAAAACGCTGAGGAAAATAACACCTTTAAAAAGAGGCTAATTCAATTGGGAAAAGAGGTCCAAAAACTCAATGAGGAGAAGGAGGCTTTAAAAAGCAAAATTAGCCAAATGGAAGAGAAGGTTCAAAAGCTCACTGAACAAAATAATTCATTGAAAAAGAGAATTGAGTTCAGGGAAATGAATGACTATGAGATAAACCAAGCAGTTAGAAAACAAAACCAAAAGTTTGAAAAAATAGAAGATAATGTGAAATACCTCATTGGAAAAACAACTGACCTGGAAAATAGATCCAGGAGAAACAATTTAAAAATTATAGGACTACCTGAAAGCCATGATCAAAAAAAGAGCCTAGACATTATCTTCCATGAAATTATCAAGGAAAACTGGCCTGATATTCTAGAACCAGAGGGCAAAATAAATATTGAAAGAATCCACTGATCACCTCCTGAAAGAGACCCAAAAAGAGAAACTCCTAGGAATAGTGTGGCCAAATATCAGAGTTCCCAGATCAAGGAGAAAATACTGCAAGCAGCTAGAAAGAAACAATTTGAGTATTGTAGAAATACAGTCAGGATAATATAGGATCTGGCAGCTTCAACATTAAGAGATTGAAGGGCTTGGAAAGAGATATTCCAGAGGTCAAAGAAATTGGGATTGAAACCAAGAATCACCTGCCCAGCAAATCTGAGTACAATATTTCAAGGGAATAAATGGTCATTTAATGATATACAGGACTTTCAACTATTCATATTGAGCAAAAGACCAGATCGGAATAGAAAATTTGACTTTCCAATACAAGAATCAAGAGAAGCATGAAAAGGTAAACAGGAAAGAAAAATCATAAAAGGCTTTGTAAAGCTGAACTGTTTACATTACTACATGGAAAGAAAATATTTATAACTCTTGAATTTTTTCTCAGTATTTGGGTAGATGGAGAGATTGTGCATACACACACACACATACACATATATAGACAGAGAGTACAAGGTGTGTTGAATCAGAAAAGATAATATCCACACAAAAAAATAAAATAAAAATTAAGGGGTAAGGGAGGAAAATACAGGGAAGAGAAAGGGAAAAATGGAATGGGGCAGGCTATAACTCATAAAAGAGATAAGGAAAATCTTGTTCAATGGAAGAGAAAAGGGAGGAGGGGAGAGGGAAAAAGTGAAGCTACTCTCTCCACATATGAATGAAGGAGAGAATAACATGCTCACTAAATTTGATATGAAAATCTATCTTACACCACAGGAAAGTAGGGGAGGAGGTGACAAGTGGGGTGAGGGGAATGATAGAAGAGAGGGCAAATGGGAGAAGGGAATTACTAGAAATAAACACTTTTGAGAAGGGACAATTGAGGGGGAAAAATAAGGGGAGATAGAGTAGGACAGAGGGCAACAGAGTTAGTATTACACAACATGATTATTACGGAAGTCTTTTGCAAAATGACACATATTTAGTCTGATTTGAATTGTTTGCCTTCTCAGTCAGGTTGAGGAGGGAGGGGAGGAGGGAGAGAAGTTGGAATTCAAAGTATTAGAAATGAATGTTGAGAATGTTTATTGCATAAAATCAGGAAATAAGAAATACAGGGAATAGGATATAGAAATTTACCTTACCCTTCAAGAAAAGAGAGAAGATGGGGATAAGGGAAGGGTGGGGTGTGATAGAAGGGAGGGTACATTGAGGGAAGGAGTAATCAGAAAGCAAGGTATTAGGAAGTGGGGGGAGGGGAGTGATGGGGAGAAAAATTGGACATGTTACAAAGTGAGGTAAAAGCAATTAGTATTAAAACAATTGACTGAATTAATTACTGAGAATGATTCAATGACATCTTTAGTTTAGGGAAAAGAATTTTAGTCTAAATTCCCTAGAGGAAGGTAACCTCGGGTAAAATTTGGCATTGGTGGAAAAGTTAAGGTTTAATGGCAAATTTGATTTTATGATTGCTATTTAATCAGGAACTAGAACATATATAGAAAGACATGTAAGCCATTTAAGACTTGCCTCAAAAGATGTTCCTTAGTCAAAGTAATTTATAAACATATTTGAAATCTGGTTATTGGAACTTGCTATTTTTAGATGCTATGGGACTATTAAGTTTCTGTTCTTCTGAGTCTAACTCCAGATATGGATAGCAAGAAAGGCGGTCTGAGCCTCCAATCCATGATGCCAGTAAGCTGATAAGATGCTGGTATGAACTGCAAAAGGTGATCTCACGGGAAGGGTGGGAGAGCAACTGTTCAGCCTGGGCTGAGGTAGGATTCTCCTGATTCAATTTCCCCACTGACACCTGGCAGACTTTAAGCCTGACTGAACGCAAGTTGACAATCTATTCCTGCCTGGAACTGACATGAAGTTGGGGAAATATTGTTTCCCTGCAATATCCCTACTCTTGGTTGCAATTTCCTATAGTCAAAAGGTTTATAAGCTTAATACCAGATCTATTAAATTATAGATTATTGGTAGGGGAACATCTGAGGTTAAGTCTAAAATTAAGCTATTAGGCTTAGGACTTTAGACCAACAACAATAAATTAGGGTCCTTTAATTCTTAGTAATACTGTGGAGACAATTAGGTCAAGAGCTTGTGAAGTTAGCAAACATAAATATTATCTGTGTCTCAGTTGGTTAATGTTTTTTAAAAAATTCTTTTGTGGTCCATATTGTGAATGCTTTAAAAAAAAGTATCACCTGGCCAAAAGTTTGAATTGTTTTGTCTGTTATAAACTGTGTTAAAAATGAAAAATAAAATTTAAAAAAAAAACTATGGACAGTATAAAAAACTTGGGAATCTACCTGCCAAGACATATAGGAACTATATGCATGCACACACATGCACACATACACACACACACCTGCACACTATATATCTATCCATAGATATAGATATAGATACACATATACAATCTATCTATATAGATAGTATGTGTGTGTGTATATATTGTGTATGTATGTGCATGTATATATGTATGTATATACACACACAAATAAAAGACAGATCTAAGTTATTAGAGAAATTATTCAATGTCCTTAAGTAGTCTAAGCTCATACAATAAAAATGGCAATATTAAAAATAATAAATGCAAGAAGAGGATTTTTGTTATTTGCTCTTCCAAATTGCACAGAAACTCTAGAAGGAAGGTAACAGCAAAGGGAGCTACTATAGATGCATCTTGATAATTCATAATACCTAAAGCCAGAAGAGAAGGAAGGAAAGAAGGAAGGAAGGAAGTATTTATTAATCACTTACTATTTCCAAACTCTGCTAAGCACTAGGGACATAAATAGAAAAAAATAAGACAGTCTTTGCTCTCAAAGACCAGGCAGAGAGAAAATACATAATGAAGACTTCAGCTACAAGACACATGGAAAGGCCCTGTGTTTCTTAGGAAGCAGTAGCAAAGCAAATGGTAATGTTTCCTCTTTGGTGACATTTCCACTGATAAAAAGCATATCGATTTCTGCTGTTGAACCATTTTACAATGACAAGGATTTTGGTGGCAAGAACTCTCTTCTCTGAGTCTTCAGTAGATATGGATGGAGAATTTGAAGGGGCAGTTGCAAGGTTGCATCTCCATAGAAGTTGCTTTCTAGGATGATAGGTAGGAGCATTGAGCTGGAAGCATTGTATTCTAAAAGCTCTTGGCCTCAGGGTCCTGAGCTGTCTCCATCCTTCATCATGGTCTCAGGGAAAGATGGTGTTCACGAGGTGTTGGTGGTTTTATTTGCCTGACCTTATTTTATAAATTAGGAAACAGAGGCACAAGAGGTTGAAAAAAAGGTTAACAGGCTTGCACAACTAATATATAGCAGTCAGGATTCAGACTAGCTTCACTGTCTCTAAATCTAATGCTCTCTACAACACAAAGTTTTGAATTGTTATTGATGGTTATGAGAGAGTGCTGTTTGTTAAAAGGATAGTCTTGGCACTGATTCTTTTCTCAGTCATCCCCTCTCCACCCAAAAAGCTTCCTTATTGATAGCATGATACAGTGGGGAAATGATAGGTTTTGAGTTTGAGGACTGTGTACCAATCCTAACTGCTATTTGCTGTTTGTGACCAAAGGCAAGTCACTTTAGTTATCTGAGACTCAATTCTTCGTCTGTAAAAAGAAGGGGTTGGGCAAGATGACCTCCAAAGTCCCTTCCATATCTAAATCTATGATTGTGACCCTTTTATTTGACTGGGAAATTATCTTTTCCAAAGATTTTTCAGGATCTTTATGCAGACCTGCTCTCCAAAGAACCTCCGATGAGACCAGAGGAGGCCATGAGTCAGTCTAGTTGGTGCTTATTAAAAGTGCTTATTGGACTGTGCTTATTAGAAGAACCATATTTCTTGGACTTGATACAGTGCATCAAGAAATTTTCTTTGATGAGGCAGACTCTTGATTGATTTCTTTTTTGGGGGGGAAAATAATTTTATTTCTTACCATACAGGCAAATACATACACCCAAAACATGCTTGCTTCTGCAATCTAACTCTCCACAAATGGCTTTCCAATTATCACCAGCCTGGCCCCAAGGACAGGGATGCACTGGGTTGTTATGCAGGCAAGGGATAGGGAGAAACAGCTCTTGGGAGAACAGAATACTGTGGATCGACACAACTCATTAACGTGGAATTTGGATTCAATAAAGCTTCCTCTTCAAAGCTGTCGATCACAAAGCTACGACTTCGGAATCTGGAATTTCCCGATCAAGGGAATGCAGCCACGCTGGCTGGTCTTTCTGAAGGCGAATTAGTGGCTCTAGTAATAAAACCACTTATCCACGTATGTGCGGGTGACACAGGTAGATTCACAAGGTGGCGGCAGGGTATCTACAATCACTTTGGCTGATTCCATGCTTCACTTGATGGGACTGTCCTCTTCGGGATGTATTCATGCAGTCAATTTCTCCTCCATCTGTTTTTTTCTCCACAAACACTGTCCTGTGATCATGAGCGCTTTTAATGATGTCAGCGGCAAAGTCCTTATCTTTAAATTCCGCATTGAAAGCAAAGTCATTTTCTGGGACCTTGTATTATCTAAACCATTCCACAGTGGTTCCTAGATAACCAGATTTTAGGTTTCTGACATCACAAACATCGTGATAGATAGCAGCATCGGGATCATCCCTATTGGTCGCAATGACCTTTCAGTTGGTTTCTCCATCTATCATAGCTAAGATGCCCAGAATCTTCACTAGGATTGCTTCTTTTCTCTGGCATATCTAGCTCCCAATCTCGTCCACATCAATGAGGTAGGCAGGTCTTATGCCCTGGATCTTCCCTAGTCTCAGGGACAGCCCTGCAGCTCCAGATCAGCCCTTTGGCGGGGAGGGGAGAGGTCGGGGGGGAAGGATGTTGGCAATATAGTGAAGCTTTCCCTATTTGACGTCTAGCTTAAGGATGCTTCGTGGCGATCTCCTTCCATCACCTCGTGGAACAACACACTCTTGTCTGTGTAAATCGGGACGTCAGGAAATAATGAGATAAATACGTCATTTGCATATTTTTGAGGACGGGCGGGTCCTCGAGGCTGCAGGGCACTGTGCACTCACCGGCTCACCCGCTCACCCCGATGGCCCGACGCTCAGCAGCCGCCCCCAAAACTCCCTAGGGCGACCCGACCAGACAGGCCGGGTGCCCACCGAGCCAGCTCTTCATTGATTTCTAAATAGACTTCTTCAGAATATCTGGCATCAGTGACTTTCATCCATCAATGCACCACTAGCAAGTTTAGGCTCCTTCTTCAGCTCTTATTAAAATTTAAACTAAAAGTAAGAGAAAAAAATCCATTGATGACGTTTATGTTCATAAAGGCAGCATGCCAGGGAGGAAAGGATAATGGATTTGGAGTCCAAAAGACCTGGATTCAAATCCGCTTCTTTAACTAGGTATGTGATCTGGCTCGAGTTACTCAGTCTCTTTAAACCGGGGAGAGGGGGAGGAGTAATATATAAATTCTACTATCTACTAAGTTAGGAATATCACAGATGATAAATTGATAAATTTTGATAAAAGTGATAAAAGCACAGATCCTGCACATATTGACGTTACACATCTCTCTGGCACCCATTGGAAAGAAAGTGAGTGGCTGGAAAGTTGAGATGATGGTTTTTCTTGTCTTAGGAGGGGGAGTAGTTCAATAAAAGTAAAGCTATCAAGCGTGGTGTCTTTAAGAGGTAAATCATAAGCAACAGAAATTAGCGTCTTTTCTTTTTATAGAATATAGTGTGCCTTGATTATTGAAATGAAATGCCACACTTGTGATTATCCCGGAGGAACATGAAATCCCTTATCCCAGAAGAGCTCCCTGAGCCAGCAAGTCTAGTATTCTGGTCCTGGAAGAGGCAGAGACCTAACACTTCAGAAGAAAGGGAAAATATTCCATAACACACCTGAGCAATTCTGCTCAATTCCATAGTACAGAGACGGACATTTTCCCGTGATGTTTATGATGACTGGTTTTTGTTCTTGTCTCTGGTGTTTTGCACAGTGTTGCTGGTTTGGGTCATAAAATACCTGAAACCCTTCTGAAATTATTTTAATATGTTATGCTTTTGCAATTGTTTCTGCATATCCTGATTGGTGATTCCGGACCAACGTGTCAATCAATCAATCCTGCAGCATTTATTAAGTGCCTACTAGTTTCCAGTTGCTTTCAGGTGTTGGTGAAACAATACATACGAGAAAAGAATAGATGACAGGCAGTGTAGGGAACCTGAGTTTGTCCCCCAGTAATCTCCATTTAAATGATTTATTATTTTTTTTCTGATCTTCCACCTGGAAGAGCATGTGGGAAAGAAAAATTATCATCACCTCATCGTAACTTATATTTTTATGAGGCTTTACAATTACTAGGTGCTTTATATATTATATACATACACATACATATATATTTATATTTATATGTATATATATATATATGTTATTAAGAAGGCAACGAACCTGGGGGGCGGAGCCAAGATGGCGTAGTAGAAAGACGCACATACACATAGCTCCGAACCCACAACCCATAGAACAACTACAAAGAAGTAACTCACGGCGAATTCTGCACCCAGAGGCCACAGAACATTGGAGCGAGGGAGATTTCTGTTCCGGAGAGACCTGCAAACCTCTCGTAAAAGGTCCTTCGTGCTGCGGACTGGGCGCCGGGACTGGGAGCTGAGTACAGCCCTGCCGTGGCCGCGGCACCGAGAGGAACAGATCCGAGCGGGCTTCAGGGACGGGATCTCCAGCGGCCGCACAAGTACCTCCACCCACAGGTGACGGGGGTCTGTGAGAGAGTCCCTTTGGAGGGTCGAGGGGGGAGTGGGGTGCCCCCATGGCTCGGGCCCCCTCGGGAGACAGAAGCTGAGGGGCAGCGGCAGACCAGGGCTCTCCAAGCAGGCAGGAGCCTGGATCCATTGTTGAAGGTCTGTGCATAAACTCCCTGAGGGAACTGAGCCTGAGAGGCGGCCCTGCCCTCACCTGAGCATCTGAATTTAATCTCACACTGATTAGCAGCCCTGCCCCCGCCCAAAGCCCTGAGGCTGGAAGCAGCATTTGAATCTCAGACCCCAAACACTGGCTGGGAGGATCAGGAGGTGAGGTGGGTGTGAGGAAAATATTCAGAGGTCAAGTCACTGGCTGGGAAAATGCCCAGAAAAGGGAAAAGAAATAAGACTATAGAAGGTTACTTTCTTGGTGAACAGGCATTTCCTCCCTTCCTTTCTGATGAGGAAGAACAATGCTTACCATCAGGCAAAGACACAGAAATCAAGGCTTCTGTGTCCCAGCCCACTCAATGGGCACAGGCCATGGAAGAGCTCAAAAAGAATTTTGAAAATCAAGTTAGAGAGGTGGAGGAAAAGCTGGGAAGAGAAATGAGAGACATGAAGTCAAAGCATGAACAGCAAATCAGCTCCCTGCTAAAGGAGACCCAAAAAAATGTTGAAGAAAATAACACCTTGAAAACTAGCCTAACTCAATTGGCAAAAGAGGTTCAAAAAGCCAATGAGGAGAAGAAAGCTTTCAAAAGCAGAATTAGCCAAATGGAAAAGGAGATTCAAAAGCTCACTGAAGAAAATAGTTCTTTCAAAATTAGAATGGAACAGATGGAGGCTAATGACTTTATGAGAAACCAAGAAATCACAAAACAAAACCAAAAGAATGAAAAAATGGAAGATAATGTGAAATATCTCATTGGAAAAACAACTGACCTGGAAAATAGAGCCAGGAGAGACAATTTAAAAATTATGGGCCTACCTGAAAGCCATGATCAGAAAAAGAGCCTAGACATCATCTTTCATGAAATTATCAAGGAAAACTGCCCTGAGATTCTAGAACCAGAGGGCAAAATAAATATTCAAGGAATCCACAGAACACCGCATGAAAGAGATCCAAAAAGAGAAACTCCTAGGAACATTGTGGCCAAATTCCAGAACTCCCAGGTGAAAGAGAAAATATTGCAAGCAGCTAGAAAGAAACAATTCAAGTATTGTGGAAATACAATCAGGATAACACAAGATCTAGCAGCTTCTACATTAAGGGATCGAAGGGCATGGAATAGGATATTCCAGAAGTCAAAGGAACTAGGACTAAAACCAAGAATCACCTACCCAGCAAAACTGAGTATAATACTTCAGGGGAAAAATTGGTCTTTCAATGAAATAGAGGATTTTCAAGCATTCTTGATGAAAAGACCAGAGCTGAAAAGAAAATTTGACTTCCAAACACAAGAATGAAGAGAACCATGAAAAGGTGAACAGCAAGGAGAAGTCATAAGGGACTTACTAAAGTTGAACTGTTTACATTCCTACATGGAAAGACAATATTTGTAACTCTTGAAACATTTCAGTATCTGGGTACTGGGTGGGATTACACACACACACATGCACACACGCCCACACACATAGAGACAGAGTGCACAGAGTGAATTGAAGAGGATGGGATCATATCTTAAAAAAAAATGAAATCAAGCAGTGAGAGAGAAAGATATTGGGAGGAGAAAGGGAGAATTGAATGGGGCAAATTATCTCTCATAAAAGAGGCAAGCAAAAGACTCATTAGTGGAGGGATAAAGAGGGGAGGTGAGAGAAAAACATGAAGTCTACTCTCATCACATTCCACTAAAGGAAAGAATAAAATGCCTACTCATTTTGGTATGAAAACCTATCTTACAATACAGGAAAGTGGAGGATAAGGGGATAAGCAGAGTGGGGGGGGATGATAGAAGGGAGGGCATGGGGAGGAGAGTGCAATTTGAGGTCAACGCTCATGGGGAGGGATAGGATCAAAAGAGAATAGAAGTAATGGGGGACAGGATAGGATGGAGGGAAATATAGTTAGTCCTATACAACACAACTATTATGGAAGTCATTTGCAAAACTACACAGATTTGGCCTATATTGAATTGCTTGCCTTCCAAAGGGAAGGGGTGGAGAGGGAGGGAGCTAAAGAAGTTGGAACTCAAAGTGTTAGGATCAACTGTAATGTTCTTACCACTAGGAAATAAGAAATACAGGTAAAGGGGTATAGAAAGCTATCTGGCCCTACAGGACAAAAGAGAAGACAGAGACAAGGGCAGAGAGGAATGATAGAAGAGAGAGCAGATTGGTCATAGGGGCAATTAGAATGCTTGGCGTTTGGGGGGGGAGGGGAGAAAAGGGGAAAAATTTGTAACCCAAAATTTTGTGAAAATGAATGTTAAAAGCTAAATAAAAAAAAAATGAAAAAAAAAAAAAAAAAAAGAAGGCAACAAACCTGATTGTGGCAGCATGTTGCCATGAAAATAATTGTGAGCTTAGCATCAAAAGATTTCTCCTGATTGCCATTTTCTACCTCTGTGATCTTTGGCCAATTCATTCCTCTGAACCTCTGTTTCAGGGGTTTGCTTTAGCCGTATTGTACCTGCTGGCTCTTGAGAGCAGACTAGTAAATTTTTTCTTTCTCTTTTTTTTTTAGATTTGTTGTTATTTATTTCATTAAATATTTCCCAATTAAAATGTAAAAAAATTTAACATTCATTTTTAAAAATTTTGAGTTTCAAATTGTCTCTCTCCACCCTTCTCCTACCCCTTGAGAAGGAAATCAATGTGATATTGATCATGCATGTGAAGTCATGCATATTTCCATATTAGTAGATGGGTAAATTTTTAATGGGAGCATTTACACCTCAGAAACCACCAAATGCTATAACATCAAGGCTTGGTGTATCATTTCATTTAATGTCTAGACTTTTTAAAGTAATGGAGAAAATATTAATAATGCAGAATTAAATGTATACTGTATACTCTGTGTGTTTTTTTCCCCAGAGTGCTGATTGTTAAACAGTTACCAGCACACCATTATCAGTTTCTTCATTTCAAAATGAGGGGGTTGGACTACATGACATGTAATATTTTTAAATCTATGATCTTGTAATCTATTGTTTCATATAGATGAAGTAAAAATAAAGGGAAAAGAACAAAGGTGTGATAGAAAGCACATTTGCCCCAGTGTTAGGGAACCCAAGTTCTACCCCAGCTTTGACTTTACAAACTATGTGATCATGGATGACGCTTTCTAGATTTCTGTTTCCTCATCTATAAAATGGATGAATCAGAGACAAATGATCTTATGAATTGAATAGGACATAATAATGGCTATCATGGGACTATGTTTACCCGGGTTATTTAATGGCAGACTGCTGCTAATCTTTGGAAATGTGGCTGCGAAAGGGGGTGTTCTTAAAAAACACCTTGTTCACAGATTTATTTCTTCTTTCACAGTTAAAGGTAAATGGATGACCACTGAAAAACTGTGAGGGAAGTGCAGCTTTGTTCTCCAGACCCTTTTTGCTATGTGATGTGCATTATGGGACCTTTTAACTCTTCTTTTCAAGGGGATAGAGTCAGGAAAGAAGAGCTCTATTTTCATTGAGTGTGGGTGTTGAAATTAAACAGTAGAGTAACAGGAAAGACTGTCAACATTACTACAATTTACTATTAGGCGTGCCATTGATATGTCAGGTTGATTTTATCACAAGTTTTGTTTGATTGCAACACACAGTTCTCTTCACTTGCACTGTCTTCTCTTTCTCATGGGCCATAGATATCTATCTGCTCACAACTTTTAAAAACAGGGTGGAATGTTGTTCTGTGCCAGCTGATACTGAACAGGTTCCTATACTCTACTGATAAAAGTCCCTTGGGAGACCCACAGGGCCTTCCAGTTGAGGGAATTGCCTAGTCTCTCAGTTAGGATCATCAGAGCAGTAAGGTACTTACTGTGGCTTGGGACAGAGGAAATCGCTCATGGGGTACAGATTTGGGGGTTCAGTATGGCTTATTTTTCTCTTCTGATTTAATTGCTTCCTTAAGGGGAGTGGCCATCAACCATACAGTTTTTTTTCTTTTTTTATACTTTAAACAGATTCCACTTATTATTGTTTTTCTTATTGTTCTAAGGAAATTCTCTTGCTTTATATTTTTGAGGGGTCTGGACCTGTGATTTTCATCCATGTAAGAACAGTTCCTCTACCAATGAAAGCCATCAGCTGTTCCTCAACTTATAATCTTAGGGTATTACTGGACCTCTTAGGGATTAAATGACTTACCCAGGATCCCACAGCCTGCATGTCTTCTTCAGTCTTCTTCAGGCTTGCTATCCATCATACCATACTACCTCTTATATTTATATTAAATCTGCAAATATTCCTTACTTGGCACCTTTTTAAATTTTATCCATGTTCATTCCTTGTATGAAGGAATGAATGAAAAAGTTTTAATATAAGTGCTTAGTACATGTCAAGCACTGAGGACTCAGACAGGAAAAGAGAGACAGTTCCTTCTCTCAAGGACTTCACATCCTAATCAGAAGAGTCAGTGCATAGGAGGATCTTCTTCAGTGTCAACGGAAAGCTTGTCCTAAGTCCTAAGCATGAAACAACGGGGTATAAATACTGTTGGTTTCTCCAATCTCTTATTCATTCTCTCAATTTTATTTGTTTTGTTTCTTTTCTGACCGTTTGGTTTTTTTTTTCCTTCTCGCGGAATTTCTTGCTCACAGAGATTGTTAATATCTAGACAGATTTTCACAAACACCTTTGGGAGATTCTAAGCCTGGGCTAGCAGTAGTGCCTGTTAACATTTGAGAAAAGACTTGGGAAAAGTGAAAAGCATTATTCAAATTAGGATCACTTTATGAGAATTAATTTGGATCATAATCTAAAGTTTTATCTTCTTTGTTGTCATAATATTCCTCTTCTAGTAAAATGAACTGAACTTGGAACTTTCCTCTCCATAAAGAAATTGATATCAAATTCATCTTCCTCCCTTTGCATCTCTCTGCCCTTTCTTCTTTTTCATTGCGTTTTGCTTGCAATATACCAGGTTTTGTGTCGACCTTCCTATTTTGTGTTTAAAATACCCCTTTTCTAAATTAGAATTCTTGTTTGAGGGAGCCAAGAGCTCTAGCACTTCTAAAATTACCTCTTGGTAACAGATTTGCTATAGAGCTGGAATACTGTGGACAAGTCTAGTGTTTCAAAATTTATACAAAGAGCGACATTCCTCAAGGCCTAATCCACTGAGTTCCATCATCAGAGGCAGATGGTTTGCTTTTAGAATAATCAGGAGGTTTCAGAAACATGACATAATGTTTATCTTTCCTAAGATTTTCTTCTTGGTTTGACTTCTGAAAAATTTTAAATGCAACCATCTCTTTCTGGCACTATTTGACAGGGATAATACTCAGAAAAGATTATTTCTTTTTCTTTCTCTCTCTTTTCTTCCTTTCTTTTTTCTTTCTTCCTTCTTTTCTTCCTTTCTTCCTTCCTTCCTTTCTTCCTTCCTTCCTTTGCTTCTGTCCTATTGCAAAGACAATATGAACTTCTTGGAAGTTAGTTATGGATAAGCTAATATAGAGAGGTTAGATTTTGCTATTTTTGGATCTTGGGGTCATAGAGTTTCTATATGCCATCCCATGCTTTACTTTGATCAGAATGATGTTATAGGCCACCTTAACCTTAAAATAATTGGCAGAGACCCTAGACCAAATCAGTGACTGAAAATTCCCATCAACAGTTGGTTTTCACAGCCATTCACACAGTTAGTTACTCTGTAAGCATCAACTTTACCCCTGGATTCAGTTTCCAGCTCTGTACTCACTCCCTACAAGGCCTTAGTCAAATCACTTCAATTTCTAGGCTTCAGAATCCTCTGGTAGCTAGGTGGTTCAGTGAATAGAGAATTGGGACTGGAGTCAGGAGCACTCATCTTCCTAAGTTCAAATCTGGCCTTAGACGCTTACTAGCTGTGTGACCCCGGGCAAGTCACTTAACCCTGTTTGCCTCAGTTTCCTCCTCTGCAAAATAAAGAGGTTGAACTAGATGACATCTAAAGTTGTTCCAGTTTGAGGTCTATGATAAAACCTCTATCAAATAGAAAAATATTCTGAAACAAGTTGTTCTTGCTTTTCCCCCAAAAAAGTCTTTATTTGGAGGTGCTTTGTGCCAGAATTCCATCACTGACATGCCTGGCCCATAACCCACTAAAAGCATCATGTGATTTCTCTCATTTCAACTTACAATGTAAATGTGCAATGCCTATAATTTGGTTGGAACAGCTGTGCCCACTACAATTTACAGGCTCGCTCTCTTTCCCCCCCCCTCTCTATTTCTCTCTCTCTCTCTCTCTCTCTCTCTCTCTCTCTCTCTGTCACACACACACACACACACACACACACACACACACACACACACACACACACACCCTCTATATCACTTCTCCCTTTGATTCCACAAGATCACTTAATAGAGCCCACAATCCTTGAGGCTCTTGTCATGTCAGGGAGAGAGATAATTGTACCAATTCTTAGTGTAAACTCCCTCAGAGCATAGAGTGAGTGACTCACATCCTCTCAGATAGTTGTTGTTTTTTTTTTTGACATGAGTCACTCCCCAGCAAAAAAAAAAAATTAAAAAATGAAGAAGAAGAAAAGGCAGCTATTAACTTCTACATAACTGTTGTTGTTTGTTCTGGGGCATATGGAAACCAGATGCATTTGAAAATACTAGAGAACCTAGGATGAGAAACCATAGATAATTCAGCAAGTGGCAAGCATCAGAGATTGGTAAGGTTGTGATCAGAGCTGAAAAGGACCTTAGAGATCACTTAGTCCAGTCCTTTCATTGTATAGATGAAGAAAACTGAGGCCTGGAGAAACCGCTCAAGTGACACAGCCAAAAAGTAATACAGCTGAGATTTGAACCCAGAGCAGTCAGTTGTCTTCCTCCTGTTATATACCATACAGCCTCCTAGTATTTCATTTCTTGATCTCTTTCGTTTCTCTCCCATACCATTAGACAGTAAGATGATTCAGTAAATTGGGAAGGAGAGAGGTTTAATTTGCAAAACAAATAAACAAAAGGGGACTTAATGAACGGTGACAGAGAGGAATGCATTGATAGAGCAAAAAGAGACAGAAAAAATAGGAGACGCTAGAGTTGGAATACTCAAAGGAGTTTATATTTTTTTAATGTGATGGACATTTATACATACTGTGCATTTCTTTGTTTATGTACATTGTGTACATTGTGTTGCAAGTCATTTAATATTAATAGAAAAATTCATTTGAAATTACCTGCTTACAAAATGCATGAAGGAGAATGATGTGAATTATGTCTAAAGAAAGGGAAGTTACAAGTCAATTGTCAAGGACTTTAAACACTAAGTTGAGCAATTGTGTCATCCTAGAGGCAATAGGGAGCTATTTCTGTGTCCCTCTCCATTATCTTTCTTGGTGGATTGACCCCCTTATTTGTTTATGTATTTTTTCTTTTTTGTAGTCCTGCCCTTGAACTTGTGATTTTGTACCACTCATCTGTGCTCATTTTGATTATATTTTACATGTCCTTTCTGTTTTAAAATCTCAGTCCAACAGAGAGATTCCTACTCAGTGCTACTGATGTCCATGTTCCATGTTCCTCTCCTACTGGAGAAGTTTGGTATAGGATAAGGATCACTAGGCTTGTAGCCAGAAAACCTATGTTCCTGGACAACTTCCGCCACTTACTAGCTCTGTGATCTTGGGCATATCTGAACCTGTTTCTCCCATCTTTAAAACAGAGATAATTAACATCTGCATTCCTAAAACCTTAGAGGGTCATTGTCAACCGGTCAGCAAGCATTTAATAAGCAGTCCCATGTGCCAGGCACAGTTCTAAGAAAAGGAGATGCAAAGAAAGGCAAAAGGCAATCCTTGATCACAAGGAGTTCACTTTCTAATGGAGAAGACAATATGCAAACAACCATGTACAAAGAACTTATATGAAGGATAAAATGGAGATATTCAACAGGAAGAAGCGTCAATGGGGGATTGGAAAAGGCTTCCTATAGAAGGTGGGAATTTTACTCCTAACTGGGATTATTTATACTTTGTTTGCTTCATGTATGTTAATTCTGTATAACACAATTAGATTGTAGGTTCCCTGAGAGCAAAAAAATACATCTTATACTTTGTATCTGCCACAAGACACAGCACAGAACTGTAGATATTATGATAACTTAATGTATGTTTACCGATTGACGAATTCATGTTCGAGAAGCTTACTGAAGGAGGTGATTCTTATTTCCATTTAAATGGTGACTTTATAGAGATGATGAATTCTCATTGGCATAAAACTTTAACAAAAAAAAAAAGATTCTGTGCCACCCAAGAAAAAAATTGCTATGCACATTTTTACTTGTGATAGATCTTCTGCTGAATTCTGCATACTTGTGTAACTTGGTTTCAGTGCCGAAGAAAAATGTGGCTCTAGCTTCCATCCATTGCAGACCTGCTCACAAATCATGTAGGAACCACAAATCAAAATAGAAAAACATTTCAGAAGCATAATAGGAAAATAAATAACAAGGAAATGGTGAGGCATAGGATCATTTTAATCCCACCTTCTGCCCTAACAAAAAATTAAGAACAATTATTACAATTATATATAAGAACTATTGCACCAAAGGGGAAGAGATAGGAATGTTCTGGAGACAATTCAAATGGGGAGCTGATTGTAAAATTTCAATGTGATCATTTAAATTCTCTTTAAATGGAGGTTTGAGGAGGAGTTCTTTGCCATCCAGTCAGAGGTGTGAGTGCAAAGGCTGATGATCTTGCAGGTTAATGAGGTTCCTGGGGGCATGATGAGAAAATCCAAAGGGTTTGCCTGAGTGGTGAGGTTTGAACTTGAATCAGTGACTTGGTAGAGATTTGTTAAGGGGCTAAATTATAATCTCAAAATGGGACTGTTTTCCGGGGTTTATTCTAAAAAGGAAAACACCTAAGTGCCTATCAGTGGTTAGAGTGCTTGGCCTGGCATCAGGAAGACCTGAGTTCAGATCAGGCCTCAGACACTCACTAGATGTGTAACCTTAGGCAAATCACTTTGCCTCTACTTTCTCGCCTGTAAAATGACCCTGGAGAAAGAAATGGCAAACCACTCCAGTATTTTTGCCAAGAAAACCCTAAATTGGGTCATGAAGAATCAGACACAACTAAAGAACAACAGTCTAAAGATAATGTTCCACATATGTATTTAATTTTTGTTTATTAAAATTTCAGTTTAAATAATTTTGCAGAGATGTTTTTATTCAATCCAACATTTAAAAAATTAAGCACCTACTATGTATAAGGTACTATGCTGTAACGAGGAGATATTGAGCATGATGGATAAAGCTAATTAATATGAATGTTTAATAAGCAGTACTATAAGGAGAGAAGGATGTATTCAAAGAGAGCTTGATACATTTCTGGAACTAACTGGAAAATCACAGAGACCAACAGGACTAATTCCATTCCTCATTGAGGAATTTTTAAGGAGCTTCAGAAGCTTGATCCTCTATGTGATTTTTCTTGGTTCTGATAGCTGTTCTTATTTGTGGTTATGCAATTTCCATGTTAAGATCTTTGCAACTCCATGTCATGGCTTGTAGTAGTAGATGGCAAACAGAAGGTGGAAAGGAAATAAGAAACACAAACCATGAGCAGAGGGATCTGAAAAGTAGAACAGAAAGAGGAGAGGCAAGGACAAGATTTGAATGTTGTCTGGTGACAGAAGAACTGGGCAATATAGAGGTGGTGAAGGCAAACAGGAAATTCAGAAGAGAAAATGCAGTGGAGTGAGAATTAGGGAGGAGGCAGCCAGAGCCAGATGAAAGCAGGGAAGAGAGAGATTGATAGAGAAAAATAAAGAGTGACTTCTCTCACTCCAATCAATCAGTCAACAAGCATTAATTAAGCAACCTTGGCACCATATGCCAGGCACCATGCTAGGTGCTAGAGATACAAAGATGAAAGTGAAAGTCTCTGCCCTGGAGAAACTAGGGGTAGAGGGGAGGAACAAGATATCAATATACAGGTATAAACAAGACACTTTATAGGCCAGATAAAAGGTATGCTTGACAAGAAAGGGGAAACCAAGAAAAATCTTAATGCAGAAGGTGGCAGAGTTTGAAGGAAACTAGAAATTCCAGGAGGTGAAAGTAAAGAGGGAGTGTATTCAAGGAGGGGAACAGCTGGGACAAAGGCACATAGATGAAAGATGGAGTGTTGTATGTGAGGAAAAGCAAGAATTCCAGTTTAGCTGGATTATAGTGTGTGAAAGGGATTAACATATAAAAAGGCTGAAACAGTAGATTGCATACAGGTTCTAAAGAACCTCTAATGCCAAATGCTTCCCACTCACACTGACTAGAATATATGCATGTAGTTGGTTGCATATTGTCTCCATGTGAGCTTCAGGAAGGTGGAAACTATGTTTTTGTCTTTTTCTGTATCCCCATTACTTAGCACAGTGACTGACAGATAGTAAATCCAAATTTGTTAGAGGATATTGACTGACTGAAACTGACTTTATAGTTACTCCTGTGTAGGTAATAGGGAGCAAGTACATTTTATTGAAATAGAAACATTCTGTTATATAAAGAAGCTACATGAAATATGATAAAAAAAATTTTTAACTTGATGCCAAAAAGTACACGTCATTTACATGTTTTGTATGTTATATAGTCCTGACCTTACATCCCTGAAGGAAAGTTGTTAAAGTCTTTGAAAAATGAGATTTCTAAATTTAATTAAATGAAGGTTCAACTTAATTTCAAATTATGTATATGTTGGTGTGATGCATGTGTATATGATACCCCTCTCCCTTCCTTTGTTCCTGTCATCATTCCCTCTGGCCTTGACAGAGCCTGAGGAAGTATTCTTCAAATCTAGTAGAGTGTGGTTATTATCCCACTTAGTAAAAATGACTAAAAATAACATTTTGAATGATTAGTTCCATTGTATAGAATCAAGAACTATCCATCCTTACATGGTTTCCTCTGCTTGAAAATTAAATGCTCATTAACAATGAATGTCTCTCATTTGTTAAAATCTAAGATCTATTGAGCACTGTAAATCTCCAAGACCTCTTGGTAAACATGTGCCCCTCTAGAAGAGACAACCCAGATGGGAAATAAAAGGCATTTAACAAATAAAGGCATAAAAAATGATGGACTTTAAGATACTTTAGGAACATAGCAAAGGATTACATTGAGATAACAAAGTGAAAATATGATACTGCATCTTTTGTGTCTTTATTATATATTTTAAAATAATATCAAGTTGTACTTAATAGATTTACAGTTTCATATACAATTACCTTTTTTCTATTCTGTGTTATAGAAATGCTTGTTTTATTTCTTAAGTTCAGAATCAAATAAATAAAATTTTTAAAAAATAAAGAAGTTGGGTTGGAAGGTCTCTTAGGCCCCTTTTACTTCTAGACCTATGGCTTTTTGATCCTAGGAATAAAAGCTGAAGGGATCTTAAAGGTAAGTAACCTTAAGAAGGGACCTTAAACAATCCAGCCACCTCCTTTTACAGATGTAGAAATGAAAAGTCATTAGGAGATTAGACCAGATACCTCTGAGGTTCATTCCAACTCTAGAACTATATATAACCCCATAGTCTGTTACTCTTGAAGCCAAAGAGGGGTCAGGGCATCACTTCACCAGTATGGGCATGTCCAGAAAGAGGACATAGTTTGTGCAAGATACACACAAAAAGCAAGTAGTGAAGCTGGGCTTTCATCCCAGGTTACTTGAAGCTGGTCCATACTCTTTCCGTTATAATACATTGCCTCTCCTGCTTAATGACATTCATAGATTAAGGCTTTTGTGAATCAAATGGGGAAAGAAGGACTTGGGAAGCCGTTATACAATATTGGGGAAAAAAAATGCATGTCATACAGTAAAATGCATGGACCTGAAGATAGGAGGCCTGGTTGGACTTATAATTCTTCCTGCCTATTTGACCATACACAAAGTTATTTCATCTACTTGACCCTTAACTTCCTCTTCTGTAAAATAGGAATAATAATATTTGTACTACCTTTGTAAACCTTAAGTATTATAAAACTTGATTTATATATGTTTTAGCTTTGGCAAGAATTTCTTCTTTGTCCTAAGGAAGAAATCTCCTGAGTCAGTGACCTCATTTATGACATTAAGATAAATATGCCCTAAAGATTAATTATAAGAATGTATCATGCACACAGATATAAGAAGCAGCATCATAGAAATAATGAATACACTTCAAGAGTCCTGTAATTTTATTGCCACTGGAAATCCCATCACCAGTGTAGCTCACAACTCCTGAATGTCTTCATATATGATCTTCAAGAGTTGCTATAGCTAAAATTGTTCCTCACTTGGTGTCCTCATCAAGTGGTAAATCTCCTTGAAATGCGTTAGATTGATTCTTGAACCACAGATATCTCTTGTATGTTACTAGACCTATTACTCAAAGTCTATCCTAGCTTGGTAGGACCTGACAGAGCATGTGTTCTGCTGGCATAACCTTGGAGAATTCAGGGTTACCTTTCTACCATGAGGGGATATGAGAGTAGAGAATGAGAAGAGGGAGTCTAATATTATGGGTAAAATGAATATAAGCTATAGTAGTAGACTGCTAGACTTGGAACCAGGAAAACTGAGTTCTAGTCACATCCCAGGCGGTTGGAACCTATGTGATCCAAGTCATATAAACCACTTAGTCCCCTCATCTATAAAATGGGCATAATAATCCTTCCTCAGTATCATTGTAGGAAGAACCCTTTGTAAATTCTAGAACAGATGTAAATTGCTACAACCTTCAAAATAAGACTTTTAAGTCTCTTATGCTAGGGCATAAACTATTATATTCTCAGAAGATGAATTTTTTAACAAAATGTGATAAATACAAAGCATTTGTTAAATAGAAGTTATCCTCCCAAATGCAAACCACAGGAATACAAGTTGAAAATGTCCACAAAGGATCAGAGTGAAAGTTAGTTTTGTTGGCGATATCATATACAACAGGTTAGTACCTAGGATTTGATGAAACCTTTACTGAACTGAAATCAACACCCAAGTCTCCGTTCTTTATCTTAGATCTGCAAGGCTTTGTCAGTGAATTGTGTGGGCATAAAGTAGAGGGGAGGAAAGGAAAAGGATATGCATTCAGCCTTAACAGGTATTTCATACACATGATATGTGTGTGTGTGTGTGTGTGTATATATACATATATATATATATATATATATATATATACACATATCTGTTCTCTCTTTTCAGTTGTGTCCAACTCTTCATAACCTCATTTGGAGTTTTTTTGGTACAGATACTAAAGTAGTTTGCCATTTTCTTCCCTAACCCATTTTACAGACAAGAAACTGAGGCAAACAATGAAGTGACTTGCCCAGGATCACACTTCTACCAATGACAGGACATCAAGCAGAAAGATACTGGATTTCAAGTCCTTTCCCCATGCTATGAGAAAGAGCCAGGCCCAAGTATACAGTTCCTGAGTCTTCCCCTCAAGACTGGCCTTGCTGGATGACTTGAGTTGGCAATTGTGTTCTGCTTTCCTTATTCTTTTACCTGGTTGCATGAGGTACTGCTTTAGGTGTCTAAACAAACCAACCTGCTTAGAAATCTTGGATTTGGGGGAACATACTGTCTGAGGGGGTACCTAGATCTAAGAAAAATCTGTGGGAACAGGACCACATAGTTAATTTTTCATTAAGTATTGTATATATTATCTTCTTAAATTTTGTGCAAAGAGTAAAATATTGTATATAGTTAAGCATGTCCTTGCTGTTCCTGTTAGAAGGTGGCTTCATTATGCCAATTCATGTGACTAGACATGAAATATTGCAAGTTAGGGAAGAGATGGGACAAGGTTGGCCAGATATCATCATCCAAATAAGATAAATGTTGAAGAGATAGGCTTTTGTGAAAGACAGCAGCTTGAAACCATTGAAATCACAGCACAATTTCCCAAATGAAATCTGGACAAATTTCCTTCCTTCTGGGTTCATCTCATTATTCCTCTGCAGTGTCCAAAATAATAAAAGCTAGCATTTATAAAGCATTTTAAGATTTGCAAAGTACTTTATGTTTTCTCATTTGATCCTCGCAGTAGTCCTATGATGTAGTTGCCATTTTAATCCCCATATAACAAAGAGGAACCTGAGGCAGACAGAGGTAAAATGGCTTGCCTTGGGTCACATAGCTAGTAAGATTCAGAGGTAGGATTTGAACTCAGGTCTTCTGGGCTCCAAGTCCTTGGCACTATTCATTTAACAACTTAGCTGCCTAATCTATGTATTTGTTATTGCTCACTGGTTTTCAATAGTGTTAGAGACTTTTCATGACCCCATTTGGGAATTTGTTTTTTTGGCAAAGATACTGGAGTGGTTTTCCATTTTCTTTTCCAGCTCATTTTACAGAAGAAGAAATTGAAACAAATAGGGTTAAGCAATTTGTCTAGGGTTATATGATTAATAAGTATCTGAGGTTAGATTTGAACTCAGGTCTTCCTGACTCCAGGTCCAGCATGCTATCTATTGCGCCACCCCATTGCCCTTTGTGTGTGTGTGTGTGTGTGTGTGTGTGTGTATCTATACACATATATGTATGTATTCAGTTATTTCAATGTGCAACATACATGCTTATAAGCTCATATGTGCGCACATATACATATGTATATATTAGCAATATATTCACTGGACTTACTTATCCAGCTTCATGTCTTAATCTGTCCAATATACACTTTTATCCACTATGCTTTTCTTCAGTGAAAATAGCTAGGATAATCTCTTTTGAATGGCCATGAATGTCACTGGAGTGTGCAATTAGCATAGTGTCATCTGAGAATGGGAACATTTCAAGAAACTTGCTATTAACAGGGAATTGCTTTTTCTATTTAGACCCTGCACAGAACATCCTCTTTTGTACTGGTAATCACTTTTGTAGGCTTGTCCTCACTGACAAAAAATTAGGATATCAATCCAGCCTGAATGACTGCCATATCACACACAGGTTCACAAGGAACAAAATCACCTGTGTTTCTCCATCTGTCAAAGTAGGACATCTTCCACTTTGTGTCTCAGTTCTGCACAGCCGCATGTGAAGTGTCTTACATTTTTGAAACTGTTAGAACTTCATAATCCAGCACCAAGAATTTTACCAATACATTAAAATCAATCAACCTGCTCTGCTCACCATCACCCCTGTCCCTACTTCTCTACCCCTTAATGGGTACCCATCATGATTAAGAATGGGATCTACAATATTTACTATTCACCTGGCATAAATAATTGCTAAATGGCCTGCTAAGAAATGTCAACTATCTTTCTGAAGTATTCATACTGAGATTTCTTCTCTTTTACAGGTAAAAAGTCAATTTTAATTTAAAAACATATTGTTGATTCTCGGGATTCTGTGGAGTAGACACAAAATAATTTTTTCCTTAAAAGGACAAATCTGTCCTAATCAACTTGAAAAATTACTGGCAATGGCCCAAATCCACACTTTACTTTTCTCAAAGTTAATTTATTTATTTTTAGTTTTCAACATTCACTTCCATAAGTTTTAAATTTCTCCCCCTCCCTTCCCTTCTCCATCCCCAAGATGGTATGCAATCTGATATAGGCGTTACATATACAATTCTATTAAACATACTTTCACATTAGTCATGTTGTATAGAAGAATAAAAACTAATGGGAGAAATCATGAGAAAGATTTAAAAAAAAAAGAAAATAGTCTGCTTCACTTTTATTCAGACTTCCATAATTCTTTCTCTGGATGTGGATGGCATTTTCCATCCATCATGAGTCCTTTGGAATTGTTTTAAGTCCTTGCATTGCTGAGAAGAGCTAGTCTATCCAAGTCAGTCATCACACACTATAGCTGTTACTGTGTACAACGTTCTCCTGGTTCTGCTCACCTCAGTCAGCATCAGTTCATGAATGTCTTTCCAGGTTTTTCTGAAGTCCTTCCATTCATCATTTCTTATAGCACAATAGTATTCCATTACATTCATTCATATGTCATAACTTGTTTAGTGATTCCCCAATTGATGGGCATCCCCTCATTTTCCAGTTCTCAGTCATCACAAAAGGAGTTGGTAGAAATGTTTTTGTACACATAAGTCCTTTTCCTATTTTTGCGATCTCTTTGGGATACAGCCTTAGAAGTGGTGTTACTGGATATCTACATTCTACTTTGAGATAGCACAGTTTGGGGAGAACTTCTTGGAAGGGAAGAAGTGTGGAAAGTGTTCCAAAAAGTAAAATGCCTATGAGGTTGGCAGATTTTTTTAACCTAGTGCAAATGCCCTCAGACAACTGCCCAGCTAATAAATAATGCCCATACCTCCCAGTATTTAGTTCCCAGTGGATGTAAGGCATCACCCTGACCTGAACTGATTTCAGGTGACCTGACCAGGCCCCATGTAATCTTTCCTCATCCTGGAAAGGCCAGGATGATTCCAGAACTAGTTCGGTTGTTTAAAGATGTCCCCAATAAAAAGCAGAGTCCCACACCACCCAGGATTCCTTGGGCTTCCCTAGAGTAGACCTACCTGCTCAGGTAGACCACAGATTTTTGGCTAATTCCTAGTGATCCTCTAGCTGGAAAATGAAAAGAGGTTGGATCACTCCTGCCAAATTTCCTTCTGACTAACAAAAAAAATCATAATTCTTTCTTCCTTCCTAGAGTCCAAATTCACATCTCCAAAAGATAGAATCAAAGAACTCAAGTATTTGACTAACCATGTCCATATCACTGTAACATTGCCCAAAATTTGACCAGTTTCCAAACATCCTATACAGCATCAAAGACTTCCCAATTTAAACTGTGCCCAAACTGGAATAACTTGCCTGAAAGATTCAATCCTTACAATTCATTGTAGCTCATTAAATTGATCCTAGGAGAATGCAGGACCAGTATTTCTAGGTCCCCATGACCCATGGGACCATGTAAATGGGTTGTGGTGAATTAGAACAAATGAATCTTTCAGGCTTGTCTGTGTCTGCCTCACATATACAGACATGACCTGGGTATGGCAGCTCCTCCCAGATTCAGAGGTATAGAACAAAACAGGAATAAGCTTAGACTCCCAGGAGGATAATTCTTTTTAAAAAACTCATTTTCCAAGCTTTCTATTCTGGTACTCCTGTGCTCAGAATTCAGAGGACCAGGAGACTAATTACATACATGGATTTCAGGGTGATTTATTTGTGTGTTGTCATTGCTGTTTCAAAAACAATTTGCATTTACTAGATTCTAAAATATACTTTATGTTTTTATACTTTATGCTGATGACTTAACCAACTCTCTTTTGAATAAAATTTTACTAGTTTTTTTTTTTTTACATATTCCCAATGTATCCTTCCCCCTCAGTCTCACAAAGAACCAACTCTTACAAGAAGGAGTTTAAAAAAGGGGGAAAGGAAAGCTCAACAAAAATAACCAAAATATTTTTTAAAAGAGAAAGAGGAGAGAGGTACTGGTGTAATAGTCACCATTCTACACCTATTGTCCCTCACCACTGCAAAGAAGGGACATGGAATGAGGAAGGAGATTCATTCTTATGTCTCTTCTTTTGGACCTGGCTTTTCCCCCAACTCTTAATAGTCTGTCTGGCACAGTTTTCAAACAAAAATTTTGTAGCCACACTCCAAGACCCTTTCTAATTTTTTCCACCTTTGTTTATACTGAAAAGTAAATACTTTTTTCTGAAAAAAAATAATCTCCAAATTTAAAAATGTATATGAATCTGTGTCCATATGTATAGAGAATGTTCCAACAATCTTAGTGCAGTTTTAAATTTATCTTATATATGTGTATTAATATGTGTATATGTATGCATGCATACACATGCACACGTCAATATAGGTGTATATTTATTCATATATTTTGTACATATATGTATATATACATATTTGTATGTACATGTGTGTATGTGTGTGTGTGTGTCTTAGGGATGGATCTCAGTAATGAGATTAGTCCAAGTGAAAGGACAAACTTTAATTAAACTGCTCGCTCTGGAGGAAGTTCTGTGCTTTAAGCTCTGCGTTAAAAGGAAATTCTAGCCTTCATTTACCTTACCTTAGTGAGCTGGCTCCTGCCATACTGACTGCATGAAACCAGAACTGCCACCTAATAAATCACACAGACTTTCTTATTGAAAGGAATCAGAAATTCAAGGGAAGTGGAGAAAAGGGCCCAGCAAACTAGAAATGGTCTCTTTCCCAGCTCTAGGAGCAGGATCTGCTTAATTGCTTCGGCTTCTACTTAATTGCATTTGTTTTACGTTGAACTGCCGAATTGAAAACATCACATGGAAAATGGAGTGGGACTTATAAAAGTCTATCTACGTTGGTCACTTCTGCATTATCTGAATTCTTCTTTTCCTTCCCCCCGTTCCCCTTTGCCCACCAAAAAACACATTGCAAAACAGAATCATTGCAGTAAAAATTTCCCATTAGTATCAGGGATCTTTTTAAAAGCCCAGGTAAACATAAATATACTTGGTAAGTATAATGACTAACTATAAAAGCACCTTTGGAAGATTAAAAATAATGAATCCGTCGTCTCTACCTTTAACTCCCCCGCTTAACTTGGGTTGGCTTTGTCGCCATAACTAAAGGCAGCCTTTGAGTCACTGCATTTATGGAATGTAATTTATGAGGTAATAACAAACCATTTAAGCCTCTTCCCAACCCCATTGATTCTCTGAGCTTTGAAATGCTTTCCCATTTGCTCTTCGGAATACAATTCAGAGTAGTCTTGGTAATCTGGGTAGACCTGACTGGCCCTCATCCATCTGCCTGAAATACTTGCTCTCCAATCTATAGCTCTGCCACTGGTCTTTGTAAACCATGGCAGATTGGCACTGACTTTTAGCTCTTGAGGGCAAACCCTTTGGAATAGGAATGTGGAGCCTCCTCTTTAACAACATGAATCCATTGGCACAAAGCGTACTCACATTAGTATCCTCCTGAATTGGTTTCATTTCATTTTCTAAGAGTTTAGGGTCTGTTGTTTTTAACTTTCCTTGAACTCTTCATTGGGTATATGTGAGTAGATTCTATTTGGGTCTTTTACAGTTTCCTCAAAGAGGTAGGCATGCATGCACAAACACAAATAGTGAAAAGAATTTATTATTTCTTTCCTAAACAAGCTTTTCTTCCTTACTCACCACTCCTCTATTTCTGTCAATAAACTCTTCAGAACTGAGCTTAGCATCTCCCCACCTACAGCACCACTCTCATTTTTGACAACCCCACAGTTGGCTCAGCAGTTTCATCTGAAAATTCTTTCTATATATCCAAAGATCAGGTTTCTCTGGGTCTGGTAACTGAAGCTCTGCAAGGATAACCAGAGCCACTCTTATTCTTTGCCCACTTAGTTTAGGTTTCTCCATGTTAGGGTTGTCTAATTAGTATATCAGGAACTGAATCACAGGCACTCATCATCAAGCAATGGATACCCTTTGTCTAGGGAAGTCCTGCCTCAGTGGGACTGATTTAGTATGAAGCCCCAATCAGTCATCATTAAACTTCTGACTAAGGGCTGGAAAAAGAGAGGCCTATCTTAGCCACACTTTGAACCCCGTATAAGTCCTTGGCTCCCACTGGCACATCTCTACTGAGCAGAATATCTCCTCATTGCTCACCAGGCTGCACTGCTTTGAGACTTTTCTGATTTTTCCATCATGTCCTCAAGGAAGCACACTATTGGGCAAACCACATTCTGCAAGATCCCATCAGACTTGGCCAGAGGTGGGGAACCTGTGACCTTGAGACCATATGTGGCCTTCTAGATCCTCCAGTGCAGCCTTTTGATTGAGTCCAGATTTTACTGAACAAATCCTTTTTGTTCTCTGAAGTTGGGATTCAATCAAAGCACTTCACTTGAGGACCTACAGGGCCACATTTAGTCTCGAGGCCTTGACCTGTTCAGCTCCCTGTGTCCCTCTGATTGGAGGGTAGAGCCATGACTTCCAAAACCTCCATTTAAGGAGGGAACTCAACTCAGACTATCATATTTTTTATCACATGGCTACAATATTTTGGGACTTCTCTGACATCTCCCATTAGAGTGTAATGCCCTTGAGGGCAGGGACTATCTATTGTTATTAATTTGTATTCCCAGCACTTAACACAGTGTGTGGCATACAGTAAGTGCTTAATAAATGTTTATTGATTGATTGAGAACATCAATTCCTGACTCCTGAAGTTCCAATACCGTGCTCAAGCTGTTCCTGGTAGCAAGTATATATTGAATAAATCTACTTATTTTACCAACTTCTTATCTCCTTGGTTCTAGGAGACCTGGCTCTAAAACCACTTCCTAAGTCATGAGAACTCTGCTTGACTTGTTCAACCTGCATTAAGTTGTTCCTAAGCTTATCAACTCTGGACAAGAATCTAAAACTTCCAGAAACCACACCTACTTCCCAAGATTCATCTTAGAAAACATAGAAAGCAAGTGTTGGGAATGTCAGCTCTGTGTTCCGAGGGAGAGGGATTTCTCTTTTTCTGATGCACAGACATCTGAAAACTCCAATGCTTTAGTCTCCCTACTCCCTGACCTCATAAGAAAATCCGAGGGGGACGGGAAGACCTCTGCAGCATTTCACACTGTCAATCAATCTCTCTCCTAGAGTTTCATGACATCGCTGTGACTCTTCCTCCATGTCAAGGATACCTCTCATTATGGATATTCCTCAAAACACTGCTCTGGGCCTCCCTTCTCTTTTCATCCTATACTATCTCATTTAGTGAATTCATCAGGTCTTGTGAGTTAAATTATCATCTCTAAGCACTTGATTCCTGTATCTACAGATTCTGCTCTAATCTGTCTGTTGAGATAGTCGTACATTTCCAACTCCCTCTTGGACATCTCAAACAGGATTTCCCATATGCATCTCAAATTCAGTTTATCCAAACAACTCTATTTTTGTCCCCAAACCCTCCCTACTTTATGAACTTATCCATTATTATTAAGGCTTCCTCAATCCTCTAAGCCTAAAACCTTATGGACATCCTCAAGTCTTCCTTGTCTCTTACTTTATACATTCATGGTGCAGTGGGTAGAGCACCAATGCAGGAGTCAGGAGGACCTGAGTTCAAATCTCACCTCAGACACTTGACACTCACTAGCTGTGGGACCTCGGGCAAGTCACTTAACCCCAATTACTTCATCCTGGGTCATCTCCAGTCATCCTGATGAATATCTAGTCATTGGATTCAGATGGCTCTGGAGGAGAAATGAGGCTGGTGACCTGCACAGCCCTCACTCACTCAAAACAAAGTCAAGTGCAAGTCATGTCATTATTTCTCTGATGGCATGGTCTTCTTTGGCAACGAAGGATGAACACACAAATCTTGTGTTTACTTTCAGAGTAATTCCCTCCTGCAGTCCCTTCTCTTTCCTTATACAAGCTTCCACTTTACTATAGGCCTCTTTATCTGTTACTTATATTATTCCAACAATCTCTTAATTGATCTCCTTACCTCAAGTCTTTCACCACTCTGGTCTAGTCTACACATTGCTAATGAAGCAATTTTTCCCTAAGTGAAGATCAGACCATTTGACTCTTTTAGCCAAACAACTCCAATGGCTTTTCATTGCCTCTATCAGAAAACATATATTTCTACATCTAGCTTTTAAAACTCTATATAACCTAACCCCAATACATCTTCCAAATCTCATTGAATATTATTCCCCGTCCTTATATGATTCAGTAAAACTGATCATCTCTTATGTTCTTTACACAAAATATTCTGTCTCTCACCTCTATGTGTTTGCACTAGCCATACCCCATCCTTGGAATATACTACTTCCCATAAGTCACAGTTCAAGCACCACCCTGAAGTATGTTGCTTTCTCATTCCTTTAATTGCTAACACCTTTTATTCTAAACTAACTACTTTGTGTATATTTGTATTAAATTTTATCTTTGTTGTATGTATTTACATATTCAATTAAATTCCTATTTCATTTCTTGTACCACCTATTTGCATGTTTGTCACATTTAGTAAATCTTTATTCATGAATTGATTGATTATTTAATCTTATTTAATATTTTAATGGAATTCACATACAAACATTCCCTGAAGCAAGTTACTTTCCTATTATTATTTCATTATTTTTAGTATTCTTCAGAGGAATGTTCAGATAGATAATGAATTTTTTAATTGAATGCAAATATTAAAATATAAAATCATCTTCTGTAGTTCACCAAAATCATCTTTGGAACAACTCCAGTAAAAACAAGACTATCATGTTCCACCACAGAGTTTTCAAAGCTTTTCATTCTTTGTAGCTCAGAGATTATGAACGTGAGATACCTACTTAAATATATTCAAATTAGATCTACATCTACTGAAAATAGCTCTTAAATTTTTGTGGATCCATGTTATGTCCAAGCAGTTGCGGGCTATCATTCTGTCTATAAGAATGCTTCAGTTCTGGTACTGTTCATTTGTTGAATTCTCAAAGATATTTTGGAGTCTTAATTATAATACAGGGATTTGCCATCTGCTAGTTCATGTAGGACAGCAAGCTTCTGATGTATAATTCTGGCCATACGATATTATTATTGTAATTCATCTCTTCTAATATTTCTCAGTGGAGTTCAGATAGAAATGGCCCTTGAACATGTCATTCTTATTCTTTTGTAGAAAGGAAACAAACATTTATTAAGCACTTACCATATGCCTAGAACTATGCTCTTTGCAAATATTATCTCATTTCTTCCTCACAACAAACCTGGGATGTTTGTACCATAATTCATCATATTTTACAATTGAGGAAACTGAAGTAGACAGAGGTTACATGACTTATGTGGGGTCACAAGAGTCTGGGGCTACCCTTGAGCTTAGATCTTCCTGACTCAAGGTCCAGTAGTCTATCCACTGTGTCACCCACCTGTCTGATTTATATTTAACGTTTTGAGGACTATTTTAAGGTAAACAAAATAATGAAAGTTTTTTTGTTTTTGTTTATTTGTTTGTTTTTATAATTGATGAATTATAGGTACCAACTCTTGTTTGCTATTTGGTAGCTGCTCAACTTTTTAATCTCCCAGTGCTGAGTTGCACGGTTTCTACTATCGGTTTTTGTACTGTTTCTATCATTTTATGCATAATCTCTAAAATATTATGGTAGAACACGTGTTCATAATGATATAGCAAATACTTTACCAGCCTTTTAAAAAATTATTTTATTTATTTTTGGAGATAATTTTGGTTGACTTTCCCAGGGTCACACAGTAGTAAGTGTCTGAGTCCAGATTTTAAGTGAGGTCCTTTTGACATCAGGCCCAGTGTCCAATCGCTACACTACCTACCTGCCCCTGTACCAGCTTTTTAAAATTACATTTTGTTAGAATTTGTCTGTTATTCAAATTCATGCCATCATAAATTCCAATCTAAGTGTGCCCCTCTCATCTTCAAAATTATTTGAAGCTTTGATACTGATTTTTGTAGTTCATTTAATTATTAAGGAATTATGTTAACTAAAGACTTGCAATGACCCTTCAGATTTGGGTAGCATAAGGAAGAATGTAACCGATGAGTACTGGGTGTGGGGAATAATATTTTCTTGTCATTTCAGTTGTTATTTTATTTGAATAAATGTCTTTTTTTTTAAATGATCCTACGAAAGTTCCTATCCTGTTAGGATTACTACATATTTAGTATTTTACGGGCTATTGTCCATATTGCATAGACTGATAAAGTAGCTGCTTTTTGTAGATGAATGCAAGTATTAGGCTATAAGCCCATCTGCCATAGATCTGTACTCAGGGTACAACACAAATAGCACAGAACAACAAGGATAAATTATGCCTCATCCTATTCCCATATAATTTAGAGGTGTTCCATTAGATCTCCATCTTTTTGAAGGTTTCCTTCCTATGTAGCTTGGTTATTATGAGAATTTGATATGGCAGAATCTGTTAGAAAACATTGATCTTAAGCTTTTTTGGATAACTCTATGAGCAAGTGATTGTAGGCAATCGTTCTGTCAATAATAATGACTTGAAGCTTGGTCTCCTGATTCTAAGATATGTAGCGTTTCCATTACATAACTCTAATGCTGCTTCTTACAATACCATCGTCATTGTCATCATCATCATCATCCATCATCTTTTATCTCTTCCAGTGCTTTCATATCATCTAGTACATTGCCTTGAACACAGTAGGCATTTAATACATGCTTACATATGTCAGTGGTATCAAGAGTATTGGGTTTGGAACCAAGTGAGTCCAATTCTGCCACTTACTTGCTATGTGTGACTTAGGGAGTCACCTAACCTCCCTGAACCTAATAGAGTTAATAATAGGTTATAATAGAGTTATATATAACTCTATATATATATAATATATAATAGAGTATAATAGAGTAATAATAGGTTCAAATAGAGTTCAAAATAGAGACAGTAATGCCTGTATTGTCTACCTCTTAGAGTTGTGAAATCCTACATGTAAAGTACTTTATAAATCTTAAGGTTTTATATCAACATCAGTTACTATTTTTTTAAAAAATCAGCATTTATTAAAATGAAATAAAAATGTTGTAGGAATTAGCAAGCTTATATTCTAGTCTCAGTTCTGCAAACTGTATAACCTAGATTAAGGCATTTAATTTCTTTGGGCCTCTGTTTCCATTATACAAAATGAAAGAATATCAGATGATTTCTAAAGAAACTTCCAGTTTCAAAATTTTTTCCATAATAATTTTACTAGAGTAGAATCATTATGAATGTCTCTACATAGTGAGGTATCTGGCAGACCAAAACTTTACCCAATGACCAGAAAACCCGGAAAGCAGGAAATTGTTGCTTTTGTGGCTACTACAATCCTAATAGATTCTTCTGAAGCAGCGGTATCAAATTCATATAGAAATAGGAGCCATGAAGAATATGCATAGGTATCCCTGCAAGCCACGTATTAACTTAAAAAACCACAAATAATATTATCTATGTCTTACGGTATTTTTGTTTAGTTAGTTAAATGTTTCCCAATTACATCTTAATCTGGATCAGGCAGTACTCAGGATTATGGCAATTTGTTCCATTCTAGAAAGAATATTTTAAGGACATTGATAAGCTAGAAAGTGCCCAGAGGAGGACAATCAGGTCGATGAAAGACCACAAGATCATGATATGTAAGGATTAATGAAAGAGAGGAAGGATTTTTGCCTGAAGAATATTAAACTTAGCAGGGGCATGTGAGTTTTCTTCCACCATTTTAAGGACTTTCAAAGAGAAGGAGATTAGACTTGTCTTTGCTTGGCAAAGATCAATGTTTAGAAATTACAAAAAGAAAAATGTAGGAAAAGCTCCCTAACAATTATAGCTATCCCCAAGTAGTATGGGCTGGCTCCAGAGGTCACAGCTTCCCCACAGGGAAGGTCTTTAAAGCAAAGGTTGAATGATTCCTAGTCAGGAAGATTGGAGATTCTTGTTCATGTAACAGTTGTAGAAGGTAGCTTTTAAGGTGCTTTACATCTCTGAGATTCTGTGATTCTGAGAATGTCTTCTAACCATTCCTATTTCTGTCATGCCAGATCCTGTTTTTGTTATCTCTTCTCTAGACTACTGTAATAGCTTCCTAATATCTCCTCACCTCCAATTTTGTTTTTTTTTTTCTGATTGAAGCCACCTTACATAGAAATGCCAGACTAGCTTTCCTGGCACTCTTTATTCCATACATTCCATCTCTTTTTTATATTTTATTTTTTTCCAATTACATGTAAAAATGATTTTTGACATTTTTTTAAATTTTGAGTTCCAAATTCTCTCCCTCCCTCCTGTCTTTCCTTCTTTCCTGAGAAGACAAGCAATTTGATATAGATTATTCGTATGCAGTCATGCAAAAGACATTTCCAAATTAGCCATGTTGCAAAAGAAAACACAGACAAAAAAAATTTTAAAAAAGAAAGAAAGAAGACCTATGCTTCCATTTGCATTCAGACTCCATCAGTTCTTTCTCTGGAGGTGGATGGTATTTTTCATGATAAAATGTCTTGGATCATTGTATTACTGAGAATAGATAAGTCATTCACAACTGATCATTGTATAATATTGCTGTTACACTGTAGAATGCTCTCCTGGTTCTTCTCACTTCACTTTGTATTGGTTCATATGAATCTTTCTAGGTTTTTATAGAACTATAGTATTCTATCACAATCATATACCACATCTTGTTAAGGCACTCCCAATTGATGGGCATCCCCTCAATTTCTAATTCTTTGCTATCACAAAAAAAAGCTCCTGTAAATAGTTTTGTAAATATAGATCCTTTTCATTTTTCTTTGATCTCTGGGATATAGCCCTAGCGGTAGTATTGCTGCATCACAAAGTATGCACAGTTTTATAGCCCTTTGGGCATAGTTCCAAATTGCACTCCAGAGTTGTTAGATCAGTTCAGAACTCCATCAATAATGCGTTAGTGTCCCAATTTTTCCACATCTCCAACATTTGTCATTTTCCTTTTCTGACATTTTAATCTACCTGATAGGTGTGAGGTGGTATCTTCAAGTTGTTTTAGTTTGCATTTCTCTAATTGATAGTGATTTAGGGCATTTTTTCATATAACTATGGATAATTTTGATTTCTTCTTTGGAAAACTGTGTGTTCACTTCCTTTGACCACTTGTCAATTGGGAAATGACCTGTATTTTTATGGATTTGACTCAGCTCTCTATATACTTGAGAAATGAGGCTTTTATCAGAGAAATTATCTATAAATTTCCCCCCCGTTTTCTGCTTTCCTTCTAATCTTGGTGCATTGAATTTTGTACAAAACATTTTTAATTTTATGTAATCAAAATTATTCATTTTACTTCACATAATACTCCCTGTCTCATGTTTTGTCATAAGTTCTACCCTTAATCTGACAAGTAAAACATTCTATGCTCCTCCGATCTGCTTATGATGTCACCCTTTATGTCTAAATCATGTATTCATTTTGACCTTGTCTTGGTACATGGTGTGAGAGGTTGGGTTATACCTAATTTCTGCCAAACTGCTTTTTCAGTTTTTTCAGGGATCTTTGTCAAATAATGAATTCCTGTCCCAAAAGCTTGGATTTTTGCATTTATCAAACACTAGATTACTATGGTCATTTACCAGCATGTATTGCGTACCTAATCTATTCCACTGATCCACCACTCTTTCTTAGCCAGTACCAGTTTGTTTTAATGATTACGTCTTCATAATACAGTTTCAGTTCTGGTACTGCTAAGCCACCTTTCTTCACCTTTTTTTTTCATTGATTGCCCTTGATATTCTTGACATTTTGCTCTTCTGGGTTAATTTACCTTCAAAATTAAGGAACCACAATTGTGTTGGTCTGAGTAATCCTTTCAATAATACAGAATAAAACCCTTCTATGCCTGAGCATACAGATTACATGAGATCTTATACAGGGCAAAAAATAATTACCTTGCTGTTGACCTGGTGACAATCCTCTCTTAGCTGAGCTACACTGGTCCAAGAACAAAAAACCCTGCAGTCTGTCCCCCAGCTCAGATTCAAAATTCCTTAATTGTTTGGTTGTGCTGAGTTGAACTGATATTTAAGGACTTGTGGATAGATCAATGCCACAATGAGGCATCAGAGTACAATTCTGGTAGAGTGTTATATTTATCATTACTTTTATTTGACTTGTACTTCAGATAACCAGAGTTTCTGATGATTGTTATATGTTACTTGGTTATTTGAATATTACTTTATTAAATTATAAACAAAAGTATTGGAACATGTAGGACAAGGGTTTACAAACCTTTAAAAGTGCTATGCTCAATTCTTCAAGTCTATTCTGGTGAACTATGGATAAGGTAAGATAGTAGAATATGACTCAGTAAGCCAAGAAGTAGGAAATCTGCCCTGTGGCCCTCTCTTCTGGTTGATGAGCCACTGGCCCACACCTTCCATTCATGAGGTTTCCCTCCCAGGTTTGCTTTATTCATGACAACACTCCTCACTCTATAGACTTTTGCCCAGCTACCTTCTCATCCTAGAGACGTCCATGGTGTATGACCCTGTCTTCAGATTGATGAGTCCCTGGTCCAGATCAACATTTTATGAGTTACCCAGGTCACGCTTTATTCCTCACTTTCTGAACTTCTCCAACTCTTCCTTAGCTGGCTAGCATTCCTGCCTGTTTTCACTCCTCCACCACCTGCTTTTTATATGTTGTCTTTCCCAGATAAGATATAAGCTTGTTGGGGTTGAGACTGTCTTTTATGTTTGTATTTATTTATCCAGCTCAGCACATTGCCTGTGAAATATCAATCTTACAATCTTCTTTGCTATGCACCATATATAAATATATATTCTGAATGTCTTTTGTCTGTGTGTCTGTGTGTGTCTCTTTGTCTCTCTTTCTCCCATATCTTGGAATTAGTGAATGGTCCCTTCCCACCAAGAAAAAAAAAAACAATTCCAACTATTAGTACATAATTTGATTTAACTGGCTCCTTTTTTTAAAATGCAAGTATCACCTCTGGGAGAATTGTCTGCAGGTCACTTATACCTTAATGTAAATTAATTTCATCATCTAATCAAAATATTTTCTCTTAAACACCTAGATAAGATCAATTTGTTGGGGAAAGGGAGTTCCACTTAGAGGAAGAGGATGATAGGAAGATAGGAAAAATAGGTCAGAATTTCCAAATTCCCACACCTTACCATTCTACCTGCTATATGTAAGCTTTGCTGTTGGGTTTCTCCATTGCCTTGGAGAAAAAGTTAGCAGGAGAACATAGGGCATAGTCTTTGCCTCCTTTTCAATTTTGCATGGGTCCCTCATGATGGCAATTTATTAAAAAAAAAAAAAACAATCAATACCAAATCCAGTGATACAATCAAATGCTTCGACACCAGCAACTGATATGATTTCAACAGTGAAAATGGTAAAAGAAGATCTCTTTCACTACTGTATCTTAAGGACCATTGAGTTTTTCCATGGACTGGAAATAGAAACCCCTCACATGTATTGTCTCCCCATTAGACTGGATATTCCTTAAGAGTAGGAACCATCTTGCTTTTCCATTTGTATCCTAGTGCATGCTTAGCACAGTGCTTCCACACAGTTAGTCCTTCATATATATTTTCTTATTCATTCATACTTACCAGACACCTTTTGCTTTAGGTAAGTCACCCTGAAGTAAGTTAATGTGATAAATAGGACACGTTTCACAGTTGAGGTTTTGAGGGGGAAATACAGGAAAACAAAACAAATAAACAAACATGGAATGATGACTCTGAAGCTTTGGACCCTGGTTTACTCTACCCATGAAAAGAATATTTTTTCAAATGCATAAAGAAATGAAAGTTTAGGAGAACGTAGCTAGAGGATAAAGGGAGACAATTTTTTTCATTACCATCAGAAAAAGATAGTACACATGTTTTATTTTTAGGACAATCTTTTTTGATCGATCAGATTTTTTTTTAATGTTCTAGACCTCTCTTATCTCCTCAATTGCTAAGAAAAAAGTATGGGTAGAAAAGAGGGCAATTTGGAAAGTACAAAAGGTTGAGTAAAAATTGGCAACATAAAATCAGGTGATTTATTTTCATGGTTCACAAGTGTAGCTCAAGGGGGAGAATGTACTTTGGTTCAGGACCATCCAGTCCTAATTCTACCTCCTGTTTAGACTCTCTTGATTGTTAAAGATAGCATCAGTCAATGACCAGCATCTACTTTGACAGCTCTACCAGCCAACAAGCAGAGACCTAGTTTGAGCAGAACTAGAAAATTTCCTGGAGACAGAATTAGACCTTTATTATTTCTATTCCCATGCTTAGAAAAAGATGACATACTTTTCAGAGGATTGAGGGTTTTAAAGGAGTTTACAGGTATTTTATAGAAGGAAATTGAAACACACAGGGGAAGTGACTTGCCCTAGACCCCACAGATAGCTCACAATTATATAGAACTTTAATGTGCACAAATATTTTATTTTCATAGGGCCTGTGAAGCAGGTTCTTTCATTACACCCATTGTTGTTATTGCTGTGTTGTTCAGTTATTTCCACTTGTGTCCTACTCTTTGTGACCAGGTTTGAGATTTTCTTGGCAGAGATATTGGAGTGGCTTCCCATTTCTTTCTCCCACTCATTTTACAGAAGAGGAAATGAAGGTAAACAGGTTAAGTGACTTGCCAAGCGTCACGCAGCTAACACAGTGACTGAGGCTGGTAAGCTTGGCCCACCTAGCTTACAAATAATCAACTTCGTTTCTAAAACTTGAACCCAGGTCTTCTAAGCCCAAATCTAGTGTTCTTTCAGTGACACTACAGCTACTGCCTCTATTGTTAATCTACACAATAAATCTTGGAGCTGGAAAAGAAAACTCAACAAGTATTTACTAAACACCTGCCTGTCCACAGAGTGTTACGGCAGGCATTTGGGAAGAAATAAAGTTTAACTAAGAAAATCCCTGGTGATTAACAGTCCATCTTCTCATACTTCCAGATGCTAATGCCCTCATACTCTCCCAAAACGAATTTGTATTTATTCTTTATGTATTCTATGTACACATATTTGTATATTTTTTTCTGCCTTCAATAGGATATAAGCTCCTTGAGGGCAGGAACAGTTTTCTTTTTGCCTTTGTATTCCCTGTGCATAGCATAATGTTTGACCCATAGCATGCACTTAAAGATTTGTGTTAGTTGGTTATAGGAGAACAAGATACAAACACAGCCTGCAATATCATATTATAAGATCATTAGATGGATGTGAAATGGCTTGCCCCTGTGTGATAAAGTAAAGAGGGAGTATATGGTTTTTCTTCCCTTAATAAAGAAAATGTGGTCCATCTTATCTTAAATGGCACCTACAGTTCTTCCATGGCTAGAATATAGCTATATTCCAGTATTCAAAGCATTGAAAGAATATGGAATCCTTTTTCTCAATTAAAAATTCATCTATAGTACCTTTGTAACATCCATCATTCTACCCCTTTCACTACTTTTCCCATTTACCTTACCCCTTTTTTGTCCAAGTCTTGGCATCTGACAGGGCTGCCCTTCCAAGGAACAGCAGAGAGAACAGGCAGCAGAACTTAGCCAGCTAGTCAAAGCTACATTGGTTAAAATGTCATTTTGCATGGAGCCTATCTTATCTTGCCTTTTCTGATTCTTTTTGGTTGATCTAAGAAGGGCTTTCACAGTCCAGTCTTTTTATTTTGTTTTCTCCATCTCCTGTGTATTTCACTGGGCCTACATCTCCATAGCTTCTAATTTTCTATATTGTAGGAGTAGAAACACTCCTTCTCTTTCCTCTTAATGATTTGACCTTTGCCCCAGACTCTAACTACAGTATTTCTTCTCTCCAGTTCTGGCTTTGGCCCCTGACTTCTCTTTTCTCTGGAACCCAAAGCTTTGCTGGTATACCTTTAATTGGTCAATGTCACTAACTACACATGACATTCCAGTTCTAAAACATTATTCTCTGTTTTTGTCCCATTCTAGGGTAGTCTTAGTTCCTCTATAAATATCTTTATATTTTTTTCCAATTTATTTATTTTTAGTTTGCAACATTCATTTCCATAAGTTTTAAAATTTCTCTCCTTCTCTCCCCAAGACAGCATGCAATCTGATATAGGCTCTATACATACATTCCTACTGAACACATTTTCACATTAGTCTTATTGCATAGAAGAATTATAACAAAGTGGAGAAACCATAAGAAAGAAAAAACAAAACAAAAAAGAAAATAGTGAGCTTCTCCCTGCATGTCAACTCCATAGTTCTTTCTCTGGATGTGGATGGCATTTTTCATCCTGAGTCCTTTGGAATTATTTTAGATCCTCGCACTGCTGAGAAAAGCTAATTCTATCAAAATCAGTCATCACACACCGTGGCTGTTTCTGTGAACAATATTCTCCTGGTTCTGCTCCCTTCACCTGGCATCAATTTGTATATGTCTTTCCAGGATTTTTTGAAGTCTGCCTGTTGATCATTTCTTATAGCACAATAGTATTCCATTACATTCATATCCACAACTTATTCAGCCATTTTCCAAATGATGGGCATGCCCTCGATTTCCAGTTCTTGGCCACCACAAAAAAAGCTGCTATAAATATTTTTGTACACCTTGGTCCTTTCCCCATTTTTATGATCTCTAGAAGTGGTTTTGCTGGGTCATTTTTTATCTATATTAACAAAGAATTGTAGAGACAAGACTGCTAAAGCTAATCCAGTTACACTGGGTACTTTGATTTCTCTTCCTCACCCTGCCAACTAACGTATGAGGAGGAAGAAAGGGATTTCTGGGTGGCAGCAATGTGAAAAGAGGCTGATGGAACCTGTAGCTGCCAAATGAACAGGGAAAAAATTCTAAGCCAAACCAAAATCTAGAAGAAGGTGGGTGCCACGTCTATGTGAGTTTCACACTATGGGGTCAAGGGGACCTGGAGCAGTAAAGGGCCAACGATCTGGATTTGGGACAGGTAGCAGCCCATTCAGATTCACAGCAAACACTGACATTTCCATCTACTCATCAGCAACTACAGGAAGGGCTGTCAGACTTTGCAAAACCTTTGATCATTATCATTGTTTAGAGTAAAAGAACTATATGGAAAGACTTCAGCAGAAGTGTACAGGAGAGGAAGGTGCCCGGATAAAGGCAACAAGTAGATTACAGAGCAAAGAGAGAATAGATCTCAAAAAGGAAGGATATGATAAGGACCTGTAAGGAAACTGATAACATTAATTATTCTGCTAGGGCTTACATTTTGGTATTTTGAGTTTGTTCCCATAGAGAAAGGGACTGACCATCTGGGATGGAAATACACATATAGCAGTACGGGGGGGAAGGGAGGTCGGCTGGACTTGCAATTTCATTGATGTGGGATACTCCCTTTTCTATCCATAATTATTCGCTAACATACCATCTCAGACATTTGCTTGGGGAGCACTGAGGATCAGGAATTTTCCCAAGGTCACACAGGAAATATATGTCAGAATTGGGACTTGAAAGAAGATCATCTTAACTCTGAGACTACACACATTGTATCACACCACTCCCGATTTTTATTCTTTACTTGTATTACAATATGCATACACTGTAGTCAAATGTCTTGTGGGAATTTCTTGTTTTTTAAGAAATAAGGCCAAATCCAGTGCACTCAGGGTCATGGCCCTGAGTGGGACTGTTGTGGAAATTTCCCAGCTTGAGTTCCTTGAAAGCCAAGGAAGAATCTTATCGTTCCCTTTCCCCTTCCCCCCTAGGGAAGTCTGCAAGATTGGGCATCCAATGGGCAGACTGAAGGGAAAAGAAATTTATTAATTCAATAAGGAAGATCGCTCTCTTCAGCAGCTTCAATATCTTAGTGTACAGACTGAATGTTTATAGCATTTTTAGGCTTTCTTAGAGTATATAGCTGATCAGCAGCATTCTGCAGCAGAATGGAAATAGGGGAAATGTGTAACCTTTGGGATCAGAGGAGATGCTAAAGGTCAGATTTGTTCTGTGGGAAAATGCACTTTTCTGTGATTAATCGTTTCAGAATGTCCCGTGTTGGTCGTCATTCTCTAAGATGGTGCAGACCCTTTTAAAAATAGAATCATTTTTGCTCCTCCAGTTTGTTTTCACCAATAGAGAGGAAAGTGAAGTATAAATTCCATCCCTCTGTTTCTTTGATCTGAAAGGGTACTTCATCTGGGGAGAAAATGTTTTATTCAATTCCACAATACTTAGCATCATCCATATCCTCCATAGGGCAAACACATGAATATTTTCAAGGAGAAAATCGTCATGCTTGAACCCAGTCCATCTGCCAGAGGAGAATGGTATAGGACGCACAATGGGGAAGTGATTGTCCATGCAACAGGTTATTTTTCTTTTTTTTTTTTTTAGAGGGGGGAAGCAGAACATAGTCTGACTAGATAATATACCAGCTATGCTTTGGTTAATTCAGGTCCTACAAACACCAAGACAGGAATTAGACTAAAGAGACTTTAGTCTTGAGTATTGTCAGTGAGAGGCACTAGAACCGCCCAGGTGTCAAAACCCTGGTGCATAATAATGAACATGGACCCTCACCAAGGCCTATTAATTCAAGAGGAACATAAACCATGTGGACATCATAAAAAGGATTTTGCATTCTGCAGTGGGCTTTTTAGGGGGTTGCTTATAAGGAAGTAGGAAAGGAATTTGGAAAGGACAGTGTAGCTCTTGTCTTATATGAACTGCCTGAAATTCTGAAGCCTTTCCAAAGAGATATGCAGAAGTAAGGATACCTGGAAATTAGTTATTAAACCCTGTATTTCTATAATAAACAAAAATATGGTGACCTGTTGATGAGTTCTGCTTAGGATGTACATCCTAAGGTACGAGGTATGAGTTGGATCCATGAAGGGATTTGCCAAAGCCAGCTCTAACTGGTTCATTAGAGTCAATTGTTAAAATTTCAATGTGACCATTTACATCTTGGAAATTGGCATATGCCACAAAATCAGGACTGGATTTATTGTTTTATTCATTGTCTAGACTCAAGGAAATGATGGAGAAAATGTTTATAAGGCAAATTAAACTTTAAAATGTGCCCTGTGAAACACTGAAAACAAATTTTAAAAAAATAAAAATAAAAAAATGTGCCATGAGAAATATGTGTGTGCACATATATAATATATATGTATGTATGTGTGTGCGTGTATTTGGAGAGCCAGTTGTTAAACGTGTACCTGTGTACCCCTGTATTCATGGTACAGGTTTTCAGTCCATAAATCCTGAAAAGGACTCCTCTGAAGATTTACCCTTTTGTCGGAATGGGAGGGGGAAGGATAACTGCTTACCTTAAGAGAAACCACTTGATACCTGGCTAGAAAAAGACATAGGTATGATGCAAGAGTAGCAGGAGACTGATGCAAAGAAATATAAGTGATTACTAGCTGGTCTCAGGGTACTTGCCTTAATATTCTTTGTGTTATAAAACTGAAATGAATGAATATATGAATGAAAGAGTAATTTTTAAGCATTAAGATTGGGGAAAAATTAATACATTTTTCACTGTACATAAATTTGTATTACACAAAGAATTCTGAAAGGCACGAAGAGATGTAAAAGATATGAAGAGACTTTGGAAAAAAGTGTGTCCATAGTTCATTTCTGACATTTATAGATCTGACAAAGATGAAATATTCAAAGAAAAGAAAGATTAGTGCAAGAATTGGAGCTAGAAGTGGATGAGAATGATGTGGAATTCATTACATCTCTTGGAGAAGAACTGTCCAAGAAGGATCTCACTGAGCTGCTAGCTGCAAAGATTGTCAAGAAGAAAGGGAAGCTTTGGAACCCGAGTTCAGACCAAAAGGTTCACAACAGAGCAGTTGGCAAAAGTGTGTCATATTTGAATGATTTTTCCTTCTTGGATTGAAAAGATGGAGCCAAATACTTCAAGATTTTTTACCGTTCAAAGACTAGTTGAGGATAATATTGCTTGCAATCGGCATCAGGGGAAAAAGCCACATTCCAATCATTTCCCAATGTTTTTAATTAAAAAAATGCTGTACAGCCAACTACCAGTGATAAAAGCTATGGGCAGAGAGCAGGGAAGGGGCAAAATATTGCACACCTAAGTTAACTTTATTGTATAGTACTGTGCGTACTTCGTCATTAATGTTACCTTTCATTTCATAAATCTGTTTATTGTCATGGCATGGTATTTAACATATCTGCATTTCAGTATATTTTATTACTTGCATAAAAGTATTATTTTGTGTATGCCTTTGTCATATAGACTAAGAAGTGAATTGGGTAGGGTAGGGACAAATTCATATTATGTAAAAATCTCTTTGGCTAAAGGTCTGTGGAACAGTCCACTTACATAAAGTGAGAACTATCCATAGCAAGGAAAAAAAATGTAATATAAGACCAGATGATTTTCTTTATAAGTGTAATTTGAGAAGATGCTTTGTTTCTAGAGCTGTCAAGTCTGATTCTTGAAAATTAACAAGACATCCTAAGGCTGCATTTCTCATGTGCTCACAAGTGCCAGTTAGCCAATTTGAAGGCATTAAAATTCCAGAGAACATCTATATGAAGTTACTAGCTACCTCCCAAAAGGAGAAACAGGTCTTAAGTTTGATCAATGGTTTAGTGTCCATGAAGCACATGAACCACAACAGACTTACCTAAATGATCAGAAAAACTGTATGGTGAATTTCAATCTAGACTCAGATAGTCACTTGCCTTGTGACCCTGGACAAGTCACCTAACCTTTATCTACCTCAGTTTCCTCTACTGTAAAATGGGTAATAGATAATAATAGCACCTGTCTCCTAGAGCTGTTGTGAAGATCAAATGGGACACAACACAGTGCCTGGAATATAATGGTTCCTTAATCAGTGCTTGCTTCCTTTCCTTTTTTTTCCTTTCCCTCCCCCAGACATGGAAGAGACAAAGAGGCAGTGATTGATTCTGATAGGCCCCTTTAAATGCCTCTGAGACCAATTAACCACTTGGTTACCCATTCAGCACCAGTTACAGAATCTCTGTAAATGCTCCATAATTTCTCCAAGGTTTTTACTTACACATCATTATAATTCTCTTGAAAGCAAGCTCCTTAGCATCCTCTAAATGGAGAAGTTGCATCAGTCGGGCAAGTCAGTGGGGTCTGACTCTATTCCACATCTAGGCTATAAAAGTTGGGTCAAGTCATGAGAAGGCAGGCCCTATGGTCATGGGAAATCTAAATCTAACAATAACCTCCAAGATTTCTGCATTAATTGGAAAGAGGGCAGCTAGGTGGTGCAGTGGATAGAGCACCAGTGCAGGAGTCAGGAGGACCTGAGTTCAAATCTCACCACAGACACTTGACACTCACTAGGGCAAGTCACTTAACCCCAGTTGTCTCATCCTGAGTCATCTCCAGTCATCGTGAGGAATATCTGGGCACTGGATTCAGATGGCTCTGGAGGAGAAGTGAGGCTGGTGATCTTGCATAGCCCTCCCTCACTCAATGCAAAGTCAAGTGCAAGTCGTGTCGTTATTTTTCTGGTGGCATGGTCTTTTTCAGCAATGAAGGACAAACACACACACAATCAGACCCAACTCTAACATACTTCAAATATCGATTAAGTATTATAGTCAGCAAGCTGGGGACCAGTACCTGAACATTCCAACCGTTCTCTCCCTTTATGCTTTCAGTAATTAATTCTGCAATCTTGGGCAAACATTTTCTGGGCCTCAGTTTTCTCATCTGAAAAACGAAGGCCTTGATCAAGATTGATTCATCTCTGAGGTCCCATCTTGATTTATCATACTATGATGTTTGTTGGGGAAAAGGCCCAGATAGATACGGCAGCAATTAATGCCAATCTGACTTCCTTGTTCTTAGTTATTCTCAAGATGCAGCATTTGGTACTGGTAGAGGTGGGAGGATATAGATGGTGGAAAAATATAGAACAACTCCAAAGAGATATATTTGTTTTTCTCTGGTTTTCTCTTTGGGGCTCTGCTCCTAGTAAGATAGCTGAGATAAGAAATAGTAAGAGTATGCACAAGCCTTGTTGCCTGGTCAAAAATTACAAAGGCCCTGGATAACTGACTCACTGCATTTCTGCATATTGTAGTAATGGATCATGCACCAGCCACATATTAAGTACAATAAGAGCCCAAAGCAATCAGACTGGTAGACAAGTGAAGAAGCATTAGTCCCTGAAGCCCCCAAACTGAGACCACTTGTGCAAAATAATACAATGAACCATACTTTATTGTATGTTTTTTTTTTAATCAGAGTGCTATCAGAGGATAACACCTTTGTGTATAATGAGACAGGTCAACTGAATCACTGTCAGACCTGCTTCTCAATTAAAGAATTCCCTCTTATGAAAGACCTTTTGTCTAGCAATGTCTCCATTATCTTTCTAGACCAAGCACAGAGAGATCAGCTTATGACTTAACAAAAGAAAGTGAGTCTGAGAGGTAGAAACCAATAACATAGAAATTCCTATGGGAAGAGTTAAATAGTAAAGGGATAGTTTAAAAAAAAATAACACAAGTCTCTAGAAAAGTAATCTTTTCAACTTTCTTTATTTTTCACCAAAAAAAATTCTCTAAGTTGACTTATTTACTATACATTTAGAATATTTGCCTATTATATTTAAAGCAGCTCTAATTCACATAGCAATTGAGACAGATATGGTATTCTGATTTTTTTATTTTGTTTTGATTCTTTGTATGCTTAATAATAAGACTAAGGAGTTCCATAAATGGCTATGGTTTTTATTTTTTAAACATCATCTTAGAAGTTAATTAATCCTCATTATGCCCCCCCCCCACCAGTGGCTAGGAACAATTGTCCCCATTCCAAAGATGAAAAAATTAAGTCTGATGGATGAAGCATTTTCCACCAGATTTCAGAAGGAATTTATTTTATTAATCCCTTGTCATATACACCGATTTGGGTGTAATAGTAAATACTTTCTTGCTATAAAATCAAAGTTGGTGATAGGAGGGGAAAAAATCACAGTATCCTGGAATCTTGGAATTTTAAAAGACTTTAAAGATTGTTCAGTCTCAATCCCTTAATTTACAAGTGAGAAAACTAAGGCTGAGAGAGCCGTAATGATTTCTATGTCCATAAAGTTTTTAAATATCAAAGCTAAAAGACTCAGAATCTGAGATTCAAGGAGCTCTGGGGGAAATACAATTAAATTGTCCATAATCTTGACAAGGCTAGCTCAGGAAATCATCAACCCAATTAACCCCAATCTCAGCTTTCAGTTCTCTTATTATACCCCCAAATTCCATGAAATGTAGCGTCATTGTGCATTTATAAAGAAATTAAAACATTGTAAAGATTATGTAGCCATAATGAGACACTGAAAACTATTTCACATGTGGACAACAAAGAGGAATCACACAGTAATGGATTAAACGCAGGGCTTGGCAGAAAAAAAAACCCTGGTTTTAGATCCCATCACCCTAGCTGCATGACCAGGAATTAATCACTTAATGCCCCCTGAACCTCAATTCCCTCATTTGTCAAACATAACCAATATGACCTACTTTACTAGACCATGAGATAATGTACACAAAGCACTTTGCAAACCTTAATGTGCCATATAAATGTCAGTTGTTATTATAACCAGAAGGATGATGCATTGCTTTTACAAAAACCATGTTTCCATTTTATAAAATCAGTTAATATTAGAACTTGGTGAGACTTCAGATGCCAATTAATTTGATTCTCTCACAGAAGAGGAAATTGTGAGGTCCAGGAATGTTGAGAGATTTGCCCAAGGCTAGAAGTAGAAAGCCAGGTGACCAGAGCTAGGAGACAGGTCTTATTGACTCATAGGAAGATGCTATTTAAATTATATTTCCTTTCCATTAATACTGTCTCTGACCATGCACATTAATAGAGTACTTCAAGAGTTTAAATTATTTTCTTTACGATCCTGAATTAAGGAGAACAAGCATTATTGTCTCCCATTCTCCTCCATCCCCAACCCACGGATGCAAAGGCATGAAGTGGCTTGTGTCTAGTCATGTGATCATCAGGTGTTGAAATCCCCACTGAAACTCAGGCATCCTGACTCTAACTGCTAGGATCTTTCCAGTATATTGCAACATCCTCTCCCAACCTTGTTCCTTTTCAGGTCAAGGGAATTCGGGTGATTTGAAAGGAAAATTTCCCTCCCCATGTAAAAGGAAAGAAGGAAGGAAGGAAGGAAGGAAGGAAGGAAGGAAGGAAGGAAGGAAGGAAGGAAGGAAGGAAGGAAGGAAGGAAGGAAGGAAGAAGAGAACTAGCCTAGGCTGTGGCTATTGCATGATGTTGGCTATTTCAGGAATGCCTAACTTTTCATCATAAATACGCTGAATTTCACCACAACCTTGATGGGCATGGTGCTACTTTCCCTTGACCATCCAGTTGCAACATTTCTATTTATTGTTACTATCTGAAATTAAGTTGGGGGGGTGGGTTTGGGAGAGAGCACAATATTTGGGATAAATATATAGATGGGTGGTTATATCAGGTGTTAAACTAAAGCGAGTTGGTCCATCCCTGCACACCAGTATTTTGATATTTGAATTTGAAATTTCTCCAAATGAATTCAACCAGATGGTGGGAAAATTAGTTAGGAAATCTTTACAGAAACAAGCCCTTTGGGGATTTTCAGTTCTTTAGGGAAGCAAATGCACACTGGTTAAGACTAGTAGCTTCATGGACAGTAAAAGATGTTTTTTTGCTTTTTTTTTTTTTATTTGTTTTTGACAACTAGAATAGTGGAAATTCCCTGTAATTTGAGGCAGGAGACCTGGTTTTAAAGTCAGTACTTTCTTCATAAACCGTGTGACCCAGGAAAAGTTACTGAACATTCCTAAGTCTCCCTTTTGTCATCTATAACAGGGGAACAATATTAGCACCAATTTCAAAGGGTTGTTGTGGAGGTTCTTACGCTATTCATTTAACAAGATTGTGCTAAGTAAAGTTTGAGAACTGTGAATCCACTCATTACTGGACTTCTAATTCTATAAATTAGGGCAGCTAGGCAGCACAGTCCATAGACCACTAGGCCTGGAGTCAGGAAGCCTCATCTCCCTGAGTTCAAGTCTGACCTCAGACATTTAATGAGCTATGAGACCCTGGGCAAGTCACTTCACCCTCTTTGTCTCAGTTTCCTCATCTGTAAAATGAACTGGAAAAGAAAATGGCAAACCACTCCAGTACCTCTGCCAAGAAAAACCCAAATGGGATCACAAAGACTTGGACACAACTGAACAACAACAAACTCTACAAATTAAGGAGGCTGGATGATGTGGAAAGAGACAAGAAATGGAGTCAGGAAAGAGCTCCATCTGACTGCCACTTCTGAAAGTTTTTAGATAGCATGGCCAAGAGCAAATCACTTAAACTTGAAGAACCTCAGTTTTCATCTCTGTAACACAGAGATAATGATACCTAAAGTACCTATTGCCAAGGGCTGTTGTGAAATTGAGATGAGATAATGTATGTAAAGTCCTTTGTAAACGTTCAAGTCTCTGTATGTGTCAGTAAATAAATGTCTATTAAGCTCTATGTGCCAGGGACTGCGCCAACCATCATTATTAGGAGTACAAGACCATATCTTGTCTAAGCAATATATCTTACCCCATCCCCTACATATGCACCATGTAATAACACAGTCCTCTGCACAGCTGGGCACTTAGTGAATATTACTTGTATAAAGGGATCAATTCATCTATCAAGAAGCATTTATTAAGCTCCTACTAAGAAGCTATTATTATCATCAATTAAAGTGGCTGTAGGTGATGATTGGGCAGCTAGGTGGCACAGTGGATAACAGCCTGGAGTCAGTAAGATTCCTCTTCCTGAGTTAAAATCTGGTCTCAGACACTTAACTAGCTGTGTGACCCTAAGTAGGTCATTTAACTGTGTTTGCCTTAGTTTCCTCATCTGTAAAATAAGGTGGAAAAGGAAATGACAAACCTCTCCAGTATCTTTGCTAAGAAAACCCCAGATAGTCTGACAGTCAGACACAACTGAAATGACTGAACTGCAACAAGATTAAGCATCTGTATAGGAAGGTAATTTTTTAAATCCAATGAAATGAATGATAGATTTTTTTTTTCTTGACACACAGCCTGCTCTTCCATCTGAGCCTGGGGGCCTCTACTCATAGAATCTTGGCCTCATAGTCTTCCTGGCGCCTCTGTTCAAGATGAGTCCCCGGCCCAACCCCCACCTTCTGATTGCTGCTTGCCAGGCCAGCCTGTCTGAGTGGTTATTTTCCAACAGTCTGCCCCATGCCACATTGTTTGATGCTGAACTCCAGTGCGGAATTCAAAATGGCATATCAGATTTCATGACTTTAATCCAGGGGAGATGGCTCCAATTTAGCGCATCTCCAGAAAGAAATCCAATTTCTATAAAACAACATCTGGCCTTTCATTACTTATGACATAACCACATCCTAACTACAAACAACTAAGTGCATTAGGCCTCTGAAGGTTTAAATTCTAATAACCTTTCTAAGGACTACTGTGACAGGAGATTGTGTATGTCGTGATGTCTCTTAAGTTTTCTGAAACTCCTTCAACACAATGATTTCTCATCTTGGGCTTCATGGATAAATTTTGGGGGAGTCTGCGAACTTCAACAGGGAAAAAACTTTATTTTCACTAACCTATAATTGAAATTTACCATTTCCTTCAGTTATGAATACATTATGAAAAAGATATCTAGGCTTCACCAGACTGCCAGCAGGATCCATGACATAAAAAGAGGTTAATCTACAGTCTTCAAGACACTAAAGACAAACATACTATTTCTCTGAAGAGGAGGGGTAATGAGTGTCGTAAATTAAGCTAATGGAAATATCTAGAGAATATTTCTAAACCATGAGTTGTTCCCTTGGGGTACAAGATCCTAAAAGAGAAGATGGAGAAAATAAAGAAATCAGAAGCAGGGAATGTGATAAGCATTTATATAAGAGTGACAGGCATTGTGCTAAGTCCTTTACACAGCGTCTTCACAATAGCCATGCATAATAGGTACTGTTATTGTCCCTATTTTATGTTTCAGAAAACTGAGGCCAACAGAAGTTAAACAACTTGCCCAGGATCACACAGCTAGTTCAGTGTCCGGGGGTAGAGTTAAACTCCAGTATTCCTGACACTGGCAGCTAGGTGACACAGTGTACAGAGCATTGGGTTTAGAACCAGGAAGACTTTTCTTAATGAGTTCAAATCCAGCCTCAGACACTTACTAGGTGTGTGACACTGAGCAAATCACTTAATCCTTTTTGCCTCTGTTTCTCTTCTATAATATGAACTGGAGAAGAAGATGGCAAACCACTCCAGTACCTTTGCCAAGAAAATGACCCCAAATGGGGCCACAAAGAGTCAGACCTGACTGAAACAACCCAACAACAACAAATTCTTGACACCAGGCCCAGTGCTCTATCCTCTATACCATCGAACTGCTGCTAGACAATGACCAAATTATTATATATTTTCAAATATATACATAAATACATCAAATTTTTCAACAGAAAAACAAATCAAAGTCAAGAAAAGTAAATTTAATATATTGAACTCTCTTTAAATGTTAGAGTAGGAGTGGTAGAAAGGAAACATACCATAACTGTACCACAAGTTGACCCACAAGATGGATCAAGGGATGGGAACTTGTCCCAGAGGACAGCTCCCTAAGATAACTCTAAAGACTTATATGAACTGATGCTGAGTGAAATGAGCAGAACCAGGAGAACAATGTACGCAGTATAGCCACAGTGCATGAGGATTGTTTTCTTATAGACTTAGCCCTTTACAGCCATTCAAGGACCTAAAACATTTCCAAAGGACTCTCGCTCTTTGGATAAGATGCAAATTGAAATGCAAGATGGCAAAATGCCATCTACATCCCGAGAAAGAACCAAAGAGTTGGAATGCAGAATGGAGCAGACTATTTTCAGTTTTGCTTTGTTTTGGTTTGGTTTTTCTCATGGTTTCTCCCATTCATTTTAATTCTTCTATGTAACATGACTGATGTGAAAATTGTTTAATAAGAATGTAGGATCCGTAAAGATGGCATGTCATTGGGGGGAGAGGGGGAAAAGTTTTAAACTTACGGAGGTGATTGTTGAAAATGAAAACCAATTATATATATTTAAAGATATCTAAAGATCTCAGGACTCCATGAAGGGAGAAAGGAATTTCTATGGCCAAAAGTTGGGAGGTGCCCCTCTACCACTTGGTTCTCTACATGTGTGGCTCACTGCTCTCTCCATAATTCTGTGTATAATTGTAGGAAAGTGGACTTTGGGTTGAGGGTCAGGGTGGGGTTTTATTTTTTACCTACTCCTTTTGCTATGACTTCTTAGTAAATACCCTGTCTTGAAACGTTTAAAGAAAAAGAAAATATATCTTAAAAAGATCCCAAGGAACCAATCTCCTCTTATTTATCTAGAGGCCCCAGAAACAAAATCCCTCTGATGAAGGGAGAGAGCTTTAATGTTGATTTCCAACTTCACCTCAATGGGATAATCCCCCATATTCCTGAGCCTGAGGGCCAAAGCCTATGCCGTGGTGTGGACGTCTCCAGTGTCACCATTTCACCCAGTACAGCTTGAAGTACCCTGACCCCAGTCCCCAGCATTATAAGAGTATTGACTTGTATTGAGCTTGTCATCCACTAAAAACACTATATCTTTGCTGTTTAAATTTTTCTAGCCACACATGCCTCCTGCATTATAACGTTGATTTCTTTAAACTTGAGTTAGACTTTACATTTATCTGTACTATATTTCTCCTTATTATTCTATTAGCATCAGATTCCCCACTGCCCCTATTTCTACTGACCAAATTCATTGCCCTGACTATATTTTACTTCCAGTTTTACTCCACATTATGTTTGGTCAACTCCATTTTCCTCAGCAGAAAGGGCCTTTACCCACAATTGGTGACATTTCGAGAGTTATTGGAAAAGGCCAATAATCATAATCCACCCCCCATCTTGTAAAAAAAAATGCAATTCCCAGCACTTTGTTTTTTAGCTATAATTTATACCCACTACCATGCTTCATTTATACTTCTTTTTAGACTCGATCAGTGATTTCTTTTGTATTAGGAATTTCCAGTGAGGATACTGCTTCTGTCAATTCAGATCTGAACCCATAAGCTGATCATCTTGGAGAACTGCCTGGTATGTTAAGAGGTTAAAGTCCTTGCCTTACCATATGTCAGAGACAGAATTTTAACTCAGATTTTTCCAGTTCTGAGGACCCCTCTGTACACTGTGCCACACCGCTTCCTATTTACACATTATATTTCATGAAAGAGGTATCATTGTACAAAGTGATAGAAGAGAGGCAGGAGACCTTGGTTTGAATATCGGCTCCAAAATCTACAAGACGAGTGACCGTGGCTGGAATGTAAAGGATATCATTAAAGAAATATATAACTGAAGGGAAAAAATGGACTAGCAACCGGATGAGATGAAAGAAAACCAGTGGATAGCCTATCTGTACTCCACTGGTATTCTGGTGATATCAGGATATCTCTGAAGAGGACTTGTATTCGAATCCTATCTGGGATGCTTATTCCCTGAGTGACCCTGAGCATGGCACTTAATTTTTCTGCCTTGTCTGTAAAATGAGAAGATTGGACTAAGAGAACTCTGAGATTCCTTGGCTCCGAGTCTGTGATTCTTTCATGTACTCTGCGGTCAACTGAAGGCCAGAAAAGGATGGAGGCTACCTAAGTCAGGCAAACATAACTACGCTGTTGTCTTCATTGTTAGCGAACACATACTATTTGGCATATTGGAGTAATGGGGCAAGTCATTTATTCCTCCCTTAGAGTCAGTCTCTTAATCTGTAAAATAAGGATAATAATACTTGCACTACTATCACAGACCTGTGTGAGGGAAGTGTTTTGTAAACCAGATAATGTCAGGGAATCATTCTCCAGAGACACTCTTGCTGTCGATATTCATTTCCCTAAGTTAAATCCATCATCTATGCATCCATACTATTTGCAGTACCATACTTACACATTAGATAAAGAAGCAACAGCATGGCATAAGGGAAAAAGTGATGGATTTGTAAGGGAAAACTGCCCTCAATACTCACTACGTTTGTGACCAAACTTCTCTCACCTTCAGTTTCCTTATCTATAAAATGGGGATAATACATATCTATTCCACAGCATTTGTGTTTCTTTTTTTTATGGTGAGGGTCAAATGAGATATTTTTGTTATATATTTGGCAAACCTTAAAACATCATAGGAGCTATTATTGTCAACATATAGCTGCTAGTTTTCTCCCTGTGCTTCTTATCGTGGGGTGCAGTATGACCTATAAGCCTACAGCCAAAGACTGATAAAGGGGAATCAAAAAAGTTGGAATACTAACGTACACCAGAGAAGTCTTTATACTACACAAACCTGTTGCATGAAGTAGGTTGGGAAACAGTACTATAGTTTCTAGTTACATAACTGCCCACCCTTATTTTCAGGATTTGGTGGTCTGCTGGTTTTTCATGCTGAGGAAACTGATGATTAGAAGTTTCAATCTGAAAAAGAAGCCTTTTCTTTCCCTCCAAATACCCACGAATTCAGCTCATTAATTTAATCCTTCTGTCCTGTAGTTTCCCCTCTGGGACTAATTGACAAAAGAATTCTAATTTGACCAAAATTCCTTGTTGTCCTCAAGTGTTTGAGCCTCCCTGGTGCTAGGGCAGAATTGCCTCCTGAAGACACATCAAATGCAAAAGGCTGCTGAATTCTCTGGGGCTGGGCATAGATGACAGAGATTTTTTAAAAAGTCGCAAATTGCTTGAATTTACAGGGTACTCTCTCATTTAATCATTTCACCTTTTGAGGTGACCTTTTAGAGTACCATAAAATCAATCCATTTTATTTGACAGCCATGTCAATATTTAGCCCCCAAAAAGGGCTAGGACTCTTGACTCAGGAAGAAAACTGAGGGGAGAAAACCCGCATTATGCCAACCATTCCTGCGCAGAGAGCACTGGACTGCTGATTTTGTGACTTAAGAATTCTGCTATTGACTTGCTGAACAATCTCAGGCAAAACCCTTAACTTATTTGGGCTGCAATGCAGTTTCAGAGCTACGCATCTCAGCAAAGGCTCAGTCTCTGTAGCCACAGCACAGGGCAATCGCTACTGGGCACAGTTGTTTTCTGGACAGGCAGGCAAAGCCTGACTTGCCAAGTACCCTCAGAGAGTCTAATGAGATTGAGGTGGCAGACCTAAAATTAATTGAATTAATTTGGCTTCTCCTTTCTATTCATCTTTGACTTGGTTTTCATGGGAATCTTTGTGTGAGGGTTTCCTTGGGGAAAGGGAGGGAGAGGGGAAAAGAAGATCCAGCAATTCTGAATGGATGTTTTGTAACCAGATGTTATGTTTCTAGTCTAATGAAATTAGAGGCAGTGGGGGATGTAGAAGGCCAACAAAGACAGTTATGTAACAGAACACATACATATAAATATATATACATACACATATAAGATCTGTATCCATCTATCTCTCTCTGTATACATACATACATACATACATACATACATATACAGATGAAGACAGAGAAAAAGGGAATGAGAGAGATGATAGTCACCTGGATTCAAGACAAACGGCATACGTCTAGACTTTAGCACATATTGGATCTCTCACCACAGTCAAGTTTCCATTGCCCTGGATAACTCTAGGACTGTAAATTACATAGCAGTAGCTGATTTGCATTCATAGAGGGAATTTTCCTCACCATAGAGCTTCCTACATCAGTGATAATATATCCATTCTCCAACCTCCAATACAGACATACAATGTATACACAATATATACAAAATACTTGTGTATATATGGGTATATGTACATACAAATATAGATGTATGTATTCCTATACATTAAATAACCTCACCCTTACATACATATATGTCTCTATGTGTAACATATATGTACAACATACATATACACACTGTTGTTGTTCAGTTGTGTTTGACTCTTTATGACCTCATAGACCATAGCATGCCAATACTGTCCATGGGGTTTTCTTGGTAATGATACTAGAGTGGCTTGCCATTTACTTCTCTAGTGGATTAAGGCAAACAGGGTTAAGTGACCTGCCCAAGGTCACACAGCTGATAAGTGTCTGAGGAGAGATTTAAATTCAGATGTTGTGGATTCTAGGCCCAGTTCTATACCCACTGAGCCACTTAGTCGCCTCCACACACCCACACATATGTGTATATATACACACATAAATATATGCCTATATGTATCAGTGTAACAGGGCACTTTTCTTCTGAAATCTATTCGGATATGCAGCTGCCATTCTGGTCAACCATGAGGAAATTTAGGGGTTAGTTTCTAGAAGTGGCTGCTGGCCTGGAAGAGCTGATGAAGCTGAATGCCACACCTGGTAGAAGAGGAGGTGGTTTCTGACTGGTGACCCACTTGGAGACAGGCCTCCAGATGACAAAATATTATTTCAGCAAGAAGTGAAAGACAGCCCCTATCTGCCTAGATATAATGGCAAAGGGGGCTCATCTAGTGAGTCTTCTATTGGAACCTCTGGCAGCCTTTGCCTCTATTGTATATTTATTTCCTTTACATCAGTCTTGTGAGCATTGAAAGACCAATGGCAAAGAACAATGGCAGTTGTTTCCTTTTACTTTCCCAACACAGGGAATAGAACAGTGGATAGAGTGCTCAGAATCAGCAGGAGTAGGCTGGTGCCAAGGAAAGTATTGGCATTGGAGATAGGCTGCCAGAAAAGCCAAGCTTGAGCATTTAACCATTCAATGTCAAAAGAGGTTAAATGTAGTGTGACCAATTAGCAGTCTTGTAAAAGACTGTCTTGTGTCCCAACAAGGTTTGAATATTAGGTTTGCATAATCCAGCTGATTATACTGGTAGGAATAAATTAAGATACAGAATTCTGTTTAAATCATTCTGTTAATGCATACTGAAATTTTCTTATACCTATCATTGCTTTCCGTGTGGTAAAAAATATGCTGTCATATCCACTTCATATTAGACATCTCTGGGGGAAAATGATAGATGAGAACAAAAAGGATAGCAAGAGTAGTCAGGCTGGAGGTATATCAAGTCTCTAACTCTTGCCCAGTATGAATCATCTTTAATATATACTAAGTAGAAGTTCTTCTCTTTAGTGTTCTCATACTTCATATAAGTTGGCTACCTTGAGTAGAAAAGAGAAGCAGCAACATATCTCTGGTTTTCTTTCTCTTGGTCTATTTTAGAAGAAGAAAATCGTGAGATCACAGTGTCAATAAGCTAATTATCTCTTCTGGTCTGGTTTTCATTCTAAGAATGTTTTGAATGCTTCTTTATTATTGGACAACACTTTTTTTTCCATTTATGGTTAATCTCAGATTTTTCAAGGTATTCATCCTGAGCTGCATCTTGAGCTCCATAACTCTTCAGAAGTCACGATTACATTCCCTCCTGCTTTTTTGTAGATGGTGAAGAATAGTCCTGTATTATTCAAATTTATTTTTCTTTGTATTTGAAGGTTTTTCTCTTAGTCTCTTCCAGAATTTGGTGTTTTGGAATTGATTTGTTAAATTTAATCATTATGTGTCTTTGAGTTTGCAGTTTTTGTCTTTTTGAGGTTTGTTTTTTTTTCTCTTGGAGGTGATCTGTGCATTTTTTCAACTGTTATTTCCACTTCTGCATTCAGAATTTCTGGACAATTTTCTTATATAATTTTCTGCATTATAATGTTCAGTCTTTTTTTTACTTGTATTATTCTTCTGTAAGACCTATAATCAATCATTAGGTTGTCTCTATGCATTATGTCTTCAAGATCAGTATGTTTTTCTTGAAATGATAGCATGTTTTCTTCTAGTATTTTTGCTTTTGCTTCTTTTATTCCAGATTGTTCTTCCTGTATATTTGCATTTCCAATCAATTATTTAGTCTTTATTTTTTTTTGTTTTGTTTGTTTTTGTTTTTTTATGAGACTTGCCATGACAAATTCAAGTTTTTCTATTCTACCTTTATTTCTGCTGGGCAGATTATAAGCTCTGCTCTCATAATTCTCATTTAAACCACTCAGAAACAGTATATTGTGGTGCCATATTTTCCTCATTTTCCACAGGGTCCTCTGCATCATCATATGTTGAGTCATTTTCTTTTCTTTTGCAGTATTTATTCATAAAGACCTAAAGCCATTTACTTCCTCTGGAAGCCATATTTCCTCCTACTGTTAATATTTTTGCTGTTGATTTATGGGCTTACGTTCAAGGTCTCTAGGTTTTCTTCCTTCTCAGATCTTTGGTAATTTCAGAGTCTTTTCTTTTCTTATTGTCTCCTATTGCTCACTTTCTGACTCTTTCCCCTCTGATTATTTACCTAGAGATTTGATCTCAAAACACCTTAGCCTGCTCCCATGCTGGGCAATTCATGGTAAATCAGCTTAGGTCTCTGCCTCAAGTGACTTTGGGAGGGGAAGGGGGACAAAGCTAGCCCCATCTGGATATTTGGCTCTTTCCCTAAAGTTTAGTGGAATGTCACACAGTATACACACTCATACACACACAAACACACACAGATGCACACACGCACACACATGTGCATGCACACAATATATTATCCTCTCCCTCTTTTCTTCAGTTCTTTAGCCCAGTACCAGTAACTCTCTGTCACACTGGTATTATGGGGTTGATTTATGTAAATTGGGTATCTGAGGCTCTGGGAAGATGGGGAAGTGAACCATAGGGTTGAGTTCTATTTCAATCCCAGATACGTGTTCTGTCCCTTCCCCTCTGTTCCTCCATTCTCCTGAAGAGATCTTTTGCAACAGAGAATGCTGCCTCTGAGGCACTGGTTGTCTGTTAAGGCCCCAACAAAATTCGATAGACTGTAGCCCAGATTTCCAAGGCAAGAGGGAGATGGGACCAAGGTGTGAGGTTCTATTTCTTACAAGCCTGTGAGTCAACTAGTGTAGTCTCACACTGATAGCCTGAAGAGTGTTGGACTAGGGATGCTGAGTGAGCTCAGAGTGGGATGTTAGTTCATGGAGCTCTTACATTCTTTTGGATTCTTGGTGTCCTAGACCAGAGAGACAGCTGAAGTTATTTCATCTTTGTTGCATAATTATCTAGTTTTTATTTGAAGGCATAAGGTGATTGCTATCTTGGGAGCTAGTTCAGTTCAATTTGAGATTTTTTTCTCATATTGAAAATATGTGGAATATACACATAATTTTTCTCATATTGAATAAAAATGCATATTTTCCTAACTTCCACTTCTTACTTCTAGTTCTGGCCTCAAGCCAAGCAGAATAAGATTGGTCATTCTCTTGTCTTAGAACTTCAAATACTTAAACATAGCTATCATGTTCACAGGTGTTTTCAGCGCCAGACAAAACATTCTAGGACTTTCAACCAATCCTCAAGTATATGGGAAGACTTTTCTACTAGTCCTGGAGTCAAGAGGACGTGTGCTCAAATTTGGCCTCAAACTAACTGTGCTATCCAGAGCAAGTCACTTAACCCCTATTGCTTCAAAAAAAGACTTCTCCTCATTGCTTCTCAGGTTCATTCCCTCCTCTTAATTCATAGTGCTACCCTCCTTATCAACTCATACCCACATTATTACATGGATGTTATGGAGGTTTCTCATTAACCTGATCTCTTTCCTTTGAATGTAATCCAGACAGATTGTCAGCATCTCTCCTGAAGAGCACCCATGATTGAATATGACACTGGGATATAGTGGAAAGCATGTTAGATTTGCTGACAGAGGACCTGAATTCTCACCCTATTTGTACTTCTACTACCTCTCTGACTTTGGTCAAGTTAATTGACTTCTCTGGGACTCAGTTCCTCATCTGCAAAACGAGGTGACTGGAATAAATGACCTTCAAGGTCCCTTCCTGCTCTAAGTCTCTGATCCTATGTCAGACCAGGCCCTAACAAAACAGGACAAAAGTCTTGCTCATTCCTGTCAGTAGACTTCCAATTATGCATTCTAAGACTGCATTAGCTTTTATGGATACCATGACACATTGTTGATTCATTTTGAGTTTGTAGTCTTATAAAATTTCCAGGTATTTTTTAACATGAAATGTAATCTCATCATACTTTCCCTACCTTCCACTTACATAGTCTACATTTGTTAACACAAATAGAGGACTTTGCCTTTTTTTCTATTAAATTTCACTTCATTAGATGTGACCTGTAAAGATTTTTTTTTTTGCATTTTTTACTCATCACCTAACAATTTAGTTATCACTTCCATCTTTTTATCATTGACAAATGTGAGGGTAAATAAGCATTCTACTTAGTTCTTTGCAGGTAATAAAAATGTTGACCACAGCATAACCAATGACATTTCTTTGGGGATTTTCCACTAGAAATCTTCCTATATTTTTATATCAATCCATTAACTACATCAATTTATTAGCTCATTCTAAATTTACCTAATTATACTATCTTCTGATTAAAATTTCTCCATCTTGACCACAAGGATAGAGTGATAATTTTTTAGATCCTTTGCTTAAATCTTGGCATATTGTATCTACATTTTAGCCTGGGTATGGTGACAGATTCCTCCCTTTTTCTCTGAGATGGCTCACTTGCCCTAAAATGTAATTATAGTTGAAATTCTGGCTTTCAAGAGCAGAGTATGTCATGTTATTAAGTGACTACAACTCCTTATCTATTAGGGTTCTAGAGATAACCTTAGTACGGGGAAATATACTCCTACTACTCTCTGTGGTAGTTCTTGGGCCTCCATCAGTGTTTCCCATTTATACAAAATTAGTCACCATGATACCACACTCTTATACATAAAACATTTACTAAACAAAAAGACAAACGCAATAATAATACTAACATTTACACATTAGAAAGCAGGGACAGAAGTAATCATACTATTTTTCCAATAGAAGACCATGGAAGAAGCATTTAGAGCATAGCAGTTCACCTATAAAAGTGGGTCATGCTCATGCCAATGCATGGTGTCCAAGGAAGGAAAAAAGTGTTATTTCCTTGGCATGATAATCAATTCCCTTACTCAGCACTGCCAAGCTCCTCAGGTCTGCAAATACCTAGGAATTCCACTTCAATCATTTCCAAGCCTTATTCCCCAGCAAAGCCCAGCCCATGGGTGAAAGATGCAAAGCCTGTTCTTTTAAATGTGAAAGGGCAGAAGAGGGTAAGACAGGCAGGACTGAGAGCTTTTACCTCTCAGCTGTAGTTGAAGCTTGTTGGCAAGTAGCAAAATTCAGCTTTCAGCCTTTCATGAGCTCCCAGGAGCAGTTCCAGCCTTTCTTTAGCCAATCTGCAAAGAGATACCTCCTTTTCAATCAGCAAGTTCCCAGAAAAGCAACTGCAGTCATCAGTCTCAGCTGAAATTCATCCACATGTTTTTTTCTCCGGCTTCTTATTATTTCTCCTGTGTTCACCTCACTCTTCTGTTTCTGCTGTCTCGTCCTACAGGTACTGCTTGAAGTTTCTCCTACTGACTTGTTATCCACTCTCCTGCTAGTTTTTCCTCTCCTTCCAATGCCTCAAAACAGAGCTTTCTGGTGTTGGTGACTGATCTATACCTTTTTAGAACCTATTCACCACCACAGCCTGCTGCTTCAATCTCCTGGGACATCTCCTGACTCCATGTCACACTTGTCAAGGTCCAATTTCCTTGTACAATAACCTGCTGGGAGGATTTTAGGTTTTGTCCTCTGGCATAGCATTTTTACAGGATGGAAGAGTTCAGTGATAGTTCTTTAGAGATTTGTGGATTTTAGAATAGCAATCATCATCATTAGTAGATATTTTGCAGAAGAGATAGGGAAATGGTCTGGAATTATTTAAATTCCATGTTAACCTTTTTTTTCTTCATTCTTCCCCATTTAAAGATCATTCTTCAAAGAAGAGAAAAAAATAGAAGCAAAATGAGAGATACATAATTCTTTCTTTTTTCTGTCCTCTATTTTCATTGCATCACTCACTCCCACACAGTCATTCTATGCCTTCTTTGGTCCTCTTGTCCCAATACCAGTAAGAAAACCTTTTGTTTTTGTTGTTTGGACTAATTATGAAGTTTAGCAATTGTAAGCTTTTCTCATAAGACTTTGTCATTTTTTGTATTCATCTTTAGTGACCTAATCTCCTCCATGTGTTTTTCCAATCTATCTTGAATGATGAAACAACATAACATTTTAGTTAAAAATAAATCTCTGAAAACATTTAATAGCAAAATGGATAAAGAGAAGATTAATGAAGTGAGCATGCAATTAAAAAAACTAGAAAATCAATAATTAACAAATATAAAAGAAATATCATTCTCGAATCTACTTATTCTGCCCCAGTCTCTGCTGACCTCCAATTTCACATCTCCAGACACTGCAAACTGGAGGTCCAGTCGACATCTTAAACTCAATCCAAAATAGAACTCACCATCTATTCCCCTAAACCCTTTCCATTCACCTTCCCCCTACCCTACCTTCCCTGTTATTGTAGAAGGCAACACTATCCTCCCATCCCTTAGGTTTGCAATGTAGGAGTCATCTGGATTCCTCACTATCTCACTCCTCATATCCAATCTTTTGCCAAGGCCCCTTGATTTCACCTTAGCAAAATCTCTGTGATATGCCCCCTTCTCTCCGCCGCCACCACTCTAGGGCAGGCTCTCATCACTTCACACCTGGATTATTGCAATAACCTGTTGGTGGGTCTACCTGCCTCAAGTTTCTCCCCACTCCAATCATTCCTCTATTCAGTCACTAAAGTGATTTTTCTAAAGAGCAGCCCTGATCATGGCACCAACTCTTCCCCCCCCCCCAAATCAATAAACTCCAGAATCAATTACAAAATGCTCGACTGGGCATTCAGAGCCCCTCATTCTGCTCTGTCACACCTTTTCAGCATTCTTACACCTTACTCTCCAACAGTACTATTCTTTGATCCATCAACACTGGCCTTCTGGCTGTTCCATGAGCAAGACTTTCCATCTCTTGACTCAAGGCATTTTCTCTGGCTGACCCCTATGCCTGAATGCTCTCCCACCTCTGTTCTGACTACTGACCTTCCAACTAAAATCCCACTTTCTACAGGAAACCTTCCCTTACCCTTCTTAATTCCAGAGCTTTGTTTTATCATTATTTCCTTTTATCCTGTATATAGTTTTCGTTGTGTTTATATGTGTTTCCATGTTATCTCTCCCATTAGACTGTAAACTTCTTTAGGGAAAGGACTGTCGTTTGCCTTGTGTAAATATCCCCAGCACATAGCATGGTACCTGGAACATAGTAGGCAGTTCATGTTTATTGACAGATTGGAGTACTAAAGAAAAACATTCTTGAAAATTAAAAGATATTAATTACATTAAAAGATAAAAATTAAAGCCAAAGACTACAGAAATGATAAGCAAAGCCAAGAATTCTTTTAAAAATTAAGAAAACAGATAAACCATTAGCTAATTGGATCAAAAGAGAAAAAAATCTTTGTTGTTGTTGTTGAGTCGTTTCAGTTGTGTCTGACTCTTCCTGATCCCTTGTGTGGTCTCCTTGGCATTGATACTGGAGTGTTTTGCCATTTCTTTCTCCAGCTCATTTTATAGATGAGGAAGATGAGGGAAACAGGGTTAAGTGACTTGTCCAAATAATTAATAAGCGTCTAAGGTCAGTTCTGAACTCAGGAGGATGAGTTTTCTGACCTTAAGTCTGGCACTCTATCTGCTGTGCCACGTACTTGCCCAAAATCAAATTACCCAAATCAAAAATAAGAAGTTGAATTCACAATTAACCAAGAGGAAATAAAAAGAATTATTAGAAACTACTATACATAATTATGTGCTTGCAAAACAGAGAAGTTAAAGGAAACAGATGATTACAAACAAAATATGAAATACTAGGTAAAGGTGAAGTTAAAGCAACCCAATTTCAGGAAGATACATTGAAGAACCCACAAATGAATTCTCAGATTGGGGTGTAGGGTGAGGGCAAGAAGGAGACCTAGTCAAGATAGATTTTCAAATAAATTCTATGAATCATTTAAAAGCAATTCAATCCCATATTAAGAAAATTGTACTCAGTTGATTATTTTTTTCAAAAAGGCACTCCAGTAAACTGAGACAAATATCTCATGGTGTCTAAAGAAGGAAGAGAAAGAAATAAAGGAACTTCAGAACAATCTCAGTAAGAATGTTGATGCAAAAATATTTCAATAAAAATCTCCATAAAGAAACTATATAAATATGCCAAAAAATATTCACTGCCAGGAATAAAAGGACAGTTTAATATAAGTAAAACAGTTGGCATAATGACTCACATAAGCAACAAAAATAACCAAAAATATATGTTGAAATAAACAGACTCAGAAAAATTCCTTGACAAAATTCTCCTGACAATATTGGAATGGTACAAATTACTATGTGCCTTCAGTGTCATGTTTATCTTCATCACAGGGGTTCCACCCAACATATGGGGGGGTTTTCCTCAAGTGATCTTGACCTCATAAGGTTGCCAAGGGAGCCTGTAAGCTACATTCTCTATGAGACTTATTAATCTTTTTTTTTAAACTTATGTATTTTACTAACTTTTCTCATACTATTTCTTCTGTGTAATTCCTCAGTTGTGATGTTTTACACTCTACAAATATCTAGTTACACAGTCATTTCTGTTATTCTCAACTCAAATTTTTCAGACTCTATATCACCTGATGACTTATAGTCATTTGACTATCTATCACCAGAAGAATATTGGATTTAAGACTAGAAGTGTTTGTTTTAAAGGGAAACACTTCCCTTTTCTTATACCTATCCTTGTCAACCTTTCCTCTTCAGTGTCCCACTACAACTATAAGCAACACTTTCATTGTGATCTCTAGAATAGTAACTTCATACTCTAGAATATTTATTCCAAGTTAAGAAAACTTCTCCTTTCATATTCCTTCCATCTCCTGGCTCTTCCTGAGAACTGAATTCCTCCTGGTAACACGGTATTCTTGGCCACCCTTTCCAGAACTAGTCACACTTTCACTCACACCCCTGGACTCATTGGTTATGGTGGGGGAATTGGCATATTCCCAGTTTCTCACTACTCCTTCTAGGCTTTTCCTCTATCACTGTTACTCACTAACTGCTCCCCCTTGAGTTTCATTTATTATAAATTTATCAACTAATCAAAATTCTGGTAGCTATTATATGCTGTCCTCCAGAACACTCTTCTTCCTTCTTCAACGAGTTTAGTATTTGGCTCCATCTTTCTCTCCTTCCTAACTCCTGTCCTCTTACCAGAAGACTTCAACAAATATACTAATACTCCCTCAAACAGCATCACTTGCACATTCCTGAAGTGACATATTTTCCTTGACCTGCTCCTCTACTCTACCTCTGCTGAACACAAAGATGGCATACCCTTGACATTGCCATCACCCAAAAAATGTTCCACTTCCACATTCATGAATGCTGAAATTCCTTCATCTGACCTTAATATTTTATCATTTTATCTTTCCTTCTGCCTTAAAACCCCTAGGCTTGTTGATTGTCTTGTCCATGAACTCCAGTCCCTCTAGTACCATCCTCAGTTCTTTCCTATCACATTACCCAGGCACTGGATATAGTCTCCTTCCTTGCCTACTTTAGGCCCTTGATGAACCAGTTCAATTTTAACATTATTCTCTACATAAGATGCCCCTTTATGACCTATCATGCCTTGTTAAGTCCAAATATTGAATTATTTACACATCTAAAATGGCTTCTTGATCTGTCTACAGGTTTTGACACTGTCAGCACTTTCATCTGGATACTTTCTAGGCTTCCATGAATACTCTTTCTTGGTTCTCCTCTTACGTTTCCATCCATTCCCTCTCAGTCTCCTTTACTGATTCTTCATCTAGATCATGCTGACTAATGGGAGGTGGCTAGATGAATCTCCTTTGCCTCTCTTCCTTCTATATACTATCTCCCTTGGCATCAACTCCTACGGATTCAATTATCATCTTTCTGAAGATCTATCTCAGATCTATTTATCTAGACAAATTCTCTCCTGATGTCTCCAATTGCCTATTAGAAATCTTGAAGTAGACATGAATAGACATCTTAGAGTCAACATCTCCAAAAACTAAAGTCACTATCTTTTCTCAAAACTCTCTACTCTTCTGAATTTCCCTATTACTATTGAGGGCAACATCATTTCCCAGTCACCTGGGCTCAAAATATCATTGACTCCCTGTTCTCTATATTCACTATCCAATATTGGATATCCACATAACCAATGTGTTGTCAAGTACTACCTTCATAATTTCTCATTTTTTTTACTTAGAAACTGCTACCACAGTGGTACAAGTGCTCATCACCTAATGACTGGACTACAACAATAGGCTACTGTTTGGAATCCCTGACTCAAGTCTCACCCCATTCTAGTCCAACTGTGGCATACCTATCACAAGTGATCTTCATAAAACATAGGTCTAACTAGATTATCCCCTACTCAGCAAACTCCACATGTTCCCTATTACCTCTAAGACCAAATATAATATAATCTGTCGTTTAAAACATTTCATATGCTTGTTTCTTTCTATATTCTGAGTCTTATTACAATTTACTACCCTCCACATAATTTATGATCCAGCAACACCAGCCTCCTTGCTATTTCTCACACACAGAACTCCATATCCCACCTCCTTGATTTTTCACTGGTTGTTCCTCATTCAAGGAATTCTATTCCTCTTTTACCTGTACTTCCTGGCCCCTGACTTCCTTCAACTACATCTTTCACTGACTTCCTCCCCCATGTGTATGCACGTGTGTACACTTGTGTGTGTACATACGTGAACATGCTCACAGATTAGTGATGAATAAATACTACCAATTTCCTGACAGAAAGGTTAGAATAACATACAGAATGGGGCATATTTTTGGACTTGTCCAGTGTTGAAATTTATTTTTATCATACATATTTAATGGAGATATTTTGTGATTTTCTAACTTTTTGGTCATTGAGGTTGTAATGGGGGAGGGAGAGAAAATAAATGCTTATTCATTGAGAGAATAAAATTTAATTAAAAATGCTAACAACAATCCTAAAAATCATAGGCTTGATAGGACTCTTCTTTATTATAATAGAAAGTGTATATCTAAAACAAAGAACTAATATTATTATCTGTAATTTCTAAGCATTGGAAGTTTTACCAGTAAGTACAAGGGTAAAGCAAAGATGACTCCTCTCTTTGCAGCTATCTGATAAAATTCTAAAAGAGTTACCAATAGTTATGAGGTAAATGATAATGATTAAAAGTATAATTATTGGCAAAGAAATTATAATATTATATGTATTTTAATATGGCAGTACTTAGACAATCTAGAAAAGAAAACTAGTTAAAACAATAGCTTCATTAAATTAATGAGATGCAAGATAAATCCACTAAATCATCAATATTCCTAAAAGGTACTAGCAAAAATCAGAAGGAAAATATGGAAAGAAAAATTCCACCTAAGACAATTACAAATCATATAAAATATTTGAAATTTAGTCTACCTCCTTCCTCAAGAGAGAGAGTCATATAATTTATTAGTACAGAATGTTATATAGATTTTCAGAGTCACTATATCATACCTAGAAAGACTTAAGAACCCAAGCATTGGTTGTCTTGTGCTAGTCCTTCATTGCCAAAGAAGACCATGTGCTCAGAGAAATGATGACATGACACTTGACTCTGTTTTGAGTGAGTTGTCTAGAGGGAGGCTAATAGAAGAGTAACCACTTGCTAAGTAACCATAGTTAACCCACTACCCATTAGATGAGCAATAAATTTGGCTGATAATTTTGTTGACCTCTTGTAGTAGGTGAACATTTCACAACCCTTCTAGGAACAAGTAGAAAATAATGGCAGAGAAAACTGTAGTTCATGGGTTCTGAGAGTATAATGCCTATAGTTTGAGAAGCTAGATAGTATGGGAGATAAAGAGAGGGACTTGGAATCAGGAATATCTGAATTGAAATCCTACTTCAGACATAGTTTTATGCCTTTAGACAAGTCATTTAACTACTTTCAGGTTCAAAATAAGAATAATGCTAATAGTATCCAACTCACAGAATTGTTATGAGGATCAAATAAAATGATATCTGTAAAGTGCTTTTGTAAACCTTAAAGCTATTGTATAAATGTTAGCTATCATAATTGTTATGCTATCTAAATTAATTTGCAAAATTAGTTCTACGCAATCAACCTATCAGGAGAATACTTTATAAAACCTGACAAAATAGCAACACTTATTGAAGGAACAAAATATCTGGAATCTTGATGGAAACAATATAAAAAAACAAGAATGAAGAAGGTATGGTATTCACAGAGCTCAAACAGTTTCATAAAGTTGTAATCATTAAAATATTTGAAATTACTTAAAAAACAGAAAAGCAGATCAGTGGAACAGACTAAAAAATTCAGATCCACAAGGAAATGAATAAAACAGACCAGTGCTAGATAAACTCAAGAGCCTAAATAAAAGAAGAATCTTTTGTTGTCAAGAACGTTTGAGAAAACTAGAGGGTAACGAGGCAGATATTATAAGTAATGTATACCATATGCCATTGTAAGTTGGAAATATGACATGAACATGAAAGGTCGCATCATTTTATAAAAAAAAATAAGAGAAAGGAAGCAGTTATATTGACTAAGTAGAAAGAGAATTGTGAGAATTATGAAAGATGAATTAGATTATTTCAATTATGTAATATTTGGAATTTTATGACTAAAATTGATGTAATCAGAAAAGATATGAAAAATAATAGGAAAAATACATTAAATATCTCAAATAAGAAGTTAATACCCATGATATGTAGAGAACTCAATAATATAGACATATAGGAGCCATTCCCTAATAGATAAAAGTTTGAGAACAAACAGGTTTAAAAAGAATTTCTATCAATAGCTATATCAATGATCAGCTTAAATTACCAATGAAAAGAGAAATATAAAAATAACTGTTTCAACTCATACTCTGCAAAGTAGCAAAGATGAAAATAGAATTATAAATATAGAATAGAAATAAAAAATAGAAATAGTTAACAGAGAGGATGTTAGAAGAAAGACTCTTTAGAACAGTGTTGCATGGAATTGTGAATTGTATAACTATTCTCAAAAACAATTTTTAATTCTGAAGGGAAAAGATTATTAAACTGTTTAAATACCACTACTAGATTTATACTCCAATGAGACCAAAGACAAAAGAAAGGGCCCATATATACCAAATTATTTATAGCAGTAGTTTTTGTGATAATTAAAGAAAAGCTTAGAAATAAAAATAAACTAGTAAAACAGTCTATTTTGGTCAATAACTTCTCCATACATTCACTTCAGTCTCTTGAAAAGTCTTTGCCTTTATTTCCTCTTCAGAATTATATGTTTTTATGTTGTCAGTAAACAAATACGGTCTCAGAGTAGCTGTAATATGAAAGAAGAGCCATGGTTTTATTCTGATTCTTTCCCCCTTTGACTATTTTATATATGTGGCCTCAGTTCCATGTCCATCTACATTTCCTAGATTTTGCCTGTGATAGATATATTTGATCCATATGCATAAGCTACAAATGAATGCATTTACATGTTCTTTCCCATAGGCTGCTGCTATAAGAAGAGAAAAGGCTGAGGAAGCCAGTAGAGCAAGTAAAGGCAATTATCAATATCATCATAGCTACCTTCTGCTCTCTTCTTCTCAGTATGGAGAGTTACAGTGTGAACACAAGCCAAAACTGGAAATAAAGTATTTGCTGCAACTTTAGGAAAGAATTATTCCTTATCAAAGCTTGTATTTAACACTGTTAAGCACTCACTTCTTCCTGTGGAAGTGTTGATAGAAAGGGAGAAGAGGAGGGAATGTTCATTTTAATATAGTGCTATACCTTCCATCTCCATACAAAGAATATCATAATCTAAACATTATAACATTAATATGGTTGGGATATTTCTATTATGCACAGAGATGAATATAGCCTTTGTGTACCTCAGATTCACCCTTACACTCTTAGTTAGGAGTTTTTAGAACTAACTTTTAAGTTAGGAGAGTCATGATGGAATGTGGGAATAATGGAAATTTTCTACTAAAAGTATATCTTTCTGAGGTGTTTTTATGTCATCATTTTTATTTAGATTGTGGGTTAAAAAGCAGAAAGTTTAATGAAAATAATAACCAATGATATCTGAGACCTGGACAAATAAACAAATAGGAAATCAGTATCCATATCAACCTACACCAAAGAGACCCTCAACATGAGAATTAAATCCAAGGTCATCTGTTCTATGGTTGACATAATTACTATACAACAGGCCAATTCAGCAATTAAATCCAACAAATATTTATTAAATACTTGTGTATTATGTATGGGCAACTAGGTGGTACAGTGGATAGTGCCAAACCTGGAGTCAGGAAGACCTGAGTTCAAATCCAGACTCATACACTTACTAGCTATGTGACCATAGGAAAGTTACTTAATCCTGTTTGCCTCAGTTTCTTCATCTGTAAAATGAGCTGGAGAAGAAAATGGCAAGCCACTTCAGCATCTTTGCCAAGAAAACTCCAAATGGGGTCATAAAGAGTTAGATATGACTGAAAAAACTGAACCAAACAATATTATGTATAAGACACAAATATACTTAGATGGCATAAATATGTCCCCAAACCTGTTTCTTGCATGAATTGAGACCAGTGATGGAGGTCATTGCATGAATCACTCTGACTGGATAGAGTAATGGAAACCTGATTTGCATTTTGCACAAAGAAACAGAGGCTAACAGTGGAGACAGTGTCTACAAAGTGGGAATGTTGAAGTTCTGGTAGGACTCAGATTCCCATGGGTGTTTGTTGTGCTGGTGACAATATCTATGGGGAAAAGGAGAGAAAAATAGAAAAGCTTTCTTTGCTCCCTGCAAGAGCAGGTGGGCAGGCATGATGATTCTTTAGTTGAGATGGACTGCTATCCCTTGCTCAAGAACAGTAAGGGTTCTCTATAACTTTTGCAACCAAAATAGCCCTCTCTGGTCATCACTTCCTTAGAGAGGCTATCCTCAAAGTCTTAGTGGAGTTTTAAGCTATCAAAGTTCATCAGACTCTATATGGGTTTCTTTCCCTGTTAGAATGAGGGTAGAGACCATACTTACTTTTATAAATATGGATTTCACATACACTTACATTTAATGTTATACATTAAAATATATTTTATAAATATACCCTTAATATGCACTATCATTGACGTATAGTTAAGTGCTTAATACATGCTTTTTTAATTCATTCATTCATTTATATACGATGCCTGCATGTATGTATTCAGGCAATCATTCCAAGATGGAAGTAAGACATTGGTTCTAAACGAAGTAATGGATCCAGAACCTGACAGATAATTTTGTGCAATGGTTTCTTCCAAATTATTTCCTTAAAAGTACACAAGTGTTCCATTTAATTCATTCTTGACTTAAGGGACCCCCTCTGTGAGCTCTAGATGATGACAGCTGGTACTTCTAGCTAATAATAAATGATTTTTACATAGCACTTTGTATACATTTTCTCATTTGCACCTCATAACAACCTTGTGAGGTAAAAACCATCCACCAGTATAATCATCCCTGTTTTACAGAAGAAGAAACTGACACAGAGAAGTAAAGTGACTTAGCTGTGGCAATAGAGTTAGAAAGCTTCAAAGAGGAGATTGAAACTAAGACAAAGGCAAATCCTCTACCTACTCTGACATGATGCCTTTCAGAAACACAGATTTAAAAAATACATTAAAACAAGAAATTCTAATACCTTCTTACAGACATGCAGAAACTACCTAAATAAGGACATTTTTTTGACTTGAAAGTATTTCCAAATAAGTTTCATTAATTCTCCTAAAACTTAGATACTGCTAGCCAGTGTGGTACTAAGGAAAGAATGTCAGATTAGAAATCACAGCACTTGGGTTCCAATCCTTACTCTATGTTTCCTTACCTGTAAAATGAAGGAGTTGGACCAGGTGATATTTTTAGGTAATTTCCAATTTTAAATCCTATAATACAGATAGCAAGGACTATCCTATGATAAGTCAGGAGTCATACTAGATCCATGGGACTCTTTAGACATCATAAATTCACAATATTGAGAGCCCTTTTCTCACAAGAACCTAATGAAATAGGTTTCAAGCCATTAGCGCTTTGTTGGGATTAATCACAAGCTCAGGGTGTCTCAATAGGGCGGTGAGGACACGAAAGGGAAAAAGGCAGCCCCAGAGAGAGGCAAAAAGAGAAGGCTAAAAAACGACCTTTTTCTAATTAAGAATTTTGTTGGGGGGAAAAAACCCTTTAAAACTGCTAGTTATTATCATTACTATTAGTCATTTGGAGGAATTGTGGCTTCACCCCATCGTGGGAACTCTGTCTACCCTGATGCAACTCACAAACCAAGCCTTCTGATCACACTTGACTCTTCTCAATCTTATTCCTCCTTTTCTTTCTTTTCCAATTTGACACTAAAATTCATGAAATATTTATCAAGCTCCTAGTAGCTTCAGGGCAGTGTGTACACAGAGAAGCCAAACAAAACAAAACAAAAAAACTCACTCCTCAAGGATCTGAGACTCTTTCTCTTCTCATTATTATAAATACAGTTCACTATTTATTGAAGAATGGATTTTCATCGTTCAACAGGGGACATCTGCAGACATGATATTTTCATCAAAATGAATGAATGCATAACAGTGGAATTTCAGACTCTGGAGCTGGACAACAGGAGAGATATTTGAGGGCAAGGGAACCTATGTATCTGCATGATTATTTTCTTCATCATAAAGATTACCTTTTTTTGATCCAATTTTAATTATTTCTCTTCCTTGCGACCACATTATGATAAAGTTCAAGTAACCCAAATCTAAAGGAATGAAAAAAAAAAAAACCCAGACAAAAATATTGATCCTTTTAAAGTGTGATCCTCCCTGATTGTTACAGGGAGACAAAACTAATAGTATTAGGCCTATGAGGGAAATACCACCTCTGGAAAGTAAATTAAAAAAGCATTCAAGATGACTTTAATTGCACTCTTCTGCACACTTTCCAGGGCGGGGATATGGGTCATCTGGTCTCCAGGGTAAGAACAACCACCCCTTGGGCCACCTCCCAGTACCACAACTGACATACAAACCCAAAAAGGGCCTAATGAGACCACGGGCAAGAGAGACCATCAAGGGCCCAACTTCTTTAACCGCTGCCAATTCTTTCCTTCCAGACATTGGGCCTAAACAAAATTACTTATAAGGGCTGTATTCTGATCAACCAATATTCTCTGCTTCTGTCAGCTTTCAACAAAATAGCCACAAAGTTGGCTGAAATTCTCTCTTTAGAAGGGACCAAGGCCCCAGAATTATTTTGTTCCCATGAATAATTGATGCTGAGGTAAATATTACTCCTCATTCTTTCCAATCATGTATTCACCCCCAGGGCAAGTATATTTTGAGATTAGATCAGTACTAGAGTAATTCACAGACTTATTCTTGGCATGCATATAAAAAAGATATTCTTCTCTAGCCACCTGATTTTTCTAGTCAATGAGAATGAGTGAGAACGGGAGGTGTAGGCATTGTTTTCTATTTAGAGTAGAAAGAGCACTGGTTTTAAAGTTAGAGAACATGGGATAAAATCCAAGCTCTACAACTAAATAGCTGTATAACTTTTGCTAAATCACTTTACCTCTTGATGGTTAACTTTCTCATATGTAAAATAAATAGGTAGAAGAAGATGATTGCTGAAATCCCACTGAGACCTAAATCCTATGGTTCTATGATCCATTGGCAGATCAAAAAACAGCAGAACTTTGTGAATGTAGCATTTGTCTTGGAGAATCTGATAGAAGGGGGCAGGTCGTAGGAGTTAATACAAGCATGAGCAAGACCTGCAGCCATAGATTAAGGACAATGCCATGACCTGGATCTCTGTTTCTTCACCACCAAAATACAAATAATGATGCAGTACTATCATTGTCATCGTCATCACCACCATCATTGTTATCTTATCCCATAGTAAATGCAAATGACTCCTAAGCATACATAGATACAGAAAATATATAAAGCACCCCAAAAAAATCTATAAACTCCCTGAAGGGAATTGAACTTATAGTTTCAATCAGGGAAACATCACTGACATCCCAACAAAGTCCTTTTCTCTATAGGACCGTGCTGCCCTCCAATTTGAATTCCTTCTGTCTGGTAGACAAATACACTCTGGGGAAGCTGACCAAGCAAGCTCATAGCTTCTGAGACTAGCATTGTCCAAACAACACAGCAATAGTGAAGAGAATGGAGAATTCTTTGCAACCCAAGTTGTGGCTTTAATTCTTTATTAATCCTTCAGCTATGGAGGACCAACTGCATTGGCAATCCTCTCTCTCCAAGAGGCATGCTGCTTAGGGAGACTCATAACTGCAATTGCCCCCAGGGCATCCTTCAAGTCTGGCGCTGCCTAAGAAATCTCCTTTATTTGTCTAGAAAGATAGATTCTGATATCATATTGCCCAGGAAATCAAGACTCCACATCTATTGTACAGCAGATTAGGGTTCGAATATGTTGTCCATGGACCACTCTTAGTTTACATGAACAAGTAAAAAAAAAAAAGAAAATATATATCTATATATATATATATCTTCTGTGTTTCTCTCTTTTAAAAAAAATGTGTCTATTAATGTCTTTTATTTTTATAAAATCACTCTTAATTCCCAAAGACTCTCCTTGCCTCCACCTCCTATAGACCTCTCTCCTGTTGCTGTCAAGAAAAATACATCAACACACCGACCATGAATGAAAATGTATATGACATTCTATATGTGTATGCGATCTGCCACTTCTCTGACAGGAGACGGGAGGAACAGGACACTCAGTCCAACAAAATCTAATTGGATACTGCACTGATCAGAGCTCTGAAGGCTTTCAATATGGTTTCATTGTTTTCTTTTACATTATTGGAGTGACCACGCAAATCATTCTCCTGATTCTGTTTATTGCATTTGCATCAAACAATGATATTTGCTTGACCTGCTTTATTATTGTCATTGAGTCTTTCAGCCATGTCTGATCTTCATGACTCCATTTGGGTTTTTCTTGGCAAAAGTACTAGAGTGGTTTTCTCAGCTCACCTTACAGATGAAGAAATTGAGGCGAGCAGGGTTAAGTCACCTGCTTACACAGCTAGTAAGTGTCTGAGACAGGATTTGAATTCAGATCCTCCTGACTCCAGGGTTGGTACTCTAGTCTATCCCTAAACCTACTATATAGGAAGTGACCTAATTCATATGGAAGGATTAAGGGAGGTAATAGAAAAGCAATTACTTTGAAAAAATAAAAGCACTATTTAGATATGAGATCTGATCATATTACCACTATTGCAATTCTCATTATTCTCATCTCAGTGAGTTTAGGTAGAGATTCCTGGGGTGAGATAATTATACCATTCCTTCCATTTGGACCACAGAATATGCATTAGTTTTAATCACATTTTACTATACCATACATAAATGCTACCTCCAACTATTCACCATTCTACTAAGCAGAGAGATCTTTCCCAACTATCTATTGCAATAATTTTCTCCAAATATATTCTCCCACATAAAAGGGGAAAGGAAAGATGCATGTTAAATATCTAAGAATTTTGCTCCCTGATTAAAGTTAGACCTTCCCTGGTTTAGCACTATTAAGATAGGTCATTTTTTATTTTCATCTCTGAGTTTGTGCACTTTCCCTTTATCAAGGCAAAGTATAATGTTTGGTTAGAAGAAATGAAACAGTCCTGTATTTACTATAAGAAAAAGAAATGATTGCTTCCTTGACCCTTCTCCTAGCATATTTGCAGTGCAAATGGAGTACACAAATGAAATTAATATGATCACAACTTGGAGGGACAGATAAGAGATTTTTTAAAAAACAATTTTCAGCAAATTTTTATTGATGTTTACTTTGGGAAAGAAGTACACAGCATGCACAGCTGTGGGTACTGTGTAGCCACCTGCTACCTAGTGGTTTTTCAATCATGCTTGATTACAAGGAGGACGGAAGGAAAACAACCAGATAGCTAACTCAATGTGGGTTTTATCGTTCGGTTTGTGTTTGTGCAAAGTAGCTCAAAACATAAGTGTCAGCAGCATGTGGGATGGCATGGGGTTCAGGACACCTGCCGCTGTTCATCCCTTATGCAGGTTCAACTTGCCCCGTTGGCAGGACAGAAAGCCAATTCCAACTGTTCCTCATAGGTAGCGGCACCTGAGGTCTTCCTGTGACCAGGGCCTTTGTCCGAAATGATGCTAAATGTGGACATCTTGCATATTCAGGACCACTTGTCAAGAACAAGCAAGAAGGAAAAGAAAAGAGTGCATCTCTAGTTATCAATCTCATCATGAAAAAGCATCTACAATGACCTATGATAAGCCTAAGCATTCAGTGCCTACCTTCAGATGGGTATTTCTTTCAAATGATAACTGTCAGCCATTCCTGCAGTTCTTCAATGGCTCATCTGACAGAGTTTGTCATCTTAGATCTCAAGGTGTTATCATTAAGAAAATGATAATGGCTAATATCCCAGGAGGAATGAAAATTAGGCCATCCATAAACCACAACTTTGTTTACAATTCTTCGGCACTAGGAGGGTCATCATCTCTGAATTAAAGTTTGGCCCTGTGCTTTTATTTTAGATACTAACAACTGAGAGTGTTGATGGGGCTTGGGTACCTGCCCTGAAACCAGAGATAAGAAAATTCAAAGATATTTTCACTTTCTTTTAGTTACTTTGACTCTTTGTTACACATATATTTAAAATTTGACTATGTTCATAAAACAAACAAATTAATAGGCAGGTAGAGGGTTCAGAGCATTGGATCTGGAGTCCTGAAGACCTGACTCCAAACCTGGCCTCAGATATTTATTTACTCACTGTAGTACTCTGGGCAATTCACTCAAATTTCTGTCTACCTCAGTTTCCTCATCTATAAAATGGGGATAATAGTAATACCTACCTCCCAGGGTTATTGTAAAGATCAAAAGAGATAAACTTTGAAGAGCTATATAAATGCTAGCTATTATCATTATTAATTTTCACTAGACTCTAATTATAGTCAGTTCCAACTTATAAGTCAGTTCCAAACTCCATTAGTGAATTACTGCTTTGGAATCAGAAACACATAAATGGTGGTTAGATTTCCAGCTTAGCTCACAAAACATTCTTTAACTCATGATTCAACTATATATACACACACACACACATATGTATATATGTATACATGTGTATATATGTGTATGTGTGTTATATTTATATACATGCATGTGTGTATATATGCGTGTATATGTGTGTGTATATGTATATGTATATATATCAAAATACTTATTGACAAATGAAAGAATTCTCTCCTCAGAGACCCTTACATGTCACAGTTGAAGTGTGCACTTGCTATCCTGTTTTTAAAAAGGAATACTGCCATTGCTACCTTCTTGTTCACTGAGGTTTCTGGTTGCCAAAAAAGGGAAGGAAGCCCATTAAAGCATTTTCCTTACTCCTGTGGGCTAAAGGGAGCTTTCTTCATTCCCCATGCCAGCCACTTACGTGTATGGACATTGAAAAGTTTTATCTTCATGAGTCAGAGAATGCCTGTCATCAATTTTCTAAATAATCTTCCTGACAAAAGTGAAAATACACACAGAGGCATTGTTTCCATTTTCTAACAAAAGGCAACATCCAAATCATCTTCAGAAATAAAGCTGTTCCTGGAACAAAGAGTAAGCAGAAATTTGACATATTGAACAACATCTTCAACCACAATTTTACAAGAGAGACAATGAATGGATTGGAATTCCCTGTGTCCTCACTGAAAGGGGCTATAGTATGTGTGCATCATTGTGAAGCAGGCCTCCCCACAATGGTCCATCCATATCCTATAATCTCATCAAGTGGATTGGTGATAGGAAATAGGGAATTCCTCAAATTGACTGTAGACTTCCCAAATAATTCCCATTACAAGACACTTTCATGTTAGCAACCTATTGAGATAGGTAGCATCTTATTAGATTCATTTTAAGAAGAAGCAAATTGAGAATTTCATTGGAAATCATACCTATACAAAATTACATCTACTGAATATATGTAATATTAGCTAAAGTGAAATTCATAAACTGGATACTGGATATAGGAGATGAAAAATTTTGTAATCTGTTATGAAACTTTAAAAACCCAGCACTCTCAGAATGAACCCACATAAACCTGGTAATGAGGAACAGTTGACAAAAGTGAAGCAAATATTTTTTTTCAGGAACAGATTTTTTTTAATCTTCTTAAGCTTTCAGTCTCATAATTAATACAAAATATGTTCCAAAACAAGTTGTATTTTTCTTTTTAATTCAATATGGCTGCCATAATGTGTCTTATTTTAGGTACTATTACATCCTGTTCCAATTAGTAGAATGTTAGTTGCAAAAATGTTTCCTTAAATAGCAGAAAAAAGTAGATATGTATATAGAGTTGCTAAAGATCACCAGTTTAAAGGTTGAATGACTCCTGCATGCAGTAAATTTAGTATCTGATCCTTCCCTTGACCATTTGACCTCCAGCTTCCTATCTTGTGTTTGGGATTCTTGCCTCATCTGGCTTCCTGAATCCTGAATCCTGCTTTCCTAAAATTACAATTCTTGTCTATGATGAAATTGACTGTTTCAGAATATTGATAGGAATCCATGGGGTTTATATAAAAATGTTCTACTCTAGTGCTTCACCTGGTAGTGAAGTACCTTGGGAAATGAAAGCTGTGCCAGAAAAATGCAAAATAACTGCAAAAAAAGAGAACAGCTGTTGCAGAGTGTGAAACAATAGAGAAATTTATGATGAAATCAACAAGATTCTTCAAACTAAGACAAAATTTAGTGATCATTGATACTCTATCACTTCAATATGAAATTGGATGTAGGATAAGACAACAAATATATTAGAAAATGGGGAATGGAAAAAAGAAAATACATCGATTCTGATTGCCACCAATTCCAAGAAGTTTAACCAGTAGTAAGCATGTAGCCAATGTTGAGATAAGAAGGTCAAAATAACCGAGAACCTGCCATAGCCAATGAATGCCTGATTTCATTGAAAGACCCCAAATTAGAGCAGTGCCAGTTCAGGGGATGAAAAAAATTGGTAAAAAGTTGCAGAGGAAGGTCATACCAGATACCCAGTTGGGACAGAGTAGAAACAACACTGGGCCTGGAGTCAGGAAGACCTAAATTCTAACCTGGACAAGTCACTTAATCACTATTTGCCTCAGTTTCTTTAATAGTAAAATGGGGATCATAGTAATACCCATCTCCCATAACTATTACGAGGATCAAATAAGATAACATTTGTAAAACACTAGCTGTAGTACTTGGTATATAGCGGATACTTAATAAATGTTTATTCCCTTCCCTCTAGCATCACAGAGTTGGAGTTGGAAGGAGATCTCAGAGATCTCAAATTTTACAGATGCGGAAACATGCTCAAGGAGATTAAATGATTTGTCCAAACTGACATGCAGTCAATAGGAGGGTTAATATTTGAACCCAGGTCATCTGATCTACAACATCACACTGCAGGCATAGCTCTTATCAAAAGTGGAAAGATAAAAATAAGAAAACGTGTTCTGGGGAAAGTTTGTTGATCAATCTGAAATGAAGAGGTTTTTGAAGGATCATGGGAGAAACGCTGGAAAGGTAGGTTCAGGCCAGATGATAGGAGAATTTTAATGTCAAGATGAGTTTGAATTTTAGTTTATACGCTATGGGAAAATCCTGAAGAGATTTAAATGGGGGCAGATAAAAATGGTGCTTTAGGAAGATGAATCTCTCAGTGGTGTGAAGGACTAATTAGATGGGGAGAGATTCAAAGGTAAGGAAACCAGTTAGGAGGTTATCACAGTAATGGAGGTGTGAAGCAATAAAGACCTAGACTAGGGCGTGGAGGTGGAAGTGAAGAATTGAATGAAGCACATTGGAAAAGAAGATGCATTTGATGGTAGTTTCAGAGTTAGAAGGGAACACGGGAAATCATCTAGTACAGCTAGACTTCACAGATGTAAATGGTGAGAATCAGAAAACTCAGATGACTTACTGGGGGATGAGCATTTATATAGCACATTTCTATGCACCATGCCCTACATTTCATTCTTTTACAAATATTATCTCATTTAATCCTTATAACAACCCTATGAGACAGGTACTATTTGTTACTGTTGTTGTCATTCAGTCATTTCAATCGTCTAACTCTTCAAAACCCTATTTGGGGTTTTCTCGACAGAGATACTAAAGTGGTTTGCCATTTTCTTCTCCAGCTCATTTTACAGACGAGAAAATGGAGGCCAACAGGACTATGTGACTTCCTCATGGTCATACAGCTAAGAAGTGTCTGAGACCATGTCTGAACTCAGAAAGATGAGTCTTCCTGACTTCAGGCTGGGCATGCTATCCACTGTGCCTCCTAGCTGCCCAGGCACTATTACTACCCTCATTTTGTAGCTGAAGAAACTGATGCAATCAGAAGTTAAGTGACTTGCCCACAGTCACACAACTAGTAAGTATCTGAAGCTGGATTTGAACTAGTGTCTTCCTGACATCATGCCCAGTGGAACCACCACTGTACCACCAGCTAAACAGGCAAATAACTACCATATTCAGAAGTTAAAACCATTTTCTTTATCTCCAAATCCAAGCCAACTACTCTTTCCGTTATATCACATAGCCATATTAATATCCAACTAATTGGATGATAGGGAAGAAAGAAAGGGAAAAGTCAAAGATGATTCTGAGTTTTCAAGTTGAGGTGATGTAAAGAAGGATAATACAATGTATAGAAAAGGAAAACTCAAACAAAGGAGCTGCCTTGGGTGGGAAGATGATCAATTCTGTTTTAGAAATGTCTAGTTTGAGGGGACAGCAGGACGCAAGTGGAAATGTCAACTGGAAAGTTAAAAGATTGGAGTGAAAAATGAAAGGCAAGGACCAGGAGTGTGCATTTGAAAATGATTCACCCAGCAATGGTAGTTGGAGCTGTGAGAGTAACTGAATTCTCAAAGGGGAAAAGTTTAAAGAAAAGGGCAGAACAAAGAATTAGGGGATAAACCTGGAGGAACATTCATAATTAGGAGGCAAGGGAGAGGGAGAGTCAATGAAAGGGGGAGAAGAAGAGAATTTAATTATATGTACTTCTGTTATTTGTTCTTTATTGTTTTTTGTATGGCTTGTTTTTCTGAATAAATTATAAGGTCCTTATGGGCAGCAAACATGTTTTATTCTTTTCCATCTCAAAAAAAGTAACCTGGTGCTAGGCAATTAGTAGCTTCTTGATATGTGGGTAGATTCTGTTTGGTGGCATTGTAGGGGTGACTGACTTGACCAACTGGCTTACCAAGTCCTTAGTAGGTCAGATTGATTAATACATTGGTGATTTTATGTAGGAAATTAAATCAAACTTCCCATGTGTTTCTACATGAACTAAGCAGTGGTGTGAGAATAACAGATGACCATGTAACAGTGAATTAGATGTGATAAGTGGCTTAAAAGGATTTGGAGGTACATTTCCATCAATGTTTATTCTTTCCAATCTAGTCATTTTTACCTGACCTCCTCCAGATATTTTTTCCCATTTTGCCAATTGACTTGTTACTTTGCAATGACTCATTAGAGTTATGAGAATCTCACAATCTGCATAGTGTTGCTTCGTTATATAATAGTTCTATACAAGTTATTTGCCACATTCTTTTCACAAAAAGCCATATTAGTATCAGTCTGTGATAACCAGAGGCTGCCCATTATGTGCTCTCATAGACAATGTGAATCACATTTGTATACTTGATTTAGTAGGAAGTAAACTAGACCTAAATCAGGGAGTATAAGCTTCATCGATATGGATTGTGCCACACAACAGGATCCACTAAAGTAGGGGTAATCATATCGGCCCGATGTCATTGACAATGGTATTGTGAAGGTTAGCGTCAATGTTCTTATCCACAGTTTACAGATGAGGAAATGAATTCAAAGTAAGATGATTTATCCTAACGTATGCCCCTACCGAAGGCCAGTATTTAGTAAGTGCAACGTTGAATGTCAAATATTTTATAACCACAGAGTTCTAAAGCATTATATGTATGTGCTCTATGCATGCTAATAGGCATGGGGAAGATGCAAATCGTTCCTAACTCTATATTTGTTGTGCTGCTTGATTAAGAGCATGTATGTACATAGATATATGAATACACTGTGCATATATACATACACATATATATGTCTCCTGCATATGTGTGTGCCTATGTAACAAATATGTTTGTGCATATATGCATATATACATATATGTATGTTTATCTTTGTGCGTGTACAGATATACACACATAAATGCAAATGCTACAGAATATATACACATACATGCACAGGGAGTTTGTGTTATATACACACCTCTATTCATGCATGTAGGCATATGTACATATATGCACATATGTTACATATATGTATGTCTATGCTTAATAATAATAAACCATCATTATTCATATTGTTTCTCATGCCCACCTTGTCTTTTGTTCCTTGTGAATCCACCATGAAACAAACCAAAAAGGAACCAACCAAAATGTGTCTTGCAAAATACTGCCATACCACTAGACAGTTAAGAGTTGGTAGCCCCAGTGTCCTCTGGGCATTACACCCAAGTGCAAAGTCACAAAAAAGACAGTTTGAGAAGGAAGGTTAAGAAGATGAAGGAAGATCACATTTTTCATGTATTCTGTACCTTTTGCAACTGCTTCAAGTATTATTTTTTTTTCACTATATGAATAATGCTATCCTTAAAATCCTAGAGAGTATAAATTAGTTTTTTAAAACATCTGGGTCTTCTGTCTCTAAGTCCAGGATTCTTTTCATTGTGTCCCATCGCCCAAAAGTGTTTAGAAGGAGTGTTATGTAGTCCAACCCCTCCCCAAACCATCAATTCCATGTAAATGACATATAGAGTCCTGGGCCTAGAGTCAGGAAGACCTGAGTACCAGCCTAGGATGCATAGTAGCAATCACTTGATCTCTGTCTACCTCAGTTTCCTCAACCACAAAATGAGGATAAAATGGCATTTACCTCCCAGAATTGTGGTAAGGAAATGATATAAAATTTTTAAACCTTTTAGCACAATTCTTGGAACATGACAGGTGCTATATAAATTCTAGCTATTATTGTTATTCCTACATCCTCAACTAATGGTCCCTCATCCTCCCCTTAAAAGTGTTCTCTGTTGGAAAACACCATTTCTCAGAGAAGCCCAGAGAATATTTTTGAATCTCTCCACTTGTTAGGAAATGTTTCTCTTTAGTTGAGCCAAAAACTGCCTCCCTGACATCTACATTGTGAATTCAGGGTCTCTACAAATGGATTCTTTTTTTTTTTTTTAAATGAACAGTTTCTTGTAAAGATCCTTGGTTAGAAGATGATTTCTTGTATTTTTAGTTACTAAGTTTCTTCACTCATTCCTTGAGAGTGTTGTTCTCAACCTTAAAGCTTGCTACTTAAACTGAAAAATGTCAGCAGTTTCCTGGTACATTTGTTTTCTTTGTTCATTTACCCTAGAAATTATTATTCATAATAATGAATGAGCTACTTTTGATCAGTTGTTCTTGGCCAGCCATTTCTTCTTGACAGTTTTACATGTTTACTTGAATCTTACTTTTCTGTATCTTTTATTATCAGAAATATTATTTAAATAATGAATGGATATTTCATCTGCAATAGTATTTTATATACACACATATACATATATAATATACATACATATACACATACATATATATGTATATGTGTGTATATATGTATTGTGTGTGTGTGTGTGTGTGTGTGTGTGTGTGTATATATATATATATATATATATATATATATATATATATATATATATATATATATATATATATATATACTCTTAAAACAAAATGTTATTTTTTTTTAACCATTGTGACTAGGGTCAAATGGCCCCCTTCTACCTTTCCAGTCTTTTTATACTTTACTTCCCTTGGCATACTATGCAATCCAGTGACATTGGACTCTCTGTTTTTACTTGCACAAGACTCTCCATCTGCCAGTTCGGGTTATTTTCACTGGCTCTCTCCCCCATTCTTGTAATCCTCTCTCTTCTCATCTACATTGCCTGACCTTCCTCTCTGTCTTTCTATTTCTCTATCAATCTTTCTTTCCATCTATCTACATAGATAGATAGACAGATCTGACTGTTGAGACAGATTTCACTTGCACATCATAATTTTCACATTGTTTTCTCTATTAGATTGTGAGCTCCTTGAGAAGAGGGACTGGTTTTTGGTTTTTCATGTGTTTAACCTTTTTTTACCTTCTATATACTGAACTTAGAACAATGTTTATCATATAATAGTTATATTAGGTGACTGAATTTTTTAAAGTTTAAAGTCATCTATTAATTTTTAATATAATACTTGGTTCATTTGAATTATAATAAGGTAAATTTAAGCCAGTAGACATTTTTGTTTCTCAAATGATAATATGATTTTCCAATCAAATCTTTTACTCAGTTCCCATTTTAAATTCAAATTGTATCACTATTATTACATACTGAAACTAAAGATTTACTTAATTCTACTTACCAGATGGTTTGTTTTGATAGAATTATAAATTATGTGCTATAGTTTCCACTTTATATTGGATTTATATAGGAATAGAATATTGGGTAGAAATACACACTTAGACTAATTGTGTCCCATTACATTGGATCCAATCAAAGTATAAAAATGTATTCCTTTCTCTTTTTTTTCTTTTTAATAATATAAGTAAATCAATTGACATCCTTTAGAGTTTTGTGATGTTTCAATCTTGCAGCTTTTGGGGGCAGATTTTTGGCTAATCATAATCTCATTGCAATAAGAACCATCAATTAAGATTTTAAACATGTGAAATATAGATAGATAGACACACATGTGTGTATGTATGATGTACATATAGATATATAACATATAATTTATTGATATAAAGTATGATGACTGTTTTGATTCTTCAATTGCTAAGGTAGGTTTTTCTTTACTCTTATTTCTGTTTATATGTCCTTGGATTCTAAGAAGTTATTTCCCTGAACTAAACACTGGTAAAAACTGAGACACCTGAAATTTTCCTTATTTGTTTAATTTTGTGAATTGGATGTTCTATATATGTTTGTGTATAGTTTGAGACTTTGTTTAAGTATTGGTAAAATTCATTTCTTGTTGAGTTCCTGAAAATACTCTGTATTTTTATTATTTCATAGTAACACATTTCTATACTGTCTAAGGTCTATAGCATCTTCTCTCTATAACCCAGTGAGGCAGACAATAAAGTATTATTATCCTCATTTTACATCCTAGGAAACTGAGGTTCTGGGGTGTGAAATGAGTCATCTAGAGTCATGAGACTTAGAAATGTTAAAGTCAAGACTCAGAATGAGATCTTCTAACTGCAAATTAATAGACTTTTTTTTCCCACTACACCATTTTGACTTTCAATTCCACTTTCAATTCTACTCATCCTATGAGAATCTACCAAGTGTTAAAGGAGGTGAATTGAAATCTTTATACATTAAAGTCAGCTAATTGACTCAAGTATGCAAATTCTTACTCATTCAGTTGCCTGAAGGACGGTTCAAATTGGTTTGAGGTTAGGGGGTGAGTTTATTATTCCTCAATGAAGTAAGTCTGTCTAAGCAAACAATTCTTCTAAATTCTCCACCAATCTGTGCTTGCCTCTCCCCTCACCCCGCCCCCCGCCCCTCCCTCCAGTTGAAAAACTTAAGTATTCCTTTTGGTGTGAATATATTTCCCTTCCTATTCATTAAGTTAATGGATTTGCAGGTAAGAAATACATCTCTAAAAGCTACTTCCTCAAAGTCATTAAATGATTTACCTTTAATGATTGATCTCTTTCTTTTAAAGAAATGGAGCTGGAGGTCAAGAGAAGCATGATCATATTAAGTAAAATGGAACTATAGAAGACAGCACCTTTTGACCTTTGAAAATGTATAAACCTTCTGAGCTGGGGTTTGCCATTGTATTATCTGTCTGTTCTCTTCTAATAGAAGCCCGTTGTAATAAACCTATCTATTGGGCAGAGAATGAGTGTCTGCCTATGCTCTTGAGAGGGCAGAGTACCATTTGTGTTCAACTAAGTATTAATAATCCTTCCTTTCATGTGATCCAGAGAAAATAGTTTTCAATGTTCATGGATACAATATTGTACAGACAATTCAATTGTGCACCTATTGTTTGGTTAAATGAAAAAAAACTGTTGAATTTTATTATTTCTCAAAAAGTGTGAAAAAAATTGTTACTTTTAAACGTTGAGGCCATTTAACACATGATGCTAACGCTAGGATTGGTATATTTGCCACATTGTCTGAACCATTTCCATGACTTATCTCATTGTGCCATCTACTGTAATTACTTGACCTTGTGGTCTGCCACTGCAATGATTCATTGGATGCCACCATAGATTCCCATCCTACTAATTGGTAGCCTTTGGCAGCCCTTAGCATCTTATTCCTCCATTCCTGTTAACAGGATGCTGCACATTGTTAGAAAAAATCATGAAATTAGGAAATTTCATTCATTATAAATGTGTTGTACATATAACCTCATCTACACCTTTGATGCCTCTAAGCTATCCTTCTGTTCTATACTTATTGACTCCTTTTCTCATTTCCAAATAGCAATCTGTTAAGATCTACCCTCCCCACCTTCAATTTAGCCTTCTTCTTCAGAGGTCAAAACCATCCAGTCTGGGTTCAGTCAACTTCCCACTTAGATTCTTCAAAAATTCCCCAAATCAGAACCCATTCTCTCCTCCTTCCTTTCTGTCTCAGATGAAAAGTTATCCCTACTCCTTTCTAACATTAAGCTCTCTGCCTTCAGGAGGCAATAATGCATAGTACATAGAGTCTACTTGAATTTGGATTATACTTGAACCTGGGTTTGAATAGTGCCTCAGATATTTTGTAGCTATATTATCATGTGTATGTTTTCATTGAGCCTTAGTTCCCCATCGATAAAAATGGGGATTTCATATACATATATATGCATATATATGTATGTGTATATATATATATATATTACATATATAGTGTGTATATATCTATATGTAGGTATGCATACATATATATGTGTGTATATCTATAATATATTATGTATTATATATGTATATACTAACATATTTATTATGTATATTTAGCTCTAACTACTTTACCTATTTTTTATGAGAAAGGGACTTTATAAACAGCAAAGCACTATGTTGACATGAATTATTATTATCTAATCCCACCCCCCAGTCCTCCAGGACCTAGCTCAAGTAGCATTCTCTCTCCTTGTATCCGTTTTCAGTGTCTTCTTTTCTATTGGCTCTTTAACAAACATGCTCAGGTCTTTGCTATCCTGAAAAGAAAAAAAACAACCTCTTTTCTTGTCTGTTCAACTCCAGTAAGTTATTGTTCTGTCTTAGCCTTCTTATCAATGGCCACATTTCTTGAAGAGGAGACCTACTAGTGATACAGTTCAATTTAAAAAAACAAACATCCATTAAGTACCTAGTATTGTATGGTATTGTCATAGGCACTGGGAACACAAATTGATCTATGATACAGGCCTTACTCTTAAGGAACTTAAAACTGACTATATGTTTTCAAAAATAGAGAGCATGATAAACACAATGGAAAGGACCAGGCTAGGAATATAGAAATATAGGCGAGATATCTCTTTCAACTAGGGAAGGGGATGAGCATACAAAAAACCCTTCATGGAGAGGATTGCATTTGAATTAGGCCTTGAAAGAAGGGAAGAAATTCAAAACTTCAAAAATGGAGATGAGGATGGGAGATCTATTTCAGGAAGCTTTGCTGCTGCACCCAAAAAAACTTGGGAACATCTGCATCTAAAACCTTCTAGAGGTGCTATCTCCCCAATTAGAGTGTGGGTTCCTTAAGAACAGGGAAAAGATTGTGTTTTTCTTTTTGCATTCTGAGCACTTAGCATAAGGCTTTACAGATAGTAAACACTATCATTTTTCATTCATTCATTCATGACAGGTTTAAAGACAAAGAGATTGGAAGAGAGGGGTGGAAGAGAATTTTAATATGTCTGGAGCAGAAAGCATATGAAGAGAAGTAGTCTGAGAAAAGGCTGGAAAGGTACACTGAAGACAGATTTTGAAAAGCCTTGTTACCATTACAAAGTTACTTGTTCTATGGCTAAGAGTTAAAATGTATTTAGAAGATAATTGTGTTCAATCTTTGTTGCCGAAGAAGACCATGCCATCAGAGAAATGATGACATGACTTGCACTTGACTTTGTTTTAAGTGAGTGAGGGCTGTGCAAGGTCACCAGCCTTGCTTCTTCTCCAGAGCCATCTGAATCCAGTGACCTGATATTCCTCAGGATGACTGAAGATGACCCAGGATGCACTGGGAGACTTTGGCCCCTTTAGGTCAAGATCTTTGCAGGTACTCCCTTAGGGTGAGGCAACACCCATTCATTGAATAGGTCTGTTTAAGAAGTAGCCAAGGTATGGCCCCTTTAATGAGGTCAAGAAAAAGAAAGACATGGTGGGGGGGGGGGGGGGCGGGAATCCAGCAACACTTACTACTGATACTCATTGTAAAGCTAGGAGGGTCCAGAGGAGCCTTTAGGCAGGGGCCCTTTGGAGTCCCACTTTCCGAGTACGTTTAAGGTTTTAGGACAGGACAGAACTGGACAGCAAAGGAAAGGAGCCAGTAAAACCCAAGTCAACTGGGCAGCTTTTGGCCATCCAAATTTAATTATTACAGGTTATTGAGTGATTATTGGGAGTGGAATAGTACATTGGAAAGATTAAACCCACAGTCGCAAGATGTTTGCATGGGAGAAGGGAAAAGCTGGAAACTGGAAGAATAATTAAAACAGAATTACAATAGTCTGCTAGAGAAGTAAGGAAGGCCTCAATTAGGTTACTTAAAGTGCGAACAGAAAGGAGGTGGAAGGTTCTAGAGATATCATTGAGGTAGAATCCATGGGACTTATTAACTTATCAAATGAGGAGTCTAAGGAGGATTCACAATACTTTCTGAGCTTGAGTAATAACGAAATTGGTGTCCCCCTCAACAGAAACAAACAAGTTAAAGGAAGTGACAGGGTTGTTTTTGGAGGTAGAGAGAGAAATGAGGAATTGCATTTTTATGGCTGGTTTACATTACCAGAGGCAAATCAACCTCCAGGTATCCATATCTAACAGACACTACTCTGCTGAGGTATTTCTAAAGTGCTTAGCACAGTGCCTGACTTGTTGTTCAGTCGTTTCAGTCACATCCAACTTTTCACTACCCCATTTGGGATTTTCTTGGCAAAGGTATTGGAGTAGTTTGCTATTTCTTTCTCCAGCTCATTTTACAGATGAGGAAATTGAGGTAAACAGGGATACCAAAGCCAGTGGCCTCTTTGGACTTCCATGTTCTTCTTACTCCTCTAATCATTCCTTTTCAGTCTACCTTACAAGTTCTACAGAGGAGAAAATGCATTTTATATATTTGTATATCCCTGGCAGCCTCTGGCTGTCTTCCTTGTACTCAGAATAGTGAGTTACACAGGGCAGATGCTCAACAAATATTTGCTGAATGAATAAGTGAGAGAATAGCATTCTCATCAGCATCCTAGAGGATAAAATAGAAAGCATGCTCATTAAATGCACCAGGGACAAGTAGTGATAAAATGGAGTGTGGAGAATTGAATTAGAATTTTAAATTGCTGTGATAGAAAACAACAGAAAACAATAATAACAGTGAACTCTCATGAAAATAAAGGTAGAACATCATGAGATAACTAAACCTGCTCTAAGTCCAAGGGTAAAAGGCCTGTAATTAAGTCGGACGGAAGGATTTGACTCAGCTTTATTTGTTATTTGCAGCAGATGTTTTGGTCTGTCAGAAGTATTTGTGAGAGCAAACCCAAACAGTACAGGGACTCCTAACAGATCATCTAGAGTGGTGAAAACACAAATAACATGGAGACAGAGCCATAATTAGGGTGAGATGATCAGTTTTTGCCATCAGTTGCTAAAATTTAAGGGATGTTGATAGCATAGAATCAGTAACATAGGATCAGTTGAGTTGTGCATCCACTTAGCAAGAATAATTCATTATTAATTATTATTTAATATATATTATTTTATATTATATATATAACTAATATATAATATTAATTATAATTAATTATCAATCCTTAGATCATTTGTGTTTCTCTTTCCTCTTTAATTCATCTCCACCTTCTTCTCCTCCCCCCAACTCTTTACCTTCCTTTTAAAGGAAGTCAGTATACAAAAGTGGTTAGTAGACTGGAAGAATTTGGCTTGCAACATTTGTGATGAGCTGTAATAAAACTATGCTGGTTATGGAGAGGGTGAGGAAGAAAGGGATGCAGGCATATAATCAAAAGATCATCTGTGTCCAGAATAACAGAAATAAGTACACGTTTATTGAAGTCTGCAAAATCACCTTCTACACATCTCTTTCCCTCACAAACCCTTCAAGGGAGGCACTTTTATTATTCCCATTTTAAAGCTGAGGAAGCTGAGACTCATTAGAAATTACATTATTTGTCCAGCATCAAGATGCCTATGAGCATCTGAGGTGAGATTCCAACAGAGATCTTCCGGACTCCAAGTCCAACAATCTATATGGTATGCTCCACTTCTTTTGTCATGAGAAACCAGCATAAGAATCTGCCTCCTCATCCAAAATGCAGCAAGTTTGCAGGATTAAGATGAGCAGAATGTTGTTATGTTTCTTAACCTATTTTGAAAACGTAACATCACCTATTATCTGAAAGTAACAACGTTCCATGGAAAACTCTTTGGGGTCACAGATCAATGACTGAATTCAATAAATATTTATTAAATGCCCAGTATTTGCTAGGCACTGTGAAGGATATAGCTATAACATTCATGATTCATAGTTGCATCATTGTAAGATTGATTTGAAGGTTCACCTTTCTAAAAAGAGTTGCCTAGATCAGAGAAATGCCATGGATCCTCTGTACTTGGATTTAAGGAAAGGAAGGCAGGGGAGATAAATTATAGTCACGGGCGTTAGGTTGGGAATCTATTACAGTTCTAGTTGCGGCAGCTAGGTGGTTTGGTGGATAGGGTGCCAAACCTGGAGTTAGAAAGAGCTGAGCTCAAATGCGGCCTCAGACGCTTGCCAGTTCTGTGACCCCGGGCAAGTCACTTTTGTCTCCGTTTATTCACTGGTAAAACGAACTAGAAAAGGAAGAAAACCCTAAATTCAGTCATGAGGAATCAGACATAACTGAATGAGAGTAACAGCATAGTTATAGTTAAGAACCTATGGTTAGATTCAAAATTGATTAAATAACTAAACGCTAAGAATAACCCATTGTGGTCAGTCACAGGATCATAAACTTCGATGTAGAAGAGACCACAGAAATCATCTAGTCCAGTCCCTTTATTTTACAAGTGAGGAAACTGAGACCTAGACAGATTAAATAATTTAGTGACAAGTAAGAAAACTGCAGAACCAGATTCTGAACCCAGAATTCTTTCCACTGTAACTCAGACATTACAAGTATTTGACAGTGTTCCAACCTTTGTCTTATACCAATCCACATTTTTATCATTGACCATAACGATGTTGTAGAGGGCACACTTATCAAATCTGCACATGAAATGAAGCTAAAAAGACTAGCTAACACACTGAACGACAAAGTCAAGATTGAAAACACATCTTGACACAACAGAGTACTAAGCTGGATTTAATATGATGAAATTTCATAGGAAAAAATAAAAAGTCTTACTTTAAAAGAAAACTCAAAAATTAACTTCTTAAGTACAATTTAGGGATATTTATGTCTAGATGACAGTGTGCGGAATTAAAAAAAGGGGGTGTTTTACTGAACAATGTGTTGTACTGTGCCTCAGTCAGATCACATCTGGAATATCATGTTCAGTGAGGGGCATGATACGTATGAGGAATATTGGCAAATGGGAGCAAAACAAGGTTAATGAAATGGGTTGGAGACCATATGAAGAAAAAAGAAAAGATTGGTTGGAGGAACTGAAAATGCTTATCCTGGAGGAAAGACGACTTAGAAGGGTGGGCAGCTTTTTCAAGTATTTGAAGGGCTGTCATATTGCGAAAGCTAGAGAAGGAAATGGCAAACCAGTCCAGTATCTTTGCCAAGAAAATGCCAAGACTGAAACAACTGAACAACAACATGTAGAGGAGAGACTGGACTCAATCTGTTTGGTCCTTGAGGAAAGAGTCGAAGTTGCAAAAGGAACAGTTTTAGGCTTACGCTACCTGCTGCTGACTCTGCTTAGGAAACTGTACCATTGTAAGTTATGTCAAGGAAAATTCTTATGAGGAACTTAGGAAGTATCAAGTACTGGGTCAAACAAGCAGGTTTATTCAGTACATACTTGGAACCAGAAACAGCATGGACAGAGGAAGGAATTCATCAGTATATTGTCCTCAGGTGGAAAGTGACGCTAGAATTTTGGCTAAACAGGGAGGTATATGGGAACTAGAACTGGGTGTAGGAGGTCCTTTATACCCTGACCCCTACTCCAAGTGTGCTAGGTGTGGTCAGAGCCTGACTCCAAAATTAGCCTTACTGAAGCAGGAATGAAAAGAATTCTATTGGGTTAATGGTAAGGGAACTCAAAGTTTAGGCCCTGAAATACTCATTAGGCAACCCGAAGATGTGAGGAAAGGATCCCAATAGTGAAGGATCAGTCATTACAAGCTGATGCATAGGTTGCTCCAGAATAGGTGGACCAAGAGCACCACAAGGCTCAGTCAAAATTAACCAAAATTGGTTTTGTACAAAAATGAAATGACAGACCTTGAAAGATAATGGGTTTCCCTTGTTAGAAATATTAGGAGAATTTCTATTTAGGCGCAAGTTGGAAGAGATGACTTACAAGGTCTCTTCTCACTCAAAGGTTTTGAGATCCTGGAATTTAGAAGAGAAAGCGTAAGAGAAGATATTTAGAAATAAAGTATGGATGCAGTTAGAAGAGAGAAAGAGAAACATTGCATTTGGAAGATTAAACTCTAAGTGAACTAGAGGTAATATCCTAGAGTATTTAGATGGGATTTTATTTTTTTACTTTAAATATTGCATCAGTTAGGAATAACTGGGCTGAAGATTTGTCTGAAAAAATAAAAAATATGATTCAGAGCCTATAAATAAAGAAATAGTTTTTTAAGTAGATAGAAAATTTTGAATCAATAGTTGATAAAATGTGACCAAGTAGAGGTACTTTTGAGCCTCCATGTTTCCGTGGATAAAGCATATTTCTAATTAGCCACAACTATTTGGATGCCAGAACCCACATGTAATAAAATACTTGAAAACTATTCTCTTAAGTAGTTTAAAAATATTCCCTTGAAATTTATTAGAGTTATTATTGGTTTGCTTAGAAAAACTTTTCTTTCATATGTTATTACAGATTCTTAATTATTAATAATATTAATGTCTACATTAATGATGCTTTTTATATAAAAAATATGAAATATTTTCCATAGAATATGAAAACATTCAGTGTCACACATGAACTTTCCCCCAGTTTCTTTCTCAAAACCAAGTTGAAATGATCTAGTCCTACAATCTATGTAAGTTATTTTTGTTAAAGAATTTGAATATTTTTGTTGACCTAAAGTTTGAGTCATTTCCTGCTCCCACCCCCAACCTCAAATGGAAGGAAAACCATCATTTAGAGGAAGGTCTGTCAGAAGGTGACAGCTGTTTTTTGTTGGATTTGGAATTAAGTAAACAGTTAAGACAGTGGGGGCTTTTACTAAGATGATTTAATAAAGCTCATTAATTTTGTTGATTTACATAGCTGACCTAAATAGAATGTGTAATTCTGCTCTGTGATTCAGTAATGTGTCATAAAAATGCATTGATGCATTCTATGCAGCCACTAATGTTAAATTTTAATTTTGGATTTAATTAAACCTGTAAAGACAAAAAACAGAACACTGGTTGGGAATGTCAATTGTGAATCGAAAACTGATGTTTCACATTTTTTCTTATCTTATTTTAATCTACATAAAGCATTTGGGGCCAGCATTTAATTAAATTATTAATAGCATTTTAGCCATTATTTTAAAAAGCACAGAACTATTTTCCTGATTATGGATCAGCACTATTAATTCAATCAATATTAAAAACCAGTAAGTAGCTATTTAAGGGTACTATACACATTACCTTGTTTCTGTGATCTGTGCCTATGGTAATGAATCAGCAAGATATCACTTGACCTGACAAAGCTAGCCTTTATCTCTGTGTCCTGATTGATGTGGTACTAAAGCTTTGGAGAGAAATGGTCAGTCACCTGGATGCTTCCTCTCTTCTCCTTCTCTGACCAATTCCTTCCTCTTTCAATCACCACATTATGACTTGAGTGTATTATGCAGACTCATTGGCCAATGTCTAATTCACTTTTCTTAGATTATACACCCTTAACCATCTTTCAACTTTACAGGGGAAAGCAAGAAAAATGCTATTGTGAGTGATTTCAATAGGCATATACAGATCAACTGAGTCTATTGCCCAATGAGCTGGGAGAGTTATAAAATATGGGAATGAGTCTGTGAAAGGAAGTAAGGGTTCATTAATTAATTCACTTAACAAGCATTCATTGGAAGCCTTCTTCATGAACAGTACCTTGGTGCTAAATATTCCTGTGCATTATTGTGGTCACAGTTCATTGTGCCAGTAGACATAGCCATGCATTGATTATAATCTACATTCTATATATCTCCAGGATTGTAGAATAACATTTTGTTGAGCTTTCTTATTTTTAAGTTATATATGATATCTGATTATGATAAAACCAAGTGAGAAAAGAGTCGACTTCCTTACTGGTTTTCTCTTAGCAAGCCTCACTTCAGGTATGCCACACCACCCTGCTCCATGTCTGATACCCTGCCTCAGTCTACCCACAAAGCTGAAGCCTGACTCAGAGGCAGACTAAGACTCAGCAGGGCCTGGATGTGTCAGAACAGGACACAGTGGACTGGATTCTCATCAGGGATGCTATTGAGTTGACAGTACCTTTAGATAACCTAGTTATTGTTACCTTATCTGCAGGCAAGGAGCCAGGGGAGAGTGATCAGAGAGAGGCGAATCCTAGAGAAGGGATGAAGAAGGCACAGTTCATAATGGAGGTTAGCTTAAGAAGAGAGTGACTAAAATTGGAGGAGTGTAAGGTATAGATGGAGAAGGAGGAGTTAGGGCTGACTTAGGAAGGAGACACGTCTGATTCTTAAAAACCTTTCCAGAACTAACAATCTCTTATTTTCCAGGAGTAAAGAACACAAGGCCCAGGGCCAAGGAGATGGCCTGGCCTGTCATTCAGCCCTCTTAAATGTTGCCCCACCTCACCCTTTGTGTTAAGCAGAAAGATCCTCCTGGGCATCAAAATACAGACATCACTACTAGAAGCTCTTTTTGAAAGCTACACAAAGTTTCCTTAGCTTGGCAGTAAACTGAGAATGTGTCCTTGATAAAAACTCAGTTGAAAATACAGGAGGGCTTCTTTTTGCTGAGGCAGTTTTTCATATGAGCTTTTAATCAGGGTATGGCCATAAAGGTATAGCTGAGAAATAAAACTGTTCTCATAGGCAGTTTGAAAATATACAAAGAATACTAAAAAATGCATGTGGATATGATTTGGGGTATTTTAATAATCTGGGATCTCAGAAATATGAGTTTTTCTTTTTCTTTCCAACATTACAATAGAAGAAAAATGTTGGAAGTTGCTTATACAATTTTAGGGACTAATGAAAGCATTGCTTCCATTATTTTTCTGTATTCCAAGAAAAGGATTGTCAGACATCTATTTACCCCACAGGCTTTTAACTTACCGTCCCTCTCCCCTACCTATGTATGTGTACACACACACACACACACACACACACACACACACATATACATATACATATACATATACATACACACTGGGTCATGTTTCAGGATTATGCTATTTCTGATTTCTAGTGTGTCAAGGGAGGAAAATTAAACAAAGACTTGAAAACCAAGACATCTGCGTTTTTACCCACTCTACCATTAGTTTGCTATGTGCCTGAAGAGGACCTGGAGTCATATCCTTACTGTCATCGCTACTCTCTACTCTACTACTACTCGCTGATCCCCAGCGAGTCCCTTATAAACATCTCTGGGTCTCATTTCCATCATCCTTAATGTGCCTTAATTTCCCCATTTAGAAAGTGAAAAAAAAAGCTATGACCTACTTCTCACATCCCAGAGCTAATATGAAGAAGAAATAAATTATTGTAAAACACTTTTCAAAAAAGATAGTGCTCTGTGAATGCTTGAATAACAATATTTCCAATATTCGAGACATGAAGATAAATTAGGCAGCCCTTTAGTCTCCCTTGAACAATGACAGAATCCCTATTTGGATGTCAGCAAGTCTAATTATTCGTTGATTCAGTAAAGAAAATGTGTTCTAATTGCTCATTAAGCAAGATTTACATTTCTCTAGAATTTTTAGAATTCTTTTGTTTTACTGTTTTAGTTTTTTAAATAAATGTCCTTTTCAAAAAGGTATTAATTTCTAACTAAATGAAAATCTTCCTATTATACTTATTAAATATGAATATTAGAAAGGTGAAGGCATTTAAAGACAAATGTAAGCTGGAATACAAGCTTAGGGTCAAATTCAGTAACTCGAATTTTTTTAGGCATGGAACTAAATCTGAAATACTTTCTTGTAAGTAGCCTAAATACTATTTATATGGCACATGTCTTTGATGTTTAAATGGAAAGGATCATACGAGTTAAAAAGAGTTAGGTGGTGTAGTAAGTCAGATACTGGACCTGGAGACAGGGAGATGAATTTAAATTACGCTTCAGTCATGAGGTTGCTTTTTGACCCTAGTGAGGTCATTTAACTTCTGTCTACTTCAGTTGCCTTATCTGTAAAATGAAGATAATAATAACACCTACCTTCCAGGCTGTTAGTGAGGACAAAATAAGATAATATTTGTGAAGTATTATAATAAATGCTAGCTACTATCATCAAGACTTTTTCATAGTTAGGTTTTTACTTAGGTGCCCAACATTTGAGGGTACAAGGAGTATGAACTGCCTTTTCAAAGTATTAAAATGCATCCCCAGAAGGCAAATAATCACTAATATGTGATTATATTTTATAGAGGAAATTTCCTTTATAGAGGAAAATTTTATCCTCCCTGCATTTTTTCATGGTTTTGAGGGCTCCTAACTTGATCTTACCATGCTGGGAAATAGAATACACAGTTTCCTACCTCTTTGTTTCCCCCTATCATTACATCTGAATATGAACAAGCATAACCAAAATCTCTATGAAATTGTGATTGAAAATATTTTGTATATATTATATATATTTATATTTTACATTAAATTATATATATTACATAATATATTATATACTAAAATATAACTTCTTTTGAAAGGACAGAGGCTGTGCCTTGTTTCCTCTTTCTCTCCTCAGTACCTCATGCAGTTCATTAACCAGAAGAGGTTCTGAATAAATGTTTGTTGAAATGAATTTTGAGACCAAACATACATAAGACTGGAAATGAAAGGGAAAAAATCACTATTTCTTGGATTGGCTGAAATGATTGTGATACTTCAGTGGATTTATAATCTCATAATATGGGGCTTCTCCCTTCCCCGTGCTCATGATGTGAATCATGTTTGTCCATTCTATGTGATTTTTGTCCATCGGCTCCCATAAATTCTCCAAGATGCTAAGAGCTTTACTTTAGGTCTCATGCCATCCTTTGTATACTAATGGAGCTTGTTACATGGTTGACCAATCTTTGTTTTTCCAAGTAATAAATTTCTCTGAGGATATCCTTTAAAATTTCTTGGTTGATAATGTGATTCAGACTCCCTGTGCCCCCCATAAGTTTCTCCATCAATCAGCAACGAAGCATATGTGTGTTCCATGAACTGGGTTGGAATACAAAGAAAAGCAAAAATATTTCCGGCCTTCAAAAAGATTACACTCTACTGAGGGAGACAACATTTGTACAGATAAGTATGAGAAAGAGAGACACACACACACACACACACACACACACACACACAGAAGAAAGAAGAAACAGAGGAGAGAGACAGAAAGAGACTGAGATTGAAGAGATTGAAGGTAACCTTTGAGGAGGAGAAGGCTTTTAGCAGCTGAGGGGGATGGTGGTGACCTAGGATATACCTCTCTGGCAATATTTGAGCTCAGTCTTGAAGGAAGCCAGGGATTCAAAGTGGCAGAGGTGGGGAAGGAGAACCTTTCAGGTATGAGGGATAGCCCAATGAGAAGGCACAGAGATGAGAGTGCTGTGTCTAAGGAATGACAAATGGTACAGAATGGCTGGCTGGGTTATAAAATTCATGGAAAAGGAGTAAGTGTAAGAAGATTGGAAATATAGGAAAGATGAGATTGTAAAGAGCTTTAAGTACAAAAGAAAGGACTTGTATATTTGAAAGGGAGCTCCTATTCACTGAGGTGGGGGATGACATGATAAGACCTACATTTTAGGAAAATAACTTTGGCACACTTTGGGGAAGCTAGACTGGAATGGGTAGACATAGGAGGCAAGAACGATGAGATTAGTGTAATCACTGTGTAGGACCTGAACTAAAGGAGAGGTTGTGTGAGTGAAGAAAGGGGCACTTAATTCTCTGCAGACTATAACATTGTGACATACAAGATCACCAAGAAAATGTTGTCAGTTAAAAGATGGTCCTGAAATTAGTCAGTTGAATTTAAAGTATATTGGTTTGGAGAAGAGAAGGGCAGTGGTGACAGCTATTGGGAATTTTTTTTTGAATGTTTGAGAGACTACATAACTCTCTAATGTGTACAAAACATGCCCTTTTGTTAAAAAAAAAAAGTCATCTTACCCCCTCTTGGGCTTTGTTTCATATTTGGAAAATGAGGCAATTGGCTTAAATTATCTCTAAAAGCTCTTTTAGGTTTTTGGTTAGCTGCCATTTTTTAACTGAGGAAAGGGGAAATAGAGGGGAGAAATTTACCAAGGAAATGAATGGAGGCTAGGACTTGACAAAGAGAATCAGAATAAGAACCAATAAACTCCCTTTTTGTTTTGCTGCCATAATGTGAAACTCATTGAACATAGGATTAAGACAAGAATGAATCTGGAAATATTGAAAATATAACTGTGTAGCTTAGTGAGTAGAGCGGTGGACTTTGGTTAAAAGACAGGTTCAAATCCTCCATCAGGCATTTAACTCTCTGTGTGACCCTGTGCAAATCACAATCTCTCTGAGGCTTAATTACCTTATCTACAAAATAAGGGTAACAATAGCTTCCACCTCAGAGGTTGTGAATGTCAAAAGAGACTATAAATACAGAGTTCTGCAAACTTGAGCTAACTTTGTGTGTGTTTGTGTTTGTGCGTATGCCTTTGTGTGTATGTGTTATTTTCATTACTCTCTCCTTTCCCCATTGAGTATTTTGCTTAGAAGAGCTCAAAGTTCCTACTCATTTATTTTTATCCTTTGTACAATATGTAAATGACTAGGACAGTTTGTTCTAATTCTTTACCAAACTATCTCATTCTCTGATCATAATTCAGGAGCTTAAATGGACCTCAGAAGCCAATTTCTCCAACACTTCCACTTTACAGATGAGAAAACTGAGGCCCAGGGTGGCTGGGACTTTGCCTGGGATCACACAAATAGTAATTGTCGGAGGCAAAATTTGAACCCAAAGTATTCTGACTCCAGAGTCAGCACTTTTTCCATTGTAGCACCCTGTCTTTTCTCTCTAATCAGACTGGAACACAAAACAGATACCCATTTTTGGTAAGGAATTTAACCTAAACATAATGCTACTGCTGCAGAAAGTTGAAAGAAAGCTAGATAGATGTGTTCCCTTCACGTAAAGACTTGATAATTTAAAATAGCAACAGCTAACATTTTTATTGCACTTTAAGCTTTGAAAAGTACTTTGGATTCAGCATTTATTTGATCTTACTATAAGAATATATATTATCATCCCTAAACTACAGATGAGGAAACTGAGACTCAGAAAAGAAAATTGTCTTGCCTACGATTGACTGAATCACAGCTAGCAAGGGTTGAACAGATGTTCTAATCTGGATCTTTCTAATTCCAAATTCAGCATTTCCTCAGTAAAATGTTGTATCTTCATAATGGAGAGATGTTGATATAGGTTTAAAAATTGAAATATATTATATGTGCATATAAATTACATATATAATTATTTAAACATGGTACAATAGGAGGTGGTACAGTGTGGCAGCTAGGAGGCACAATGGATAGAGTGCCCAGTCTAGAGTTAGGAAGATTTCTCTTCCTAAGTTCAAATCTGACCTCAGAAACTTACTAGCTTTGTGACCCTGGGCAACTCACTCAACCCTGCTTCCCTCAGTTTCCTCATCTTTAAAGTGAAAATGACCTAGTTTGTCTCTGAGGTCCCTTCCAGTTCTTGAGTGAGCATCTGAGAATGAGATCATTTGGTAGAGCATCCCAATAGATTGTCCTAATCATTTGAATTTTATGAGAAGGACATGAGGAAACAAACCATTCCAGGCTCTCAAAGAGCAGAAAGATACGGCTTAAACAGTTCATTAAAGAAATGTTTTAGCAATAGCATTCTGATTGATTGAGGCAGAAGAACGATAGATCTGAAGACAAAAAAAAAAAAATGAAGCTACAATTATGTAGATATCAGATGAGAAGATGTTGGGTCAGGAGTTGTACCATCAGAGTGAAGAGATGGGCATGGGTCTAGGAGATATGTTAAAGTGGCAAAAGATTGAGTAAGGGAGGGTTTAGATTTACCCCTTCTTCCCCACCTTCTTTCTTCACCCCCAATCACAAAAGACTCTTTTGCCTTTTGTTAATTACAAAAACACAAAGCTGAGAAACCATCTAGTTCAGCTCTCCCCACCCCTCCCAATTTTCAAGATGAGGAAACTGAAGCCTAACCAAAGCTAAGTAAGATTCACTCAGTTTATAGTGAAAAAATGGCAAAGTCACAATTAGAACCCAGATCCCTTGATACTTTTGATTCTTGCTCCTATAGCTCTAGATCTGTGATCCTATTATTAGGGCAGAGGCCCATCAGTCCTAATTAAACATAAAAGCACTAGACTTCCTCCCTACAAGATTCTTTCTTGAATCATTCCATCAATCACTAGTATAAACTATGCATGAACAAAGCCTTGATCAATTTTTGAGGAGCAAAGTGCTTTGATCAATGAATGAAAACAGATGATGCCACACAGGACATATTTTATGCTGTGTTAGATAAAATCATTTACAACCTGTGCAGCTGTAGATAAAACAGAAAGCCTGTTCAGAATCCTGGATAGGTAAGTTCAGTCTAGGTGTAGAGCAGCTCCATTCCTGTCCTTGAGAGGAATTGCTTAGAAGTAGTGGGAGAGAGACTCTGTGTCATCCTCACCTCCCAACCCTAGATAACTGAAGGACTTTAGCTATCTACCATAGCTATTGGAGAGGTCCCATTAACCACTAGAGCTGGTAGCAATGTCCCTGGAGTAGCAATGGCTGATGGCAGGATCTACACCAAGAGCTTAAAGACATCAGAGGACATCCAAGAAAAGGTGGCTTTAGGACTCAACAAAGGCACAGACCTTCAGAATTCCACTGAGAGCTCCACCTAAGGGAAACTTGATGAGGATCCCACAAAAGGAGTAAAGGACTTCCAGTAACAACTATGAATTATCAAGTTGTGGCCACTCTATTCACAGATTCTATATATATTAGTGGGAGAGTGTGCCCAGACTATTGGGGGAAAATGTACCAACTGTATCTACTATACTACATAAATAAATACCTTTTCTAAGAGCAAAAATTTGACCAGTAACCTGTAAGCAACATCTCAGATAGGGGCTTCTGAGTGACAGTACTAGAAAAGCCCCCAGTACCTTAGAGTTATTCTTAGAAATGATGGAGTTGTCATTGAGATGAAATGATTGGAGTTGTCTGGAAAGGTATCCTGCTGGTATAGTGTAATGTGGGAGAGTGAGCCCAGAGGGGATTCTACTCTATGAACACAACCCCTCTGATTCCAATTCCAGGGCTTCTTGCACATTTTCTATGCATCACCTGAGGCACAACCTTTCTCAAGCTTCCATTCCAGTTTTCTTCTTCTCCCTGGCCAAATTTCTCAAACGTGTTAAGATAGAACAATAGCATGGGAACATTTCTTCTGCACAAGATTTTTCCTTGTTGGCAGGCCAACTTCCTTTCTCAGCATTCCACTGAAATCGCTCTTCCTAAGGTCACATGAGTGACCTCCTACTTCTGCTTGCCTTTCTTTTAATCCCTATTCCTCTGTAATATAAACAATGAAATCCTCTCTGGGATTTAATTGTGTTATTTTTAAAGTTCAGCTTGATTCTGTTGATTCATCAACATATTTATCAATTAGAAAGCATTATTTAGGGACTTTAGTGTGCTTAGAGCCTGGATAGCTCTGTAGGTGACATAGAAGTATAAAACCGCAACCCCACTCTCAAGGATTTTTTAATCTAATGGAGGAAACTAGACTAATTGTGTGAAATAGCAACAATCAATAGAGCAATAATAGTTTGTATTTGTGTAGAAATTTACAAAACACTTTTTATGGCAATGCTCTAAGGTAAGTAGGGCAACTATTATCATCTTCATTTTATCCTGGATTAGTGGAAGGATCTGTGATCTCAGATGTACTATGACTAGGTATATAAGTCCCAAGGAGTTGCTGGAGTTATATAGAGATAAAGTGATCTGTTCATATTCAACTCTCTGGTAAGGGTCTAATGCAGAATTTGAACCCAAGCCCATATTTACTGTATTATGCAGCTTCTATGTCCACATTTTACAAATGAAGAAAAAAATTCAGGTGAAATGTCTTGTGGAGGCATCATGAGTATAGATGAAATCACCCTGATTCTTTAATCAGAAGCTATGGCTTGAAATGTGCCCCTAATGTTTTCTACCTGTGTGACCTTGGGCAAGTCACAACCTCCCTGGGCCTCAGTTTTTCCATCTGTAAAATGAAGGTGTTGGACTAGATTGTCTCAAAGATTCCTTCCAGCTATAAAGCAATAATCATACCTATGATCCTATGATTTTACCCAAGGACATATGTATATAGCTATACACTTAAAAAGGCACATAGACATACATGCATATACCTGGCTTGAGCCAGTTATCTGATTAGGAATAGGAAATTAATTGCAATGACAAAGACTAAGACTAGGTGACTATACTAAATCAGGGAAAAAGATACAGGGAATATCAAGGTGTTGACTATTCTTGTGATTCACTTTATCACCACAAAACTTTTATGGTGGCTACTTGCATTTCCCACACTCACCTTATACAGATGTTCTAGACTAGCCACAGACCAAATTCACTCTATATTGACCCAGTAAGGCTAGGGCTTCCAATACCATTCCTCTCTCCCTATTGCCCCTATGTATCTCTATTCCACAGCTTTATAGCATGGTGTTGGCGGAAGAATTCTGCCATTTCCAGGATGCCCCCATTGCATTCTGGCTCTCAGTTCTTTTAAGGCCTCACCGGTTCTAGTTCACTCGGTACTATAAGTTTTGCAGTCACCCCCTCAAGTCAAGGCTGTCCTTTTCCTGCCCATCTACAATTAGTGGTGGTGAAAGATGACTTTTAATATATGATTGAGGCAATCTATCAAAATCTGGGGTGAATATGGAGAGAAAAGAAGTAATCTATCCCACAGGCCACCAGACTTACTATCTGAGTCATTGGAAGGTGGTATCATTGTTTCTACCAGGTTCCTTAAAGTTTTCTGTTGTGGAAGTTGCTAAAACTTAGCTAGACCCGGTCCTCTATTATCAATGACTTCCAAACAATGTTGGTTGGTCTACTTTTTGTGTACTACTTTAGAACAATGGGATATACTACAAGATAGCCTGGGCAGCTTTCAACTTCCCTGCAGTGTATTAGATGGGTGCAAGGGTGGGTGGGGGAAGTAAAAATTGAGGAAATCTAGTAATGCTGAAGGTACAAAATATAGCCCTGGAGATAATTGTTCCAGGGTTCAGTTTGTATACTATTCATGCCTATAAGTTTGGACATGATATGAAATGGAAAGATGAATTTTTACACGGAAGGCCATGAATAATGCAGGCTAAAAATATGGTATAAACTGAGTGCCCTAGTCATAGGTGATATGGAATGGAAAGATGTGAAACTGAAGAAAATTTATTAAGTACCTGCTATGCTCAAAGCACCATATTAAGTGTTAAGGATGCAAATAGAAAAATAAAACAGTCTCTGTCCTCAAGATACTTCTGTGTGTTCGTCCTTCATTGCCAAAGAAGACCGTGCCATCAGAGAAGTGATGACATGACTTGCACTTGACTTTGTTTTGAGTGAGGGAGGGTTGTGCAGGTCACCAGTGTCACTTCTCCTCCAGAGCCATCTGAATCCAGTGACCAGATATTCATCAAGATGACTAGAGATGACCCAGGATGAGGCAATTGGGGTTAAGTGACTTGCCCAAGGTCCCACAGCTAGTGAGTATCAAGTGTCTGAGGTGAGATTTGAACTCAGGTCCTCCTGACTCCTGCACTGATGCTCTATCCACTGCACCACCTAGCTGCCCCACCCTCAAGACACTCATATTCTAATGAAAGAAAAATATATGAGAAGGTTTCGAATTCAATTCAGATAGATAAGTCCTATGGTTCTTACAATACAGCAAAGAAAGAGATAGTAACACATCTTCTTAAGGATATTTCCACTAATAATAATCGTTTCCATTCCTGATGATGAAGCAGTTGGGGGAATCGAGGACTTTAGTGTTACTCATGTGCTTCAAATCACTAGACATGAATTAACATCATTCTCTTGTTGTAGTCACCAAACATTACATGTAGCAATGTGATATTCTCGATAAAGCTCTTAATAAAGACCAGAACTGCATGAACATGGGTATGATTTCCATTTGAGTAGCCTATGACCACTGCTAGTGGGCTAATACTAATAGATATTGTTGGGATTTGTTGGTCACAACATTTATAGGTTGTAGAAGGGCTGCTGGAATGGTAGAGGCATATAGTAATAAAATGCAGGTCTTTGAAATAACATGTCTGCTTGAAGATTGTAGAGTCTGGGAAGGCAGGGAATGGAAGATTTGACCCTATTAAAAATAATGCTCAGAAGACCTAACATTGATAGAATTTTTGGACGGCTAAAAGATACTCTAGGTTTTAAAGTGGGTAAGACATTGCAACCCCTAAAAAGGTGTCCATGCATGAATGTGGATATGACTCTCCTATTTTCAAATTCCTTATTGAATTCCAAATGGATTAACATGAGAGAGAAGTATGTAGAGAGCTGGGGAGTGGGAGGTATGGCATGTATGAGGACATCCCTCACAGTGATGTAGAGTTTATCCATCTTTATCAAGATCTGTGACTGGCACTGTCAAGTAAGAAAATTTAGGGAAAATGTAAAAGTACACACACCCCATAAAGCCAAAGAACTATTACAAGTCTTTCTCAGAGGTGGGTGTCTTCCACTGCAGTATTTCATTTTGCATGGACTCTCTACTAGCTATTCATGTAATCTTGGGGTTTTAACTCTTCCTTCACAAGCTGATATTGCTCTAATTTTTCAATTAAGCAATTGGCATCAGTTGGCATTGGTGAAAGCCCTGGAAGAGAGCTCTGTAAGGAAGGAAATGTTTTTCACCACTGTGGACAAGGACAGTTCGTGACCAATCAAGACGTAAAGAGAATCACAGTAGATAAAACTGACAATTTTATTACATAAGATTGAAAATGTTTTTGCACAAATAAAATGAATACAGTTAAAATCATAAGGAAAACAGTTAACTGGGGAAAATATTTGTGGCAGATTTCTCTGGTAAAGCTATAATATCTAAGATACATACATTATATATATAGAAATGGTTCATATACATAAGAAGAAGGGACATTCCCTAATATATAAATGGTCAAAATTTATAAACAGTAAGCTCTTAAAGGAGATAATCTAAGGTATCAATAGCCATATAAAAATGTTCCAAATCAATAATAGAGAAATGCACATGGAAACAACTTTGCATTTTTACCTTATACACATCAGATTGGCAAAGATGACAAAAATGGAAAATTACAATTGTTAGAGGGGCTACAAGAAAACAGGCAAATAGTGGGGTGGACCCATGATGGCCAGAGTAGAAGCAGGGATCTGCTTGAGCTCTCCCCCCAAACCCCTCAAAATACCTGTAAAAATGACTCTAAACAAATTCTAGAGCAGCAGAAGTCACAAAATGACAGAGTGAGACAGATTTCCAGCCCAAAACAATCTGGAAGGCTGACAGGAAGGGTCTGTTGCACTGGACTCAAAAAAGAGCACAGCCCAGCATGAGTTACACAGGCACAGATGGGACTAGGGCAGGCCTCAGAGTGTTGAATCACTGGCAACTGTAGCAGTTTCCAAACTTTTAGACCCACAAACACCAAAGACAACGTCAAAGATCAATGGGAAAGCTTTTTCACCTGGGTGAGAAACATGATCAGGCCCCAGCCCTGGCCCTAGGGACAGAAGCAGCCTCTGCAGCAACAGGGGCTTCTTCTCACAGTCCTGGGTGGCAGTCCTGGGGCAAGGAGGGGAGCTGATGTGGCAGAGCTGGTATTAGCTGTGGAGAGGGAATCCTACTCACAGTTCCAGGGCAGAAAATAGTGCTTGTGGTTTTTCACAGACCAGAGTAAACACTTCTCCTTTGATCATACCACTTTGGAGGAATTGAGAATTTTACTAGAGAAATCTCTGAAAACAACTGCACAAACCCCATGAAACTTGGGGCAGTAACCCCTCCACTTGACAGAGCTCAAAAGTCAAGTAATTGTCTGGGGAAATGACCAAAAAAGGGGAAAAACAAGACTAAAAAGGTTATTTCCTTGGTGAAAAGGTATTTTCTTATGATGAGGAAGATCAAAGTGTACAACCAGTGGAAGACAGCAAGGTCAAGGCTCCTACATCCAAAGCCTCCAAGAAAAATATGAGGAGGAAGAGAAAGGGAGAGGTAGAATGTAGTAAATCATCTCACATAAAAGGCAAGAATGAGCTTTTACCATGGAGGGGAAGAGGGGAGAGGTAAGAGAGAATAAGTGAGTCTTACTCTCATTGGAGTTGACTTAAGGAGGGAATAACAGATTCAGTTGGGTGTGGAAATCTATCTTACCCTGCAGGAAGGCAATGGGAAAGGGGATAGGAGAGGAAGCATAATAAAATGGATGGCCGATTGAGAGAAGGGGTAATAAGAAACAAACACTATTGTGGGGAGACAGGTCAAGAGAGAGAATGGAATAAATGGAGAGCAAGACAGGATAGAAAGAAATGTGGTTAGTCTTTCACAATATAACTGTTATGGAAGTGTTTTGCATGGCTACACATGTGTGACCTATTTTGGATTGCTTGATTTCTCAATGAGGGTGGGTGGGAAAGGAGGAAGGGAGAGAATGTGGAACTCAAAGTTGTAAAAATGAATGTTAAAAACTGTTTTTGCATGCAACGGGGAAATAAGTTATACAGGCAATGGGGCATAGAAATCTACCTTGTCCTATAGGAAAATAGAGAGGAGGGGGATGAGAGAAGAGGGGGTGATAGAAGGGAGGGCAGATTGTGCAAAAGGGTGGTTGGGGTGCATGCTGTCCTGGGGTGAGGGGGAGGGGAAAGATGGGGAGAAAATTTGGACTTCAAAATTTTATGGAAGTGAATGTTGAAAACTGAAAATAAATGAATTATATTAAGAAAAAAAGAAAACAGGCAAATAAATGCATTTGTTAGTGGAGCTGTGAATTGATCCTGCTGTTCTAGAAAGGGCTTTGGAAGTATGATCCCAAAATCACTAAACTGAGAATGCCATTGAACCAGAAATTCCACTACTAGATTTAAACTACAGCAATATTAAAAAAATAAAAAGGACTTATATGCACAAATTATTTGTAGTAGTTCTTTTTGTGGTCATAAAGAACTAAAAACTTAGGGGATACTCGTCAGCTTGGGAATAGTTGAATAAATTATGGTATGTGTATATAATGTAATACTAATTTTCTGTGAGAAATAATGAAAGGGATGGTTACAAAGAAAATTGGGAAGATTTATATGAACTGATGCAGAGTAAAATGACAATAACCAAGGGAATAATTTGTGTAATAACAACATTTTCAAGAAGAAACAACTTTGAAAGCGTTAAAGACTCTGATCAATGAATTGACCAACCACAATTCCAGGAGGTCAACAATGAAATATGTTACCTAACTCCTGATAGAGAGGTGATGAACTCGAGGTGCAGAATGAGACATACATTTTTGGACTTAGGAAATGTGGGAATCTGTTTTACTTGATAATGCATATTTGTTGTAAAGGTTTTTTGTTTTTCTTTTTCTCTTTTGTTTTCAATGAGAGAGAAGGGAGATAGGGAAATTGACTAGCTAAAGGACTGCCAAAATTGAAACAAAACAAAAAAAGAAAAGAACAGTGAAGTTTTTTAAAATGTGCAAATGAGAGGAAAAGCCAGGAGGAAACAGATAGATAATCAAGACAACTTTGAAAGTTACATTTTGAATTTTTTCTATATACATATGTATGTATTTTTGTACATGTATATGGGATTGTACAATTTTTGCATATTGATTTTTATACTTTCAGTCTTATTGAAATGTTTTGGTTTTTATATTATAAACATTTGCAAATTAATCTTACATCTTGAGAGATCTCTGGAAACAAAGTAAAACAGTTAATTGAACCAAACTAATACAGTGACATCATCTGAAAGTTCATAGAACATTTCATATCTATAGCACCCCACTATATGTCTATTTTTTAAAAAATTAACAAAGATCTATTCCTTCTTCTTCCCACACTGTTTTAAAAAAAAGAAAAGAAATCCTTGTAATAAATATGCATAGTTAAGCAAAATAAATTTCCCCAATGGTTGTATATTCTGTATACTAAATCTATCACCTTTTTCTAAAGTATAGCATATTTCATCATTAGTTCTCTATAATCATGACTGACCATTGTATTGATCATAATTCTTACAGCTTTCGCAGCTGTTTTTGTCATAGAAATTGTTCCCCTGGTTCTTCTCATTTCATTCTTTATTAATTCATAAAAGTCCTCAAGATGTTTATTTTTATAATATCGATGTTTTAATATGTTATTCTTCTGTTTCTGTCCAATTTACTCTGCAAAAATTCATATGTCTTTCTAAGTCTTTTTTGAAATAATAATCTATTTCCTCTTTTCTTACAACATAATAGCACTCCATCACATTTATCTATACCACTATTCAGTCATTCACTGTTGGACAACCTCTTAAGTTCCAGTTTTTTACTACCATCGTAAGAGTTGGTATAAATGTTTTTGTGTTTCAAGGGCGTTTTCCTCTTTCGTCTCTTTAGAGTATAGACCTAGTAGTGGTATAGCTGGGATAAAGGGAAGACACTGTTTAGTAACTTTTTTGTGTATAATTGCAGGTTTCTTTCCAAAACAATTATACCCATTCACAAGGATACCATCATCATCAATATATCTATTGTACCATTACCTCTCCAACATTCATCATTTTCACTTTTTGTCAACTTTCCCACTCTGTGAGGTGTAAGGTGGGATCTCAGAATTCCTTTAATTTGCCTTTTTCTAATTAGTAGTGTTTTGAAACGTTTTTTATCTTTTAGTTATATGTAGCCTGGGTTTCTTCATTTTAAAACTATCTGTTCACATCATAAGACCATTTGTCAATTGAAGAGTATTTTTTCTTATAAATATATATCTTAGAAATTAGACCTTTAGTAGAGAAAATCACCACAATTTTTTTTGCATAATTGTTTCCCTTTTAATTTTAGCTTGGTTAGATTTGTGTTTTTAATATTATATATTCACAATTATCCATTTAATGTCCTATAAGCCTCCCTATTTCTCGTCTGGTCATGGATTTTTCTTCTATCTGTAGATCTGATAGGCAATTTTTTCCCATGTTTTTCTAATTTTGTTATAAGACTTTTTTCTTCTAGGTCATGTGTTAATTTGGAGCTTATCTTTGTATAAGTTGTGAGGAGTCAGTCTAAATCTAATTTTTTTCCATACTGGTACTTTGATTGATATGACATTGAATAAATAAATTTAAGTATCCATTTTGTATTTATTGGTTCTTCCAACTCACTATTTTTCCAATTATTTAGGTCTGTATTTCTATGAACATTGTTTATATTTATATTTTTACAGTTTTTTTGTATATCTTGGAAGGTAGAGACTCAAGTATTATTTGTATATATATATATATATATATATATATATATATATATATATATATATATATATATATATATATATTCTGTAGTAATTTTAAATGGAATTTCTCTATCTTCTCCATGTGGGTTTTATTCATATTCTATAGAAATACTGATCATTTATATGGATTTGTTTTATATCTCACAAATTTACTAAACTCATTAATTTTTTTCAATTCATTTTGATTGACTCTTTAGGGTTATTTAAATGCATAATCATATCATTTGCAAAAGATAATTTTATTTATTTTTTATCTATGGTTTTTATTGAAACAATACAAAGAAATGGTAACAAAAAGAGTTCCAGCAGAGCCAGATCTCAAAATATATTGCTAAACTATTATTACTAAAAAGATGACAAAATTTGGACTAATTTAATGCTCTGGCTAGGATCCTAGGAACAGATGAGAGTATCATTGAGATACTCAAATGGAGTGATCTTATCAATTATCTAATAACGTAGATGACAGGTCATTCATGGCTTTTTATCCTATGAGACTGTAATCCATATCTTCCTATGAGTGTGCCTAGTGTGCCTCCATATTCTTCCTATTTGCCTACTGAACCCCAGTGGTGTTGAGAAGAGAGAATGTGATATTTATGTTAAATTTGTTGTTGTTCAGTCATTTTCAATTGTGTTATGTTACCGAATTGTGTGACCCCTTTTGGAGTTTTCTTGGCAAAGATACAAGATACAAAGATACAAGAGTATCTTTGCCATTTCCTTCTCCAGCTCATTTTAGAGATAAAGAACATGAGGCAAATGGGGTTAAGTGACTTTCCCAGGGTCACACAGCTAATAAGTGCCTGAGGCCAGATTTGAACTCAGAAGATGAGTTTTCCTGACTCTAGGTCTACCACTCTATCCTAGTTGTCCATGTAAGTTAAATACCTCATAATATATCCCCACTCTGACTCATGGGGGCTTGGTCTACTAGATTACTAATCTGAGCTCAAATGGATACTCATCAGTTGTTTAGATTACTATCCAGGCAGACTATATTCTAATTTACTCACTTTCTGCCAATACTGCCTCCATAAAATTTTCTACCCCCTAGTTTACTTTATGAAGGATTCAGTGTGAATTGACTACTTCTTGGTAGTTTGTTCTTAAAACTATGAAATAGTCAAGAAATAATCTATCCAAGGATGAGTGCTAGTATGGAGGCAATGTCACTGCTGCCTTATTTATGTGACAATAGATGGCTCTCTGTCTTGGAGGATCCCATGCATGGGCAGTGAGAGTTAGCCCCACATGTTACCTCCCTCAAACTATTCTGATTCCCCCAACCCTTGATATGCAACCCTTGTGTGTGGGATAGAAGATGCCATGATGGAGGATGATCCATCATGGCAAGTATTTTATTCCAAAAATATTTGATATAGTCTATTATGAGAGAGAATCAAAATCATGAGTCTCTGAAAGAACCTCTCCTTGCTATCTAAGAGGATACAATTTTCAGTGAAATATAAAGTGACTCAGCAGGCAGCTGGACCCTTAGCCTGGACTATGTGCAATCCTCAATGGTAGGTTACCCAAACAACATTTATGGTCCCAGAAACCCTACGCATTCCTTTCTATTGCTTGACAAAGACATCTAGGGAAATATAGGTGCTATCTGGAGCCAGGACTGCTGACTCTACCTGTGATTTACTTTATCATTTTGCTTTCCTCAGAATAACAAATGCAATTTGTGAGGTAGCCAATTCCTCAGAAGTCTGAGCCAAATATTTTCATGGCTCCCTAGTCTCTGGAGCCTCCTGCTGGAGGAATTGATTCTTGTTAAGTGACTTGAGCATTGATCAAGGAGTCAGACAGTATAATCATCTCCTATCCTGGGTCTGGTCACTGGATCCAGATGGCTCTGGAGGAGAAGTGAGGCTGGTGACTTGTACAGCCCTCCCTCCCTCAAAACAAAGTCAAGTGAAAGTCATGTCTTCATTTCTCTGATGGCATGGTCTTCTTTGGTAACGAAGGATGAATACAATCCTGTCCTGGGGGAAAGGGAAACAGATCAATGAATTACTCAATCAGCAAGCATTTCTTAAGTGCCTACTATGTACCTGGCATGGTCCTAGGCATTAGAGATGCAACAACAAAAGTGAAATAGTTCCTACTCTCAAGGAGCTTACATCCTATTAAAGGAGATACATTTAAGAGTATGAATGAACAACACAGTTGAAAAATAAAAGGTAACTTGATGGGACACTAGCAGCAGGAGGGTAAGGAACAGCTTCATAGAAAGGTGACAAATGATCAGAGTTTTGGAGGAAACAAGGGACTCTGCGGGGCAGAGATGGCATGGGACTGCATTCCAGACATGGCAGACAAGTACAAAGCTACAGAGATAGGAGATGAATTGTTATGGTTGAGAAGGAATGAGAAAACCAGTTTGGCTGGACTGTATAGTATGGAAAGTGGTTGTGACCAGATTATCTTAAAGCCAAACAGAAAAGCGTATACTTGATCCTAGAGACAATCGAGTTATCAAAATTTAGTGAATATATGAGTGACATGATCAGGCCTGAATATGAGGAAAATCACTTTGGCAGCTATGTGGAGAAAGGATTGTAGTGAGATGAGAAGAGAGGTACAGGAAGATCCATTAGAATGTTATTGCGATAGTTTAGGTGAGATGCCATGAAGGCCTGAATTAGCGGGGTGGCCATGTTACTGAAGAGAAGGGGATGGATGTGGAAGACATGAGGGAAGTAGACACAATGAGTTTGGCGACTGATTGGATATGTTGGGTAAGAGAAAGTGAGAAGTCAGGTGAAGAAGCATGAAAAAATGATTAGACAAGGAAGACAGTCAAGGAAGTGCGATGTCATGAAAATTCAGAAGGGGGAAATTTCTAGAAGAAAAAGGTATTCAGTATAAAAAATACATAGAGGTCAAGGGGGATGAGGAAAGTGGGGTCCAACATGGAGTCAAGTAAATATAAACTGAAAGCACAGGCTACTTTGTTACCAGATTTTCTTGAAAGTATTAAAATTCAGGGTCTAAGATAAATGACGAAACACTGAGGAAAAGCTACAAAGTTGACTTTATGACTCAACCTTCCTGCCCTAAATATCTTATCTTTTTTATGACAGATCCTTCTGTTTCATTCCCCCAATTTACTCAGCCATGTTGGCATGACTATAGGCTAGGCCCCCAGTGCCTTCTGATTGAATCATGTCAATAGTCCAAACTCAGACGAGTATAAACTAGAAATACTATAGGAGTCCACTGTAATGAAGCATGTTAGCACTGACATGCTCAGGGATGGCTTTATAGAGAAGGCTAACCTTGAGCTAGGTCTTGAGGCATAGGAAGGAGTTTCAGTATGTGAAAGGAAGGAAAGGGAATATTTTAGGCAGCATGAGGTAAACCCAAACAAAGGCATAGGGACAGGAATGAGCATGGAATATCCATTGAATGATGTATTTAACTAGAACATAGAATAAGTGTCAAGAAGTTTATGGAATAAGGTTAAGACAAGACCTTAGAAGATCTTGGAAGTCAAGCAGACTTTAGATAACTTTTAGATTTGTTAGGATGGGAGTCCACTATAATGGATAGACCCCCTGAATCTTGAGTCAAGAGATATGAGATCCACTTCTGGCTCTGCTACATATTAGCTGCATGACCTTCGGAAAGACCCATCATATTCCTCGTATTTAATTTTCTCAGAGGCAGTCTGTAAGCTCCATTGATATTCTTACAATGCCAAAAGAGCATGAGGAATGTCCCATGTGACAACCACAAGGGAAGATAAGGATGAGAGCTGCACTAGGTAGGAATACTCACATCTTTCTGATGACAGGTCCATTTGGAGCAGGAAAAAAATGAGGAATCTGAACTAGATGATCTCTCAGGTACCTTCTAACTCATTATTGTATGACTATGAGGATTATAAACAGGGAGGCAACATGATGAAAGCAGAGTTACAGGAAGATTAGTCTGGCAGCAGGATGGATAGTGTGTCATACACATCAGCAAGAGGGCTATTGGAGTAATGCAAGCCTGGGATGATAAGAGTCTGAACTGTGAGGCAGAGGTGGGAACTGAGGGGAATAAATGAATCTGTGAGACAATTTGAAGGGAAAATTAACAGGCCTTGGTGACAGAGTGGCTGTGACTGATAAAAGAGGGTAATGAGTCAAAGGTAAATACTATGGCTTAATAACTTGGTGACTTACTACCTCGGGGGGAGTGTTAGTGCCACTGATAGTGATAGAAGTCAGAGGGGAAGAAGTATGCTCCTGTATTTTCATATACATATATAAAGCATATGTGTATGTGTCTATACACATACACATATGTATTTTATAAAATAATATGTGTTGCATGACTACAAGAATATAGACAGAAACAATAATAAGAAAAATCAAAATCAAAATATGAATGCTGTAAAATTTTATCTACCAAACTTGGCCCCAAAGAAGACCTATGAGAATATACTACCTTTCCATATTTATAGACCTGGAAGACTGTATCTATAAATGTTTGAAACACTGTGGATAATGTTAGATTTGTTTCATGTGTTGGATAGCTATGCTGTATTCTTTTCTCCTTTTCATTCTTTGTGATGGCTCCCTGAAAGGGAGGGGGAGAGTGTATGTATTGGGAACTGAAGGTGATATAAAAGTGAAAGATATTAATAAAATGTTTTTATTATTTTATTTTATTATTTTTATAATAAATAAATATATTTATTTTATTATTATTCAGATTATTACTGAAGGTATTTTTATGAGACTTGTTTTATTGACTAATCCAAATCAAAACAAATTAATCAAATTTGAAACAATTTTTGGAGATTGTGAAATGAACAATTCAGATTAATTGAGATATATTATATTAACTTTGAAAAGTCACAAACTTTATGGAGCTCAGTTGTTTTATACAACGTTGATAATGGTTTCCCAGTCTGAGTGAAGGGGAATAGACTGGATAATCTCTTTGGGCTCCTTCCAATTTTAGGATTTCTGAATTTGTTAGATTTTTATGGGGAATGCAAAAAAAAAGGCACTATTTTAAAAGAGAGTTAACTATTGTAAACTATTTTATAACTATTTTAAAGGAGAGCAAATGTGGGGAAATCAATAATGTAGTGTGGTATACTGGATTTTAAATCCTAGTTCTGCCCTTTCCTTCCAGTGTGACCTTGGGTAAGGCCCTTAATGTCTCTGGGCTTGTCTCATTATCTGAAAAATAAGAGTTGGCCTGGATGAATAAGTGAAAAAGAATGCTACAAAAGTAAATTCTCTCACCCTGAGTGTCAAACAAAAGCTTGATTTGTCAGATATTTTGTATAAGGCTTTCACAGTTAGACATGGGTTGGATTTAATGGCTTCTAGAGACCCATATAGCTTTGAGATTATGTAATTCTCCCTTTTATAGCTCTATAAGCAAATATTCATTTTTCAAAGATATTTCCCTTTCATGACACGTGAAAGACAGCATGTCATGGTGGAAAAAAAGCTAGCCTTGGAAAAAGGAAAGCATAGTTTCATGGCCTACCAATGATATGACTGTGGGAGCCTAAACAAGTCACTTAACCTCCCAATGTCCCTAGCAACTTTAGACTCTAAGTTTCAGAGTAGATAATGACTTGCATTGGTAGAGGGAAGTTCGTTACTGGGAACTCACTTCACCTGTGAAATCACAGATCTAGATTTAAAAAAAATAAAAGAAACATACCAAGAATGTAACCATCAGAAACTTTAGAAGAATATGATTCAGACAAGTTGCTGATCTGCATGAGAGGAAGGACTTTCCACACCATGAGTTCCGAACACAGATGAAATTCTAAGGCCAGATCAAGAAAAAAAAATTATTAGATATCCTCATTATTGACCTAAATATCTAAAAATTTAGCAAAATAGAATTAACATTATTTTGTGTATATTTCCACTTTGAAATTACACCCCTTACTCTCTTCTTGTTTACATTGCTTTACCAAAGAAAAAGTGCTTGATGAGCCGTGTGAAATACAGTGTTTTAAAAAATACTCTTCCTAAACTAAAAACAAGCTTTCCAGTTCCAAGAGTTAACTTCACAGGTGCACTGGAGAGTCACTTATACACAATGGTGCTTTGGGTTAAACCTTTCACATGAATAGTAGCTTTATTCTTGCCTGTGTGTACTCATGTCATCATTATACTTATTTATTTTTTTTGCTCACATTGTGCTTAATGTAAGGAAAGTACCTGCTTTGTGTGTTTTCCAAACACTCTAGAGACTTTCAAGATGTGGGGAGCTGCTGTCAATTCTTTCTTAATGTAAACCTTTATTTACCCTGTTATTGTTGTCTCCTCAACCACATCTCTTGAACACCAGACATGCAGAGAACTCTCCATGTGGGAGAGCACCTGATAGAGAGTTCTGGCTCATGTGCTAAGCATGTTTGGCAAGATTTTGCCATGGCAGCAGGCATCCTCCTGAAATCATTTCTTCATGAAAGGCAACCTGAGCAAGGGCTCAGAATTTATTAAATAGCAGCTAAGTCCGTTAAGGTACACCTAATCCATTCGTGGGCTCCTGCCAAAATTATAAAAGGGTAATGTATGGATATCATTTTTATTGTTCACCGTTCCCTAATTACAGTCCCTGGTGGTCTGAAAACTTAGATGAAAGATATACAGGCTCTAGCAATTAACCATAGCAACAGCAGATGTTGTACAGTAAAATTGATGTGTTTCTGAACTAGCAACATGTTTGGATTTTGAATATGCATTGCAGCTAATGATCTCTGGTTTTATCATAAAAAATAATTTGGAAAGATAAATGACCAGTCTCAAGAAGCAGGTAGAGTTCCTTTCCTTTGTTTCTTTCTCTAAAAATCTGCCCTGTCATATGGGGCAATTACTTCAGCTTTATTATCTGTGGCCTTATTTCATCTCTGTTCTGCACAATTTTGTATTTGTGAAAACATCTATCCTGCAAACAAGAGATCACAAAAAAAAAAAAAAGGTTTTCTTTAGATCGGTATATCCCTGCTTTGCCAGTTATATGACACTTTATTTTCATGCTCTGACTGCTTTCTTCTGAGAGGGAAATTCCTTTTTCATCAGTATGGATGCACTGTTTTCACATATTACAAGTGCTGTGTTGCCTTGTCAGTCATCCTATTACAGCCAGTTTCAGACCAGTAGAGCTGACGAAATAACTGTTGATTGGCCAGCATCGACTGGGAGGGACTTGTTGGAAGGAAGGGCTGCAGTCTTACAGCAACAGAGTTTAGACGGTGTCTTTGCTTCATCATCTGAGGGGAAAATTCCCAGGCAGAAGGCTTCCCGAGTACAATAAAAAGGGAATGAGAATCATTTCTTCCTAATGATGCAGCGGGAAAGGTTTGGCCCTTTGATTTTACCCGGTGGCCCTGTGCCGATGGCAGACGTGAGGAGCAGACAGAGCTAAATAAGGTAGGACGTTCATTGTCCCTTTTTTGGAATGTTTAAAGAGTTTGCTGCAGTGTGCTGCATACCATGTGTGTTGCTCAGGGAAGCCAGTGAAACTGAATTCCTCCCATGCAAATGTGGAGCTTGGGGGAGAGACGAGACTTTTACGTAACATTTTCCTTTCAGGGAAGGGGCTAGCACAACTTGAACCAAAACCACTCGATTTGAGGGGGAGAGAGAAAATCGTGATTTTATTTAAGGAAAAGATCGGTAGATCGTTCTAAAAGTACTGTGCTACTTCATGGGATCCTCCATAGTCTGCTCATAGCTTGCCTGGAAAGGCTTCATGCAGGGAGAGTTCACCCCCAGATCAATAAAGTTTGCAATGACTATGTTATTTGAAAAACTGACTCATAATGGGGGGCGGGGGGAGAGAAAGGGAAAAAACCCTCCCTTGTAAACAATGATCGGTAGACTGCTTGGCCAAATCCAAAGGACCGTCTGTTTAGAAACCAAGGACTGATGCCCTCGGATACATTGTGCCTTCTCATGGAGTTTGAAAAGCGCATTTTTAATAACACGGCCAGGCAGTTTCTGGCAAGTTTTGGATACTGTAGCCCAATGTTTACACTTCTCTTTCTGGCAAGGCGGAGTCTTTGTTTCCAGCTTAGAAGTAGAAGCCTTCTATAAAAAAGTAAAGCTGGGTGAATAACGCTCACTGCAATTATCTGATCTTTATGCATTTTTAATGAGAACACACAGCCAGCAGAATAATTTAATGAGGGCAGGCTGGCTTTTAAAGCTGTGTTTTCACCGTGCCCAACCATATCAACTTTCTGCCTGAGACTAAGAGTGGGAAATGGTGGAGAAGATTTATATTTAACACTCTTGGCAGGGGGAAGCGAAGGGCGATATTTGCGGAGGAATCCTCGCTGCCCTTTCTGTTTTAGATTCTGCCAGGCAGAGGGGATCAGTGCCTTTTTGTTAGGCCATGGAGGCATGTGTTTACAATAAATGTGTAACATTTTCAGAATAGTTAGCAAGCACTGAAGCGAGGAAAGAAAGCCTCGCTCTTCCCTCAGCACCAGACAGAATGCTCTTCTGAACACCATTTACTGTCACGTTAACGATGGTTATATTTAAAGATATTTTTAATAATCGGGTAATATGTATTAATGTGAAACTGAAACCATCAATCCATTTTAAATGGCATTTTGTTCTCTGTAAATAAAAGTGATTTTTCTGAGACCTTTCGACTGATTTTCCAAGGCATAGCCCAACGACTTATTTAGAAACAAGTCCAGTGCCACATAGATTCTTCTAGACCTGCTGATTTTACTTTCAAGGAGAAGTGCAGGACACTAGCCCAGAACTTCTGACGTCATCTCCCAACTATTTCTGCTGTCTGTTCTTGTATTCCAGCTTCTGGAGAGAAGCCTTCTAACTCCAGATTGACAGGTCCTGAGTTGTGTCTTCAGATGGTGAAATAGCTAAATTCTGAACCGACCTGAATGGTTCAGAGGGCTTCTACCTAATACCTGCCTGAGAAGCAGACAGCAAAGGCCTTCTGTCTGGTGCCCGGATTGGGAGGGGGGAGGGATGACGAGAGGTGCTGGCACACTGAAGCACAGAGCTGCTCTGGCCCATCCTCCCTTTTGGTGCATACAGACAGTTGCCACCATATCCAGTCTCCCCAGAACGAGGACTGAGGAGGCAGCTTCCCCCAGAGTCCGGGCATAGTCATGACGGTGGCATCAGCTGTGCAGACCCTCCATACCACCAGCATACATTGGGCCAGGAGGGCCAGAAGAACGGGAAGGTGATAGCAGTTAATGCGGCACAGGTGGGAAGCTGTTAGTAGACATCCATGGGCAAGTTCGCCTTTAATAACGAGCCTATTAGGAAAGAATTTTGATTAGAGCAGTTTGTCAGGACTTCCAGAATCCATTCTGTATTCACACTAGCTGATTGTGTAACCTTGGGCAAGTCACTACCGCAGTGTTTCCATATTGAAAGTCAGCAACGCTGTCCTCTTTACCTCGTAATTTCTGGGAGCATGGGATCTTTTATGTGCAAAGAAGTTGTTTCCTTCTTGGTAGAATTATGTTTTAATGTACAAAGGCTTACATCTCAAGTATTAAGGAAACTCTCTGGGCAAAGGCTTCCGGGAACTGAAATGTATGGTAGTGTGTATTTAACCCTTTACAATCCTGCATAATTTTATTTTTCTAGAAATGTTCATACTTATTCTGCAAGACTAATTTTGTCAGGTGAACTGAACACAGTGGGAAAGTAACATAAGAGGGACTGTGTAAACAAAATTCTAATTATGGATCTTGCTTTTAAGAAAAGGCTTAACGTTATTTTGTTTGACTTGTGGCAAGTTTGTGAATATGGAGTACATCGGAGAGGGTAAATTACAAATGTTTATGAAATACAATTGTTGTCACTACTGATTAACTGCTGCCGTTTAATACTAATTTTAATTCAGTGCTGTTGTAGCAAAAATAAATGAGAAAGATTGGTATAGGAGCCAGGTCCAAGATTCAGCAAGCTGCATGAGCATGGAAGGCCAAGGGGCCGATCGTACGCAAGACATAAAGATTAGGTGTTGTGAAGGGAGCTGAAAAGTGTGTCCCATGTTAAGGTAAATTTGGGTCACTTACAATGAAGGTGTTTTCTTCTTATCTTCCCATACTATCCTCAAGGAAAGATAGTAGGAAAGGCACCTTGAATTCCTTAGATTTAAAATAAAACCAAAAGCTACACCGCATTACCATCCTACAAACATTTTTTTAATTGTAAAGAAAGTAAAGCTTTCTTATTAATGAAGAGACATTACAGTCTCAAGTGACTATTTGTATTTTGGGTTGTTGGGTGATAATTACATAGTGGTGAAACCTCCTTTTCCCTTTAGGTATCTGAATCCATCAAAGCTAGGCAGGACCAAGAGTGAGGCAATCTTGGTACCAGACAGGCAGGGCAAGGACGGAAAAGCTCTAATAATGTCTGTGTGATAAAGAGTCAGAGTGAAGCTTGGAGGGGTGTGGGGGGGGGAAGTGTCAAAAAATAAAGAAGGTAAAACTCTAGCTCAAAACCTTGTTCTACAGTTCAGGAACAGGTAAACACTGCAGTTGCGTATTTGTGGACCCAAATCCCAAGTAAACTGTTAGACACTAGTAGGTTAACAGGCCCTTTGAAGGGGAAGTAAAGACTGAGTATCTATAATCAACTTGAGCTGATGTAGCTCATAGAAACCTTGATATTCTTTCTACTCAGGTTTGAGTCAGCGATTTAATGAGGCCAACCTGAAGCCCAATGAGTTATGGCAGGTGGGTGTTCCTGGCTGGGGTGATGAGTGAGGGTGCTATGAGCACAGGCCTCAAGAGGGCCTTGGCCTTACTAGACGTTTTGTAAATATATATTCAGTTGAACTTCTTGAGGAATATTGGGTCATAGCTTATCAGTATGCGTTGACTTATGATGCATCCATGAGCAACTAATTTAATATTTTATACTTGCTTCTCTTTCAGTATAATGAGGCAAGAAGATAATACCAGCACTTGTAAATTTGTTATAGGACTCTTTATTCCAAGCTTTCTGATCACCTCAGATTTAAAAAAAAACAAAACCCTGTTAGCTATATGTGATAATAGTCACATTAAGGAATTAAAAAAAACCCATTAGGACTAGGTCTGTATAAGACAAATGAGTACAAGCTGTACTGTATGGTTTGGTTTGAGATGTTTCAATTTTCTAGCACAAAAAGTTAAACCAAATGTTTAGAGATAAGGTAGGGAACTTTATTTTGTAAAGCTGAACAATTTCGTTTTTTTTTAGCAAGATTTAGTCTAGAAAATTTCTTTTGCTGTGACAGCAAATAAATACCCTGAAATAAAGGTGCGTAGGATCATTTTTTGCCTCCATTTAGCCTCTGTCAAAGAGTTTGTTATCTGATGGATGAAGTCCATTATCTAAGTCCATTATCTAATGGATGAAGTCTAGGGCATGCCTGATGTATGGTTTACAAAATTGCAATTTAAGTGAAATCTTTGTGAAATGTATACTTAACTTAGTAATGTTAGCCCTTCAGGCAATTAAATCATATCTAATTTGGGGTCAGATTTGCAGGTGGTACTTTCCGGAAGAACAAGTATAAGGACCCTTTATCACCACAGTTGAATGCAAAATCCAATAGAAATTCCACCATTGTGAAGCCACCGGGTCCATATTGTACATTCACAGTGTATACCGCAGCAGTTTCCTATTAACACTCATACCTATGTCATTTTAAAACTTTTGGACTCCAACCAATTGGAGAATAATCTTGAACTTAGTCCCTGATTATCTGATTGAACCCACGGTCTTCATCCTATCAAGGAAAAGTGACTCCTGGCCCTCAGGGCATTGTGATCTTTTTAAAAAGCATATTTACCTTCTTAATTATATGTTTCTTTTCCTACTATTAAAGTTAATTTACATTTCCTGAGCATGTACCAGCTAGGTGATGGGAGAAAGCAACCTGAGAAAGTCCTAAAGGTGAGGGAAGAAGGTTCAGTTTTAAAAATTTATCACAGACATATATAATTCTCTGAACTTGAATACTCAGTTTTGTAAATCATATAGCAGGTATGCCCTAGATATGTGACTGATCATGTTTAATGCATAAGTGCTACATTAATTTAGAAACTTTGATTAGAGTACATGAGTCCTTTAACAGACATGCCTTGTTCCTCAAGCACATGTATATACACACATACATGTTTCATACATGCATGCATGTGTGTATGTACATGTGGGGGACATAGAACTGCCTTAAGAAGTTACCATCAATAGTAATTGGGTGCCCATGCAATTTACACAAACACACACATGCAATTCAAGGATAGTTTTTTAAAACACTCACATGTATACAAATTAATATAGTCATAATATATATAAGTATATAAATGCTGAAAGCATACTGACCAAAAGACTAATCAGGTTGGGTGTTGACATGGTTTAAGGAGTCCGTAAAGGAGTTGAATTGGCAGAACCAATAATAATTCCAGATTTGGATAGAATCCAAGGAACATGGAAATAACCCTTCTGGCAGACTTTGGAACCACCTACATAGCAGGTATGGTATAGAAGTTAGCGAAGTGGCCTCAGTCACCTGGTTTAAGTCCCTCCACTGAACCATATTGACTGTGTTACCCTTGTAAGTCATGCTTTAAGTTGCAGAGATAATGTTGGCCTTCACTGTTAGAGGGAGCTTCTTTATCTTGGAATACCCTATATCTATGACAGCCAGGGGTGGGGAACCTGTCGCTTCTAGGCACAATCTTTTGAATTTGAATCCAAAGATTCAGTCAAAGGGTCACCCTTGAGAGCCTACAGGGCCACATGTAGCCTAGAGGTCACAGGTTCCCCATCCTTGCCTCCAGACCCTATCCTGGGAATAGATTTACTTGTTAAGAATTCCCCCTCACCCCATATATATGTCTTGTGTTTTTGAATTCTTGGAGGAAAGAAGAAATTATTGGAGAGCATCTTAAATTCTTTAAATGAGACATACAAAGATGAAACATAGCAAAAACAAAAATTTTTTAAAAATTAAAAAAACACACAGCAAGAACTGAAAATCTTGTTTCCTGATCATACCTTAGCAGCAAAGCATAAACGATGCCTATCCTTCTGGGTCAGTAAATAGCCTGAGGATATCATGAAGTCTTCACCTTCCAGGTTCTCGTTCCAGCTTCTCCCTGCCAGCACCTCCTCCAAGTATCCTGTTTGACTATAAATATTATCAGTACAGGTCTGGAAGCAAGGAAACAGGTTGGGTCCAGTAATGGCAAAGATTAGATATGTACGCTAAGGAATTCTCTTAGGAATAGCAAAATCTAATGTTTGTAATCCTTTGTTGGAAATGTAATATATGGATTTTAGTCTAAATTTTAATACTAACTTGCATTTTGACCTCGGGCCTTTATAGAATGATAGGTTTGTAAACTGAGAGCTGAAAGTAACTGCAGAGACCACTAGTCCGACTGTCTAATTTATAGATGAGGAAACTGAGGCTTTAAATGACTTGTTTTCCATCCTACCACATTAATCTCTAGATGAGATTAACACATTGTTCATAAAATTCAAAATTCATAGAATAGAAGTGGTTGTGAAGGAAGCCAGAGTAACACAAACACATTTCATTAGTTCACCTTGCCCAAGTATGTCTGCTTGTTAATCTCTTTATTTCCATATTTGGTTCTCCAATGGTTTTTGGATAAAGTATACAAAAAAAATTTGTTAATAGATAAAATTGCTAGACTTTTCTCTGAGATAATTGGTAGGTACAATATACCTCTGAAAGAACTTAAAGTTTTTGTATGAATTCAGTGTTTTGGGTGAAAGGATAGAGAGAGTAAGGGAGAGAAAAGGAGGAAGGGAAGATGAGAGGAAAAGGAAAGAGTGAGAAACACAGAGGAAGAGAAAGGGAGTGAAGGGGAAAAAGAGAGAGATGGGGTAGAGGAAGATATTGAAGGGAAAGGTTGAGGGTGGGAGGTTAATTGCTTTTCTCCTAACAAGCTTAAAATTTGCATCATGTAGACAGTTTAAATTATAGTACATCAATATCATGTGTAAATGAGTGATTGTGTATGAATATAGTATTTAGTGAAATAAAATAATTTATGTTTAAAATTGCACTGTTGTTTGACATGGGAGTATCTTGTCTGGCCTTTTGAAATAATATTGAGTTCAACCCATCACTAGCAATTTATAGTTAGAAATTATTAGAGATTGGCTCCACTTCTTTACTTAAAAAAACAAACTCTGGTAGCAATGATGCAATTAATCAAAAAGTATTTATGGAGTTCCTATTTTATGACCACCAGGAATGTGGTGGAGGGAGGCATCAAAAAATATTCGTTGACCTCAAAGAGCTTTTAATCTAGTTAGAGACAGCACTAATAAAGATGAAACAATCTGAAAAAAAAATATGTTAGATTGTCAGGTGCAAATGAGATGTGTACAAGGTGTTAGTGAAGTTTCTAGATTAGCAGAGGGAAGGAAGAAAGGATTCCAGGAGTGGAAGATACCAGGAACATGAAATGATCCAGAATTGGAAATGAGTTTGGCATCTATGGATGACAGTGCCTTGAATATTTAGAGAAGAGGTTCTGTGTTGGGGAGTAAAGGGAGAACTGGTTGGATATGTAAATGAGAACATATTATGTAGGACTTTATTAAAGGAAAAAAGAGTTTGAGATTAATGAGGCAGGCGATGAAATAACTATTCTAAGGAAGTTGATCAGGTAGCACTATGTAAGATAAAATGGAGGAAGGATAGATCAGAGAAAGTGAGACTAGATATAAAGAAATGCAGTAATACAGGCATGAGGCAGTGAAGTTCTGAGCTAGAGGTGACAAAAGGAATGGAGAAGAGGGTGAATCTCGGCGAGATTTTGAAGGGGAATGAAAAGCTTTGTCGAATGACTGCATATGACATGATAAAACAGAGTAAAGGGTTTAAGAAAACTAGGGTTTCTGATGGGAAGATGGCAGTTTTATTGGCTTTGATGGGGATGAGGGTAAGTTCAATTTTTCATATGGTATGTTTGAGGAGAACAAAGATCCAAAAGGGAGGCATCCTGTAGGGTATATGGAAGTTGCAAGCTGAAATACAGAGAAGTTAGGGCTAACTATGAGCTACGGTCTTATGATTCATCTGCAGAGGTCCTAGTTACAAATATAGAAATGGTCCAGCTTACTAAATGAGTACAAAGAAAGGGAGGAAGAGGTGACCAAAGGCTAAGCCTTGGGAAGACACTCATGGTTAGAAGCAAGATGAGGAGGAAACACCAGAAAAAGTGAAAGGAAAAGGAATGGAGATGTAGAAATAATGTCTGAAAAGTGCAGTGTTACAGAAACCAAGAAGGAAAGAAAGAAAAACAATACATTTATTACCTGTTTATTACATGCCAGGCACTGTGCAAAACAATTGGGGTGGAGAAACTTCCAAGAGGAAATCTGGGATCCAATTGCATACCAATTTCTTTGGCTGTAGAGGAAATAATATGACTTCCCTAAGTTGTTTGGGTTTTTTTAACCTCGGTGTCCATAGTTACTGGTTTCTCTGGGATATTTCATATATAACAGCAGTAATATAATTAGAGGTTACAGTGAAGTTAGTGTCCTAATAAGCTTTAGCATAGTGGTTGAAAGACAAATGCTTGTTTCATGCATAAGCATGAGAAAGGTGAAAAATTAATTCGTTCCTTAGACTGAAAATGGAACAGATTAAAAAAAATGTAGCACTTCACTAGTAACAGGAAGCTTAGTCTCATAAGTTTTTTTATTAGTAAGCCCTTGTACCTTCTTCATTTGCAAGTGTGTGTGTATGTGTATGTGTGTGTGTATGTGTGTGTGTGCACCTTGTGGGAAGAGGAAGTGTTTTATTTTCATGTTTTATCCTATCAGTTTCAGTATATGATGAAGTAAGGGTCATGTGTGTTTCTACATCCACAACATCTCTTGCTTTCCTTCCCCTCTTCTGTTCAATCACACAGTCACCATCCTATCAGTCCCTCCTCACTTAGGCTATTGACAGAGGCTCCTAATTAATCTCTCTGCCTCAACTTAAATCTATATTACTCCCATCTCCCTCTCTCTGTCCCCTCCCTCTCTCCTCCACACACACTTAAATTCCAGTGGCTCCCTGTTGCATCTGGGAACAAATAGAAGCCACTCCACATGGTATTTAATTTTGCCGTTGCTATTCAGTTGTTTCAGTTGTGTCTGATTCTTCATGACCCCATTTGGGGTTTTCTTGGCAATGATACTAGAATGGTTTGCCATTTCCATCACTAGCAGTCATTTTGCAGATGAGGAAACTAAGGCAAACAAGGATAAGTGACTTAACCAGTCACACAGCTATTTAATTGTCTGAGGCTGAATTTGAACTCAGATCTTCCAGATTTCAGAGTTCTATCTTCTGTGCCATTTTGCCTTCAATCTATGTTTCCAGTCTTATTATGTATTATTCCCCTTCATACACCTTATAGTCCAACCAAACTGGCCTTCTCACTGTTCCTCACATACAATTTTCCTTCTCCTACCCCTGTGACTTTGTACTGGCTGTGTCATATGCTTTCCTTCTCACTTCCCCTCCTAGAAGCCCCAAGCCTTTTCAGAACTCAGTGTAAGCATTGCTTTGTGTATGTCCTCTCCCATTACTTTGTATTTACTTTAAAATATATTTTGTATATGTCTACACATGAACATCTGTCACCCCAGATAAAAGGTAAGCCGCTCTGGGATTGGAACTGTTTCTCTTTGTTTCCCCAGTACCTACCTTGGATAGTACCTGAAAGTACTTAACAAATAGTAAAGTGTTAGAAAGTGCTTAATAAATAGAAAGTACTTAATAAATGCTTGTGTTAATGTAAGACCTGTAGCATCTTGGTTATTTCTAGAGATGGTTTAAATCTGTGCTTAAGCTATGGCCCAGGAGCTCTTAAATTCAACTTCCCAGGAAGAAAAGTGTTTCCCTAGGGTAGTGGAAGTGAGAAAAGAATGAAATTAGGGAACTCATCTTACCATTCACCTGGCTATTTGAAAATTAATGTCTCCTTATATTTGTGATAGTTAGAACACCCTAGATATTGAGGAGTACTGTTGTCTGGAGGGTGACCTGGCATATACATGGTGCCTGCTACTTCTTCAAATCAGAGATAACTTGAAGCATCTCCACTCAGGGGTCATACAGTACCAAGCTTCCCAGTTTGATTAGACCTGAGGTGGAGGTGAGATCTAAATGAATAGTCCTCCCCAGCCCCAGCCTTTGCACCCCAAACTGTCCAGAATCCCAGGAGAAAAATCAAGCAAATAGCTGCCTTAGTCTCCAGAAAGCTGCTGAGGTCCCCATCCCTTTCCCACTTCCAGGATGCTGAGTGACCCAAGATGGATGTTCTGTCTCTGCCTGAGTTTGCTTATTGTATATGTAACCTGCCACCAGCTCATGTTTCTGTGGAGACAGAGCCTCCCCACCATCACAAGGGATTCAGCCCCTGCTGTTTAACCTCAGCAGACCAGGAAAGGAGGATGTGTTTGTTTACATGTCTGCAGTGCGGTTTTGTTTTCACATGGAAGTGTATGTCTCTTAAATCAGGATTAGATTAGCTTTCCCAGGTACTGGTCAGGTCACTAGACTGAGAGTCTAATAGGCCAGCTTCCATTCCTCCCTCCTCCCTGAGCTGGTTTTGTGACCTCTTACAAACTAGACAAAAATGCCTCATGGACCAGTTTTCTCCTATGACAAAAATAAGAAGTTTTGCTCCAGATTCTCTAATAGGACAGTGAAGAGCAAGGTGGAAACTAGTGGTAAACAGAACAACTTTAAAATTCTAGGTCTGTTATCTTTCTATGTAAATTAATAAGTTACTGAGGAGTTATCAGTCTTTGCTCCAGGCAGAAGTATACATGTACCCAGGAATTCACTATCCAGTTCTGATCTCTGTCTCTCAAACACCCTGTGCCCTGAAACATTCTGTTCCTCAGATTGTAACTACCAAAAAAAAAATACCAACACAAAATTCAAAGTTAAACTATATATATTTTTATGGAACGTATTTATCTCTACATATCCATGAAAGTGTAACAGTTTTGGGAACAATTTCTAGAGAAGGCTTTATAAGTATTAAAATGTACTTTTTGTAGCTCATAAAAGCGATAAAAAAATTTACAGTCTCGAGTCTTTTGGAGTCTGACCATGACCTCTAGTCTAATCAGTCCCCAAAAGCCATAGCAAAGACTAGGAAGTTCTTAAATGGGAATGTGCCAGGTTCATCTCAGGAGCTAAGCCCATGCCAAGTCTATTCCGGGTCCAATATCCTTCAGGCCTCATCGAACTGACTTCCTGTCCTTTTACAAAAAAGTTGGTGATAACAATGAAAGCATTTGTGTAAACCCTTAAGGTTTAGAAGTTCTTTACAAGTATCTCATTTAATCCGTATATATTACAGATGAACAAATTGAAGGTAAGTGACTTACCCAGGGTCACACAGCTCCTGAAGCCTGAAGCTAGATGTGAACTGAGGTCTTCCTGATTCTGGACCCGGCATTCTATTGATTGTGCCATCTAAATGCCAAGTAGGGAAAAGGAATGTTCTCCTCACCCATGCCCACTTAGGGACCAACCAATCAAAGAAACTGAAGGAGGAGAAGGAGGTTTGATACCATGTTATTGATAAAGCAACCATATGGAATTCTGCAGAAAGAAGGATCTGAGTTTGCTTTGAAGTTTTCATGCTTAGAATCAATGGAAGCTCTTGAGTTTTTGACTGAAAATCCAAAATCGATATTTAAACTGAAATACCACACCCTGGATCCATTCTCAATTTTTAAAACTGCTATTGATTATGAGTGCTACTATTATTGTTGTTTTTAATGCCGGAACTTTTTTGTGTGTTTTTTTAAGTAATGGATTATAAGCCTTATCAGCACTCTTTTATAAAAATTGTTTTTGCTTTTAAAAATACATATATATATTAAAATACATATATGCATAAATACATACATCATTATATATACATATATGTATGTATGTGTGTATATATATGTGTGTGTATATGTACACATACATACAATACACACAAAACAACATTTTTACTTGACCACTAGAGAGCAGAAATTTCCTTCTTTGCTTTAGTTCATGGTGAGAACTAATAAGTGAATAGAAAATGACTAACGAGAACATAATTTTTATAAAGACAAATCTGTAGTGGTTCATATCTGTAGATTCATATCTATGTGGCGATTTATAATTTACAATTTATAATGTCCTTTGAGGTAGACAGCACAAATACCCATTTTACAGATTATGACCCTGAAGGTCAGAGGGGTGGAATGACTTGCTCTACAGTCAATAAGTAGAGAAGCTGGACTGCAAACCTAGTTTTTCAGACTCCCAATTCAGTCCTCTTTCCACTCTGACACATTACTTTTAAGTAATGTATGGCCAGAAGCCAATAACTAAAGATGCCCAACATGAAGGTTGGTGGCACTTTAAATCTAGTGGGCTTTTAAACTTATATTTGTTCCCTTTATCAGCTACATGGTATATCCTGAGCTAATTGCCTTGCCCCTGTGGAATTTTATTTGAAGCTCTGGTCTCTGGCCTCTGTCTTAATAATTAGCATGGAAACTAATGAGAAAACATGTCTTCATTATATATGTTTGGAGAGGTCAAAAATTCTCAATTGTTGTATTAAAGTTAATCAGTAAAGGTATATTTTAGGTCATTGGCACTCAGCCATTTTACCTCCTGTCCTTAGCAGTTAATGTAAGAGGGCATCAGTTTACAACATAAAAAAGAGTTCCATTTTAGGTTGGCAAGGTCCTGGAAATCCTGGCATTGGTTTTGTGAAGTGTTCTGTCTTGTTTTCTGATTTTTTTTTCAAAGCTATGTGTTTAGTACAAAGCCAGATTTGTAATGGACATTTTCTTACTAAGAATAATAGTTACACCTGCATGCCCAGACATTAATGAGAATGATGGCTAGTTTCCCAAGGCTAAGACTGAGGAATCTGGTAGGAGGGCAAGGGGAGAGTTTTCTCTTCACATCTTTGTCCCACAGGGCCTGTTGCTATAATATTCTCAGATTCTCATAGGAGAAACAGAAAGTATTTACTTGTTCATGTCCTCCCTTGTGCATTTTCTCCTCCCCTCACGTTTTGAGAAGAAAAATGAAGCAATATTTTTCCACACAAAATTGTCCTTTAACACATGCCTTTTTCTTCCAGAGTAGCAAATGCCACTGCCAGTGGAGACTTCTCTAAGCAGAATGTAATTTATCCTTACCAGAACAAAGGGGTAAATTAAAAGAGCAGCTGGCTACTTGCCACTGGTTAGGATAGTAGGAGGAAAGACCTAGTTAACATTCATTCCCCTACCTCTGTTCAAATAGCATTCACCCCCAGTCCCCAACTATGTTTTCCTCTGCCTTTTGGGCCTGGAATAGAGAACTGCTAGAAGTCTAGTACATCTCTGGACCTATGGGGGGAAAGCAGCAAGAAGGAGCTACAATCATTCTTTCTTTCCTTGGGCCAAAGGAGTGTAAGTCCCACCTAGGAAACTTGAAAGGAAAGGAAATCCTAAATATTAAAAAAAAAAAAACCAACCAGATTTTAATCACTTCCAAACCATCTCCCTTACTCTTCACAAATGCAAAGAAGCCTTTCACATAAGAAAATTATTCAAAAAGAGAAAGATTGGGATCATATTTCAACATCTCAAAAGATGTGTTATTTTGTGAATGTAGGTATTCCTTCCACCAAAGCAGACTGCTGTCCTTTCATATCTTAATAGATGATTTCTTTAGTTTCTGTGGTGAAAATGACTTAACACTCAGTGACCAATGTTCTGATGATGAGTCCCGATGTACTTAACTAGACTGGTCTTCATCTAACATCGTCTATAACTGAACCCATATGTAAAGCCTTACGTGAGTCATTGGAGAGAACACCAGATTGGGAGTTCCAGAGGAACTTCATAGTACTTCATAGCTCTGTACCTTATTTGGAAAGTCACTTAATCTCTCTGGGTCTGTGGGTTCTTCTAGCTTTATAAAAGCTACCAGAATATGTGGTTCACTGGAATAGCATCCAAGAAGTAATGCTATGCTCATCACCCTGCCACGATGAACAATGGAGCAGAACTTTGCAAGAGGAAAATAACAATAACATTAGGATATAGCTATGCTAAGACCAGTACAGAAGGACAGATACTGAAGCTGAAGCTTAAATACTTTAGCCATGTAATGAGGAGACAAGACTCATTGGAAAAGACTTGGCGCTGGGAAAGATTGAAGGCAAAAAGAGAAGGAGGCAACAGAAGATGAGATGGATGGATAGTGTCATGGAAGCAATAAGCATGAGCTTGGATAGACTTTGGGAGGTAGTGGAGGATAGAAGGGCAATAGTCCATGGGTTCACAAGGAGTTGTACCCACCTGAATGAATGACAGAATCAACAGTGATAGCACTAGCCCATAGTATTTACTAGAAGATAATAACCATATTAACAATAACACATAATATATACTAGAGAACAGTAATAGTATTTATACACTAATAATATTGCTAGCACTTTGTATGTCCTAATGGATAACAGTAATATGTGTAATAATTATAACACTAGCACAAGGTAGATAAATCAATGTTTGTTAAAAGAATGGCTTAATTTATAGCACTTTATGATTGCAACATGATTTCGATTATTAGAGTGGTATCACACCACTCTCATTTTGGATGGGAAATTATGAACAAATGAAAAAGTATTTACTTATTGAGTGCATCTTTAGCAATTTTTCAAAATGTTCATTGTTAAGGAAATATTTTGGGAAATATTGTTTAAACTAGAATAGTTATGTTATTTTTAAAAGTAAGATTGAAGGTTATAGGTTAGACTAACAGGAACACTCATTCAATCGTCCTTCTAGATTTGGGGGTCTTAATCTGGAATCTGTGATCCTGTCCTTTTAAAAAAATTTTATATAACTTTTATATTTATATAGTTCGTTTTGTGCTCCTAGGCATTTTGTTTTATTCATTTAAAAACATCATTTGGAGAAGAGGTACAGAAGCTTCACTGGACTGCCAAAAGGGGTCCGTGAAAAAATATAAAATAAAATAAAAACATTTATCCTAAATAAACTTAGAAGCTTCTAATAATCGCTAATGATAAATAAAATGAGTATTTTCCTGAGTGCGTACCAGAGCAGGGAACTTCACTTTGGTGTAATGCCAGAGAAGGAAGCTAAATTTAGAGGGGTGGGGTGTTGCTTGCCACTAACTCCTAGAATTCTAGCTTTGTTGGAAACTCCTCTTCGTTCACATTTCAGAAAGAAGATGATGAAATGAAGAAAGGAGGGAGAAAGGTGGATATTTTTCTTGAGAATCCAAATGTTTTCTGGTTGCATAATCACCACAAAAACAGGCCTTTCTAGTAATCTTTGACCACACAAGATGTACAACATCTTACGAAACTGATTGACCTAGTTGTTTGCCCTTGAGCAGCACCACTCAAGGTCTAAGTTAGAGACACACACACCTATGGGACTAATGTCCTGCATTTGTGACAAGGCTATGCATATGTACCATGGGGAGGGTTTAGTAGCATAACCATGTTCTCACCTAGCTCACTCTGCGTCCACCCATACTCACACATCTTTGAGGATTCCGAAAACTGTGGCTCTGGAACAGAGAACAACTAACTGACCTATAATGGAATCAAAGTCATGAATTTAACCTCATTAAAGCTATACAATTTAGTTAATCAGTCATATAGATGTGTGTGTTTGTGTAATGTGTGGAGGATGAAAGGAAGGAGACAGGAGGAGTCTTTTAACTACCTGCCTCTTATATATTATTAATATCAATAATATAAGCATACATATAAGATTTTACTGGGGACCAAGAAGGTGGATCAGATAACCTCTCGGTCTATTCCTGCCCTCTAATTCTAAATATGTAGCTGTACCATTTACTGTTTCCCCAGGATAAATCAGGCAAGGACCTAAGGTTTTTCCTAGAACTAACTTTTCCCTCCTGCCTGAAGGCAGTGTCCTAGTTTTAATGTGTGAGATGGTACCATTTCACCTACATATTAATTTCACCTACAGTCCATTATTGCCAATGACTCTTTCACCTCTAAGATGCAGAGCTGAGCTAAAAACTAGGGGATCACATACAAATAAGAGGAAGAAAGGTGGCAAAGTTCATATTAGCGGCATGCAGGGACAACATATAAGGGGAAAGAATGAAAACAGAAGTAGTGAGAATTTCCTATAGGCAGTTGGGATGTAAAAGTTCCTTTCTCTACATTCGAGCAGGAGAGAGTTCCAAAGTCATGAACAAAAATAATTTTAATTCCAAAAATATTTATTAACTACTGCATATCTAGTACCATGAATAAATGCAGAAGATGTTCAAGAGGTGATCCCAATCATCACAGAGCTTATCATATCTTTGAAGTAATGAGACATACATACATCCCAAATTCATCCAACACATATTCATTAAATGCGTACCATGTACAAAGCACAGTACTAGACACTGTGGAAGATAGAATGAGAAAGAGTAGCTCCCCTCAAAAAGCTTATAGTCTGCAAAAAAAAAAAGACATTTACACAAATATATACAGTAGAAATTTTAAAATGTTAAGTGTGTGAGGAATAAAAAGCATTATAGATATTGTATGAGAGGTAAAACACTCCCAGGTTGTAGGAGATAAAAGCAGGTCCATGAAGGAAGTGGAATTTGTCTTGAGGGATTCATAGTATGTCAACACATAAAGACAAGGCAGGGAAGAACCTTTCAAGTGCAAGAAACAATGTGAGTAAAGAAGTTAGAAAAGCTTAGCATGTATTCTGGAGGAGAAAAAGAAGAATCTAGTTTGGCTTTAATATATGAAGGAGAGTAGCAGGAGATAAGGTTGGAAAGGTAGGTTCGAGTTACATTGAGTACTAAGGAGTTATTCTTTATTCAGTAAAAAAAGGGAGACAAATACTTTGTATTGAATATATTTGAGTTATATGATCATACCTGTGATCCAAGAAGATCAATAAGGTAGTAGAGTGTAGGATGAATTGGAAAGGGAAGAGTCTAAAAGCAGGGAGAAATGTTAAGAGACGATTACTAAAGTCTGACCTAGAGGTAATGAATCCTTAAATCAGCGTGTGCGTTCATCCTTCATTGCCAAAGAAGACCTTGACATCAGAGAAATAATGACATGACTTGCACTGGACTTTGTTTTTGAGTGAGGGAGGGCTGTGCAGATCACCACTCACTGCTCCTCCAGGGCCATCTGAATCCAGTGACCAGATATTCCTCAGGATGACTGGAGATGACCCAGGATGAGGCAATTTGGGGCTAAGTGACTTGCCCAAGGTTCCTCAGCTAATGAGTGTCAAGTGTCTGAGGTGAGATTTGAATTCAAGTCCTCAGATGGAGAGTTTGAAAGGAAGTTAAGATCAAATGAGTTAAATCTATGTAGAGGCAGCTAAAATGATAAGGTGTTGAGCAGTCTGGGAAATATTGATCAGGTCAAATAAAAAGGAAATGTCAGTAGAGAACAAGAAGAAAATAAAGACAAAGAAAATGCTAAGGTTACAAGTATGGGTAACGAGGGTGATTGACAGAAAGAAAAGTCTGGAAAAGGAAAAGGACTTAAAGGGAAAATGATTTGTTCCGACTTAACCATGTTGAGCTTAAGATTCTTAGGGAACATCCAAGTGCAGATATCTAGCAGGCAGTTGAAAATGCTACTTTGAAGTCTGGGAAGGAAGTCAGGACCAGAAAAGTTCATTTGGGAATCATCTTCAAAAATAGTTTGAATATGAAAAAATACAAGATTCATATGACCAAGTATTAAACTCTGTACCAGAGACTACTAGAAGGGAAGTTCCTTGAGGGTAAGAACCATTTTTCTTTTTTTTCTTTTCATTTGCATCCCAAGTACTTGATTTGTTACCTGGTAAATAATAGATGTCTAATAAAATTGGGCAGCTAGGTGACATTGTGGATCTTGGAATCAGGACCCCATCTTCCTGAGTTCTAATCTGACCTCAGACACTATGTGACCCTGGGCAAGTCACTTAACCCTGCCTTTAGTTTCCTCATCTATAAATGAGCCAGAGAAGGAAATGGCAAACCACTCCAGTGTCTTTACCAAGAAAACCCCAAATGGAGTCATGAAATTGGACACCACTGAAAAAATGACGAAATTGTTATTGTTGTTACTGATATTATAAAAAACCAGAATAGGGAAAGGTCAATATATACTAGAATAGTGACAAAAAAGGTTTCTCGAATGTGATGAATTTGAACTAGACTTTGAAGGAGGAAAAGGGTATGGTCAAATGAAGAGGAAAAGGACAGGAGCCACAATTCTGTTTGAAGTAGACAGGGTGAGCAAAGATTTGCAGCTACTCTGGTATACTATTAAATCTGTGGTATTACACCAACCAAAATATAACTGGCATGTATCAAAGAAACATTTTTTCCTTTCCTTCCATCTCTGAAAAGTTGAGTTGTTAAGGAAAACATGAAGGAAACCACTGTAGAGCTAATAGCAACATGAACCAGAACAATGGTTTCGTTCTTCTTCCTCATGCTGAGGCTACAAGGCTCCTAATTTTGTCTGAGAATTCCGAGCACTGAGGCCAGTGCTGTGGTTGGGATACAGGTTGTTGCCTCTGTTGGCATCCCATTCTCATTCCTGTTACGTGTCGCAGCTACATAGGAGTACCACGTGGGCTTGGTGGTGGCAGGGAAGAAAGGTCAACATGAAGGAGAACTCAGTGGGTACATGAAACAGTTTGTGCTACTGTTGTTATACTGGGTGAGTGTTTTTCCCTTATCCTAGAGAATTAGAGGCACAAAATCTGTGCATTTTCTTTTGGTGTTCTAGTGGGATCTTTTATTTCTAATATATTTGCATCTCTGAATCATGGGACTATAATTGTGCCAAAACAAATAACCAACTGAGAGCCCTAAGACAGAATTTTCTGTATATTTCCATTATAACCTCTCATCTCACTCTCTCCTTCCTCCCTTCCATCTGTCCCCTCTTTCTCCTTCCTTCCAAAACATTTATTGAGCACCTAATCTGTGTAAAATAGTGGGTTAGTTAGTCTCTATGGCCATTGAACTAGACATTGAGTTAACTAGTATTTTAACATCTAATATACAGAACAAGTGTTAGCCACGCTTGGTCAAAAGGGACTTTTTAGATGCTGGTACTAATCTCAGTTTGGTTTTTGGTTGTGCTGTCAGTCATCATGACAGAGGGCAGGGCTAATAAAGAGAAACAATGACTGTCTGAGAAATTCTATTTTGTTGCCTCCTGTATATGACTCTTGCAAAGTACACGGAAGGGAAGCAAGGTCATTGCTTCCTTCTTCATGGTGAATTCAATAGTCTCTCCCTCCTCCCCTCTGGCTAGCAAGACAACTGGATAATAAGTCTATTCATTGCATTTGACATTTGATAATGATATCCTCAAAATGCTTCATAGTTTAAAGACTGGTTTACTGGATTAAGTCATTGAACTGCTTGCAGAATTCCAGGCTGATTAAGTAATGGATCATTTCAAATGTTCGAAAAAAAAATTTTAGTTCTAAAGATTTAAGGGGAAAAAAGGCTTAATTTCCTTAGAAGGATTTTAGCAATCATGCCTTTTTAGTACTTAGTACAAGATAATCATTTAGAAAACTATAAAGTAAAAGATTCAGGGAAAGAACTAGAGCATTATGTAATGCTACAACTCAACTGATCACAATAGAGAAAGCCCAGAAAAGTGTTAATCTATAAACAGAAAAATTATGGAACAGGGAGAAGTCATGTGATATCCAGGATGATTCCTAAACTCTTGCTTTGCTAAGAACCATGTAACTTGGTCTTTTCTGTGTGCTGAAAGCAGTTGTGTTCTTTGTTTTTCAGGGGGAAAACAGGGATTCTTGACCTGGGAATCATAGATCTCTGTATAGATTTTGGGGGATCCATGAGCTTAGGAGGGGGAAAAAATGACATCTTTATTTTTGCTAACTCCTAACTTAAATTTAGCATTTCCTTCAATTATTTAAAAATATTATTCTGAGAAAAGGTCTTCAGGTTTCACAAGCTTGCCAGAGGGGTCCAGGACACAAAAAAGGTTAAGAATCCCTAGCATTAAGGAGCTAATAATGTGCCTTGGTCCTGATTTACTCAGGAATTTTCATTCTTCACCACAAACATAATGGTTTGTTTATTTTCCTGCGTGATGCATACTGGCCAAAGAAATAGCCATTTGTTCCATTGCCCTTGTTTTGTTTTGGAGAGAGCAGTTCTGGGTACATCTTTACACTGCCAATAAAAGAGATGATGACATGCCAAGGTAGGAGTTGCATAAAGGTTGACATTACGTATAGGTTGAAAGCATAAAGACCTTTTAATTATAGAATTGTCTAGGGTAACTGGGCTTGGTTTGAAATTAGCTTTGTATGCCAATAAAGCTTTACTTATTCTGATTAACTGTAGGAAGTATGACTTATAGAACATTTATAAAGAAATGCCCCTTTTGCGAATTTACAAGTAAACAATTCCAATTGGGTGACTAAAGAGATACTTGACAATAACGGTCCAAAAGTGCCTTGCACTAATTTTATTTTAGTGGTTTTAATAGCAACAGCCTGGTTTAGGGGAGAAATAGTAGGCTCTGGCATCAGAAAGGCCCAAGTTCAAGTCAAGACATATACCAGATGCATGATCACAGGCAAAGTCCCTTTTTATCTCAGTGCCACAGGCATCGCTGACCTTAAGTTATAAATGGTTCCAATTTACATCCACTTGAGGAATTTCCACTCAGGGAATTCCCCAATACCAAGGATATCATAGATTTAGACACTCTCCACCCCCATGATCCCCCACAAGGATCATTGTTTACCAGCAGACTTAAATCACTGGAATTCTGCTAAAATTGGTTTTTCTTCCCCAAAGAACCCAATCATAAATCAACCAACACTTGAATTGTTGAACTGAAGAAGCACTGATAAATAATAAGGGAAACCTCTCTAGTGGGGATACTTGTGCTTTGTAATAAAAAAGAGAACAGACAGCTTTATTTAAATCTTTAAGAGGGTTTAAAATTTAAACTTCCACCAGTGGCCACAAATTTTAAACCAAAATAATCTAATAGTTATAGAATTAAAAAGGACCTTAAAAATCACTTCTTCCAACTCCTTCACTCTACATGTTGAAAAACTGAGGCCAGAGAAGTTAAATAATTTGCACAAATTGATTTATAGAGTAAATGACAGGATTTTTAGCACTTTCTACACAACTCCCTGCTGAATGAATGCTCTGTTAACACTAATTTTCATAATCATTGAATATTTAGACCGAAGCGGATTTTAGAAACTGAAAAAGAGTTTGGCTGCCCTGCACCTTTAATAGATGTGTGCTAGCTACCTGTTGATTGATGGTCTGTGAAAAAGCGAAAATGCTCCCTGGAAACATTTTTACCTTCTTTGTTTGATGGAAAGGGAAATGTTAAATTTGAACTTTAAATCCCTCCACTTCTACTTCTCTGTCTGTCTGCATAGGAAAATGAGGGAAAACTTGGAAAAATAAGAACAATTTTAAGAGGAAAAAAGGGATAACAAGAAAACAAAATCGTCAGTATATGCAACATATTCTGCAGGACATGTAAATGAAAGTTCGCTCATTAAGGGCTTGTCTGTTTTCGTAGCATTGTGAAGACAAACCAGTTGTTAAAGTTCTTGTGGAAATATTAGGGAGGTATATGTGTGGGGGGGGGGGGGAGTGGGGAAGTGGAGAAGGATGCCCTTTTTTCTTTTGAGAAAATTTCTTAATGTCATTTTTTGACATTATGACGTCTGCTTCCTTTAAGAGAAAAGAAAATGTTCTGGTGCTTTTTTGTAGCACACCAGGCTTTGTTTTGTTTAAATAATAGATTGGCTTTTTACTCTCTGCTGAAGGACATGGGAGGTGTCAGGGCTATGATGCGGTGCAGTGAGCTTTATACTAAAGCCAGCAGATTTCCCTAATATACTTATCGCTGTTCTGTAAATAGCATGGGGGCATCCCATAAATCTGAGCCACACGCGTCCTGGGGAGGAAAGGATCAAAGCATCAGACTGGTAATCTTGGCTAGAAAGTGCCCAGGGGCACATTTCCTGAGGCCGTGGGCCTCTGTTGTTCGTTCACAAAGTGCAAGTTTATGGCATTGGTACCAGTTAGCTTTGAACCCATTGCTTGCCATCTGAAATGAAGATTTTGAGGCTGAGTTCTACCATTGTCAGGAATGTTTGTTAGAAATAGGCTAGATTATAGCTTAGAATTTGCTTCTAAGGGTTTATTTTTATTTCATAATTTTCGTTTTGAATAAAACTTTTTTTAAAATTTTTAATGGAGCACATCCCTGCTTGGCAGCGGTGTACAAGTAATACAAAAGCTGCATAGAAACAAACAGATTTAGTCAGTTTGTTGTGGGGTTTTTCTTAAAAATTTTAGGTTGCTTTGAAAAAATCTTTCTAAGGAGAGGAGCTTTAGCTTCTGTTTGCAGAACAGCAGGAGAAGAAACCTGATCTAACAGCAGCTAACAGTGGTAGAGGGGGGTGGTAGAAGGGGGTGGAGTAGTAATTCCTAATTTTTAACCCTGACATTGCTGCTGGCTTTCTTTCTCTATGACCTTAGCTGAGATTTTAAAAATTCCTCTAAACAGATTTCAGGGGGGCCCTTCAATGGGAAAAAAAATAAATCTTCATCTTTATTAAACACTGGTTTCCTTTGTAATCCCATGCATTTTATTTTATGCATTTAAGAATATTATTCTGAGGAATCCATAGGTTTCACCAGACTTTCAAAGGTTCCATCATACACACACACACACACACACACACACACACACACACACACACACACACACATACTCACACACACACACACACACACACACACACACACTGCTAAGAACTCCTGATTTAGATCCATTTCCCTGTGCCTGTCCATAGAATGGAAATGATCATACCCAATATCTGTAGAAACACTAATTAGCATCATTCTTTTAAAATATGGTTATTGTTAAATTCTGATATTGCTAAGGATCCTTAGGAAAGAATCTGTTTGGGGCTTTAAATCAGGTGTTCTGGTAGCTCCTTTGCTGCTTCTTAATTTGCAGAAAAGCAGAGTGCTTATCAGTACTGCATCCAGATTTTGTTACTGAAATCCTGTTTTGATTTCATGACATTTCCATTTGTACACTAAATTTGAGATGCGCCTGCATCTCAATGAACAGTTAAGATCAAAGCCTGTACAGTGAACTCTTGTCACTTTTTTCCTAGCAATTTTGTTTACAGCCAGGCAAACGCGCTCCATTTTGTTTATATTATGGAGCAATGATGTTTTCTTGTAAATGTGCCTTCTCATTTTACTACTCCATGATTTAACTGGGATCTGTGTGTAATTATTGATCTTTTGCATAGCAACAATTTAGATGGTATAGTTTAGATGGAATTCACACTTACATGCTAGGGATGGAAGGAAAGAAAGAGTAACAATCCCTGTCTGCCCTCAAGAAACAGGGGAAAAACTATGTATGTAGTAAATAGAATGTGTATATTTGAGTATGTGTATATACATATATATGTAAATTCATATAAATGTGAATTATATATGCACATATATGCATACATATGTATATATTTTTAATTCCTCATCAGTGCAGAGAACTCATGATGAAGAATTACTGCCACCATATTTTCTCTTCAATTTAGAGATTTGGTGGTCTGAGGCACTAAGAGTTTCAGAGATGTGCCCAGGATCACACTAGCCTGTGTCAGGAGTGAGACTTCCAAGTCTGAGACCCACTTTATATCCAATAGACCACCCTCCTTCTCTAAGTGTAAAATATACATGAAATAAATACAAAGGGAGGGAGAGAGGGAAATCATGAAAGACATTTTTGTAGGAGATAATAGCTGACCTGAACTTTAGAGTTATTGATTCCATGGATAGAAGTGAGGAGGAAGAATATTCTAGACATGGATGATGTGCTTTGTAAAGGTGCAGAGACAGAAGAAAGAATGTTTGATATGGGGAACATCAAGTGTGGCAGTTTGCCTTGGAAGAGTACTGTACTATGGAGTCTGAAAATCTAGATTTGGATCTTGGCTCTAATAATTAGTAGTTACATGATGATGAATAGGTTGCTGTATCCATTAAACCATTCTGAGTCTGTTACCTCCCTTACAAAATAAGAATTTCAGTATTAGTGCTACCTTCCCCTGAAATTTGTTGTGAAGAAATTTTTTGTAAACTATAAAGTAAGCTAGCCACCCTAGCTTATTCAGATAGACCATTAAGTCAGTAATCAGTAGGATGTCACAGAATCACAGAATTTACAAGTTGGAAGGGACCAGAGCAGCCATTCTCTGCCTGCTAGAATTACCCACTAACTATAACATATTGGCCAGCGGGCATTCAGCCTTACTCAGAAGACCTTGAGTGAGGGAGAACCTACCACCTCTCCTGGCAGCCATTTAAAATTTTGTTAACTGAATATTTTATTCCACAACAACCTGCCCTACTAAACCCTAAAAACGTATGCCACTGGACATAAGAGAGGAAAAGAACAAGGAGGTAGAGTTGGATCACTGCTAATTGAGTACTATGGAATAGAAGAACAGTTTTTGATATGAAATAGGTCAACAGGTTCAACTTCTCATGTTAAGGACAACACATAATTGGTATTATCTTGTGAAACCATAACTGCACTTCTGTAGGCCTATTGATAAGACAGTCACAAGAAATGTAAAGAACCGAAAGTCAAGAAACCTGGATTGAAAACCCTATTCTTCCTCTGTCCATGAGCAAATCACATGGTCTTTAAATGAGGGAATTGTAATAGATGATCTCTAAGGGTCCAGTGTCCTGTCATGCCTTTTGAGGCCTGAGGAAAGTCCACTCAACTTAACAGACAGAAGAGAAGGTAAAAGGAAAGAGGAGGACAGATGAATTATTTTCAATGGCTTCAAGTTTGCAAAATGGCACAAACTTTCAAATATCCATACACACATATATACACACAAAGACACATATGTGTGTACATGTATATGCACATATATGTCTATATACTATAGTGTTTTAATGTTGAATTTTATCATTTAACATAGTATTATAATTAATAGTATATTTATAATTCCATCTAGGTGTCATTTTATAATTCCATCCAGGTGTCAATCTATACAGATATTTAGATGGCATCTAAATATTGGGTTTTATTTTACCTATGTGTTTGATTATTGGTAATAATGAGTGAGCATTAGTTGTACTTGAACATTTTAAAGTCAGCTTAATGATATTTTCAAAATTGTGCTTTTGCTTAACTAAACTTATAAACAATCCATTCATACATGTACTTCGTGGCCTTTTCATTATTAAAGCAATATCCATATTTATAACATTTAAAGTAAAGTCAAATCATTTAAAAATGTATCTGTCTTTCACCACTCAACTTATTATTCTGTTGTACTTAGCACTTTTTTTTAAGTTCTGCTAAATGTCATCAAAGATCTAGAGTTTGACAGATTTTTTTCCTAGTCAATGACCTAGGGTTTGACATATTTTTCCCCACTTCTCACGGTCCTATGTTTCCAAAATTCAGAGTAAACAAGAAGCCTCCCAAACTTCGCAGCATGTTACGATGACTCTTCTCAACTAAGTGAGAGGGCGGATAGGCTTGTTGGTGCTTTCTGCCTGAGTCGTTCAGCCCTGGAAAGAGTGATCCTACTTCAAAAGGGGTTGCTCCCACCCTCAGTTTTTTTTAAAACAAACATTTGTCCTAGTGTTCCAATTAAAAAAGGGAAATGAATTACCATAAAAGATAAAAACTGGTACTAGGAAAAATTTGCATCATTTCTTGATGTGCTATTTTTTACATATAATCATACAATATTATAACTTTCCTATTTCATTTTCTTTGCAAAGCTCTAAAATTGGTTAGAGATGGATATTATCTCTGTAATGTCCTACATGAAATCAACTTTTTCTCTAATAAATATTAAAATAACAACAACCAGTAGCATCAGACTATTTATCTTGCCAAGTAGAGTCTAAAATGTTTAAGCATCTCATGAATATTAGCATTATGAAATCTAAGTCTTAGTTCAAGGTAACAGGCGAAAATTTGGAAGTATGCAATGTTTTCCTTTATACAAATTATACCTAGAAATGCTAACAACACTGGGCTAAATAAAGATCCTGTGGGCACTGCATTAGAGACCTCCTTCCAAGTGGACATTAAATCATGAATAACTAAGAGTCTACCTATTCAACCAGTTCCAAATCCATCTAGGAATACTATCATCCAGCCCTCATCTTTTCTACAATAGTAGCATGAGTGGCATTTTGTCCAAAACTTTGCCAGATTTTTGATATATTCCATATACAACATTTCCTTGATCTATTGACTCTGAGGGGGAAAAGATGAAAACCATCAATCTGTTAAACATTTATTAAGCGCCTACCATGTGCCAGACATTGTGCTAAGTGCTGGGGAAAGTTTAGTTTATTATTGAAGCTATGCTGGTTCTTTTCTTTTCTAGAAGATTATTAACTATCACTTTGATTGCATAGTCTAGAATTTTTCCAAATATATAAATTAAATTCACTTGCCCATGGTTTATAGACATTATTCTTTTGTCTCCTTTTTGAAAATTAGAATAGGATTTGCCCTCCTCCAAACCTGGGGTACCTCTCCCGTCTCTTCCAAAATCCTTGACATTGGCTCAGAAATAACATCTTCCATTTCTTTCAGAAACCTGGAGTACAGTCTATCTGGACCTAATGATCTGAACTCACATAGAACAACTAGGTGAGCTCTTAATAGCTCCTTGCTTTTTTTAGGTATCAGTTCTCTAAAAGTCATTTTTGTTCAGTCCTTTCTAATTCAAAAAGCGTAGTCCTTGGCAGGAGGAAAAAAAAGACACAAAATAAGAGTTGGGCAGCTCTCCCTTCTCTCTCTTGTTGAATGGTATTATCCTACTCACCCTGAGGAGCAGTATGGTACCTTCTTTCATCTCACTCTTTTCTTTTTTTCAATATTTTGTTGTTGTTGAGTCATTTTCAATCGTGTCTGACCCTCTGTGACTCCATTTCTGGTTTTCATGGCAAAGATACTGTAGGGGTTTGCCATTTCTTTTTTCCAGCTCATTTTATAGATGAGGCAACTGAGGTATAGTTAAGTGCCTTGCCCAGGGTTACAAAGTTAGTTATGTCTGAGGCTGGATTTGAACTCAGGTCCTCCTAACACTGAGACACCTAGTAGTCATTCTTCAATATAGAGTGGCTTTAAAAACTCCACAATTCCTTTTTTTAAAATAATAGATATGGATTTTTTTATTGTTTTTAAATTGCCTTTATTTTGCTTTGTATCCCTGCCCCTCTTTCCTCTTAGAGAACCATCCTTTATGTCTGTGTGTGTGTTTGTGTGTGTGTGTATGTGTGTGTTTAAAGAGGAAGAAGAGAGAAAGTGGATCAAGTCAAATTGGAAAAAAAATCTGTCATTATATGCAAGGTTGCATCTTTGTAGACCTCTCCCAGATCAATATATTTGGTAGGTAGCTGGTAATATAATAAGCCTTGAGATCAGGATGAAGTTTAGACCTAGATAAATAGATCTGAGAATCATCTGCATTAAGATGACAATTTAATCCATGGGAACTGATGAGATCACCAAATGAGATAATATCAAGGGGAAAGAGAAGAGGACCCAAGGCAGAGCCTTAGGGAACACCCACACTTAGTGGGTGAAGATCCATCAAAGCATACTGAGAGGTCAGAGAGAAGGAAAACCAGGTAAGAGTAGTGTCATAAAAACCTAGAGGGAAAAGAATATCCAGAAGAAGAGGGTGATCAGTAGGGTCAAAATTTGCAGAAAGGTGAGAAAGGATGAGGATTGAGGAAAGGCCACTAGGTAGACCATTAAGAGATCAACTTTGGAAAACAGCAGTTTCAGTTGAATAGTGAGATGGGAAGCCTGACAGCAGGAAGCAGTGGGGAACCAACTGGCCTCCACCTCAAGGTCACATGTCCTTCTGAGTCTTTGGGTGCAACCTTTTGACTGAGTTTAAGTTTTACAGAACAAGTAATTTTATTAAGGGGATTTGTTCCATGAAGTTTGGATGCAGTCAAAGGGCTGCACTTGAGGACTGAGAGGACCACATGTGGCCTCGAGGCCGGAGGTTCCCCACCCTTCACAAGAGAGTATACAAGGGAGTGAGTGGAGTGAAAGTGGAAGCACTGATTAGAGTTGGCTTTGTACAAGAATTCAGCCAAAAAAGGGAGAACAGAAATAGGATGATAGTGAGGATGGTCAAATCAAATGAGGGTTTTTTAAGGTAGAGGGAGACATAGGCAAGTGTAGCAACTAGTAAATGTGGGGAGATTGAAAAAATTAATGAAACATTTTCAAAATATTTAATTTTCCCACTAGTGGACCAAAAGTGACTTTTAGATCACTCCTTCTTTCAGAAAATAATTATAATAAAAATTAATTAGTCAAGACAAAAATATAAAAGCTTATACTTATATTAATTAACCATTTTTAAAAAGTAGAGCCACTGATCTCTAGAAGTTTTATGTTAGAGAAGATCTGTATTTGGAGCTGGAATCATTCTATATGATGCATACTAAAAAGTGATATTTGGTTTTTGCAACTAATAATTCCATTTTAACTAAAGAATAACTGATTACTACTTAGAAATTTGAAACTACTTAATATCTCACAGTTCTCATTCTGAAGATAATTTCCTGTTTTTGTTAATATCTCTGAACTGTCAGTGGGGAAGGGGTGTTACATACACTTAAAACAAGGAAGGTAGTGCATATTCCTTACTAGGAGTCAGGCTAGAGAAGCTGGTTGGTATAGTTGAAAGACCTCCTAAACTATGAGTTCAGAGACCTGAGTTGAAATCCAGGCCTGCCACGAAGTACATATTTAACTTTGAGGTACTGTTCTCTAGGTTTGGTTGCCTTTTCTGTAAAACGAATGGATTGTATGAAAGTATTTCAGATATTCCTTCCTAAATTCTGAATCCATGAATATCTTGAACGGTAGTTGAAAAAGCTATAATCATACAAACCTGAGAAATACAAGAATCATGAACAAACATAAACTTGTAAAGGGCAGAAAAATAGAATCCTACCAGTTTGCATCATATTTAAACTGTTAAGTATGAACCTCCTGTTCCTTAGAGAACATTTCCATATACAAAAAAACTTTCATTTTCTACATGCAAAAGTGATACCTAATTTATCTTGCATAATTGGGAAATGAACAGTTCTGCATAAATTAATTTTCCAGATAATTGAAGCTTACCCCCTAACTAGTATTCATTTTCATATTTATGTTTCTAAAATATTGTAAGACATGTTCTCCTTGGAAGGCTTTAAAGCAGACCAACATATGCTTCTGGACTACATTCAGTAGAAGACTGAGGAAAAGAGTGCATGACTTTCTAGGTGGCTTCCTGAAGGTACTGAAGTATGCACATGAATGCATGAAGGGAATTTATAACTATGGAGACGGTAACAAGGCAGAGGGTCCTTCCCTGTTGCTGTCTACAGTGCCAAACTGGGGAAATTTTTATTTTACTAGCCTGCAGAGGCAAAAAGATGTGAAATGTACACAGGTGAAAGCCACATGGACAAGGGACTCACATGCACCTAAGAAATATGCAAAGGTAGAAAAGAAGGCACCTTGGGGAACATGGCTTGTGGCTGCCATGCTGCCATGCCCAGTGAGGACGAAAGGGAATTTTCAGCAGTAATACTTATTCCTGCGTTATGGACAATCAGTGATGGCTATAGGTTCCCATTCTAGTATTTGGACTTGGAAGGTTTTGATTCCCATATGGAGTTCAGGATGTTAGGGATAATGGCAATAGACTCCAACCTGAAAGTTAGTATTTGCCTTGGGAATGGGAGGTGGAAAGTGCTTGGAATATCACATTTTATGATATAAGGGGATGATGCTTTTTGGTTTTACCATGTTCTTACTAATCTAATTAAAACACAACTTAGAGATTTGAGTTACTGAAGCAACATGTTGGGTCTAGAAGAAAGTGGACATTGGCTAAAAGTTGAGATGATGTCGTGATTGACAAATAATTGATTGATCAGTAATTCTAAATAAAGAGGCTGAGATGGAGCAGTGAGAGATGGAATGCTGAGTGATTGATAGCCACCTGTGCCTTGAAAGAAAAGGAAAGTAAGTCTCTGGTCAGTGTAGCTGTTATAGTACAATACTCACTCTCCTGTGTTCTTAAACAACATTAAATGAACACAATTTGACTTCTTAATGATTCACAGTACTCATGACAACCATCATTATGTACTAACCTACAATTAATACAACATTGCTTCCTAGGGATTTTGAAATTCTAGGGAATTTGAAATTTGAAATTTGAGTTCTTTGCCCCTATGCTAAATAACTTGGATTATTGTTCTTCATTTTCTTTTATTTCTATTTGTGACTGCCATTATCCTTCTTGCTTTCTATATTTATTTTCAGACTCACTTTACATAAAATAGTCTGGTTATGTGGTTCAGTGGATAAAGCATTGGGCTTGGAATCAGGAACTTCCTGTTCACGAGTTCAAAATTGACCTCAGACACTTGCTACGTGTGCAACCCTGGGCAAGTCACTTCATCCTGTTTTTCTTGGTTCCCCCTCTGTAAAATAAGCTAGAAAAGGAAATGGCAAACCACCTCAGTATCTTTGTTAGGAAAACCCCAAAATGGGGTCACAGAAAGTCAGAAACAATTGAAATGACTGAACAACAACAAATTCTAGTTAAAAATTTATCACGAGAGTAGTTTCATCTCTCCTATGAAATGCATGGGTAGACTTCATGGAAATTATTTGCTGGTCAAGGAAGGACTTTTTTATTTATTTCTAATATGAAGTAAATTTACTTACAATATGACTATGTGAATTCTTGTTGACTGGGGTTACTTGATATCTTATCTCTGGATAAGTGAGGTGCTTCTTCAGTTAATTTATTATCATAGATTTCTAGAGCTTTAGAAAGGACTTTAGAGGTCACTGAGTCTAAACGCCATTAATGAAATAGCTCAAATCCTATTCTGCTTTGCAAATGATAGTTCACTTGCTAAGCAAACAATTAAATTGAAATTCTTTAAACATTTATTTAATGTCTATTCCATGTATCGTGACAAGTTCTGGATGCACAGTCCTTGAAGCTTTAGGAGAGTTTACAAACTAAATTGGAAGATAAGACATGTGCACAAATAACCACAATATAAAATAGAACTTCAGAAAAACAAGAGAAAAGGCAGCATGGCTTTGTGGATAGATGGCCCACCTTTGCCTCAGAAGACCTGAATCCATGCCCTGTTTCCAGTAAAATGCCAATTGTATTATCACAGGCAAATCACTTTTACCTCTCACTCTAAATTTTAAACCAATAGCTGATCTGCACAGGTCAGAAGAACTTCCATGAAGAGGATGAGATTGCAATCCCAGACCAAAATAGAAAGTTTGTGAATACTAAGTAAGAAGAGGCCTACGTAAGATGAGCATACATTCTCATACTTTTATTCAAATAAAAAGAAGCAGTCATTATATTTCCCTGTATACATCTTCCAAACATTAAATGTAAAAGATCATGGTGAGATAGAGTCCTTGTTCCAAGGCTATTTCTATTTTGGTTCCTTGGAATGAGATGAGAATAGTGAGAAAATAATGGCTGACTTTACATAGTGCCACATGTTATTTTTTTTTTAATTTTTAAAAATTTTATTTTTCCCCAATTATAGGTAAAAACAATTTTGACATTTTTCTCTCTCTCCCATACTTACCCCACCCCCTCCTCATTGAGAAGGCAAGCAATTTGACAGATCATGCATGTATAGTCATGCAAAATACATTTTCATTATACACCATGTTAATGTGCAAATATAGACTCAGATTTTAAAAAAAGAGGTGTTTCCTATCTGAGGGAATCAGGAAAGCTTTACAAAAAAAATTCCTAAGTCGTTTTAAGTCCTTCTGAAATGAGTGCTGCATTTGAATGACTGAGAATATTGCCAGTAGGAGTTACTTTTAGTCACCTCAAGGCCATCTCTGCACTGACCTCTCTGGGTCCCATATCTAGGTTCTGGTGAAAGGCAGCCTTCGTTACTTCTCTGTTCGCTTCCTTTCCTCCCAGAGCACTGACTTTCTTGTTGCACTGGTGGACAGATGCATGTCTGTAGTAAGGGCCAAGCTGAATGAAATCAAGGGAGCACTAATGGCCTGGGAATGTTCCTAATGTGTTATTTCAGATTTTAATCACCAAATAGGTTCTGCCCAGACCTATCATTACAGTGGGATTAGACAGTGCTGTATGTGCAAATAAAAGTATTCATAGATTTGTTTGGATGGGAGGCTTTCAAAGTGCACTGAAAATATCCTCTCTTTAATACTGGCCCTAGGGGGAAAGAAAAAAAATCCCTAATCATCCAAAGGGTTCACCATTTTACAAATAGGAAAGAACCACAGTCAGATCTGTTTAAAATGGACTTCCTCAGGTCATTAAAAGGTAGTCATTGAAAGAGTTGGGAAAAAAACTAAGAGTTCTAACCATAACTATTAGGCTGAATGGATTCTCTGTGTAAAATATGTCCATTACAGGCAAATTTATTGTTCATCTAGTGTTAGTATTAATTTGATCATATATTTTGTTTCTTTTGCATAGTTTAGACTCTTTCATCCTTGCTTAAATGGTGAGTTTCTCTTAGAATTAGCAGTGCAAGTGTAGGCTTAGATTTTGTGTGTTCATCCTTCGTTGCTGAAGACCATGCCTTCAGAGAAATGATGACACGACTTGCACTTGGCTTTGTTTTTGAGTGAGGGAGGGCTGTGCAGGTCACCAGCCTCACTTCTCCTCCAGAGTCATCTGAATCCAGTGATCAGATATTCATCAGGATGACTGGAGATGACCCAGGATGAGGCAACTGGGGTTAAGTGACTTAACCCCAAGGTCACACAGCTAGTGAGTGTGAAGTGTCTGAGGTGAGATTTGAACTCAGGTCCTCCTGATTCCTGCACTGTTGCTGTATGCACTGCACCACCTAGCTGCCCCAGGCTTACATTTAGAATCGAAGAAAACATAGAGTTCAAACATTCTCCTCCTCTCTCCCCCTCCCAGCCATTTTATAGATAAGAAAACTGAGTCACAGATCAGTAACTTCGTCAAGTCCTCATGGTACCATATCCCATTGCCTACTCTAAGAAAACTCAGACTAAATATGGGATTGTTTTGATTTTAGATAAACGGTTCCTAACCTGTTTTTGTTTGTTTCATGAGCTCCTTTGAAATGTTTGGTGAAGACTATAGACCCTTCAGAGAAAAATATTCTTTTTAAATAATTGAAAGAAATGCTAACTTTCATTTAGAGGCTAACAAAAATAAAGATGTAATTCCCCCCCCCCCCCGTCTATGTTTATGGATGCCCTGAAATTCACTTACAGACCCTTAAGGGGTCCATGAATCTGAGGTTATGAACTCGTGATTTAGCTACCTCCTGTAACAATGCAAATTGCAACCCATCTGTATCTGCCCCTCTTCTACAACTCTTGTCTATATTTTTCTACAAGTGCTCTACAGGAGGTGTCACCCATTGTACTGGGTTCTTTTTTCTCTTTATATTTCATAAATAGTAATGGAAGATGGACTGTCCAATGATTATACTTCATTCTCTTTATGGGACTGGCTTATTTTTTTCACACATCTCTCTAATGAAATCATTTGTGGTATTTTTCCTTGTGTATTTCTGTTCAAAACAACCATGGACCTCTGTGTTTCCATTTGGGTTATTCTCACCCTTGATTTCTTCAGAAACAATGGTATTCAATGTCTCACAGCCATATAGCATCACCAGAAAAATGTTATTAACAAGATAGACCTACAAAAACCTAGACTTAGAAAAGATAAATTTGAGTGATGGTTCACGTTAAGGAATTTTCAAATTACAAAAGTACAGTTATTCCATAAAGTCACTAAAGAATTCCTAGGGTGTGGAGTATGTGATAATCATCTCCTGGAAAACAAGGATTGAAAGGAGCAGTGCAGGTAGGAGAGTACGGAAAAATTTTGTAACAGCTAGTAGTCATCTACTATTTGAATATAGGTAAGAGAAGAAATTAAAGCATCTCTGAAGTTAAGAAATGTAAATGGGAAATATGGGACCTTGTTAACAAAAAATATTTAAAACATACCTATTGCATAAATCAAAGCATACCTCTGTAACCTCTCTCACAGATGAGATTTTGAGATTCCAAAAGAGAAATACAGGATGTCCCCCAAAGCCTTTGTTCTTGTTTTAAGATATTACAGTTTAAAACTAGTAGAAAGACTTTGGAGGACATCCTATATTTTGTAGTAATACTTTCGAGGGACAGGGCAAGCACCTACCTCATAGGATGTAGAGGCTAAATAACTTGTTCAAAGTCGCACAGCACAGAAATAGGAAGATTTCTGATTGAGTCCAGTAATTCTGACTCCAGATTCTTTTGTCTTTACATTAGACTCAGATGTCTCTCCCTCTTCTTCTCCCTTCCCCTCCCCCCTGTCTCTTATCTCTTTCTCTCCTTCTCTTTCTCCCTCCCCCTCCTTCTCTCTCTCCCTTTCCCCCCTCTCCTTCCCATCTTCCTCCCTTCCTTCCCTCTTTCCTCCTCTTTTTTCTCTCTCCCCTTCACCCTTTTCTCTCTCTATCATAAACCCATATACATATATACGTGTCTTTATATTTAGATTAGACAAGTGATTTCACTGATGTAGTGAATTCCTAGTGAAGAAGAGGAATCCCTTTTTACTAAAACAGACCCCGCCACTCAGCATTTCATCAGTACTTTTCAGCCTTGAGTGTTGTCCAGAGATCCTGAAAGGATTAAGTCCCTTGACCAGGGTCACATAGCCAAAACTTTTGCTCGACCTTCCAGCCTCCAAAGAGTGCTCTCACTTCACCATGCCATGCCATTGCCTCTCATCAACTATATTACTTTAAACACTTATATGTAGTTCTTACCTATGATCTTACCTATCAATCAAGAGGCATTTCTTATGCATCCATTAAGCACTGGCTGACACTGTGCTAGAGACTGAGGAGTCAAAGTAAAAAACTCCCTGTCCTCAAGGAGATTACATCCTATCAGAATACCTATTGTGTTCTAAGTTAATTTAATAATGAATGTGGTAGAATTGGAATTTCTCATAATCTTCTCAGATAAAATAGTGCACAAAAAGGTTTTAACTTTGAGATCCTCATGTCAGAGGCATTAAGTATGACTAAAGTACAGTGAACACTAATTTGGAGAGACATGAAGAATGTGTTATAGATAGGGATAATATGTCATGATCTGCTAACCAGTACTAACAGACTTTGTTCACATATTTAATAAATTGAAATTCTATGAGTGTGGTATCTTAATTTTGAACATATGCTCTTGCAAATTCAGGGTATTAATGGGTTTTACATAGAATGTTTCCTTCCCTGACAGTGGTCAGTATAATAATTAAGATGGAAGCTTTAAACATGATGGATCTAGAGTTATTGCTTTAGGGCAATAAATGGAACCCCAGTGACCTGAAAGAATTAATCCAGCTCTCTAAGTACCTCTCTTAATACAAAACCATAACTTAGATTCATAGGTTTTCAAGCTGGAATGTATGTTAGGATCACCTAGTCCAACTTCCTCCTTCTGTAGCTCAGGAAGCTAAAAGAGTAATTATGTCTTGCCAGTGCCTATTGCCTAGTTTAGAACTCAAGTCTTCTAACTCCACATAGTATTTTTTCCTCATTGTACAAGACTATCCCAAGAAATGTTAAGTATTTTCCTAGGAGTGTGGAAAAGTAGGAGGAGGAAGAGAGGAAGAGGGAGAGAGAGAGGAGTCTAATGTAAATACAAAAGGATTTTCATTCCCAGAGACTCAATGGGTCTGACATCTTAAGAATGAGCCCAGTGTGCTTTATTGCGCAACTTATTGAGTATCCATAGTTATTCAAGCAAACTTTACAATGATAAGTCCTGAGATCTCTGCCTTATTGTCTCTCATTTTCTGGGTATACTTAGAAAAATCATTTGACCTTTCCAAAGAAAGCTGAGAGGTAAACTTAATAATTACCCTAAGGAGGGACCTCCACTGACCCTTAAAATTTCTAGCTCAGTTAGGTATATATCTCTCGTTTCTTTTCTTTGCAAATGCTGGAGAAATAGTTTGGGAGGTTGAATAAAAAATTGAAATATTAATTAGTCGACTTTGCTGGGAAGCATGGTATTGTACTTACTACAATGATAAATAGCCAATGCTCAGTAAATACTTCCTTGTGGTGAGTCATGCTCATTGGACCAGGTGATGAAAGGAAAAAAAAAATATCTAGAGGTTCCAAGTATAAAATTTGGCAACCAAACTAAGAGTTTCATGGGCAACCTTGCACATAGTGGATGCTCAACAAATGTTTGATGCTGTATTGGTTATAGTGTCCATCTGCGATACAGTGAGGAGGAAGCTTCCAACAGTTGGGGGTTCTGAGTGGTTGGTGGACAGGAAACTGGATTACATGATTACTTTAAACCATTAGTCCAATTCTTTATAAAATCAATAATGGTGTTTAAATTCGAAATTAAGAGCTTTGACTATTTCCAAAATGACATAAGTTAATATGGAAAATCCACCATATATATCCATAATGCGGGATCTTGATTGAAATTGAAGTTTCAGAAATTGAAAGGATATTTCTGCTTCATTTTATCTGAAAGCAGACCTTTGTATTATGAGCTTGCAAATATGTGTCAGGTGAAGGTATCAAAATGAAATATTTACATCCTTTTTTCATTGAAATATTAAAATAAAGATTTCCTTCTGGTACCTCCCTTATTTTTTTATTTATTGCTGGGGAAAAAATATGTACAACAAATATATATGTTTAAAAGAAAAGCATTAACTATAAGGCCAAATATGTTTAATATTTTGTCCATCCAGATGCTAATAAAGAAAACATTAGAACATGGAACAATTTTGACAAAAAGGAGAAGTTTGCACACTTTCCCAGTTGTATTGCCTGAGAGGATAAACGCATTTAAATTCTAAAATTGTTGCATTTTTTCTTTTCAAAATTGTGTGACTCCAAACTACTAGAATATCTAAAAAAAAAAGAGAGAGAGAGAGAAACAGCAAATGTTTTGTGACCTAGTAGCAACTGAAGAATGCGCATGGGAGAACAGATGATAAAATCACTTTGGAAACTAGAGAACAAGTAACTTGAGAGCTTGTCATGAGGGTGGTATCTCAGAGCATACTGAGTTATCATCAATTGTCCATCTAAGTGTGCCTCTTTAAAATGCTTTGATTGATATAAACGTAGATAGATAGTTTAAAGAAATGTTAAAAAATAATTAAGGAATTGGCTGAAATTAAGCAAGCCTACTTATGTTAAAGAGAGAAAATTTAAAGAAACATAAAAATCTGTAGGGAGGCTACATGGCACAGTGAATAAAGCCCTGGTCCTGCGGCCAAGAATACCTGAGATCCGATCCAGCCTCAGACGTTTACTCGCTTTGTGACTGTGGGTAAGTCACTTAACCCTGTTTGCCTCATTTTCCTTATCTGTAAGATGAGTTGGAGAAGGAAATGGCAAACCACTCCAATATCCTGGCCAAGAAAACCCCAAATGAGGTCATGAAGAGTTGGATATGACTGAAATGACTCAACAACAACAAAAATCTGTAAGAGAAAAGTATCACCATCTCAGGAGTAGAATATACTAGCCACAATATTAAAAATTATAATCATTAATATGTATAAACCATGTTATGGTTTATGGTATGCTTTATGTACAACTCAATTCTGACAGCTCCATAATGAGAAGATATGGATGGATTGTGGTCTCCAGTGGTGGAAGGAATACCCACACCTATGATATCATATATCCATCCAAGTATCAACTTTGTGACATTGGTAGAATAGATATTCTCACCCTCCTCTTTTAGATGAGGCAGCTGACACAGAGGAGTTACGTGACTTATCTAAATTCCCATAGCTATTTAGTAGCAAACCTGGAATGAGAATCCAGCTGTCCAGATTGCAGATTAGTGGCTCATTCTACTGTCATGGCTTTCACCACCTTGGTGGCCATCTGAATGATGCCAACAAAGCTGTGGGATCAATTTAGTCAATCTGATGGGGGAAAAAGTCAGCCAAAACAATACCCTGGTTACTAGATCAGTGGGTTCTGTCAAAACAGTGGATAATGGCTTCTCTGTTAGGTTAACTTTATGGGCATCTAGGAGTATAATCAGAATGTTTTTTCTTAGTTGGGGGCCCCGGGTCTCTCCTTCTATAAAATGGGAACCCTCCTCTTTGCTATCTCAGAAGCTGTCTAAATGAAGACACAGTACAGCATGTGATTATTGTTTTTCCTTCCCACCCATTTTCATGTGGCACATCTTAAAGTAATGGCTCCCTGTTGCTATGGAGACACAGCACCAGGAGATGCTGCTTAGAAATAATGAAAGTGGTGGAGGCAGGGAAGCAGTATTCCTGGTGATTAGTCTCTAAGGAGAACACCCTCTGAGCTAAGGCAACAATGGAACCTATTCCCAGAGTGAATGGAGTCCCAGGAGGGAGGGCCCGATTTAACAAGTTGTATTGCCTATGACAGCAGCCAGTGATTAACAAACGGCGTTGCTTACTAATAAATAGACACCTTTCTTAGACTAGGTGTTTAGTTCCCTGGTCTTTATTGCTCTGAGTTTTGAGTTTGCTCTCAGCAAATATTTGTCAGCAATGATGATTTTTGCCAGTTTGCTTAACTTCCTGAAAAATAAGAGGGATTCTTGGTTGACTCAGACCCACCTTTGGAACCCACTCTCAAAGCTGTGGTTTGTGAGTCATTCCTGGCCAGTGAGAATTAAAATATGCCAAGAGAACTTTTTTCCCCCTTTCAAAAGCAATTCAATTCAATTTGCATTTGTTAAATGCCTACTATGCATTAGACATTGTAGGGATACAAAGACAAAGATGAAAATAGTCTCTGCTCTCAAGGGGCTTCCAATCTACTACAGAAAGAATAACTTAAAAAAAAAAAAGTCCAATAATGCTCATTTTCCTAAGCCTCCTTTCCTCAATCCTGTTCACTTGACTACTCTTAGAACAGCCATGCACTGAGTTCCTGCTACTACCCCATCTCATCCCTGCCAGATTTTACTTTTGTCTTTGCATGGATCCTCTCTTGTATCTTCTTGCTTTCTTCTGAATTTTTGACCCTTGATCATTGTGGTTAGTGGAAAGGACTAGAATTCAAGCTCTGGTTTTGTCATAGATTAGCTAAAGTACTTTACTCTCCCAGAACCTGAATTTGCTTATCTAACAAATAGAGTCTATATTTATGCTCACTGGGTTGTAATAAAGATCAAATGAGATAATTTATTGGTGTCTGGACCTTGGATTCACTGGGTAAGGAATTCCCAGTAAGGAACCTCCCTCTACCATTGCAGATCAGCAGTCACTCAACAATTTAGGGTCTTAGAGCATCAAGCCCAGCACTGAGAAGTTGAATATCTTACTTATAGTCACACAGCCAGTGTTGTATCCAAGGCAAGACTTGAACCCAGATCTTCCTGACTTAGAAGCCAGTTTTGATCGACTTTTTCACCTTGCCTCTCATGATCAAGGCAGTGTATTTGTAAGGATAACAATACTAGAATTATCCACCTCATAGGGTAGTTATGGGAAAAAGCTCCTAGCAAGCCTTAAAGCACTAATAATAACGTGGGCTACAATTATTGTAACCATAAAGCACCATAAAAATGTGACCTGTTATTATACCCTGACCACTTCACTAAGCAAAACCCTGCCCACTAAGAGGAGCCATGTAATCAGAAGAAAGAAATAGGCTCTGCACTTGTACTGAATGAAAGAAAAAAGGGAGTGAGGTGGAATCAATAAAAAATACCTGACAGAGTACTGGACCTGGAGTCAGGAAAACCTGAGTTTGAATCCAGCCTCAGAAACTTATTAGCTTTGTAACTCTGGGCAAGTCACTTAACTTCTATCTCTGAACTATCTCCTCTACTATAAAATGGGTATAATAAAAGAACCTACCTCTCAGGGTTGTTGTGAGAATCAAAAGAGATAACATTTATAAAGTGCTTAGCACAGTATCTTGAATATAGTAGGTACTTAATAAATGTTTGTGTGCCTTCCTTCCTGTGGACATGCAGCAAAGGGGTGCATTTGCTTACTCAATTACAGATTCCAGGACAGAGTGTTAGCCTGAAGATGTGTAGAGATAATACTTCACCAGATCATGTAGGTAATTAGAAGGTGGTGATCAATAATAATAATATTTATATATTTTTATAAATTTGGTCTATAAAGGCTCTTCTTTACAATGAACTAAAGAGGTTGGGTAGTACAGATATTCTTACTTTCATTTACAGATGAAAAGACTTTGGCCCAGAGTATAAATGAGTTAGCCACAGTCCCAAGGTGGCAGAAGAATTAAGCCTTGACCCATGTCTTCTTCTGACTGACCAATCAGCATTCTGGCCCATTAGAAATATCAACTCCAAGAAAGTTGTTTACACACCAAAAATGCACTGTGAGGAATGATTGCTGGAGACTAAAACCTGGAGTTTTATCTGTGAGTGGCCTAACCAAGAGATACAGCTTTGTGAAAGCATTCCAAGCAATGGAATTTATGTAAATAGATGCAAATTTTCAAATATCAGTTTTGCCTTGGTAACTATCAGAATCCCTACATTCAGCCCATCAGATACTGCTCCTGTTTCAGAAATTGTGGTTGCTTTGCTGGACAGCCCAATTTATGCCCTGATGTAGAGGAGAGACGAGGGAAAAAGCTATGATCACTATATGGTCATTGGGATAGGATTGGGGAGGATGTTTGGCGAAGCCTCTTTGTGACTTAGTAACTGTCCTAGTATGCTGAAGGAGAAGACTTCAGCCTTGCGGATTTAACTTCCTGGGGCTGAGTCTTTGGGTAAGTAGGATTAACTAACACAAAGATATTAAGATAACAGAGAGATAGGGTCTGGACCTTTGGTTTCATTAGCTACATGCAGAGCAGATCCTTCTTTACAACTTATAACCCTAAGAGAGTTTTGCGTAAAGCCCTAGGGATCCAGGGACTTACTTGCTCATGGTCACCAACCAGTATTTTTAATTTGTTGTTGTTGTTGAGTCATTTTTCAGCGAGGGCTGACTCTTTGTGACCCAATTTGGGATTTTCTTGACAAAGATACTGGAATGGTGCACCATTTCGTTCTCCAGCTCATTTTACAGATGAGGAAACTGAGGCAAACAGGATTAGAAGATTTGCCCAGGTTCATACAGTTAGTAAGTGTCTGAGGCCAAATTTAAACTCATTCCTTTCTTCAGGCCTGGCACTCTATCTACTATGCCAACTAACTGCCCATTAGTTGTTCATAAACAGAATATTCCATTTGAGGATAACTCTCCAGCTACTATCCCATGGTGCCTCTCTGTTGATGTAATGGATATAGTAAATGGTGAATGAATGAACGAAGATGTATGTGTATATAATTGTATTAGAGATTTTAATAAAACTAATAATTATAGCAGGAACAAGCAATTGTTAAATTCTTAAATTATCTATTTATACTGAGTCGCAAAGCATACACGTCAAAACGCTGTTTTATGCCTTGGTCAGAGTATTAGCACATGGAAGCTTTGACTTCTTAATACTCCCCTTGATGTGAAATGTAACCCAAAATCAAATACATTTTTGATACCTAAACACCACTCTATTTTTTCCATCACAATTTTCCTGATTTCCCCCTTCCTGTGTTGCTCTCCCTTTGGAAATGATTCTTTATCCCAACTCCCATGGATATCAAATAGCACTTTGTACTTCCCTCATGCAGGCATGGATCATGCTTTCTTCTCAATTATAGCTGTCTATGAATGTGCCATATAACGCTACTGACTTGCTAATTAACTGGCATTAGCTATTCAAATTCAGTTAAGTTCCCTGTGGTTCCATGATGGTTGCCATGTGCTATTATACTCCTATCTTGCCATCATCATCCCACCTTGATTCTCCTATTTTCTACCTCCCCTCTGAGGTATGGACTCCAAGAAAGGGATGAAGGTAGCTGCAGGAGTGACTCTGCTCTGCCAATCTCCTCCTACCCTTCCATTGCAGCTTTTTCTTTCAACTCCCACTACTTAAAGGCCTGCTGTTACTAAATCTAGGAAAAACTTCGCAGGAATGATGAGACTTACTGAAGGACAGCTAAAAATATATCCCTCCTGAAATCAGCCTTGCTTAAGAATTAGTTGTTTAAGAAACTTACAGAAGAACTTGTCAGTGTTAAAATTGGAAGGGACCTTGGAGATGATCTAGTCTAGTCCACTCAATTAGACAAATATTCATAATACAAGGCTATTCTGTACATGGATAGATACCAAGAATACAAAAATGAAAGGCACAATCCATGCATTCAAGGGACTTTTATTCCACTGGGGATAGGTTATATACATACATGTGCACCATCTACTAAGGCAAAGAGAGGTCATGCTCTGTCAGTGGAGGGGAGCCACCATTCTGATGAAATAATTAGTTCTTGAAGAATAAATCAATGTTCTTGTCAATTTAATTCAAGGCAGTGAGAATTTGCTAAGTGCCTGCTTCATTACAGGCACTATACTAAGTGATAGGGATACCAAAAAGGGCAAAAGTCGTCTTTGCTATCAAGGAACTTGGAATTCAATGGTAGAGACAATGTACAAACAAATATTCAGGACAAATTGGAGATACTCAACAGAAGGAAAGCACTATGATTGAAGGGGACTAGTAAAGGGTTTTTGCAGATGTTGTAACTCAGAAAGCCATAGAAGACCTGGGATGAAGATGAGGAGGGAACAAATACCAGGTATGGGGAAAACAGTGAGAGAAAATGTACCATCAGGAGATGGTATGTCACGTTGGAAGAATAGCTAGGAAGCCAGTCATTGGATCATAATGTACATGGAGGAGTAAGCCATACCAAACTGGAAAGGTAGGACGGGTTCAGGTTATGAAAGGCTTTAAAAGTCCAACAGAGGATTTTACATTTGATCCCAGAAGTAATTTAAAAGGGATTGGGGAATGCATATGGTCAGTACTTTAAGAAGATCATTTTGATAGCTAAGTGGAGGATGAAAGACTTGTGATTGAAAGACTAATCAGAAAGCTATTATAATAATAATAGTCCTGGTGTAACTTCATAAGAGCCTGTGAAGGGGTGGGTGGATATTGGCAAAGGAAGGAAAAGTCTTATATTATAGATATTGGGAGGGTAGAATTGATAGGACTTGGTAAGAGATTGGATACGGAGGATGAGAGAGAGTAAGGAGTCAAGTATGACTTTAGGTGGTGAGTTTGGGTGACTGGGAACATGTCAGTGCCTTCAATGGTAATAGGAGAGGGTTTGCGGGGGGGAAAGACAATGAGTTCAGGTTTGGACATGGTGAGTTTACATGGCGTTTACAGGCCATCTATTTGAAGATATGCAATGGGTAGCAGTCAGTAAAGTAAATTTACTGAAAGTCAGTAAATAAAGTAGGCTTGAAGAAAGATCTGAAGATCATCTGCATAAAAATAATTGAATTAATGGCAGCTGATGATATCATTAAGTAAAATAGTATAGAAAGAGAAGAGGAAATAGGATAGAGCCTTGGGGGACACCCACAGTTAGTGGATATGATCTGATGATGATCTAGCATAGGACACTGTGAAGAGGTTAGACAGATACCAGGAGAAAGTCAGATCATGAAAACCTAAAGAAAAGAGTATTCAGGAGAAGAGGAGATGACCAGTAGTGTCAAAGGCTGCCAAGAGGTAGAGAGGGATTAGGAGTGAGAATCATCCATTTGATTTAGCAGTCAATTATTTGAGAGAGAGAGACAGAGATAAAGAGAGACCAACCTCAGTTAGATGATGAGGTTGGAAGCCAGACTGCAAAAGGTTTAAAAAGGACATGAAAAGAGAGGAAGTGAAGGTAACCATTGCTGAGGGCTTTCTCAAGGAGTTTAGCCACAAAAGGGTAGGAGGGAGAAATAGGATGATAGAAGGGACGGTTGGCTTAAGTGAAGTTTTTTAAAGGTAGAGAGATATTCATGTATTTGTAGGCAGCAGGGAAGCATTCAGTAGACAAGGAGAGACTGAAAATTAGTAAGAGTAGGGATATCATTGCAGCAATTTGCAGGAAAAAATGAAGTGGAATGGGATCACTATTACATGAAGAGATGTTTGCATTGGCAAGGAGGACTACCTCTTCATCTAAGACGGGTGAAGGAGGAGATGGTGAGACTGGGATAAGCAACTGAGGAATGTGAGATGTGTTGGAGTCTATAGAAGAGGGAGATCTCTTTTGTGTTCCAGCGAATGGAACACATTCTTTCCATTTCTCCAATGGCTCTCTTTGCCACAGGCTGTAGAAGTTGCAGCAAGGAGAATGAAACAATTCACAGTGCCAGCCTTGAATACGTTGGAGCTAGGTAGTTTACCCAGTGAGCTAATGGCATGTCTGCTTTAGCCCAAATCTTTTTGTTCTAGTTTCCAAGAAACCAGTAGATGATGTGTCGATCTTAAAGAGTAACTAATGAAACTGCTTTTATTCTAATAAGAAATTCTCCTAAATGAGTTAAAATATTTGGATTGAAAACACAGACCTAGTGAAAAAAATGTAATTTGGATGCAAATATGTATTGAATACATCATATCTAGATACAGCTTCAGGGATATATTTAGATTATTTGTTTTTATTTCCTTCTAATTGAAAACTGAGCTTTCTTCCCTACTCACTGCTGCAAACTTGGCTATTGTAACTGAGTGGAAATAGTTCCATGAGGACAGACTCAAGTCATACCTAAATAATGGACGTCCCTCATGGCCCAGCTTAATGCTGTCCTTACAGTACAGTGCTTTTTAAAAGATTTATTTAAAGGAATTAAGGTGCAAAATATAGCTTTTGTGTGTATTTGTTTTCTCCTATCCTAAATTTTTCATAGGCTTTTTAAATGCATAATAACCTTTCAGTTTTGTTTTGTTAATTAACTTTTGTACTTCAACATTTATAATGAATAGGTTGGATCCTAATAATTATAACCTCTAGTAAGTAGGGCAGCATTGGCATGGTGGGAAGAAGTCTAGTAGAGGAGATGCCAGAGTGCCTGGGTTCAAATACTGCTCGGAAGCCTTTGTGACCTGGGTCAGCATTTATGAAGTGCCTACCATGGGTCAGGCACTTAACCTTCCTGGGCCTCAGTTTTTTCATCTGTAAAGTGAAGTTTATAGCTAGATAACCTCTGAGGCCTCTTCCAGATGTAGATAAGTGACCTTATGAATAATAGTGCCATGTTGATTTCACTGTATTACCTTGAATAAATAATAACCTTTATATTTTTGCTTCTCCTACTCTTAAAATAGATTTGATAATAATATCTATATTACCTTCTTCATAGAGTGATTGCAAGGATGAAGTAAGATTGTGAATGTGAAATTATTTTTAAAATTTAACGCAGCTTATTTAATGCATCATTATTACCTATGGTTATATCCATTAATTAGAATTATGGTTGTTGCAGAAAGAATTGGCTTAAAAGCATTCAATATTTGTAGTTAATCTTAGAAAATATGCTGCTCAAGGTCTAGCTGATTGCATTATAGAAAAGATCCCATGATGGATTATATAATATCGCCACTTTTATTAAGGGTATTTACTTTTTCTTTTTTTCAATATCCAACTTCATTTACAGATTTCCATTTTTTTGGAGATTAAAGTTATTTGTGTTTTTTTATTGTTTTGTCATTTTTCAGCTATGTCAAATTCTTTGCAATTCTATTTGGAGTTTTCTTGGCAAAGATGCTAGAGGAGTTTGCCATTTCCTTCTCTAGCTCCTTTTCCAGATGAGGAAACTGAGGAAAACAGACTTAAGTGACTTGCCTAAGGTCACACAGCTATTAAGTGTCAGAAGCCAGAATTAAACTCATGTAGATGAGTCTTCCTGACTTCAGTCTGGCACTGTATCCACTGCATCACCTCGCTTTCTCCATTAGTGATTACTTTATAATTTAACATTTTTATCAATATTTTTGGAGAATTTCATCTAATAGGACAGTGAGAGATTTGAGATAGGGGATCGTGAGGGGGACCACATAGAGCTCTTATGTCAGTCAGTCCCTGGCTTGATAGACGTCCCCAATACAGTGCATCATGCATTCACCTAGCGAGCAGTACATGCTTTCTCGTATAGTTTCACTTGAATTCTTTTTTTAATGTTGTAGGAAATAGATGAATCTAAAGATAACTCAAAAGGAAAGGCTTTTTTTAAAAAGAAAATTCCATATCACTATTTTAACTTCCTGTCTCCTGCCTCAAATAAAACCAAATAATTCTTTCATTCCTTTATATTAACAATACTGCATTGGTCCAGATGTAGGCCATCTCACAAGCCTAGGCTACCCCCTAAATATGTGTGTATATGCACATATATGTGTGTGTATATGTATATATATGTACGTGTATATGTGTGTATGTATATATGGAAAAATATAAATATACATTAAAACAAATATTCAAATGACCATATGAAAATGTATAGTTATTTAAAGGGTTTTATTATATTTTCATTCAAATGAAATTTCATTCAAATAAAAACATGTTATTTATTATTAATTCTCTCTTCCTCTTCGTAACATTTGTTGTCTTATCCAGTAGATCAGTGGCTACAGTAAACATTTCAATCAATCAGTAAATGTTTATTAAACACCTCCTGTGTACCAGACACTGTGCTAAGTATGGAGGACACAAAAAGAGGTAGAAGACAGTCCCTCCCCTCAAGGAGGTTACAGTCTAATGGAGGAGACTGCATGCAGACAGATACGACAAAACAAGCTATACAGAAGATAAATAGGAAGTATCTAATGGAGGGAAAACACGAGAATTAAGAGGGGTTGCCGAAGGCTTCTAGTGATTTCTAGAGATTTTAGTGGGAACTTAAAGGAAGCTAGGAGTTCAGTAGGTGGAGAGGTAGGAGAGTGTTCAAGGCATGGGGGACAGCCAGAGAAAATGCTGAGAACCAAGAGATGAAGTGTCTTGTTTGTGGAATGCTGGGAGGCCAGTGTCACTGAGTGGAAGAAAACCTGTAAGGATGTAAGAACTAAGAAAACAGGAAAGGTAGGGAAGGACTAGGTTATGAAGGACTTCAAATGCCAACAAAACCATTTTTTATTTAATCGTAAAAGCAATAGGGAGCCACTGGAGTTTATTGAGTAGGAGTGGGGGGGCAGGGAATGGGGTAACATGATTGCATCTGCACTTTAGGAAAATCCCTTTAATTGCTGAATGGAGGGTGTATGGTGTGGGGAGAGACTTGGGGTTGGGAGACCCACTAGTATACTATTACAGTCATCCAGGTGTGGTGGGATGAAGACCTACATTAGCTTGAGGACTCTGTCAGAAGAGAGAAGGCTTAATAATCACCTTCTGTGTGCCAGGCACACTCAAATTTTGTACAAGCCAGATTTATGGGAAAATGGTCCATATTCAGATCAGAATGATAGTGGCTTGTACTTATATTGTGCATTTAGGTTACAAAACATTTTGTATATGTTATCTTATTTGATATATAATATGATATAATAATATTATAATATAATAATAAATTTATTATCTTCATTTTAAAGATAAGGAAACAGCCTCAGAAAAGTTCAGTGACTTACCTGAGGTCACAAAGCTAGGAACCTGTATAACTGGGAGTAAAAGTCAAGTCTTTTGACTCTGAGGCCAGTGCTTTTTCTATTAGTCCTTTGTGTGTAAGGGTGTGATGGGAAAAGGAGGGGTGTTGTGTCCTGTATTCAAGTCAATCTAGTAATATCTAACCTTGATATTGTGCTTTTAGGTTCAGAGTGCTTTATATGCATCCTTTCATTTGATCCTTACAATAGCCCTTTGACACAGGGAGCATAAAATTTGTTATCCTCATGCTACATATGAGAAAACTAAACCTTATAAAGGGCTTGTCTCCTAAAACTCTGTTCTCCCTTTGTACCCTCCGAAGTATTTTTCTTTCCAAATACAACATTCTGGAAAGACCTCAGTTAGAGACATCTTTCCCTGTTCCTTTAATTATAAAGAAGGATTCAGCATCTCTCCTCGAGGTCAATCTCCTCTTAGCTCCTTTCCCCACCTAAGATGCGCCTTGAGGTCACTCTTAAATCTAGTCTGCCATCAGACAGGCCACAACGATGCAGCCAAGCCATCAATCCAGGGGAGTCAGAGCATTTAGTATCACTTTAAAACAGGCTCTTTAAATAGATAGGAGCATGTTTGATGATGCAATCTGATGAGCACCTGATTTTTTTAAATAAAATATTACAAAGATGCCTGTTTTGTTAATAAATTGTGGTTTTTGCAAACAGATTAAAGGTATCCTACAGATCCTTCTAGTGGATAATATTTCAAGACGGTCTGGCTCAGAAATGAGTTTGTTCTGCTACCACCCTTTAATCGATCCTCTTCTATCCAGATGTTTGGCAGTCAACTAAAATATACCATAGTGAGCAAAAAACAAGCTGAGGGCTAGAGTGCCAGGAAGTTATTTTTCTCAATATGATCTTAAATTTTCACCAGCTTCAGTTTCAAGTTTGACATCATAATCATTGTGGGGGGGGATTTTAGGGGGGGAATATGTGTTAATTGCAAAGTATAAACTGTCCTTTGAATTTTCCTAAGTCCCCCCCCCCAAAAGGAGTAAGGGAAGGGTCAGTTTAGGGTTGGTGGGGAACACGAAGAAGGCAATTTCAAAAGTGCTAGGTAGGACAATGCCTTCATCTCCTCAGATTTTAGTGGTCGAAGATAGAAAATTCTCCTTGGGCTAAAGTAATCAGAAGCTGGGAGAGAAAATCAAGTAATATGTTTTTTTAGACTTGCTTAAAAAAAAAGCATAGCTGTCTGAAAATTTAGCACTTGGGAATGACTTTTAAATACAAGCAAAAAGTGAGGTCTGCAAAAGGCTTTAAAAACAACTTGGTTTTCTTTTGTACAGTTGAACAGCAAGTCCATCAGCATTTCAGAAATGAGTTGAGTAGCTCATTCCATTAACCTCAAATTCCAGGCGTGACTTTGACAGAGAAATTGAGAGAAGAACAGCAAAGCTTGTTATATCAAATGCTGTCTGGAGAGGATGGGGCCATTACAAGGATACAGGCAGAAATATATCCACAGAGGGCACCCCTGTCAATAAATCAAGTACCTAGCAAGTGGGGAGATACCATAACAAGGTTCACCAAGGCCAGGCATTTTCGAATGCTTCTCTTTGGAGGCTGAGTCCTGGGTCTCAGGTACCTCATAGTGGTTTTCATCGATGTGCTTTGTCTGAGGGGAAATCTTTTGTTTTTTCAAGTTTCTAATAGTACCTGTCCCCTTCCACTAGAAGTGTCTATTCTGCCTAATTACTGCATGACTAATCCCTGGTTTCAGCTCAAACACCAACTTCTGTGTAAAGTTTTGGTTTTTTTTCCTAATCCCCCAGCACCTAGTGCTCTCCATTCCAAAATGGCCTTGTATTTTTTTCTATACATATACATATATGTATAAAGTGTCCCTATATATGTACATACATGGGTACATATGTGTATATGGTATCCCAAAAATCTTAGTGTGATTTCAAGCTATTAAAGCTAATAACTGCACTAAGACTTTTGGAACACTGTTGTATATCTTTATTTATGTAATGTTGTTTCCCTTAATAGACTGCACATTGAGGGGAGGGATTTTTTAGTATCCCTGGCACCTAAGAATTGCTCCTGACCTGTAGTTGGTGCTTAGTAAGTGCTTGTTGATAAATTGATAACCAACCAATATTACTCTACTCTTACTTTCTTTTTCCAAAGAGAAGCCCTTAGAAAAATAATTAACCTTGTCCCTGCTCCAAGAAAGATCTGAAAGCATGGCTCTAGTTAGGCTGCTGCAGAGAGGTAACAACTAAGAGAGATTGGTCTCTTCTCATGGTGGAGCACGTTGCAAGAAGTCATAATGGATAAACTCTGTGTACCATTTATTATTGTTAACCCCTCATCGTGTAGCTACATCTTCTTCAAAAATGAATTTCTAGGACATCAGATACACATGACTGAATTATAAAAATTAACGTACATTCTCAAAATCAAAGGTAATTTCTGGATTATGTACCACTTAGGATTATTCTTAACTCTGCCACCTCCCCTGCTGTGTAAAATTGAGAACTGGACAATACATTCAAAACAAAGAATGAGCAAAATGAAGTTGGTTTTTTCCACCCTTTTAACCAATAAGTCCAGCAGCCTCTGTGGAGACAAAACCACAGTAATGTGCTAGGTAGGAGGCAGTCACACTATAACTAAGATAACCCCATGCATCGATTTAGCATGCATACCTTAACTTGGTAGTCAGACCCTCTACTCAGTTGATTTGATGTTGACAAGGTATACAATTGTTCATCAATTGATAATTAATATTTTCATGAAGATACAGGAGAAATTCTAGCTTCCTATTATTCCTGGAAAGAATGTGTTGTCAGTGGCCACTAAGTCTGCATCTGCCAGTGTTTTCCCCATGGATTGTTGAAACAGAGTTTCCAGTTCCTCTCTGGTACCTGATTAAACCTGCTCTTTTAGATGCTCATGGACACAATTCAGGATTTCAGGGCCCAGGGCAGGGAGCATTACAACCATTTTCCTCTAGAGCAACAGACAGGACTAGTCATACACATCCAGGGTAATTAGTCACCTGTGCTGGCTAGAGTGATTTTAGGGTTGTTGGAATGCCTTGCTTTCTTTTCTTGCCCCAATCCTTGACACAAAATACCTTTCTACTGATCAAAGACTTAAAAATATACATCTGAGGCCTTTTCTTTTACTTTTTTCAAAATATATTTATAGATTTTTTTTAATGAAATACTTCCCTAGGAACATGCAAACAATCCTGACATGGTACATTTTCTCCATTTTTTCATTCATATGATCAAAGACCTTGATCCCTGTGAATATGAAAATACCTGTTTAGAGGGGCAATTCTTTAGTCAAATTTATGTGAATGAGTTTAATCTCCTTTGAAAAGAGGTAGTTTTGACAAAGAGGAAGACGTGGAGACCAGTGAGCCGGGAGGCAAAGAGTTCACCAAGGAGAAAAAGGACCATTAATCAGAGGAAGGTCAGGTGAAGAAGACTGATGGAGCCAAAGAATAAGGAAGGCAAAAGCAAAAAAGCAAATTGTGCAGAGACGGAAAAAAGTGGACTCTCAGATAATGGTGTAGCCAGGAAGCCCTAGATTTCCGGGAAGGTTAGCACAGATTTTTTTTTCAACTACTGATAGTTCTAGATGTTGATTCTAGGACCATAAAGCTGCTGAGCCCATTTCAATGTTAATAGAGGCTGAAAAAATATAGAAAAAAGCATGGATAAGGATTTCACAGCGCCATAGTTCCTCCACTTAATGGCTGTTTTCTGGACCTTCCTGGCTTAAGAGTGATTATCAATAGTAACTGTTGCTCTTTCCCTCCCAACTTGATTTACTTACATATTTCTTTCTTTTGCTCATTAAAGGGGCCATTCCCTCACTACTTTTTAAAGAGGTCTCATCATTGACTGGGCATGACCTCACTCTAAGTGAGTAACTGAAAATGCCTTACCCTAAAAGGCCAAGGTCTCCCATTGCATCCTGGGCCTTCTCCAGTCATCTTGATGAATATCTGGTCAATGGATCCAAATGGTTCACGAGGAGAAAATGAGGCTGGTGACCTTGAACAGCCCTCCCTCCCTCACAACAAAGTCAAGTGCAAGTCATGTCATCATTTCTCTGATGATATGGTCTTCTTCAAAAACAAAGGACGAACACAACAACAAGTTCCTCATGGGCCCTCATCTTATTCATACTGTGACTTAGTGAAAAGTCAATGGTTCTTATTAAATGTAGTACAAAGAACTCTTGATTGACCTAGTCCTGTCTTTCTTCCTGCATTCTCCAGCTGCTAGATCCTGCTTACTGAGGAAGCTTAAGACTGGTGCCATTATCAAGGCAGTCACTTTCATAGCAGCATCCTTGGAAATTTTAGCAGTAGGTGATGTGGACTAGGTAGAGATGAGATTGGTTTGGTGAGAGACAATAATCCTGTCAAAAGTGAGTCTAACTTGCAGATCTTAATAGATCTTGACTTATTATGTGTGACTGATTATTAGAAAGTTAGGCAATCTTTGCTGTAAAAGTAATAAATCCATGTATCTCCCAGCTTGATAAAGTTAGATCACTATTGGGAAATCAATTTCTGGTTAGATTTTGATAAAAATAAAATGTATAGGAAGAGAGTAAAACTGAATCTTAGAATTTACTTCTTCTTGAAAGTAAAAACAAGGCTATGTCTCATTCACTGCATTAAGTTACTTTAATGCATTTTAGAGGATGAAGATGCATTTAAATATTTCAATATTTATGCAGCTAATTTAATGACAAAAGAAGTTGTTTATTTAATTACATTTAACCCACATTTTAATTCAGTGATAATAATTTTAGTTTTTTCTTCTTTGTATTAAAACCTGTTGTATCTATTTATAAGTAAGGAATTGAGAATTGATTATAAGAGAGAAGAAATATCCTAAAGTAAATGCAGAAACCTAGGTTGACTTGGTCTCTCCCTCCTCCTCAAGAGGAAACCTGTGCTTTAAACACTTGTGGAGTTAGAGTTCATTGAAATCTCATAAGCTCCTAATGATTCAACTCAGCAAATACTTTTAAATGCATGTCTGTCATGATACAGGATAAATGAATGTTTTATAAATCATCAGGCATTTTAATTAGCAAGTTTGAGTTTCATTATTTCTCTGCCTCAGTTTTTGTTATGAAACGATCCGTGGCTCTGAGAAAAATGTGCCTAGGAAAGTTGTTTAATTATGGAATAGAATTTTGTGAAATATTTAAGACTCCTATGGCAGTCTCTATCATATACGTTTATAAACATGATTCACTTTTGGTCCTTATTCATGAATCTTATTTACCCTCCCATAGGCAAATTTTTCTTCTCTGAATACTATTGGTCTAATGTCCAAAATGTTTTAGCAAATATGTAATATTTTTTAAAAATTAAAAAAGGAAACAGCTTATTGTTTTATTGTTTATGTTTAATTTAATGTCATGAGATTGTTATGTAGAATGGAATATTTTCATAAAGGTACATAAATAAAATATAAATTGCTGACATAAGAGAAACAAGCACATTTTTTTTTCTAAATGATGAGGGTGATAGAAGAATTTCATCCAAAATGGTAATATCTTCCATATACAAGAGGGACAGATCACAAATAATTGTTTATAGCTTCTCAAATAATGAAAATAATGTAATCTGTGGGCCTAAATGTGAAATTAATTGGAAACTGTGGATCTAATACATTGTTTTGGCGATTAAACACATTAGATTGAATTGTTTCAGAATCAGAATGCCTAATTATTGTGTCTACCACATTCATCTGGTTGAGTCATTCCGTGCTTTTGGACTGCTGCCTGGATTGTTTCTGCAATACGTGTTTCAATTGCTTATCCCTTTTTTTCATGCAAAAGTTTATGAAATTCCCTACATTGTTTTACTGACTTCATCTAGAATTGAGAAAATTCCAGTTGAAGGAGGTATTGGTTTTAGAAGTGTAATTTCCAGGAAGGTTGGATGAAAACTGACATTTGATTTATATTTTATCAGGTTCATGATTAAAAAGTGCCTTTGTGAAGTCACTTTTATCGGAAACAACTGTCCTACGCACCTCTCTGTTTGCAGAACTTGGTCTCTGCCTACTCCAAACACCTTGTCCCAACCTCATATGTGGCTGAGGGTATCACAACTGCCTGAATTCGCGATTTCAACCTTAAAGAGGTGAAAGGAAGAAACAAAAGTGCCAGGACGTGAACAACTGACAGGGTTGTTTTCCAGTGTCACCAATACAAGAAAGCAGCATTGGAAGAATTAACATTCTCTCGAGGAGTGTGATTGCCTTGGAGCCACTGTCGAAGAAACAGTGTCAAAAACAGACAAGAGACTCAGACATTTTACAGCCAGAGATGACACTGAGCATGTTTTCATTGCAGCCCACCTTCTTCAAGTGGGGCATATTGATTGATGAGTGACTGCTTGCTGAGAAACTGTCTCTTCTCATTCTGCTTTGTGCATATTGGACTTCATTAATCAATTTACTAGCTCTTCTAAGAGCTAGATGCAGTTTGTTTCTCAACAGTAGTTTTGTTTTGTTTTGTTTTTTGGAGTTGGTGGACACAAGACTGACATAATTCACTTAACAGCAACACCCAGAACCTAAACCTCCTTTTCATCATGGCTTTGAACGTTGCTCCTGTAAGAGACACAAAATGGCTGACACTGGAAGTGTGCAGACAGTTTCAGAGAGGAACTTGTTCACGCTCTGATGAAGAATGCAAATTTGCGCACCCCCCCAAAAGCTGCCAGGTTGAAAATGGCCGGGTAATTGCCTGCTTTGATTCTCTAAAGGTAAGGAAGTCGATTGTATGTACAAATCCAGTTCTAATACCTTACTTGCAATGCCAACGTCTAAGTTTCATCTTAAAAACTCCCTTTCATTTTATTCAGAAGTTTAAAAATACTTTTTGGAGCACATTTCCTCACATATGGTAAAAATTAGGAGATTTTTACTTGTTTCTCCCCACCCCTCCCCAAGTGCGTACATATTCTTTGCACGTCCATGTTTAAGCAAAGAATGTAAGAGGGCTTGGTTTGAACATGTTCTTCACAGGTCCAGGAGCTTGGAAAGGGAGTCTGCTTTAGCACAACTAAAGACAAATATCTTATTAAAACTTGATCTGCCCAGAGCTGAATAAAGCAAATGAAATTAACTGTGACATCTATGTGCTGGTTTTGGCATATCACCTCTCTGGAAAGCTCTGGTCTACCACTCTCACTTGCTTTTTGAGGTCTTCATTCTCCTGGCTAATTTGCCATGGTCCACACAAATAGAAAAGCATTATTTGGAGACAAACTGGCAAGACCCTATGATAACCCCATTTATTAACTGAGAGACAGACTCCTAGCAGAGGATATTTTCAGGTTTCTCTTACCTCCACAGTGTTAGGATTCTGTCTGATAGTGTAGGATTAAGATCTGTTTTAAGGTAGGAATGGGACAAGGAATATTTGTTTGTGATAAAGTAAAAAGAGCAGTCAAAGGACCTGGGTTCAAATTCCACTGCTGATGCTTGCTACCTATGTGACCTCCAGCAAGCCCCTTAGCCTTCGCAGATCTCAGTTTCCTCACTTGTAAAAGGAGGGAGTTTGACTAGGAGACCTTTGAGGTCATTCCAGCTCTAAACCTCTGATTCCTATCTAATGTTTCTGAGAGAGAACATCTAACAAAGAGAGCAGAGTGTATGAAATGAATTATAATTATAGTATATAATTATATGTGAACATATATAATTACATATTATATAATATGTAATTCACAATTATAGAGCACTTGAAGGTTTGCAAAGTACTTTCCTCAAAGCAACCTGGTGAGGTCTTTAGTGCAAGTAGTATCACCCCATAATAAAAATAACTTAGATTTATAGAACACTTTATGGTTTGTGAAGTATTGTACATGTATCTTCTCATTTGAACCTTACAATGGTCCTCTGCAGTTGGCACTACTCAAGGCATTATTATCTCCATTTAAAGATGATGAAATTGAGGTACAGAGGGTAACCTCACACTGTGAGAAGCTATGTGATATAATCTCAGATGGTGGAACTCTGCTAAAACCAGCAGTTTGGTGAAAGCAAGGCCTCCTGTGTTCCATAGTTATGATTTTTTTACAGATGCAAAATGAGCAAAGCCAAGGAGCAAAGGATTTGTTTGTCCAGCAGCTTCCCTAAACCTCATTTCTTCGAGACATTTCTTCTGCATAGTTCCTTCTGTCACTTATAAACCATATTCACGGGGAAAGTTCCTAAGAGTCTAAGGAATTCCAGTAGTTTCAAAAGCTCCAGATAATTCAGACAGCTTTCTTCTGTAGGCAAGATTGAGTCTGGTAGCAGAATGCAACATAGAAAAAGTACTGGAGAATCTTTTCTCTTGAAATATAATTTAGGCTTCATCCTCCTTAGGGCAATTGGACTTTCACATCTCTACAGTCTAAATTCCAAGGTGTGAAATATACAGCTCTTTGACAATGTCAGTGTGAGAGGCACCCTGTAATTTGGATGATGGCAAGAGGTTTGTCAAATTTAGTTTCTCTATTTCATATTTATGGACTTCAATTTCAAGATTAAAGACTTACACAAATGTTCTAATAGAGACAGCTCCTAATATACTTTAATTAACTAATGCAGTTCAAATAGACAACATTGTGTACAAAGTAAGTTTGTCCTTCCTGTAATGTCCTCAAATTCCCACGTACCCTGAAATTGTGCAAACAGAAAGTTCAGATGTGGTTACACCCATATCCCTCATCTCTAGCTTGATTATTTAATATGACTCAGCCAAAATGGCTAAGATCACTTACCCAATTAATTCTATGAGAATCTTACTACCTGTATTTTCTACAGATTTAGCATCAGAAGGGACCATGGAGTTTTAGTCCACTACCTTTATTTTACAGATGTGGGAACAGAGGCACAGAATGGTTAAATGAGTTTCCCCAAAATCACAAGGTCATAAATGACAGTGTCACATGAACCCTGTTCCTCCAGATTCAAATCCAGCATCCTTTCCACTGTGCAATTCTCTCTCTTGTATTCAGCAACTTAAGTACTTTGAAGTGTTCCCTCCTCCTAAAATGCCCTGGTAGAAGAGCCCCCAGATAATCTGATTTTAGAAAACAAGTAACATAAAGATAATCTCAAGTAATAGAGCAGCCAAGGTGTATGTTTATAATGAAAAAAAAGAAAGCAATGGTTTATACCCAGTTATCAATTCATATAATGCTTGCCATTTTCAGCCCATTCCCACAATAAGCCAATACTAGTCGCGTAGAATTTTTCTCTTGTGCCCTCCTTTGTATTACCTCTGATAATCAGGCACCAAAATAATCATTAATGTTCATGCACAATGAGACATGGGTTGGTCATAATGGGAACTTTTTTCTTTTAAACTGAGCCAGTAAGATAAAAAAGGTAATTTCAAGTTAAAACTGTTGTATGGAATGTGTACAACAGGCTATTTGTGTGAGGCTGTTAGCCCTTTTAATCATTCATTGTAATTTATTTTATTAGTATGTATAGAAGTATGTCACTGTGACTTTCTAGATTTGAACATAGAACTATTGTCACTGGTTAAAATTGAGTTTGTGTTTGAGTGTACTTGAATAGATTTGATGTATGTGTGTGTGTGTATATGTATGTATGTTTGTACATATCTATATCTATATCTATATCTATATACATCAGTTAAAGGACTTAATTTGAAGCTTGTACATTAGGGATCACTGTACCCAAACAATAGTATACATTGACATAATAGCACATAGGTGTGTTCATTTCCTGACTCCTAATCTCCTTATTAACCTCTGAAACTCAATTCCTCTTGCTACCACATTTGAAAAGAGTCCCTCAGTCATCACCCCCAATGCCTTACTTACTGCCAAATCCAAGGGCCTTCCTTACCTTGTCTTTATTCCCTTTAACCTCTCTTATATTTAACATTGATGAGAAGCCCATGTTTCTTTTTTAGAAGTATATTATTTTTTCAATTAATAAACAAGTAGGTTCTCTACCTGCCAATTTCTCACTATTGAAAAAAAGTAAAAGAAAACATTTGTAGCAAATGTATTTATTCAAACAAAATAAATTTTCACATTGGCCATATCCAAAAAAATGTATGTCACCTTCTTTGTCTGATCTTCGTGGTAACATACTATCCTGGTTTTCCTTTCTCTCCAGCCAAACACGGCTTACTTCTGCTGACTCTTCCACCTGCTCCTACTCTCAAACTCCTACTCTCAGATATTAGCTCCAGACTTTTTCTCTCTAAACTCATTCTCTTAGTTACTTTCCCTTTTAACATGACTTCAGATACTGCCTCTATATTGATGACTGGACAATCTCTATCTGTAGGCCTGCCCTTTCTAGGTCTTTCCTTCCCATTCCTGAATTTATAACTGAACGCTGAAAATTTCCACTTCTGCCTGTCACTCTGTCACTTCAAACTCAATATGGCCAAATCCACATTGATCATCTTCCTTCCAAATCAACTGTCCTACCTTCACCAAAGTGTCATATTATGAGTAGTATTATCATTACTGAAATTATTAATCATAATGTATTTATAGAATGCTTAAGTATTTTTTACTTTGATTATCATGAATTTAACAAACATTAATAAATGAGTATTCATACATACATAGAATAGGGCCATGCATGATTCTCTTAATTACAAGGTATTTCATATGTGGTTTATCAGATTTTATCTCATGATCAAAGACCAATAATCTCAAATTGGTTAAAGATTTATCCACGTATAGCTGACTTTTTCTAATTGATTGAATCCAGGAATTTGTTTTCCATAATTAATTGCGGTGAGGGCAGAATCTCAGTCCTACATAATCAAGAACGACAGGTACCAGAGTGAGCTGAAGGAGCTAACATCTGTCCTAGTGCCCAGTTTAATCTAAAAGTGACTTTAACCCTGAGGAGCTGCTGGTTTCTTGGTGTATTAAATTTGCCTACGGTGGTTAAATCTTATTTTAACATGAAAGGATCAATAAAAAATTAAGGAGAAAAAAATGAAAAGAATGTATTTACCTAAGCACATTTTTTTTAGTTTTTATTTTATTAATGTCAATATTTAGGATATGTTTTCAGCAATTCAATGATTGTTTATTGAATACTTTGGGGTACAGCATCAGATAGGGCAAGAACTTTTTGTCTGATTATAATGTAAGTTCCATGACAGCTGAAATTGTTTATACTTTTATTTTTGCATCCCAAAGCTTAGTATCACACTTATCACATGATAAGCACTTAACAAATGCTTTTTGATTAATTGATTGATTAACTTCCCTCTTTGGGTCTATTTAGATTCATTCAAACTATGTATTTGAATTTCAAGGATCTTTTTTCCATGTGGAAGAGAAGCCATCTTTATATTAAGATGATCCATCCTTCATAGTGCAACCTTAGTCATATTTCTAAAACAGTCTCTCTGTGGACTAACAAACTAAGTGTGAATCTTAAAAGAAATGAAAACAAGTAGGAAAGGAGGGAGAATATAATTTCCAGATCAAATTATATTACAAATCAGTAATCCTCAAAATGATTTGGTATTGTTTAAGAAATAGGTAAGATCAGTGGAACAGATTATAAAAGCAAGAATCAGAAACAATTAAACTCAATAGCCTAATGTTAGCTAAACCTTAGAACATAATTTAATTGGGAAAGGCTCTCTATTTTACAGGAACTGCTAAAAAAAAAAAAAAAAAGCCTGGAAATCAGTTTGGAGATACATTAGTATTATATAACGTCTTTCTATATCTCTAGACCTGGAGTCAGGAAGACATGAGTTCAAATCCAGCCTCAGACACTTTGTGACCTTGGGCAAATCAGTTAACTTCCATTTGTCTAAAATCCACTGGAGAAGAAAATGGCAAACTACTTCAGCATTTACCAAGAAAACCCCATAGACAGTATGGTCACAGAGTTATAAAGAGTCAGAAAAACTGAACAACTGAATAGCAACATTCTTATAGCTTGCCATATATGATTATACAGACATGCATGTGTTCACTTATACACATACACACATATGTAACATTGGAAAACAGTGATACTCTTCACCATCTTTTCCTTCCTACCACCTTTGTCTTAGAAAGTTAATCTGCCATGCCCTGTCATTACTGTTAGCTCATTTTTTTGTGTTGGGCCAGTGTAAAGACCCATTAGGTCTACATAGTTCCATCCCCTGTTGCTTTTTGGAGTTTATATTAAATGACAAGTTCTAAGTACAGTCATAATCACTCAAGTTAGAAAAACCTTTCCCTCTTCTAAACTTTCCTGTTTCTATCAAAGTTACCGTAATCCTTCCAGTTTTCCTTGTCATAATCCTCTGGTCCTACCTCTTCAGTACTTATCACAGAGCCCAACATATAGTAGCTATTTAGTAAATGTTCATTGAGATTGACTGACAAATCTCCCTTCTCCTATCCCAACGTATCTGTCAGTTATAATAATTCTGCTGTATCTACCTCTGCATTCCTAGTCTCTGGCTCCTTCTCTCTTCCCATACTTCACCAATGAGGGGCAGCTAGGTGGTGCAGTGGATAGAGCACCAGTGCAGGACCTGAGTTCAAATCTCACCTCAGACATTTGACACTCACTAACTGTGTGACCTTGGGGCACGTGACTTAACCTCAATTACCTCATCCTGGGTCATCTCCAGTCATCCTGAGGAATATCTGGTCACTGGATTCAGATGGCTCTGGAGAAGTGAGACTGGTGACCTGCACAGCCCTCCCTCACTCAAAACAAAGTCAAGTGCAAGTCATGTCATCGTTTCTCTGATGTCATGGTCTTCTTCGGCAACAAAGGACGAACACATACACTTCACCAACAACAATTGCAGTTCAGGTCCTCATCACTTTTCACCTAGATTATTGCAATAGCTTCCTAATTTTTTCTGCCTGCCTTGAGTTTCTTATCAGTCTAGTCCATCCTATAGAGTTCTGCCAAAGTGATTTTCCTTAAAATTAAATATGACCATTTCAATCACCTTCTCATTTAACTGTAGTGGTTAACTATCAGATCTAGAAAAAAATACATAAAGCTCTTCTGTTTAGTTTTAAATCTCTTTACAACTTGGCCCCAGCCTGTCTTTCCAACCTTCCCTCGTTTTGACTGTAATGTAGCTAAACTGCTTTCTCCTCTGTTCCTCACATATAACACACTGTCTCCTATGTCCCATCACTGTGCATTTGTACCCGCTGTTCCTCATGCCTGGAATGTCCCCCTTCTTCACCTCCATTTCATTAAACACTCTCTTCCTTTGAGATACATTTCAAGTACTACCTTCTACATGAAGCCTTCTTGGATTCCCCCAAACCTGCCCAATCTCTTTACATGTGTGTGTGTTGTGTGTATACATATATATACGTAGATAAATGTACATGTATATACATATAGTGTGTATGTATATAAAATGTGCATATATGTACATATGCACACATGTGTGTATATATGGTATACATATTTATAATATATACACACATATACTTATATTTATTTTCTTTGTGTTTAACATGTCTGTATATACTTGTCATCCCTATTAAAATTTGAGTTCTTTGTAAGGAGGATTTTTCATTCTTCGTTTTTGTATCCCTAGTGCTTAGCATAGTACCTTGCATGTAGTAGGTGCTTAATAAGCTTTTATTGATTGATTCAAAATGGGACCAGTAAATCAAAAGACATAGATAGCAAACTGATTTTGAAAATAGCAATCATACTTTGACTATATACAGCACTCAATGTGCACTACAATCTTGTAATGTAATTAGATTGGACCCAGTGGTGTTCAAGCTTCAGAATGCAGTAGATTAAAGGTTTTAGGAAGGGAAGGGAAGGGAATCTACCCAGTAGAACCCAAGTCAACTGGGCCCAGATGACACATATACAAACAAGATAAATCCTCACATTGCCCTTGTCTAAAAATGTACATTTCCTTCTGCATCTTAAATCCATTATCTTTCTATTAAGAAGTGGGTAGCATAGTTCATCTCCAATCCTATGGTTCATTGTCCTTGATCAGATCTCTTAAGTGTCAAAATTGTTTGCCTTTATAATGTTGTTATTGTATGAGTTGTTCTCTTGGTCCTGCTTGCTTTACTTTGCATCAGTTCATACAAGTCTTCCCAGATTTCTCTGAACCTTTCATCATTTCTTATGGCACAACTGTACTGCGTTACATTCAAGTACCATGATTTGATCAGCATGATCCAACTGATCCATACTCCCTCAGTTTCTAGTTATTTGTCATGACAAAAAGAGGTGCTATAAATATATTTCTACATGTGGTTAATTTGCCTAATTTTTGATAATTTCTTTGGCTTGTAGTGCCAGTAGAGGTATCATTGAGTCAAAAGCTGAGTGCCATTTATAGCTGCACAAATTCACAGTTCTGCCAACATTGGATTGGTGTGCCTGTTTCCTTCGCCGTTTGTCATTTTGTTTTTTGTCACCTTTTTCAATTGGATGGATGTGAGGTGGACCATAAAAGCAGCTTTAATTTGAGTTTCTCTAACTATTAGTGATTTGGAGCATTTTTTCATATGACTGTTGATGACTTCTTTGAGAAATGCCTCTTTATATCCTTTGACCATTTATCAAATAAATTTTCATCATAATTACGTATCTTGGAAATGAGATTTTTATCAGAGAAACTTAGTGCAAAGATTTTCTCAGTTATCCCTCACTCTTCTAATTTAAGCTATATTGGCTTTGTGAAGAAACCTTTTTTAATTTTATATAATTAAAATTGTCCATTTTATCTTTTGTGCTCTTTATCTATTGTTAAATCATGATCCAAAAGGAATGTCTTCTTTGTTGTTCTGTTTTTTATGACCTTACTTCATATCGAAGTCATATAACCATTTAGAGCTAATCTTGTTGTATGATATGAGGTTCAAACTTTTTAAAGCATTAATTATTCTTTTAAGGGTGGAATCTGTTCTGTTATCCATAGGTAATGTCCTTGACAGAAGAAAAAAAATAGGATTACTCTCATCTAGCTTATGAGCTAATCAGTTCTGTTAAATTCATTATTTTAGTTATTTGCAAAATCAATTGCCTAGGACCTTGACTCTAGGGTTCTGTCAAGCACCTTTAGACTCCACTCTTTTACTGTGATTAAGACACTGGTGCATATATAGAAAGATTCTTAAGTTGAGGTCCATGAATTTTTTTAAATAATTTGAAAACCTTACTTAAAAATAATTAGTTTTCTTTAGAATCCTAATCTTTGTAATTTAACAAATTTAAAAACATTCATCTGAGGAAGGATCTACAGGCATAACCAGTCAAAGATGTCCATTATTTTATTTTTAAACATATTTCCACATTACTCATGTTGTGAAAGAAGAAACAAAGCAAAAGGCGAAAGCTAAGAACAACAAACAGCAAGTGAAAATAGAACGCTTTGATTTGCATTCAGATTCCTTAATTTTTTCTCTGGATGTGGATATCTTTTTCCTTCTTGAGTTTTTTTGGAATTGTCTTGGATCATTGTATTGCTGAGAAGAGCTACATCAATCATAGCTGATCATTACATAGTATTGCTATTTGCCAAGTACAGTGTTCTCCTGGTTCTATTCACTTCACTCAGCATCAGTTCATGTAAGGCTTTCCAGGTTTTTCTGAAATCTGCCTGTTCATCATTTCTTATAGCACATAGCATTCCATTACATTCATATATCACAACTTGTCATTCCTCAATTAATGGGCATCTCCTTGATTTCTAATATTTTGCCACCACACAAAGAACTGCTGTAAATATTTTTGTACATCTAAGTCCTTTTCCCTTTTTTATGATATCTTTGGGATACAGACCTAGTAGTGCAGATCCAGTAGTTGCTGGTTCAAAGGGTATGAACAGTTTAATTGCCCTTTGGGCATAGTTCCAAGTTGCCTCCAGAATGGTTAGATCAGTTCACAATTCCACCAACAATTAGGGTCCCAATTTTCCCACATCTTCTCTGACATTTATCATTTTCCTTTTCTGTCATATCAGCCAATTTGTTAGTTGTGGGATAGTACCACAGAGTTGTTTTAATTTGCATGTCTGTAATCAGTAGTGATTTACATTTTTTCATACGATCATAGATAGCTTCAATTTATTCATCTGAAACTTCCTATTCGTATCCTTTGGCCATTTATCAATTGGGGAATGACTTAAAATTTTATAAATTTGGATGTCCAGTATTAAAAAAAAAAATTAAGAGCCACAACTAGAAACTTTCCACACACAGCTAACATTCTTATGAAGAAACAAGAATGGGAGGGTGAGTGTCACTCACCAGGACTTTAAAGAAAGATTTCATGCTGAAGTCCTGAGGTCTGGGATTTCCTTAAGTGAGACTGTTAAGCAACATAGCATTGAAAATAAAAAAAGTATCTTAAAGGTAACTTTTTATGTTCTTTTAATTAACCACCTCAGAAAATAACTGAAATTTAAAAGTGAACTTCATTAATTGAGGGCAGCTATATATCTGGAAGTGCATATCACTGATTTTTTTCTTCAAGCATTCATGTCAAATATCTACCCAGATTCCTAAATCAGAATGTTAATAAATGTTCTTAGTAATTTATTACTATGAAATATGACATCAGGGTTAGTAGGACACAAAATAAGTAGGAAAAAACTTGTCAAATATCTACTTATATGAACTAGATTAGGTTATTTATTTCTCTTGCTTAAACTGAGGTTAAACTTCAGTATTAATATAGAAAAGCCATTGTGATTCATTTCCTTCTATTGCCTGTGTTTAGGAATATAAGATGGGAATAGACCTGTGCTTTCACTGGTATAGGGAAGCCCTGGATGATGAAACTCCCTCTAACCAATCAGATCACTACCTTCTCTGCAAGTTGCAGTCATAGATTTGTTTAGAGCACTGTAAAGTTATCATTTGCCCAAGGTTGCACAGTCAGTATATGTCCGAAACAGCACTTGAATTCAGGTCTTCCTAGCTCAACTCCCTTATCAGCTATACCACACTGTCTCTCCTCCATTAGAATGTAAATTCCTTGCAAGTAGAAATTGTTTCATTCTCTGTGAACAACAAGCAGAATGCCTGACACATAGCAAGCACTTAGTGAATGTTTGTTAATTGACTGATTTTAAATGGCATCAATAAATTTTTAAAAAGGAATAAAAGTAAATTGGGCAGCAGACTGTTTTTATATAGCATTTTATCCTAAATATTGTTAACTGCAACACTTAGCCCTTACTTAATATTGCCTTATTAGTTCGCCAGTATTTCTGAATGGCAGTATATTTAACAGTGTTTAAATGAGCCAAGAAGTTTATTAATTAGTAATTTTGGATGGTTTTTCCTAATTAGTCATTTGCTTTTAAATCATGAATGTACCAGGGAGTAGAGGATTAAAACAGCCAAAATCTTTGTTTTCAAATTTTTAAAAAAAGAACAAAACTAGATTGTATGATCTGGTAGAGAGAAGATTAGATGGAGAATAAGAAGACATGGCTTCTAGCTCTATCTTTGCCACTAATTAGCTTTGTCATCTTGGACAAGTCATTTCTTTGTTCCAGGCTGCAATTTTCTCATCATTTAATGAGATGTTGAACTATACAATGTAGAAGGTCACTTTCAGCTCTATGATTATGTGAACATGTGTTTTTCATAAGAAATGCAGCATTTCATCTATTTCAATATGACATACAATACTTAAACTGCTTGTAAGAGTTTTCTTTATTTATTCTATGCATATGTACCAAATCATAATGAACAAGAAAAGTCATTTAAAAAATATTTAACTTCTATGCCAAAATATTTTTTAATTTAAGGGGTTTTTTATCCTAAGTGATAAAAATGGAAAAAAAATGAAGACATTATTTAACTATAAAAATATACTTTGGAGATTACTTTGGAGACGCTGTGTACTGAGGAATAAGGCTATGCAAATATTTCAAACTCTTTGGCAAATAATATTCTTTCTGTAGCAAAATGGATACAGTTCTATGATAGGCATTAAAATAGGCAAGGGAAGAGAATGACTTTTTGGCAGCCAATCTGAAGAAATCTTATTTTCTGAAAAACTGCCCTTAAAGAGTGGCAGGAAAACTAGAGAGAAAGGTTGATACTAATCATATCCGAAAAGTATATTTGTTTTCTGAAACGTGAAAAAGGAGAGCTGAATCATATCCATATTGACAGTCTTGTGATAAGTCGAACTGGAATATAAAAGGAATTTATAGCCTTACAAATGGCCTACAGCTTCTCCTTGGAGAACCAAAGAGAATTTGTACAGGTGGTGTCATCATGTGCCTAAAAGCAATAAACACCATTTCTTGGGACCCAGTCATTTATTCTTGAAGTACTCACGGGCCAGATTTCCTTCCTTCCTTCGTTCCTTCCTTCCTTCGTTCCTTCCTTCGTTCCTTCCTTCCTTCCTTCCTTCCTTCCTTCGTTCCTTCCTTCCTTCCTCCCTCCCTCCCTCTCTCTCCCTCCCTTCCTTCCTTCCTTCTCCCTTTCCCTCCTTCCTTCCTTCCTTGTCCCAAACTGCACTTAATGCCTCTTTTCAGAACCTTCCTGGCTTCAGCGTGGTTACCAATAGTAACTGTTGCTCTTTCCCTCCCAGCTTCATTTACTTTTTTTTTTCTTTGTCTCATTAAAGAGGCCTATTCACTGAATGGGTGTTACCTCACTCTAAGTGAGTACCTGGATAGGCCAAGGTCTTCCATTACATCCTGACCCTTTTCCAGTCATCCTGATGAATATCTGGTCACTGGATCCAGATGGCTCAGGAGGGGAAAGTGAGGCTGGTGACCTTGCACAGCCCTTCCTCACTCAAAATAGTCAAGTGCAAGCCATGTCATCATTTCTCTGATGTCATAGTCTTCTTCGAAAATGAAAGACAAACATAGACAGATAGACTCACAATGAACCTAAACCCCAAAAAAGTAGTTTCACAAAGCCAAGGGTTTTGTTTTTTTCTGTTTTAATATGTACGCATTTCCACTTATTTAAAATCTTGTGTCTCAAAATTATTTTTTTTCAGAAGCCAAACCACTATAAAGCTAAACAAAGTGTAAGTGTACCATTATATTAATATCTGCTACAAAGAATAAAGCAAAATGATTTTATGAAGTCTGCAAACCCCTACTATTAACCCTGTGCTAACTGCTGGGTATGCAAAGAAGGACCAGAAAGAAAAAATAATCCTGCTCTCAAGGTGTTCACAGTTGGGAGCGACATGGGAGACAACATGAGAGATAACATGAAAAAAAAAATCTGTATTTATGCAAAATGTATACAGATTAATTGAAGATAATCAACAGAGGGAAGGCATTAGCATCTAAGAGGATTAGGAAACATGGAATTTTAGTGGAACTTGGGAAGGTAGGGAAACCAGGATTTGGAGATGAAAAGGGAGGAAATTTTGAATGGGAGACAGGCAACCAGTAAAAAACATTAGGTGGAATGCGGAGATGGAGTATGTGAAGTGTTGTGTGTAAGAAGCAGCAAAGGAGGCCAATGTCACTGGATCATAGAGTACTTAGAGGGGAGGAAGGTATAGGAAGATTGGAAAAGAAGGAAAGGGCCAGATTTGAAGAACTTTCAAAGCCAAACAGAGAATTCTGTTATTTGATCCTTTAGATAAAAGGTTCCCACTAGAGTTTACTGAATAGAAGAATGACATGGTCAGACCTGAATTTTAGAAAGATCAATTTAACAGTTGACTGGAGGATGAACTAGAGCAGGGAGAGACTTGAATAAGGGATACCAATCAGCAGGCTATTGCAGTAGTACAGACATGAGGTGATGAGAGCTGCACCAGGGTGTTATTGGTGTCAGAGAGAAGAAGGGCATTTACAGGAAATGTCAGAAAGGCAGAATCAGCAGAACTGGACAACAAATTAGATATGCAAAGAAAGGCCTAAGGGGTGCTGGCAAAAATATACTGGAAAATGTGGCTCAGTTTTAAGAAATAAAAGAAATAAATTGATAAATAGAAAAAAATGAGAAAGAAAAGAAATTTTTAAAATTTAAATAAAAATAAGAAATAAAATAAAAAACCTCAAGCTACTGTATCATTGCTTCAGTATAAGAAGTGTGAGACTTCTAGGATTAATAAGTTGACACCAGTAGATCTGAAACATGGTAGTAACACAGTCATACATGTTCTTTAGTAATATCCCTTTCCCAGCTATGTGGAATATCAAGTGAATGAAGAGGGAAAAAAACTAGAGACAGACAAATAAGGATCCTTTTGAAATGGTCTGGGCAAGAGTTCATAAGGGTCTGAAGTAGCATGATGGTCTTGGGAAATACAGAGAAATAAATGAAGGTGACAGACATTATGGAGGTAGAGCTGCAACTGTCAGCATTTGATTATGTATGGAAGTTGAGGGAGACTGAAGAATTGTGGGTGAGTTTGAGGTCATGAATCTGGTTGACTGGAAGATTAGTGGATACCCTCAACACAAATAGGAAGAGGGGCGAGTTTGAGGAGTCAGAATAAGTTCTGTTTTGTGCACATTGAGTTTGAGATACCTACATGATATCCATTCCAAAATGGCCGATAAGGAATTGGTGAGGGAATAGAGAGAGTGACTTGGAGTTCAGGAGAAAGACTAGGGCTGGATCTGAAAGTGATCTACAAAGAGATGATGTTTGACCTCGGTGAAATGACTAAGAAAGGACTGTAGTACATACAGAACCTTAGGATATGCCCACAGTTAAAGGACAGGGTACAGGAGAACAAACAATACTACCTTTATCTGAAGGTGTTCAATTCTGCAGAGATACACACTGAAAAAGTGAACTAGTGAATGTGAGGGATAATAGATAGATAGCCAGAAGGCTGCACTGGTATCTCCCAAAAGTCAAAAGACCTAGAAGGCCGCTGGAATGTTGGACAGATCAGTCTTCTAAGGAATTTCTAAGGGAGATAACAGACATTACATTTTTGTATGGCACTGTCAGTTTTTAAGGTAATTTCACATCTGTTTTCTCATTTGATCTTTACAAAAACCCCTGTCATAGGCGGTACAGATGTTACTATCATTAGCATCATCATCATTTCCATTTTACAGATGAGGCAACTGATCCTCGGGAGGCTCTGAGATTTTTACAAGGTCATAGAATAAGACTAACCTCTGACTCTGAATCTGGCATTCTTTTCACTTCCCTAATTATCATGATGACAGCCTGTCTTCCTATAGAATTCCTTTGGAATACTGTATCCCCATCTGTTTTCCTATAGAATGCTTTTTTTAATGTTATGATTTGTTCATGTTTGTGCTAGAAGTGCATAAATGCAAGACACATTTTTGAAGGAGAGATTGAATCATGAGGTGGAGTGTATTACTTTTCCCTCACAGCTGCAGTGATGCTTCCAAGCTGAGACGAAGCCTGTTCAGTTTGCTCTTAATAATAAAAAGACAAACGCAGTCATGTGGAACAGCTCATCCTAGTAATCACAGATGTGTTGCAAATTGTAACATGCTGGTGTGTGTAACAAACCTGTAATCTTGTTTTACAATGAAGGGAGAAGTATGTAACTTGCCATGAACCCAGCTAATTTGGAGAAATGACAGAACAGGAAACTATGTGACAGAGGGATTTGACAAGTTTAGGAGAGAAGCCTTCTATGATTGTCTGAGTAATATCCAAAACTCAAAGTGTCCTTAGTTCATCCAGCAAAGCTTTACCCTGATCCTTTTGTCCACTTACAAAACTAGACTTAAGCTTTCATCTTTTTTGCCTGTGGTTTCTTCTTCCTTGATTTATAGATACATGTGATTTTTTAAAAAAATCTTTTGCTTATCAAGCTTTAAGGACCTAGCTCCCCTAGGATGGCTGACCTTCTCTCTCTCTCTCTCTCTCTCTCTCTCTCTCTCTCTCTCTCTCTCTCTCTCTCTCTCTCTCTCTCTCTCCTCTCTCTCTCTCTCTCTCTCTCTCTCTCTCTCTTTCACACACACACACACATTCAAAGTGGAATCAGTGGAACCATTGGCATCACTGCTTTTTTAAAATTGATCATATAGACAGGATTAAACTGCTGTGCTCTTGTGAATCTGCTGCATTATCCTGTTTTTATAAGTATTTTGATGATTTTTTTGAGGCAGCATGCCATAGCGGATAGAGAGCTAGCCTCAAAGTCAACAAGATCTGGGTTCAAGTCCTGAGTCTGACACATACTGGTACCTGATCCTGGGTGTAACCTCTCAGTGTAGAAGGCAGCTCCCTAAGACTAAAGCTGTAGAAAAGGTACAGACCTGCATTTCTAGAGGAAGCTTCCTTACCTGGAAGTTCCCTATATCAATGAAATTACAGGGACTTGCCCTATTTTAGGTGCTTTACTGTGAGAATCAAATAGTATAATGTACGTAGAAAACTTTTCATTATAAAACATTTTGTAAATAATAACTCGCATTACTAGATCACTTTAAGGTATCAAAGTGCTTTCTTTATAACAATCCCATGGAGTAAGTAGTTCAAATATTATTATATCCATTTCACAGTAGAGAAAACCGAGACTCATCAAGAGGGAAGTTATATGCCCACAATTACCCAGCTATTTTTGTAATTATTCCATTTGGTCATTAGAGATGTACTCTTTAAAAAAAGTCAATGTATTTGATCACTTTCATGTGACCAAATGTGTATGTTCATGTGCTTTTTTAAGTTAAATTTTATTTTATATTCAGATCTGCATTCTATCCCTTATATTTTCCCCTACTTCTTGAGGAAGAAAGAAAAACAAAACCCCCTAAATGTACTCTTTGAATATCTAATATTTTCTCCCAATTATATGTCAAAATAATTTTTAACATTTTTTTTAAAGTTTTAAATTACAAATTCTGTCCCTACATCTCCCTTTGCTCCCCTCCCCCAAGGGCAAACATCAGATATAGGTTACATATGTGCAATTGTGTAAAACAAAATGTACTCTTAACAGTATTTTGTGGAAGAGTATTTTCACAAATGCTAGGTTATTGATATTTTATGTATATCAGATGTTGATATTTTATACATAGTATGTATATATGTGTGTTTATACATACGTGTGTATATATACATGTATATAAATAATATATGAGAGCCCATCCAGTAATTCCAAGTATATGATAACATTTATCTCATTCTAGATTTTGGAATGCAGGAAGAATCCTGTTTTAAAATACCATTGTAACATTTGGTTCAATAATATGACACTGTTTCCATGTTCCAACTGAGTGTCATTCCTTTCCTAATGTGGATGTAACAAAGTCTGTCCAAAGGAAGAAACTATAAACACTTGTTCTCACAGTTCCTGTCCATTTAGCAGTCAATCTCCTTAATGGAGATGTTGTCTTTATGGTAAAGTATCTGTGTGTACTCATGGAATTTGAATACCTAGAAAGTGGTAATACCTCTTAGTGTATTCCCAGGGCCATGCCCATTAGCAGGTGCCTAATAAATTTTTATTGGATTTGGATTGATCACAGAATTTCCGATATTTATCAAAATGTCATATTGGTTATTTGAGAATTTACCAATTTAGGTGTGGAGGTATAACAGCAAGGACCCCAACGTACACAGGAACCTGCTATCACAGGTTCTTTGCTTTTCTAAAAGGAAAACAAACTTGAGGGGTCAGCAGTCACTTTAATCAAGCACATTTATCATTCACTTAGTTTAGGGGAAAAAGTCAGCACCCTGAACTTCAGGGAAAATACAAACAGAGAAACAAAGATCAACCAGCCAGCAGGACTTCCAGCTGTCTGACCGAAAGCAATACATACATCAGCAATCAACAGACAGATAACTCTCTGACTATACATACATAGTTACCAAAGAGAGAAGCACCAACCTCTGGGTTTTCAAAGCTGCAGGGGCTCCTTAGCAGCTACCCAGAGTCTCTCCAGAGTTTTGTCTGACCAAACAAACACTTCCAGTGAGTAAGCCCCAAAGTAAACCTCACCTCAGAGTTTTTCCACACTTTTCAGAGCTAGAGGGCATCACAACCTTTGAGAACCAGTACCTCATTAGAAATTAACTAAAGGTGTGAACCTTCTTACAAAACAAGCCTCCCCTAATCACACTTCACTTAATGGGCAGGCCCATTAATGTGTGGGGAAGATCTTTAACTCTCATTAGCATTACAGGAGGATAGTAAGAAGGACTTCCTTTGAGAACTAGAAGGGTGTACAATGATTTTACTCTGCCTGCTTCCCAAGAGCAGACTGATATTTTGGAAATTAATATGCATTATTTCTCCATAGGTCATAGGAAACACGTTTAGTTTTATTTTCTTGGTGTCCCCAATGCCTTTGGTCACAACAAGCAGTCAGTAAAGGGGCTGGGGCTGGGAGAAGAAAGGAGAAATGCTTTGTTCAAACATGGAATGGGGGTTTTCTTTTTACAGTTCTTCCTTCCATCTTACTCAGAACTGGTTAAACATTGAGCAAACCACATAGCCTTTCATGGCTTTATATGCCTCCTTTATGTTGAGTTTTTAATACCTTATGGTTACAAAGACAAGGAGAAGAGACTAGTCGTTTATATAGCAACTACTCTATGTTAGGTGGGCAGCTAGGTGGTACAGTGGATAGAGCACCAGTGCAGGAGTCAGGATGACCTGAGTTCAAATTTCACCTCAGACACGTGACACTCACTAGCTGTGTGACCTTAGGCAAGTCACTTAACTCCAATTGCCTCATCCTGCGTCATCTCCAGTCATCTTGATGAATATCTGGTCACTGGATTCAGATGAGTCTGGAGGAGAAGTGAGGCTGGTGACCTGCACACCCCTCCTTCACTCAAAAGCAAAGTCAAGTGCAAATCATGTCATTATTTATCTGATGGCATGGTCTTCTTTGGCAAAGAAGGATGAACACACTCTGTGTTAGACACTGAGCTAAATACTTTTTACAAATATTTAATTTGGTCTCAACAACACCATACCAGGTGCCATTATTATCTCAGTTTTATAGATGAGGAAGGTTAGACAAACAGAGGTGAAATGACTTGCCCAAGTCACTGAGCTAATAAGTTTCTGAGGTTAAATTTGAACTCAGGTCTTCCTGACTCTAGGTACCTTGCCACAAGCTCTCTCCAAGACCTCTGCATTCAATGCTTCAAATAGCTGTATGTTTACTATTTTTTCAGATGCTCTTCTGCTAAAAGATAGGGTCTTTCTCGATCCTTACCCCCAGTACTTAATTCATGGGCTCACTCATTCAGCTACTTATTTACTGAGCAGTCTTTACATGCTGGGTGTGGGGGGTGGGATAGTGGTAGTACATTTCGTTTTGCTGTTATGTCATATCACAAAGTATAGTCATATAGTCATAAGTTCAACAGGAGCTGAGACCATGTGTCTTCTAAAATCTGTGCTGTTCCTAAAGCTCTCCTCATAGTAGAAGCTTAAGCAAAACTGAATGTTATTAAAGTATAGAATGGTAATATCCATCCTCAGAGTTTATAATCTAGTTTCTATATGTTCTTGCTTTCATTCATTCACTCAAAAGTGTATTGAGGACATATTATTTGCCAAGTATTTTGAAATATTTGTATAGTCTTACTCTCTCTTCAGTATATAGTTTTTTGGTTGGTTTTGTTTTAATCTGCAAAGTATATTTGTGGGAGAAGCAAAGATCTCCATCTAGGACTCTTGTCCTCAAAGAGCTCATTGCTTAATAATGGACATCCGACACACATATAAACGGAGTGGTTGCACAACGACACAAGCTAGGAAGTTAATGAATGTCAAAATAAGCATTGTAAGAGTGCCCACAGGTGGTGAGTGGGGCCTGAAAGAAGAACAAAAGGCCCATTAGAAGCCGTGGAGGCCCTTAAGGATATGGAGTATTTAGGTTGGCAGAAAGTGAGAAGGTATTCTAGACAATAGACAACCTGAGCAAAGCTTGAAAATTTTCAGAAGACAACGATGAGACTAACTTGGAGCAGTTTGTAACACATCTGTATCACCGGGCTGAGACAATGGGCAGATTGTCCCAGGTCCTCAATCACTAGAGTGACATAAGGGCATTTTTCTTAGGAGAACAGATTGGATTTTAATAGATGGACTCTTCTGTGGAGAGAAAAGCAGCTCAGCTGTCCTAGCGATATGGGACAAGCTGTCCAAAACAGAACCCAATATCTTGCCCTCTTCTGAACATTACCACATCTATAGAGGGCACTCGCTGCCTAGGTTTGTAATCTTGACAAGCCTTCCACAACCTCCATTCTCCCTCTACATCTCTCACACTGATTCCCTTTGCTCAACTCATATCCCTCCACCCCCACCTCAGTTCAGGTCCTTGTCACCTCTTCCTGGAGTTTTGCAAGTCTCCCAACTGGTCTTCCTGCCTGAAGTATTTTTAATCCATCCTAATCCTCTCTAATCCATTCTCCACACAGCTGCCAAAGGGATATCCCTAAAGCCCAGGTCTGATCACTTCACTGTACTGCTCAGCTAGCTCTCCTGACTTCCTCTTACCCTTAAGATCCAATACAAACCCCCTCTTGTCTGGCATCTAAAGCCTTTACAGCTGCTTCCAATCTCCCTTCCTACCTACCTTCTTTCTATGTAGCCTGCCAAATGGGTTTACTTGTGTTTGTCACACACAACAATCTTCTGCCCACCATGCTTTTGTTTAGGCTATTTTGTGTTCTGGGAATCCTTCCCTCTGACTCTTAAAATCTCCATTTCGCTCAAAGTTCAGCTCAATCATCACTTTCTACATGAGGCCTTTTCAAACTCTGCCAGCTATTACTAACTGTTTCTCCCTCACCCCGCCCCGCATCCCCAATGGGCTTGTATTGATTGGATTTATTATGTACATGTTTTAAATGTGGGCAGCGAGGTGGTGCGTAGATAGAGTACAAGGCCTGAAGTCAGGCATATTCTTCCTTAGTTCAAATCTTGCCTCAGACACTTACTAGCTGTGTAACCCTGCTTGCCTCAGTTTCCTCATCTGTAAAATGAGCTGGAGAAAGAAATGGCCAACCACTTCAGTATCTTTGCCAAGAAAACCCCAAATTGGGTCACAAAGAGTCAGATATGACTGAAACAACCGAACAACAACAAATTTTAAATGTACTTTGTATATATCTCGTCTCACCCAATAGAATATATATGTAGCTTGAGAGCCAGACTGTTTTAGTGTTTCTAGCACTTACCACAGAACCTGGTACATAGTAGGCACTTGTTTATTGATTGGTTGGTTAGTTGATTGATTGATTGATTGACTGATTAATGAGGGACTGCTATATGTTAATATATATTCTACTAGAATTCTTGAACTGCTTTAATCTAAGAATCATGGAAAGTGCCACTATCAATACCAGGAGTGAGACTTAGAACCAGACTACGATCAGGGAAAATCTGTTGGCCATGACCTAATTTCTTAGCTAATGATCTAGTTTCCAGTTATTTTCTCAGCTTGATCTTAGTGCTACTGGAAAGAAAAGGAATCAGGTGGTTTTAAGGGCAGGGGGCCCTCTACCATTATTTCACCTAAATGATCCTAATTTATTTACTATTCTTTGTATCCCTATTTTTCTATTTATTCATCTTTGGTCTTCTATAGAGTGCTATGCAAGTTCTCTTTGCCTTTCTTTTCAATGAACTACTAGACTAATAATAGAAGTGAAGACTTTACAAGTCCTGCGTCCTGGATTTACTAAGTCCTAGTTATACTGGGGCAAATTTTCCAATTGCTTTCATGCTTTCATATTCTTCTTCCCCCTCTATCTACCAGTTCTTTCCAAATTTGCTGCTCATGAACACCTTCATAAGAACGGAGCACCACAATCTCCAAATCCACATTTGATTCAGAAGTTTCTGGCAGAAAAAAAAGTGGAGAGTACACTAAAAATAGTGGTTAAGATGTTTTCCATATTGATCTGTTATTTTTGATATTCTGTACTCTTGTCATGATTAATCAAGAAATTATTTTGATAAAAAAACTCTGAATAATAACAATACCTTGCATCTATGTCTTTCTTTCTGGTACACAAAGTACTTTCACACGTTATCTCATAGCTATTTTAAAATAAGAGAAGAATATAAATATTGGATACACATTAAGAAAATATGAATATGATCAAATCAGATAAAGAATTGGGTGGATACTCTCTAGAAGTCACCAGCATTTAGCATTGTGTGTGTGTGTGGATTTTTAGATGAATCTAATAAAGAGTTGCATATATGCTTCATGATGCCATATTATATATCTGTAGACAGAATGTAATTTATAGCAAGACCTTATAGTGGCCTTTTACAGAAGAATTCAAGAAAACTACTCAACTAATAATTAACATTTCTAGGAAGCATAGAACAGATGGGAAGAGGAAGGAATAAATTAAAAAAACAAATAAATTAATTGTGGTGTTTTCTGCTACACAAAAATTTTCAAAAGTCAATATTCCTTTGGGGGCTTTCTCTGTCCAGGAATGAGAAGGCGTGCCAGTACAATGGACAGTTTTGTCTGCTTTTGTCATAGAATCCACCTTTGTTATATTGCTTATACTTTCATTAATACAATCTATGATCACATTAACATTTTTGTTTTTCTCATCACACTGTTGACTTGTACTGAGCCTGCTTTTCATTAAAATTCCCAGGATTTCTTCATATAAACTATTGTCTATTCACATCTCCCTCATCCTGTAATTGTAACAGGACATTCAACATTGTATAGCTGATCTCTGAACATGAAAAGTAAAATAGAAAAAAATGTAATTACTAGATGGTTAGATAATAAAAACCAAAAAAGTTCCTGTATTTCCCATAGTTATTTGGATATTTCAGGCAATTTTAGAACCTAAATTCATTTTGTTTTATTTAAAAACTCAATTTAGTAGCCGACAACAAAAATTTGGGCAGCTAGGTGGCACATTGGATAGAGTGCCAGGTTTGAAGTCAGGAAGACCCATCTTTCTGAATAAAATCTGCCCTTAGACACTTGCTAGCAGTGTGACCTTGTTTGCCCCAGTTCCTCATCTGCCAAATGAGCTGGAGAAGGAAATGGCCAGTCTATAATCTTTGCCAAGAAAACTCCAAATGGGGTCACAAAGAGTCAGATGTGGCTGAAAATGACTCAACAATAACAAAAATTTCCAATAAATAAAAATTATTATACCTAAAACTATTTATTTACAATTTGTTTTGAAGTATAAAATTTAATTTTTAAAAAGCCCTTTTGCTATGGCCTACTAAATTATTAAATTATAATATTATTATTAAAAATTAAATTTTAATTTATTAAATTATTATTTATTAAAATAATCTATTTTTATCCTACGTGGGCTGTTGTTGTTACCATCATTATTTTTTTCCATAATTTAGTTGGAATATCATTATTCTGCTACTGTTTTCTTCTTCTTTTGTATTTGGTATGCTTTCTCATATCTCTGTTTTCTTCATTTTTGTCGTTTCTTATGACTCAGTAATATTTCCTTATATTGATATTTGTTCAAACACGCATCAGTCATCAGGCATAAGGATTTTAAGTCACAAGGTCATAGGATCCTAGTTCTAGAGCCAAAAGTGAGAAGAGGGGCCATTTAACCCACACTCTCATTTGACAGATGAGAAGACTGAAGACCAGGGATGTTGTGTAGATAGCACAAGATCACACAGATAATAAGCATCAGAAACACAATTTGAACTTGATCTTCCAATTCGATTCTTTCCATTGGATATACTGTTTTTAGTATAATAAATAAATCACCTATAAATATTTTTTATAGGTGGGCTTCTTTTTTCTTCTATAAAATCCTTATCTTGTCCTAGTAATGTTATCCTTGAGTCAAAGAGTATTATAAGTTTGGTAGGTCTTTATTGAATCTTACCATGTGGTTTTCCTAAAGGGATTTCATCTTTTCATAACTACTGAGTGTGACAGTATTCATGTAAACCTAAAATTCTACCAATAGCAAATGTTATTGTTTTTAATGTCTTTGCCAACTTAAGTGTATAAGAAAGCAAGCTAAAATTGTTTTAATTTGCATGTTTATTGTTATTGGAGAATTTCCACAATTTCCCAGGTGACCATTGATAATTTGTATTTCTTCTTTTGAATTAACCTTTCTTTTTGTTATTTCCCAAAATTCTCTTTTCTACTTTAAGTCTGATGGATTTCACAGGCCCAAGAACACACCATGCTTAATTCTGCTTTCTGCCTTCGCTTAGGTTGTTTCCTTTAAAGGACAGTGCCCTTCATTGTAATTGTCATTCTTCATGCCCTATACCCTTTCCAAATCCTTGAAAAGCTCGAAGGTTTACTTTTCTACCTTGGTTCATGAAACTCATTCTGATTTACTTGAGTCTAAATGAGGACAGAACCATACATTTCAATGCATTCATTAAATATTGTTCTGAATTTTTGTTAAGCTTATCTCCAGAACTTGACTGAACGTTCTTAGAGAACAGGGATCATAATTTATACTTTGGGACCACAATAGTCAATGATAAGTATTAGAAGACAAAGTAAATATGTGTTGATTGGTCTAAATATAATAATTTAAGATAATTACCTGTGTATCCCACTTCACTCATCCTTGATAGGCATGTCCTTGTTGCCTCTTCTGGGCCAAACCCTACATGTCTCGGGAGTCAGAATGCCTGGCAAATCATTTAGCTCCCAGGGTCTCAGTTTATCATCTGTAAAATAAAGTGGTTGCACCAACTCTGGATCTAGTCATACAGTTCTATGATTTACATCTATTTTACCAACATGGTGTGATGGAAAGAGGATTATAGTTGTAACAATGATAATGATAATTTATATTACATACATATGTATGTATATACCCATTAGATTGTGAGCTCCAGGGCAGGGCCTGTCTTTTGATTTTCTTATTATCCCCAGCACTTAACACAGTGTTTGGCACATAGTAAGTGCGTAATGAATGTTTATTGACTGAATGACTGGTGTCAGAAAATGTAGGTTCAAATTCTGACACCTCTACTTATTACCTTTGTGGCCATGGGCATGTTGCTTCACTTTTCTGGGCCTCAGTTTCTGCATTTCTAAAATGTTAGAGCAAATGAAATGATTTTTGAGGTTTCCTTCAATTCTAAATTTGTAATCTCTATTGAAGTCCTAAATTGATTATAGTCCAATTATCAGTAGATAATTGGATTTTTTTTTCTAAATCTGTAATCTGTGCTCAAATCCTAAATTGATTCTAGGCTTTTGGCCACATTTGCACCTTTTTTTAAAAATTATGGTCCAGAAAAAAGGTTGAACATGCTTTAACTCTGACTTGACTGAAATCAGTTAACTTTTCAGAAACGCATGAACAGATGACAGCCTGGTTGCCTCAGAAGCCCATTGGCCATTGTATCATGTTTCAGAGATGTCATGGAATCTCATCTTACACATCACTTCTTGCACAAGAGAAATATTTGGTTAGCAACATAACGGGAAAAATAAGGTCAAGAGCTCATGTCTAGATCAAAGGTTCTTAACCTTTTTGTGTCATGGTTATCGAAATATTTTTAAAGTTCATGCACCATAGGTTAAGAACCCTTGGTCTAGATGGACAACTCCAAACCGGAACAACTTAATCTACAGCATCGGGACAAATCATCCTTTAGTTATTTGTAAAGTGCAACTGTTTGTTTCTAAGAAGAGCCATTTTTGAAAATTGTACTTTGTTGTAAATAAATAAATGTTCCTTCTTAATAAGCTTCTTGAGGATAGGGGCTATTTTTTGTCATTTGTTTCTGCATCTTCAGCACCTTGTATGTAGAAATTATTTAATAACATTTGTTGAATTGAATTTGCCTTGAAACATAAAACCTTAAATTTGGAAGGCACTTTAGAGAATATCTAATCCACATACCTGCTCTGTTCCTTCTAAGTCACTCACCCTCTCCTATAATATCTAAACTACAAAGGTCTTTAGGGCATATTTCCTACATCTTCCTTAAATCCCTATGGTGCTAAATACCCTCCATACACTGTAGTTATTTAAATAAATGAGGATAATGCTGATGCAGATGACAATGAAGTAACTCCTATTTACTTTGTAAACACTTCTTATTTCCTAGCCTAGTTTCTTTGATAATGACCCTATAAGAGCCATAGGATTACTGGTCACATTAGGAATTGAGTCTTTCAGATGGTCTTTGTGTTTTTTGCTCATTAACATGCAAAGCAAAGAGCCTGTCGCCTTGGTTGCCATGTTCTGGCATATTTCCATAACACCTGCAGCTCTGTAGTTTATAAAGTGACTGGTTTATTGACCCATCCTCACAAACTTGGATGCATATGTTTTATCTTTATATCACAACAGTGTGGTGTGATTACTCTTGAAGATGCCCTGTACTGATACTAGATCCATACTTCTATCAGAGTTTTTTTAAGTCTAAACAGCTGTCACTTAAGTTTAATTAACAGGTCTCTCAATTATTTATGCATGCTGGGTGAAAAATTTCAAACATCTGGCTGGGTAACAAAACCATCCCTTCTAGTGGGAAAAGGTCGTTCTAGCCACCATCTGGATCGTTACTTTTCTTCAGAAATGGATGATTATAAAATTTCCTTTTTGATAGATGGAAAGGGAAAAAATAATTACCTAAAAATTATTGTCATCTTCCTTTCTGTTCTGTGTATACTGCCTCCTCCAATTTTACAGTCAACTTTTGTCCAAGTCACCTACTTCTCCTACTTCATTTACATATTGCCTTGGCAGTACCATTACTGAAATAAAAATCAAGATCTAGCTGGAATGCTTCTGATGTGAGTGGAATATCTAATTGTCTGTTTCTTTTGTCTCAAGTATGCATAAATAAGGGATGACAAACTGACCTTTGAGAAGGTTTCCTTTTTATTGAGAGACATAAAGAGAAAATAATAAGATAGAATTTATATTATAGCCTCCCCTTACCTTTTTTTTTTTTTGCAACATTTGTACATAAAATCCCATTTTCTAGCCTACTTTGAAAAAATGCTTAATGAGAGACATTTCCCCTTTGAAACTCCAGCCTTGAGAACTGTACCTGCACATAATAGGTACTTGGTAGATGCTTATTAATTGATTTGACTTAAATGGTAGCACATGTGACATAATCACCTTTTTCCTTGAGACAAAGTGGGTAAAAATGTATTTGACTTCAGTATCCTGGTTGACTTTAGCACTGAAAATATGACTAGGTAACCAGTAACAATCCTGCCTTTGCTTTTCATAATCCTGTGTATATAGAGCCCAGCATAGTAGAAATGCAATACATCTCTCTCACTACATTGGGATACAATATCAAAAAAGTCACAACTTCTCTGGATTTGTGTGTGTGTGTGTCCCTAGAAAATGAGAGGGATGGATTTATTGCTTGTTCTCTATGGCCTCTTCTAGCTCTAGAAGTCTGATTATATGAGGCTAATTACCTTAGAAAGTACTTTGCCAGTATGATATTATTAGTTATGGAGGGAAGAATCTGGGCTGGGAGCTCAAAAATATTGCAATTAAAAATGAACCAATTCAGACACTTAGGTATACCTTAGTGCCTTGCTTTGTGAGGTTAATTTGGGGGAAAATAAAAAAGCAAAGAAAAAAACCATTAAGCTATGGCAAATAATCATCCCATATGAGCAATATTGTTAATTAAGCAATTTCTTAAACCAGGTGCCTTCGTCAGCTGATTAAAAAAAAATAATTTTTTACCGTATCATGGAAAGGAGGCCTAATAGGAGCTATCCTGGAAGAAAAAGACAAGGGTTGAAGAGTTACCTCTGCCTTAAACTAGCTACATGCCCTTGACTCCCAGATAACTCTCTTACACTGAAATCTGCAGAAAAGTTGCTGATCTGCATTGGTGGAGAGAGTTTTCAGACGGATTCACTGGCCTTGGGATTCGTGTGATTAGCAAGATGGCAAAGGAAACTGCCCCCAATTAAAAACTTTAGAAAATAAGTATGTATCAGAAATAGTTACAGGTAGAGTTAGGAAGGCTCATCTTCCTGATTTCAAATCTAGTCTCAGACTTACTGTGTGACTGTGGGCAAGTCACTAACCCTGTTTGCCTCAGTTTCTTTATCTTTAAAATGAGCTGGAGAAGGAAATGGTAATCCACTCCAGTGTCTTTGCCAAGAAAACCCCACATGAAGTCACAAAGAGTCAGACATGACTGAAAAGTGACTGAACAACAGCTCTAATAGTTACTAAAGCTGCATCCACAAAAATAATGAAAAAAATTACACAAGTTAAAAACCTTATTAAATAATATCAGTGAAAACTCATTTTCACCATGCAGCTCATGAGATACAGTTTGGTCTGAGCAGCCCTTCAGGCTTACGCTTCATGATCTGGCTATAGGTGTACATTAACTTTTCCCCTACAGTAGGGACTCATTTGAAACCCCATCAACCCCCTATATCTCACTAGAGGCATCAAGCAGTCATTCTGCCAAGCCTCTAGTAGCTACTATTAAAGGAAAACAACTGGAGTGGAGGGGATGGAAAGTAAATAGTACAGAGAATGTCACAGAGCTGGCTGGAAGGGGGAGTGTTCCCATGCCTAAGGAAAGACTGCTAGAGACCAGCCTGGATCCCAGCAAACCCTCAGGGATGCCCAACCTCAAGAGCTACTATGCAACAACGAAACAGAGAGGAACCAAAGACTAAGAACAGAAACTGGAGACAGATGACTGGGAATATAAGAGAAAGGTTAAATGACCAAATCCTAAAAGTCTGAGCTTAAATTAAAAAACCCCAGCTCACAAGCAGGTAAAATAACAGAGGCTAATAGAGACAAAAAAAAAAAAATAGTAAAATACAGGGGCGAAAAAACAATGAGGAAATACTAGACTTTGAAAGGAAATGAACCATTAATTACCCAATGAAAAAGAATTCTGTAGACTCCTCAGAGATCATGGAAAAAAAATAACAAAATCTAGAATGTTTCAAATGAGAAATAAAACTGTTTGAAGAATATATTAGGAATGAAATTAAGTAGAAATTCAACACGGAATTTTAAAAGATAGAGATTAAGCTACAGAAGTTAAGAGGACATGATAGATAGTCTCTCCAGAGAAGTAGATATTCTGAAAAAGAGAATGGCAGATTTGGGACTTATGTCCCAAACTGAATACTGAAATGGAAGAAAATTTTACAATAAAGAACATATGAATACCATATAAGCCAAAACAACTAACCTGAAAGATAGAATGTACAGTCATAATTTAAGGATATTAGGTCTTCCAGAAAATCATGATAACTCAAAAAACATGAATACCATTTTTTTGGTATCACATCTGAGATTTCATTTATATAGTGGACTTTCAGGGAAGAAAGTCTTTATTGATACAGATCAGCAAATATTCTATATCTAATAGTTTTAGAGAGTCAAGGTGGGGCTCTAAGAGAGTAAATGATTTTTCCATAATCACGAGGAAGGATCTGCATCACAAGACTTGAACTGAGATATTCCAGTCTCTAAGGCCCAACCTCTAACTACTATATAATAACCTTCCCTCATGAATACCATGTGATTAGAAATAATCCAAATAAATTTCCCAGAAGCTTTAAATATAGAGAGCAGCTGTTTGAATCCAAAGAACTCAGTCATAGAAAAACTTCATCCTTAAAACTCCACGGTATGTACTGGTTAAGATGAACAATTTAAATATCATACAATATATTTTACAAGCATTCAGGGAACAACTGTCAGCTATTATGGAGAACCAATAAAAGGTGTCATATTTCTTACTTTCTCAATGAATGGTGGAGGGAGGGAAAGAATTTGGAACTAAAAAGAAAGATTTTTTAAAATTAAAAAACAAAAAAAGAAAAGGAAAAAAATGAGGAATGTCAATTCAAGCCGTAAAAGATCACAGACAGAAAAAAAAATTTGAAAAGAGAATGAAAAAAGATATTCCAAAAAGCAAAGGAGCTCAAGTTACAACCTAAAATAACATCTGGCAAAGCTAAGCCTAATCATCAACAAATAAATTTTGACCTTGAGGAAAAGATAAGTATTTGATACATTTTCAGTTCATAATTGAAAAGTTAACTGAATTATAAAAAGACATGGATAGTAACATAATAATTCTAAATGAGTCATGTTTCCCTCTTAAGCTGAACAAATGTAAGAGGTAGATAAAGAAAGAGAAAAATCTAGAAATAAACTGTTAAGGAAGTTAAATCTCAATATTTTATGATGTCTTCTGAATGGGAATTTTAAATAATATGCATATTTCTCAGTACCACATGATAGTTTTGCAAAAACAAATGCTTTTCTAGAGTAGAGAGAAACTAAATACATAGAGACACAGACATATGTATATATACACACATAAATATATACACATATACACATGAAATAATTATCATATACCGTATTTTACATAGTACAATATAAATTTTAATTTAAGGAATGGAAGCAAAAGATATCTAAATGGAAACTTAATAGTGACATTATGATTGTAAGCACAGGTTGAAGAAACAATAACTTTGTGAAATATAATTTTTAGGATGCATCTAAAGGTCATGAGGGAAAAATTTCTCTCTGAAAACATCTATCAACAGAATATAGAGAAAATAAATAAACTGAGCTTAAAATTTTTAATAACCTGGAAGATCCAAAAAAAAAAAAATAACCTGGAAGATCAAACCAAAATAAGCACAAAAGATAAAACTTTGAAAATTGGAAAAGAACTCAATAAAATATAATATAAAGACACTAGAAAGGATTTTAAAAATCTAAAAGGTGATTCTTTGAAAAGCTTGTCAAAATTGATAAATTTTCTGCTAACCCAATCAAAACATAAGGGCATAAGGACTAGATCTTTGATTGCATTGATCTAGGGAATTCCTACTTCAAGGAACACCATCTACCAATGCAGGTCAACATCTTATCTACATTTTGTAGCCTTGAAGATTTGCCTACAATAGAGAGAGAGGTTAAATGACTTGCCCAGGGTCACATATCCAGAGATGAGACTATAAGTCCAGCTCACTACTCTTTCTCTCAATCAAATATTGTACTAACTCCTAAACCAGTGAAAGATAAAGTGAAGAATGAGCTTTGTGGAGCAATGTGTGTTGTTGCAAAATTTTAAATAAATCCTGATTGTGTGATGCAGTGGAAACAATAATAAACTCAAGGCGCTTAACTTGGGGTTATTGGTCCTGACTTAGAGAATCTAAGATCTGCTGCTTCCTATTTTGAGCTCTCTATAAGCTCAAGATTTTCAGCTTTAAAATCCTATGATATAAGTATATCAAAAACATTATTTTTTATAAAATAAATTTGATTTTTACCAGGCATGGAGAGATAGTCTGACATTTGGAAAACAACATAATCAATCATAATACAACAAATAATGAAACATCTGACAGAGAAGAAGGCAAATTTATGCTTTAAAAAAACACCAAAGAAGCAGAAGAATAAAAATATCATTTTAATATGAGCAAAAAAGACCTATAGGAATTGAACTAGCATTATTTGCCATGAGGAAAATATTAGAATTGTCCCTCATAAATACAGAGATAAACTATGGATACTCCCTCTTCCTATTTTTTTCACTTAGTTCTATAAAACTAGTGATAGCAATAATAAAAGAGAGAAAAATAAAAGGCCTAAGTGCTGGAAAAGAAAAGATAAGAATATACCTATTTTCAGATAACATGTTTTACTTAGAAAAGTCCAGATAATCAAAAAAAGAAACTATTAGAAAAAAATTATTCAGTAAAGTAACAGGATGCAAAATAAGTATACAAAAATGATCAATATTCTATAAGGCAATAGTAAAATCCAAAGAGAAATTATGCAAAAAGAAAATTACATTAGAATAACTGCTACATGAATAATATATTTTGGAATTAATTCACCAATATGTAGTCAAGATTTCTATAAATATAATTATATAACAATAAAGAAATAAAGGATATATTAAGTAACAAGAGGAATAATATTTGTTCACGGCTGCTATTGTAATAAAAATTATGATGCTATCTAAATTAATTACAGATTTTGTACTATATTATTCAAAATACCAAACTTTTGCACAACAAAATCAATGCAGTTAGGAATAAGAAACTTGGTTGAAGGGGAAAAATCTTTGCGTTACAAAGTAACTCTGATATTGTTTTATACCCCAGATATATAAGGAATAATAATACAAATGTATGTTGAGAATATCCCAAAATTTTTAAGCTATTAAAGCTTAAAACTTCACTAAGATTTAAGTATATGTCATACACATATACACATGTATATAATCTCCAAAAATTATTTCCCAATGACTGTCCAAAAGATACAGAGAAATAATTGACAAAATAATAATAAACTCTTAATAATATTCAAGATTTCTCCAGATTATTAATACTGAAAATGCAAATTTAAAAAAATCACAAGTTTTACCTCATACTCACCAAATTAGAAAAGATGGCAAAATGTAAAACTAATCAAAATTGAAAGAGTTTTGGAAATACAGGGACATTAATGTCTAATTGGGAAAACTATGAATTGCTGTAGCCATTCTGGAAACAATTTGGAATTATGCTTTAAAAGATAAAAATGACTGCATTGTCAGTAACCTTTGACCTAGGCATTACACTGCTAGGCATAAGACAGAAAGATCCCACCATAGTAAAAGGTACATTCCAGCATGGTTTCTTATTGCAAAAAAGCTTGAAACAAACTGAGGAATGATGGGGAAATTGCTAAATAGATTGAAATAAAATGTGTGTGTGTGTGTGTGTGTGTACACATATAAAGATATATACTCGTGTGTGTGTGTGTGTGTGTGTGTGTGTATATATATATGAATATCACTGTGCTTTAAGAAACAATAAAGAACTCAGAAATATGGACCTACTTGAAATATTGTAGAATTAAGCAGAATAAGAATGATATACATACTGAGAAAACATTGTAAACAGAAACAAGAGTAAAGTGTACTGAATGATGGATAATTGTAATAACGAAGCTTTGTCTGGAGAGGAGTTAAGAAAATGCTCCTTCTCTTCTCCGCCTAAATGGTGAAGTATGAAATGTTACATATGTTGTTGAATATGAGCAAATGTGTCAATAGGATTTGCTGAAGTTTTTTTTTTTTTTAATTTTTGTTTCAAGGGAAGGTTCACTTGATGGTTGAGGAGACACATTAAAAAATAAATGTGATGTAGAAACCAAATCAATAAATAATAAAATATATTTTAAAAATCATGAGTCTGAACAAAAACTATATTGTGATTATCTTAATGGCCTTTTTAAATTTTATTTTATGGATCCATTAGGCTTGCCTAAGGAAGCATCAGTTCAGTTGTTTGGTAGGAAGCAATGATGAAATAGGGATTATAAATTTTCTGATTTGTCACACCTTTTATATTTTTCTCTAAGTCTCCTCTCTTGAACACCTAGGTACTAACACATGTTAGTGCTTTTTGGGGACCATCTGCCCTATGGTCCATTATACCATAATTCTTTTCCTTCTCAGAACTGAAATACGCTCCCATCCTGTTACTGCTCTAAATGAGGCAAATAGCATCTGCTCCAGATGTTAATTCAAATGAGAATGAATAAATACAATCTAAAAAAAAAGTAGTACAGGAATTTTAGGATCCATTCAAATTCCCATGACATGTAGAAACATTCTATGGATGACTTAGCCCAGGAAATAACTTGGCAAAACTCCCATAGAGAAGACAGCTTTAGAGTACAGTGCCAATCTTGGAAACATTCTGAAGTAAGCAAAATTTCTCTTCTACTCCACCTTTGCCAATCCTGTTAATGCCCTTGTCATTTAGGACACCTCTCCCTACATGCTCCTCCTCTTTTATGCCTTTCTCCACAGACCCTCCTGTTACTCCCTAACAGTGAGCTATTAAACTAATTCACACTAAAGTGTTAGTAACTTAATGTGTTACTCCTCCCAGAGGAATTTGTGGTTTAAAAGGGATCATCATGGACAGAATTACTTAAACCAAAGCAATAAAATTGTAGTAGTTAAATTTCTAAGTGGAAGAAATATTTTTGAACACAGAAGCTCTTATATAGACCATCCAATTTGAACTTACAGATCTAGCCATATAGATGTGTCTATTGTCAAAACTATCTCTGTGAATGAATGTTTTGTTTATAGACTCTATCCTGAGGCATCATAACCCCTTTTTTGTCAGTTAAGGATGCCCGTTGGCAATCTGGTAAAGCCTCTATGGCCTCTTTTTTGGAGTTATATTTTAAATGCATAAAATGCAAAATACAGGATTACAAAGGAAACCAAATAATGTTGAAATACAGTTGTCAGAATTAAACACACAGACGTGCACGCACAATTCTAGACCTTGACTTAAAAAACTTTTGTCTCTTCTGTACGCAAAGAATGTCTGGGATATTACAGGAAGGCTAGTCAGGTGGAGACACCATAAAAATCTATGAACATTTTCATGAATCAGCACTTTGTGATCACATTCCAATTGTGCGAAGTTGGGCAAATTATGACCTCTCTGAGCCTCTGCTTTCTGATCTGTAAAATAAGGGACTTGGGCTGAAAGAGTTTAAAATTCCTTCTAGCTGCAAGGCTGTGGCCCTGTGATCCTGTCTGTAAAATTAGCTCTGTCCAGGACAAGTGACCCTTACAACTAAGTACTTCATGCTCAAAGTTCAATTGATATCTATAGCCTGAGACACTGATAATGGAAAAGTTATACCAAACACTAAGCCTTGAATTCAGAAAAAGAAGACTGAGTTGTCCAATGAGTCATTCCTGCCTTTCCTTCTTTTCCACCTGGCTTGCCTGCATTCTGGCCATTGCCACACTCATTAGTATCTATCCCCCACCAATTCTATTCTGCTCAGCTATTTCACAAACATTTAGGGTAGAGCCCGTAGGAATATCTGCTGTATCAATCACTTTTGCTCCTTATTGGAAAGGTCCTTTTCCACCTCTACAACCAATTTGTTTTATAGGTGTTAAGACTGGTTATAAACTTTGGTTTTTGAAAAAAAATGTGGTTTAAAGTATTTAGGACAATATATAAATTGACTAGTCCTATAGGATAAAATGAAATTGTCTGTATAAAATCCAAATTCAGGAATTAAAGTATATCATGGGATATGAAACCGAACTGGAATTGTCTGCATAAAGTCCAGATTTTCATTTATTGTTATACGTCTTTCTTCATCTAGATGTACCTTGCTGCTTAAAGTGCTGGTAATGGATTGCAGCTCATCTTGCATTTACTGCTCGAAGTAGAATATGAAAAGATTTTCCAGTCCATTAGCAGCTGTTCCAATGATAAGGATAGAGCAGGGCTGGTGGGAACTCTATCCACCTGCAGGAGGGAGGGAGGGAAGGTAGAGGGGATTTGTGCTATACCAGGACTTTGTTGACCTATTTTTGTGGAGAATGGATTTCCCTGTGTCCCCAGGCTAGAAGGGCAACAGCCATTTATGGGCCCAAATCTCACTACAGATGGGCTCAGAAGCTTTGATCTTCTCATTTACTGATCTGTGCCAGTTTATCTCTCCCTAGGCAACCTAGTGACTTCCCCATTTTCCTACCCAAGAGCTCACCATATTGGTGCTGGGATTAGTGCAGAAACCAGATCAATTTTAGCCCTACTGCAGTTCCAAACACCTGCACTCAAGCAATCCACCAGCTCTAGCCTCCTTGGTAAGAGGAATTATGCCAGGCAGCTAGGTGGGGTATTTGATAGAGTGCAGGACCTGGCATCAGGAGGACTCATCTTCCTGAGTTCAAATCTGGTATCAGACACTTACTAGCTGTGTGACCCTGGGCGAATCACCCTGTTGGCCTTAATTTCCTCATTTGTAAAATGATCTGGAGAAGGAAATAATAAACTATTCCAGTATCTTTGCCCAAAAAACCCAAGTGGGGTCATGAAGTGACAGACACAACTGAACCACCACTACCTTCAGCCTTGAACAGACTTTTAAAGAAAGTTTAAAAAGAAAATTCTACAGTACCTGTGTATTGTGCATTTCAGTGGTACACACTATCCCTCCCTCCCTCCCCCACAACCCCATTACCATTACTGTACTAAAGGGAGATTTGTGGGAGATCAGCAATATTTATTGCTGTTAACTTTTACATAATGCATTTTCTCATAATTTATTAAAGTGTCTAATAAATCAAAGAGCATATGGAAAGTGCACTGAAACTTCACACGTACACAGTTCGGTATGGCCCAAAATTCAGTACAACATTTGTCCAAGGGGATCTTTTCCTGGCTTGAAATCACTTAATGCCACAATCTCCAAGGACTCCAAATTGCTAGTCATGCCCAGGGTATTGAAGAGACCTGTGGGGGGAATAGGCTATAACGGATATAACTAGAGTAGATTGTACACAAGAAGTCAAGCAAAAGGTGTCACCTAAGGGATGTATGCCTAGGGAGAGAGGTGAGTCATTATGCAGTAGGAAGTTTGATAGCCTATGTGTTCCATTGGTAACCCTAGAATATAAAAAGTCCTGTAGGAAAGCCTGCGTCCTTTGGGAGAGCATAGGTAAGAACCATCAGGGCTGGGTGGGATGTGAGCTAAACAAAGGATGTATCCACATTGATGATATGACAGAGCCATTGAAGAAGATGATGACATCCAAATGGGATGTCACATTTTAAACAACACACGGGAGAACAGTTTTAAAATCTTTCCAATAATATTCCTTGATGCCATTTACCAAAAGTAGAGCCACCTACATAACCAGAATCTGATAAGTGTGTATCCCCAATGTTTTTACTGTTTGAAGGTCCTAAAAAAGGGAAGAAACTGTCTTTGATTAATCAGCAACATTATTATCATCAATTAACTCGTCCCACATCAGGACACGTTTAGAAGTGTACCTGGAATGTCACAGAGTTCAGACCTTCATTCGTTTATTCTACAGCTGTTCAGTGAGCACACACTATGTGCCCAACATTGTGTAAAGCCCTGCAAGCGATCAAAATATATGCATTCTGATAAAGGCTGCCTGCTAGAAGAGATAAAAATTGAAGCTTTCTAACAGACTGACTTTTGACACAAAGAACCTGGATACACTTTGGGAATTTCTCACTTCTTGCCCCTTACTCAGAATGTGGGGACTTGAGTATCTCTCTTAAGGAAAGCCATCAGTTCCTTACAGGTACTCAGGCTTTTAAGGTTTCAGTGCTCGAAACATAATGATTTTTATTTATAAAGTATGTAGAAAGGACTCACATCTGGCACTGTGAAAAGTAAAGAGATCTGTCAGTGGGCCAGTCTAACAAATGACCTGTTCAGTGATTCTGCATCTTACAGAGCTGCCTTGGATGAGGGTCCACCTTTGGATGAAGCCAAAATTCACCCTCTGACCTTATCACTAGCTTCCACGGACCCTTTGCTTTTTTCACTGGAGACTTTTCTTAGGTCAGTCCTTGTGAATTACTTACTATTCTACTGAAGCTCTGCCTATTAAGTGTTGTACATCCTTTTGTCTTTGAGGGTGCTGTGGGAATATCACTCATACTTAATTGAGTCAGATCTCATTTTTCTACTCCTTGTTGACATAAGGTGCACTGGACCCCTTTGCCTTCTCTCTCCTACAGCATCTGGAACTTTGTACTTCTGGCTATCAGTACCTTCTCTTGAATCTTGGAGGTTAGAATAGGACCCCTTCCTTACTTTTCTTTCTCCCTTACTCCTAGATAAGAATGTGGCCAGACTATAACAATTACCTTAGGCTACTTCTTGAAATATTTCTGAAAAGAAGGGACAGCCAGCTCCTGGTGGCTCCTATCAGATGATATGAAGGGAAAGGGGGAAATGTACCCCCTTCTACCAAGGCTAAAGTTTTGTATCTTCCCTACGCAAAAACATTGTGCTTGGGACATCATTGCATTTGCTGAACCTGGGCGCATCATTTCATCTCAGTTCCTTTTCCTATGTGTGGATTGTTACAGGTTTCCATGTGACAGCAGACATGAGGGCACACAAATAAAGAAGGCACTACAGGAACATAAATATTATAACCCACCCTTTACTTTTTGTCAGAGGGAAGGGAATGATAAATAATTTGTGCAAGGCAAACACCCAGGGAGTCCTGACTGCTTTTCCTGTTCTGCTCATCAGTGTTTGAAAACCTCACCTTTTTTCCTGCCTCTACCTGCCTCTACACCCCACAGAAATCAAAGCTAGTTTTCTCCAGGTATATGCCAAGCTCTTTCCACTGCCTGCTCCTCCTGAGTATGCTAACTACATACTCAGGAGGAAGCACTGAGATAATTAACTGGCTTCATAGCAACCACTGGCCCTAGTCCTCTTGTGGCCATTATATCCCACCTGCATCGTCTCCTGCTCCGGTGCCCTGATGCAAGTCTTCCTCCTAAGTCTAGTGGCAATAGTCATGGAGATGTAGTATGGTGTAATATAAAGAACATTGAACCTAAAGTCAAAGCACTTGGACCATATCTTGGTTCAAGAGACTTATTAGCTCTATGTAGGACTATAGGCATTTCACATAAGCTCTGATTCTTAGTTTCCTCATGTATAAAATGGGGATAATGCTTATAGTACTACCTATTTCTGATAAAAGCACCTTGGAAACTTGAAAGTACTATATGAACAGGCATGGAAGTAGCACAGTGGAGTCAAAAAGACCTGACTTCAAATCCTGCCTCAGGCACTTATTAACTGTGTGACCATGAACAAGTCATTTATCCTTGTTGTCTCATTTGTAAAAGGAGAAAGATGATAGCACCTACTTTACAAGGTTCTTATGGGGATCAAATGAGATAACATGTAAAGTGGTGTTTTTTTAAAGTATAAACCTTATAACGCTTCAGAAAGTTTAGTTGTCATTATTATTATTGTGGGACTGTAAATTAATATTATTAACTCTAATTAAAGAGGCAGCATGGCATACTAAATATAAAGTCAGGTTTTCAGTCAGGAAGCTCTAGATTCAAGGCCTGCTTAGGAAACATAGCAGCTCTCCCCACCCAAGAGCTCACCATATTGGTATTGGCCTCAGTGCCAACACCAGATTAATTTTACTGCACTATCGTGCAGAAGGGCTACTGTCCTGCGTTTAAGCAATCCACCAGCCTTAGCCTCCCAAGGAGCAGGAATATACCACCATACCTAGGTGAATTTGAATTATATTCAACGGACAACTTGTTGCCTTTGAAATTGTCAAAGCAGTATCAGAGAACTTAGAGTTAAAAGTGATGCTAGGGATCATTTTGTCCAATCCCTTAATTTTATAAATTAGAAAATTGTGCCCTAGAGAGATTATATAAATTTCCCAACTTTACATCGACAGATAATAAATTAAAAAGCTGGACTTTAAACTCAGAAAAAAATTGAAAATATTGAAAAATTGAAAAAAAAATGGATTTGGAGTCAAAGAAACTAGGTTCAACTTCAGACTATTCCATGATATTTATCTGTGACCCTGAACAAGTTACTTACCCTCTGGGTTCCTGTTTCATCTACAAAAAGGAGTTGAAATACATGATCTCAGATCTAAATTCTATGAAATGAGATTCACTGATTTCCAGTGGTCTTATCAGGATGTTATCCTGATTTGTACATGCGTAATGTGATCTGAAATGTGCTTTAAATTTCAGGTGGGAGAGATTGAAAGGAAAAAGTAAGGCAGAACTCTGTTTCAGTAATAGAGAACAGGTAAGACAGGCCTCAGCAACATCAAGGATTAGCAACAGGCAAAGAAAACACTCACTTAGAGCATTCAAGGAGGATGCAAAAAGAGATATTTCATAATCCTATAAATGTACATATTTTTTAATACTAGAGAACTCTGATTTCTATTAGGCACACATTTTTACTTTGTATTATAGTGGAGTTTCAAAATATCCATTAAATAATAAATTGGGGAAGAAAGGAAAAGAAGGGACCAATTTTAAACCTTGCATCAGGGACACAAATCCTATGTCCTCCCTCTTCCTAGAACTAGAGTGGTAACAGTGGAGATATAAAGGAAGAGGTCAATAGGAGAGACATTGAATTTAATATCCAATTAGTTTATTTATTCAGAGTACTAGGCTAGTGAGGGTCTTGTCATAATTTCAATATAAAGCAGTCTAGTTTCCTTTGTTTTCTTTTTTAGTGCTTTTTTAACTCAATTTTATTTTATTTCTAATTTTAAATTCTCCTCCTTTCTCCTTCCGCTTCCCCAGCCATTGAAAAGGCAAGAAAAACAAAACTCATTGCAAATATTTATATTCTTGAAAAACACAATCCCCCTTCAGCCAAGAAAGAGAGAAAGAATGATTTCAATTTGCATTCCACTAGTCCATCAACTTTCTATCTAGAGGTAGATTCATCGTGAATATTTTGGAATTTGGTTGCTTATTGTGTTGATCAGTCACCGTCTTTCAAAGTTGATTATCTTTGCAGTGTTGTTATTGTATACGTTTTTCTTCTGGTTCTGCTCATTTCATTTTACATCAGCTCATACAAGTCTTCTCAGGTTTTTCTGAAACCATCTCCTTTATCGTTTTTTATAGGACAATAGTATTCCATCACATTCATATAGCATAACCTTTTCGGCCATTCCCCATTTGATAGATCCCCTCAGTTTCTAATTCTTTGCCACAACAAAAAGAACTGCTACAAATATACATATGTATATATGTATGTGTGTATATATATATATGTATATATAGGAGCAGAGACCTAGTAGTGGTAGTGCTGGCTTAAAGGGTATGAACAGTTTAGTAACATTTGGTTCACGGTTCCAAATTGCTTTCTGGAAGTGATGCACTGGTTCACAGTTCTACCAACACTGTATTAAAGTACTTTTTTTTCCACAGCCCTGCCAGCATTTGCTATTTTCCTTTTGTGTAAGCTTAGCTAATCTAATAGAGGTGAAGTGTTACCTCAGAATAGTTTTAATTTGCATCTTTCTAATTATAAGTGACTTAGAATGTTTTTATACAGCTTTGATAGTTTTAATTTCTTCTTCTGAAAATTGTTTTTCATATCCTTTGAACATTTATCAGCTGAAAAATGGTTCTCATTCGTAGAAATTTGTCTCAGTGTCCTGTATATCTTAAAAATGAGATCTTTATCAGAGGAGTTGGTTGCAAGGATTTTTTTCCTTGTTTCTTGCTTCTCTTCTAATTTTATCTACATTGGGGTTTTTCCAAAAACAAATTTAATTTTATGTAATCAAGATTGTCTATTTGACTAGCTGTGAACCCATTTTAACTTATCTTGGTTTGTGGTGTGAAATGTTGACCTATACTGAGTTTCTATAGGATTGTTTTCTAGTATTCCAAGCAGTTTTTGTGAGAAAGTGAGTTCTTGTCCTGACAGCTGGGATATTTGAGTTTATCAAATGCTAGGTAGCTGGATTCAACCAGCCTGCCCCTCCCCATGGCAGGCCAATAAGGTCACATATTTAAAGCTAGACATGACCTCAGAGGTCATCAAATCTTCATTTTGCAGATCAGGAAACTGAGGCACAGAGAGGTTAAGTAATTTGAACAGGGTCACACAGCTAGGATATGAGACAGGATTTAAACTCAGGTCTTCCTGACTTCAAGTCCAGCCATCTATCCACTATGACACCTATCTGTATCCTCACAATATCCTTCTGGGATTTTACCCACAACTAAATTTATCTTTCATAATTCATCTGAGAATGTTTTTTATTCTACTTGCTCAAAGTACAAAACTTTATAATCACGTCTTTGTTCACTTTGCCATCTTCACCCTGGACAACTATCTTGCAAATATCCCCCAAAAGCCTATCTGGTATGTTGAAAGAACACCAGCTAAAGTCCCTACTCTACTTCATATAGCTGCATTTTGCCTCCCTGATCCTCAGTTTCCCCAAAGAATTCTGAAGATTAAAAAGAGGGTTGCAGCCTCTTCTGGTATAAGGAACTCTTCCGAATGTTGAAAATTTTAACAGACTTTCAGGTGATGGTAGTTGTACAATTAATATCCATTGAGAAAAGTGATATTTTGCCAGTGGATTTGCAGAACTCTTCCAACCGCTCCATGAAAGACACTGTACCAATCAGTCAACAAGCATTTAATAAAAGCTTGCTACATTCCAGTTGGCACTGCATCTTAGATCATGTATAAGGCATCTTCCAGCTCTGACGTTCTGTGATCCTGTGAATAACCAAGAGAAGCCTGATGGATCAGGATAAACTCAATGAAGAAAACCATCACAAAAGTATGTGTAAAAGCAGCAGTGAAATGACAAAATCAGGAAGAACTCTCATAGCAGCAGTAGTAATAATAATAGCTAACATGTCGTTCTTACTATATGCCAGACATTGCTAAGCACTTGGTAACTATCATCTCATTTGATCCTCATAACTATCCTGGGACATGGTGCTATTATTATCCTCATTTTACAGATGAGGCAAACAGAGGTTAAGTGACTTGCCCAAGGTCCCACAACTAGTACATGTCCACGGCTTGATTTGAACACAGTTCTTCCTAATGCCATGCCTGGAGCTCTATCCATTGCACCACCTAGCTGCCTATATTATTGAAGTATGTTTACAACATCGAATTGCAGTTCAATGGTTGTCGTTTTTACTCATGTAAAATTTTCTATAATTCACATACGTAATGATTTAGAGAAGACTCAACTGAGTCATTTAGTAGCAATAAAGAACTATCTGGAAGGTTGCTCATTTTTCCTCTTTTTTTTTTTTAAGTTAGACAATATTGATCTGTTTTGTTTTTACATTTACTTATTACTCTCATTTCATGAGAAGTCTCTTGTAACAAAGTAAAGCAGTTAAATAAAAACTTACAATACAGTGACTTCATTTGAAAATGAATACATTTCATGTCTGTAGACATGCCCCCAACTTATGTTTTTAATTAACAGAAATCTGTTTTCTCTCCCTCTCAGCCCCACCCCAGTAATACCTTACCCATCATAAGAGCAGACAGTTGTTGAGTGAGAGAAATTTCCAGGATTACTAGATATCAGGGGTTAGAGGCATCTGGAGTGGGAAGGCACCCAGTCGTATTGTAGGTGTCTGCCCTCTACTATATCTCTAAAAGCTGGCTTTGCACCGTGGAAGCACGTCAGATTAAGAACACAGTTAAGTAAATCATGAAAACTGCACAAGAATCTGATCAGTTGGTTATTTCTACAACCAAAATAAAAAGCATCAGGAGTCAGTTTAATTGTATGATACAGATGTGGTCTATGATTCTGTTATGTATAGCTTTAAGCATATGACCTTATTTAATATGTACAATTATATACTCATGTTATCTGTGAGTCAAACACTCTGTAGATTTCACCATGTTGTACTATTATTGATACTAGGAACAATCCATGATGGTGACAGGTATTGATCTTAGGATCAGACAGCATCCTATTATGTTCTTATACTCTGATAAGACAATAGATTTTGAGCTGACCTCCTCTCACTGTCCCCATTTAACTACATTTTTGATTCATTACAGTGTACTCAATCAAAGGACCATAGGATTTAGGGCTAGAAAGGAAACTGGAGATCATCAACCCTTTTATATGTGATTTATAGAAACATTTTAGATATCCTTTTTGTCTGCAATTGGCTAAAATTCCAAATTCTCATTCTCTCTCCTGTAGTGTGTGTACATATACATATATACATATATGCGTATATGATCATATATTTGAATAATAGGGATATATATGGATATAAACATAAAGACCAGTAATAAAAATAACAATGGGGTTGTGTACATCTCCACACATTCCTGTAGCACCTCATTTCTCTCACCTAGGTGTACGGTCACCTATTTATTCTCTATAATGGCTAACTCCAACATGCTCAACTGGCAAGTATGGATTACTAGAGACAGACTATCACCATATAGTTATACGCAAATTCTCCTAGCATCCTAGACATAGCTTCATTGAGGAGGAATATACCCTCCTCTTTCACCACCTTAGTTCTTGAGCCCTGACTAATAAATTTATTTTTATGTAACATTGCTATTCACAATAATGGCATGCTTAAATCTTCCACATACCATTTATTTAGCAATAAATCAAATAATGATAATTTTCCATATGCTAATATATTAAATCCATTGCATGAATAATGAAATACATTGCAATCTACATGTGATTTGGCCCATACTCTCCTCCAATGAATTAAGTATTTTTGAAGGAGAATAAGTTCATTCTTATATAAACTTGGCAGTGAAACATATGGAGAAGCAAAACCTATGTGCTTAGGGGAACTCACAGTTCTGGATTGCAGATTTTGATGTCTTTGTGCCATTCTGGAACATCTGCATCACTCAAAAACTAAGTTTCTGCTAACTACTTTTTGGTTAGTCCAGTTTAACTATTCTTAAGTTAAACAAATCCTCCTTGTTTTTATACTCCAGCTGATATAGATTTGCCAACTCTTTCTACTTAGAATAGGCCTTATTAAAAGGATAGTGAGGAAATGTTATACCTCTTAATTTGGATAGCAGTTCCCTTTAAACTAGAAAATACAAAGTTGATCACTTTTAAAAAAATAAAGTATATTCCTCTGCTCCTTTAAAGCATCAAACTGCTCACATACAAATGAGGTATCATTTCAGATCTTTTCAAAGTTTTTTAAGTGTTTGTATTTATGCCACAGTTCATTTCTGTCCAAAATTGCACAAAGCCTAACTGAAAACTTTCTTCATGAACACATTTTATAGTTTTTATTAAACAAAAGGTTTTTCCCCTTTCTTCTTACTCCTTTCAGGTATCCAAAAAATTCATCTATAATAGCAATGATATCCTGGATATTTTACCAGTTTAAATTTTTCTGTTTTTTCCAGCAAAAATAAATCCATATGGAAAAGATCTTAGAGGAAGGTATTTATACACACACATACATACATACATGTGCTTGGGAACTGGACCTGTGATTTCATTACTTTCCCCATTCTCAGATCATGCAGTTCAGCACATTCTCTGCAGCTTAACAGTCTTACAGAGTTGCCTATAGTACTGAGAGTTTAAGTCACTTGCCCAGGACTCCATTGTCAATAGAAGCCAGAGATGAGACTTGAATGTATCCGTTCCTGGTTCCAAGGCAAGCCCCCTATCCAGTATGCCTTATTGCTTCTTACATGTAGATTATTAAAATTTTAGCACAGAATATTTATTTTAGTAGGAAGCCAAAATGATTCACTGAAGAACTCATTAGTAATGCATGAAGTACTTACTTGAGCCTTAACTAAATATATTTTTAAAGACTGTGTATACGTACTTCTATTAGACACACACACATGTGCATATATAGTATACATACACATACATGCATATATAATGCCATATTATAATTCTGGCCTAAATCTGTAATTTCATTGTACAGGAAGCTTCCAGTGAAGTTACTCCCTCTATTAATGCAGGTCAGTACTCCATCGGCAACTAAGACGACTGCTGATTCATTCAGGGTCGCTAAACCCTGGAAGTAGCCAGGCCAGTGGCGTGACTTGAATCTAGGTATTTCTATCTCTACTCATAGCCACAGAATGGCCCCCTCATCCCTATTGTGGATACTCAGTGATGTCCAATGGGAGGAACATTGAATTATGTGGGGATTGGTCGCAGTTCTGGAACTAAGTGAACTGGAGCAAGTCACTTAACCATCTATTTCTTCTCCATCTGTAAAATGAAATGATTGTACAGAATGGTTTCTAACGTGTCTTACAGTTTAAGCTGTCTTCTAACAACACCAAAGCTACTTCCATTCAGCTTCCAAAGTTAGTCGGACTAGTGGCTTTGCATCATGGCAACATAACTAGAGGTGCATGGATATCCAGGACCTGAGTCCATGGATTGGGAAGGGGAGGATGGAGATAGGGAAGGAGGAGACAGTAAAAGTATCCTTATAACAATAGTGCAGGAAAATCACAGATTGGAGAATGAAAGAGGAAAAACAGAGTAGAGAAAGAAAAAGAAAGAAGACAGAAGGCAGAAGAAAAGAGAAAATAGGGCCTAAGAGAGTTTCCCCTTCACTTTCCTCACTGTTTCTCAAGGCAAGTAAGAAAATAATTCAGTAAACAAGAATAGTAGCTGTTTGTGGTCTCCAGCTTAAGAAACTGCTCTATTGACTCCTTAATGAATGTTTCCAAACAGAAGGGACTTACTACTTTTTAATGCGGTCCATTATATTTTTAAACCATTCTGTTTTTTAAAATGTCTTATATTGATCCAAAATATAGCTTATATGCAATGGTTCTAGTTCTTTCTTCTGTGCAAATTAAGTCTAATCTCTTTTCCACATACTTTATTTCAATTTCTCTTTCCTTTACTTTTTTTTATTCAGCGATTCTCCACCATACTTCCATCTTTAGTTCTGTAGATTTCCATACTGATGAATACCTGATGCAGTGGTATTTCTTGCTTCTTCTTTTGTTAACAAAATTATACTTTTAAAAAAAATTCTAGTCATCAGCCAGCAAGACTCAGTAACTTTTTGTCTAGTTGAAGAAGAAAAAAAATTGAAGAAGGCACAAATCTTGCATCTTAATCATTGGTCACTTTAATCCAAATAAGAATGATATTCAGTGCAGCATGAGGGTAACTTATCTAACATACCTTTATTAGCACCTACTGTATTCAGAACACTGCTCAGTACAAAGAGAGAAACAGAATTTATGTAATTAAGGTAATTTGATTCCTGGTACTGTCACTTACTAGCTCGGTGGCTGTAGGCGAATCACAGAACCTACCAGAATCTGTTTCCTCATGTGTCAATTAGGAGAATTCTAATTCTTTTACTAACTTCCTCTTAAGACAATTGTGAGGACTCAAATGAGACCATGAATGTGGAAGGATTTTGTAAAAGCCTGTATACATTTACAAGATTGTTTTTAATGAAAAGTTTTCTTTTACCATTAAAAAAGGATAAGCCATAAACTAGATAATGGTGTCTCCCTCCCTTTTCCTCTCAGCTCTTTAGTTCCTCCTTCATAACTTTCTAATACTCTTCCCCTGCAATCCCATCTCATTTCTAGGAAACCTTCCCAGTATTTCCTGTCAACCAGTCGTCCAGATTACATTGTAATCATAAGAGTATTCTCTACACTCTGGATCAGAACCCAGGGAAGCCCTAGCATGTTTATATCAGAGTTAGGCAAATTTGGCTCAGTATGCTTAAAATCACTCTATGTCTAAGATTACGTGATCACAAATGCATAATGTGACCTGTGGATGAATTTCATCTTTTCATAACTGAGGAAGTCCTGGAATTCTGAAGCCTATTGACCATCTATCTGACAAGAACACAACAGAGCCCAGGAACACCATTTATTTTGTAGAGAACATTCTACTACAGTGAAATGCAAAAGAAGCAAAGACATGAAAGGGAAAGTTTATCTCCTTATGGGAAAAATATGAATCCAGTGATACTTCAATACTTTGAGAACTTACTCATTGCACACATATGAGTCCTATTATATTAATTCTTTATATGACTGTTGGTTCCACTGAAGTTTGGAAATATGTTTGCTGTCATGTAAGATAAGCAGCTGAATGTTTATGAATCTTGTGATAGTATGCATAGATGATCATTTATCTTTTCTTATGTATTTTTTTCCAAAGTACCAAATTAGATGGGAAAATTGTAGGTACAATTACAGTTTGCTGAGGTATGTGCTTTTAGACTTTATTATTCCTTACTAAAGTCCTCTTCCTATACCTCATCATGATATTGAGGGGATCAGTACTATCTCCAGTGGAATCCAAGTTCCTGCAAGTCACACCAAATTGAGTATTCTGGGACTGTCCAGCTGAAGGGTTGTATTCTTGGAAGAGTAGCCTGCCTAAGATGAGAAAGATTCATCACCAGATTAGCTTCAAGGTGATGAGTTTAGAGGTAGCAACTCTTAAAACTGGTCACCAAATTATAAAGGGGGTCCCAAGTACATCAATGGAAGAAATACTAAGACCAATGAAATTGTATGTCCTTCAGATATTGAAATATAATATTCCTATTTCCCAAAGGTATCATTTCTATCCGTTAGAGTGCACATCATATAGTCTCAGTGATAGAATTCACACAGAATGAAAACTAGATGTTGTAGATAGACTGTTTTGGTGTAGTATAGGCAGAGTGATGCAGTATATCTTTAGCTGATAAAAAGGATCATTTAAGTGAATCACCTGGTACACAGGAGAGAGCCCTTTGTGTCTTCTGAGCGATTATTTTGAGCCTTGACTGGAACATTTTCAGTTATCGTATAGTATTGACAAAATACATTGAAAAGGAAGACATGATTGCTTCATAGACATCTGAAATGGCAAAGAAAATTTAAAGAATTGACATACTTTATTTCTTCCTTTTTTTAACATAATGCTGTAGTATCCATTGAAAATATGTCAAGAAATTAGACCTAAATGGTATGTGGATATAATGTTGAGATACTAAAATTTAAGGTAATAGGGAAGTCAGTTATTATGCATTTATTAGACCCCTATTATATGTCAGGCACCATACTAAATACTGGGGATTTAAAAAAACACAAAAGATAGTTTCTGCTCCCAAGAAACTCAGCTTAATGGGGGAAAGTAAAAACTATGTACAAACAAGATGTATACAGGAAAACTGGAGATAATCAATGGAAGCATTAAGGACCATCAGGAAAGGCTTCTTTTCCAGCGTAGGGATTCAACTGGAACTTGAAGGAAGCCAAGAGATAGAAATGAGGAAGAAGAAAAATCTAGGCATGGAAAATGCCCTAAGACAGGAGAAAGAGTGTTTTGTGAAGAAAAAAACCCAGCAGGGGAGCCACTGTCATTGTTTCAGAGTATGTGGAGACAGAGGGAAACAGGTAAAGTGTAAGAAGACTGAAAGGTGGCCAGGAGGAAGCACGTTCAAGTTGTAATGGACTTTGAATACCAAACAAGGATTTTGTGTTTGATTCTGGAGAGAACCACTGGAGTTTGAATTGGGGGAAAGCATGGGGAGAAAGGGGATGACATATTAAAAGATCTTCATTTTAAGATCATTTTGACAGTTGATTGGAGAATGGTCTATATTAGGGAGAGACTTGAAGCAGGGAGACCAACCAATAGACCATTGCAGTAGTCCAAGTATAAAGTGATGAAAGCCTGCCTCAGGGTAGTGGCATTGTCAGGTAAAATCAACAGAACTTGGAAACAGATTGGATATGGGAATTAAGAGAGAATAAGGAGTCAAGGATGGAAACAAGCTTGTGAGCCTGGGTGAGTAAAAGGGAAAGTCACACAACAGGAGTATTTTGGAAGAAAGATAATGAGTTCAATTTTGGACATGTGGAGTTTCAGTTATCTACAGTACATCCAGCTCAAGCTGTCCAATAGGCCTGTGGAGGTGCAACACTGAAGGTTAGGAGAGACGGCAGGACAGGAAAAAAATGGCCTGAGAATTATTTGCACGGAGATGGTAATTGAATTCATGAGAGTTGATAAAATCACCAAGTAAAATAGTGTAGAGGAAGAAAAGAAAAGGGCCAAGGAGAGAACCTCAGGGAACAACCAAGTGTGATACATGACTTGGATGAAGATCCAATAAAGAAAACTGAGGAGTGGTCAGACCCCCCCAGGAAAGAATAGTGTCACACAACCATAAAATATCAAAGGGAAGATGCTGATTGTCAGTGTCAAAGGCTTAGGAGAGGTGAAGAAGGATGCAGATTGAAAAAAAGATCAATAGATTTGACATTTGTGAGGTCATTGTTACCAGACTTTGGAGAGAGCAGTTTTAGTTGAATGATAAGGTTGGAAGCCAGAATAGAGAGTGAGAAGAAAGGAAATAGAGACATTAATTTAAAATGATCTTTTCAGCCCCACAAAAGGAAGGACAGATATAGAACAATAACTATTTGGAATGGAGATATGAAGGAAGGGTTTTTTGAGGATCTTCTTGCCAAAGCTAACCTCTCTACATTCACACGTGTCCCCATTCCATCTCTCCTCCAACAGATTGTCCCCCTCTATTATCTCCACTCTCACTTATCTTCAGTCTCTCCGTGTCTACTGTTTCCATATTGTCTGTAGCCATGCCCATATCTTCCCAGGTCATCTCTTCATGTGAGATTGGGTGATGGAGATAGCGATAGAAGGCATCTGGGTGATGTGAGCCAAAGAATGTGAAAGAATGAGCTCACAAGGAATAACATCAATTTTTCTAGTGAAATATGAAGCAGGATTCTCAAGTTGAGAATTTGGAGAAAAGGAGAAGCATGCAAGCTTGAGAAGAGATGGGAAGTTTTGGTGAAACTGCTATAATGAGTGACATAGTGAGTTAATTAGGAAGGTGATAGCTGTGCTGTATGTGTTGCTTATGGTCAGACAGTTAGAAGCCCTGTCTGTTGGTCTTTATTTCTCTGCTTGTATTTTCTCAGGTGACTATAATTAAAGTAGGTTGTTGAATTCTCAAAAGTTGCTTTTGTTTTAGAAAAACAGATCTAAGAACCTGTATATCAGGCCTTCCTGTGCATGTTGGGGTGCTTGCTGCTACAAAAGAGTGGTCAGAGAAGCAGGAGCTAGGTCTCAAAGAGAGTCCAAAGATGGAAGGAATGGGAAAGAAAAATATTTAAAATGATAGCAAGTTTGTTTTCCGTGAAGCAGGAATTTCAGGGAACACAACGGGACACTGGGGAGTTGAGTTGAGGGAAATAGGACTAAAGGAGTGTAGAGTGAATCACAAATTATCACAAATAGCAAAAATAGTAAGACCCGTTATATAATGCAGACCTGAACAACATATGGCCCTTGGGCCACTTGTGGCCCACCAAAGGATATTGAGTGGCCTGAGGCAAATGTAGAGGATGTGAAAGAAAGTAAAGATGCAATGAGCACTTCTCCGTGCCAGTTTAACCCACCTTCCCCTCGTCACTATTAAGCCCACCATGTAACTTGATGAGTAGGATGCCACTGTGCACTCTCTCCTGTTTGTCATGTGACCCACAGCAACCAACCACTGTCAGTCTCTCTCTAGTCTGAGAGGAGCAAGAGTCCTATCTGTTCACTGTGTTTTTAGTTGTTACGGTCATTAAACAGGGACAGAGTGAGATGCCCACCATGAGATGGGTGACAACAACATGAGAGCTTCTTCCCCTCCCTCGCTGTGCAGCTGCCCTCCAAGTTACATAAGTGTCTGGAACTTTCTTGAGCGTCACTCAGTTCAGTATTTCTTTGTATGTGAGCAGTTGCTGTGGAGTGGTTTTTTTTGTTTTTTGTTTTTTTTGTCTAATATTAAAGTTTTAGGGTGACTTTATAAAATGGGTGATAAAAAGAAACAGAAGAGTGTTTTATCCAGAGTGGGTAAATAGATACTTGTTTACTTACATGAGAGACAAAATTATGCCTTGTTTGCCTAGAAATAGTAGCCATTCTGAAGGAATACAATCTTTGTCGCCATTTCAAATCAAAGCATCTTGACTGCAGCAAATTGGACATCAATGAAAAACAAATTAAAGTGTCCGAAGTGCTGAAAAATCTCAGTGGGAAACAACAATTTTTTCAAGAAAGTAAACTTAGAAAATGAGGCAGCTACTAAGATTAGTTCTCAGATTTCTAAAGAAATTGCTGCTATGGGGAAGTCTTTTACTGACGGTCGCTTCTTTAGGAAGTGTTTGCTGATTGCAGTTTCTACATTATGTCTTGATAAAAAAAAAAACAAAACGTGGTTTTGAGAGATGGTTTAATCATTAGTTATACCTTTGCTTGGAAAGTGAGCTGCTAAACACCTTTCTGCGCCCCAAAAAGCTTAGCCTATTTTCATTTTGGCTCCTATCTACTGCCAAGTTATGCAGGTCTCATATAGTGTTTTAAAGTTGACACACCCAGTGAGCTAGGTAGTATTAGCATTATTATCCCCATTTGAAAGATGAGGAAACTAAGACATAATAGTTAAGTGACTTACCCAAGGTAAGCTGGTTGGTTTTGCTTGGGGCACTCAAGTTCAAGTCTTCTGACTATAATTTGCTGTAGATAATTTTATGTCCTGAGATTTTTCCACTCTCCTATAATACTTAAAACTGCCAGACGGCCAAATGTAGATACACTCAGAAAAATCTTCTTTCCAACCTAGAGGAAAGGTAAATCTTAGCAAGAGCACTATGGACCTAAGCCACTTCCTTCCTCCTGAGAAGAGTATGAAGGGGATAAACTAAATAACTTCTCAAGCTTTCTTCTAGTTAAATGATCCTAAGTCTATAAGGTAATTATTTTAACTAAATGTGTGATTTGATTTAATTTAAATTAATTTACAGGGAACTCCTGGCTAAGAAACTCCCTCTACCAATGCACACTGACACCTACTCAGCAACTTTTATAATAAGTCTTAGAAAGTTGTCTTAGACACCAGTTGCTTTTTTTATTATCTTGCCCAGATTCAGTATGATATGTACTTGCCAAAATATGGTAGAGGCAGGACTTCAAAGCAAGTCTTCTTGACTCCACAGCTGGCTTTCAATCCATTATTTCCAAGATCTTGGGGATAAAGGGAAGATTGGGAGTACAGGTGGAGGTAGGGGAGAGCAAAGTGAAGAACATGACCTACTACATCTTGGAAGGTAGGTTCAGAGTGTTTCAGGAATTCAGTGCCTCTTCAGATTTGCATCCAGCTATCAATTCAAATCTTCTTTCCACTTTTCTTAATGTGATTTTTATCATCATAATCATCATACATATATATATTTATGTGTGTGTGTGCGTGCTGAGTACTGTAATAAACTTTAGGGATTCGGTAAGCATGAAAATAAAGCAATCACTGCCCTCAAGGACTTTAGATGGGAGGAGATAGGTAAAACACATATCCAGGTAAGTAAATATAGGATCATCTCAGGAGAAAAAGACCAAGGTCAGAGAAGATCAAAAGATGTTTCCCATAAGAGTTGTCACCTAAGCTGAGCCATAAAGGAAGCTGACGATTCTGATTTGGCGTCTGATGAGACCTACATTCAAATTCTTCATCTGTTACCCTTGGCAAGTCATTTCACCCCTCTGAGTTTTTTCCCTTTAGTAAAATAAGGACAACAATACTTGTTGTACCTATACCTAAAAAAATTATTGTAAAGATCAAATGATCTATGTAAAATACTTTGTGAAATCTTGAAGGATTATATATATCTCATAAGGCCATAGGTGAAACCTGCTCCTGTGCTTTTATTATGCATTTATATGCCATGTCATATGTCATATTGTATTATATTATCATCACCATCATTATATAGGAGTAGCTAAAGAGGAAGTGTATTCCAGACTAGTTGAATTGAGGAGGCAGCCTGAGAAAAGGCATGAAAATCATAGACGGAATTTTAATTTGAGGGAAGAGGTATGGGCCAATTTGACTGGGGATGTATAGTACATGAAAGAGAATAATGTGAAACAGTTCTGGGAAGGTAGGCTGGGGAAAGATTTAAAAAAGCTTCTGTGGTAGGAGTAACATCTTCACCCTGTCCCCAAGCAAGTTAAGCTAGTTTTTCCTTTAAAAGTATGGAGAAATTCACTGAAACTTGGTTGACTTAAGGACTAAAAGATTCAGACAGCTAACATCATGTTCTCTCTGCCTGAGTAGAAAGCTGTCATGAGGAGCGCCAAGGGCATTCTGAAGCATGGCTAGTGGATCATAATGGGCTACTCAGGGCAAGGGATCTTCACTCAGATGACTGAAAGTGTCTTCAATGCCTAGCCTTCTTGAATATCCTTCTCCTACTATGGCTAAGTAAATCTCATTTTATTATGGTTGAATGACCTATGAGTATCTTATTTTGCTCCAGTATCAAACCTAAACTGCCGGAGGGCTGGCTCCAGTCAGAATGGCTTCAAATGAGAAAAAACATTTGTATTTCAGCTGAAAAGCAAGAGAGTTGCTTAAGTTTCTTGAGGAGGAGAGTGACATGGTCAGAGCTCTATGGCAGACAGATTGGAGAGGGAAGAGAAGGGACTAATTAAGCCACATTTACATTAGGTCGGATAAAAGCTGGTGGAGGTTTGAACTAAGACAAAATAGAGAGAACTACGTCATTGCAAAAGATGTTTTGTAGCATGAATGGATGACACCTGGTAACTGATTAGAAAGGAGAATGAGGGAAAAGGAGGAGTTGAAGATGAGCCCGAGACTTTGAACCTGGGTGACTAGGACACAAACAAGGAAGTTAAGAAGAGAAGTAGGTTTTTTTGTGAAAGATAATGAGTTCTATTTGGAGTGTGTCGTGTTTGCGATATTGTTGGACCATTCAGAAAACAGCTTGCAATGTGGAACTAGAGTTCAGGAGAGTAACGGGGGCTGCACAGGCATCTTTTGTGATTGTAACTCATTAGAACTGGAAACATGAGAGATAGAGAAGACGGGGCGGGAGAGACTTGGGGGACAGACATGCTGGATATGGATAGTAAGATAAGGGATAGTGAGATAAACAGGAAGAAAACCAAGAGTCAAGGGAAGAGAGCTTCATGAAAGAGGAGTTGTTAACTCTTCACGTGTTGTATAGAGGCCAACAGAGAGAATAAGCACCAAAAAAAAAAAAAATTCATTGGATTTAACATGAATTTAATGATAAATTTAACATACTGTAACATAAGAAAGAAAAATTCTGGTTGAGCGGTAAGGTCAGAAGCCAAACTTCAAGGTGTTGAGAAGTAAGTAAGATACAAGGAAATTAAAACAATGAGTACAGGTACTGCTAGGATGAAGACCTGGCTATATTTGTATACTGCAGTGAAAGAGCCAATTGATAAAGGATTTAAAGAAAGATGCAGAATGATAAGGACAATTTAAAAAATCCAGTATCTCCTAAAGCATACCCCCTAACAGGAGAAATATATATTTACAGATAACCTATAGTTTTTGTTTCTGTTTCTGTATTGCCTCTTTTGATCTAAGCAACTTTTACCCCTAATCTCATCTTCTCTTCTCTGGGTAATTGACTTTATCCCCCAGAAATTTTTACCTAGGATACAGTCTCTGTGTCTGCTTGGCCTTTGAGCACTGCCATACCGGACTCAACCACCTTCTTACTGTTAAGTATGAGCTGAATTCTCTTTCTTATCTTTCTTCTCTACCTTCCTGATTCTTGGTTGATTTTCAGCAGGCCATTATTTGTAATAATTGACTTCTGTTTCCTCACTGTGACTGGGCTATGGAGGTGACTATAGATTCTCAAATATTACATTAGTAGGTTTTCAAATGTTGTATCATTAATAACTTTTCTTCCAAAATTATATGTATGTATACATACATACATGCACGTGCACACACACACACACACACACACACACATTATCCCTTCCACAAGCTCATTGAAGTTGAGGATTGTTTCATTTTTGTTTTTGTATTTTCAGGTCTGATATATACAAAGTCTGACACACAAGGCTGGGGACTGGTTGTGATTTCAGTAGTATAGGAAACTTCTAGGGGGTATTTCCCAATACCATAGGAGATCATTACTTCTACTTTAATTTATAGTTTTAGAGAGTTGCTTAGAGCACTGGAAAGGTGTCAAGTTCTTAGATCACACAGCCAGTAAGGTGTCAGAGATGAGATCTGAATTCAGGTCTTCCTGACTTCAGGGTCACCTCTCTATCCAGTACACCACACTGCCTCTCCACAAATAATGATTGATTGATTGCGCCTACAAAGCTGGAAACGCTTTGAATAGAGTACCAAAGAAGGACTGTGTGTTTATCATTTGAAGATGAGCTTAGCCAAATTTGGACAATCTAAAGCACTGACCATCATCAAGGTGATCTTTTTGGTCACAGTAATTCAAGAAAACAATATTTCTGTGATCCTGTGATATTGCTGGAGGGGGATTGGTTCTGCCACGGTAGAGATAGGACCCACCACTGGTGAAACCCAGATCTCGGAAATACTGAATTCTAATAAGAAGTGCTGTATTTAATACAATTCATAAAACTTTGTAGAGTACATGGAAAAGAAAAGATGAATTATCAAATAAATTGACTTAAATTACTTATCAAAGAAAGGAAAGTACTTGTTATAGATTTGTGCACAATATCTTGGAATAGGCAATGACTCATTCTGATGGCAGTTCTGGCTGATTACAATGCCTTAGGAACATAAAGACCCCTCATAATGTTAATTTCCTTACAATGCTTTCTTTGATTTGCTATTTCCTCCATTTGAAATAGACAATATAGGGAATTTTCTGCTATCTGGTTTTTTTATCTGTTTAAATTTTAAAATATTCTGGAGCTTAATAGATCACTAACAAGTTGATCTAAATACTAAGTATAATGTTGCAAATCATGTTTTGGTATAACTATTTTATTCACTTTCCCAATTGAATAACACCTTTCTACTGAAATTTTAAGCAGGAGGAGACAGAAAACACATGAGGCAGTAGGACTAGTGCAGAGGTCTCAGAAATATTTGGATAGTACAGTCCTATCGGCAAAAAAAGAAAAGTGCACAAACACCCCATTGCATGAGTATTTACTTATTAATAAATTATATATATGTACTAGTAATCATATATATTTTAAAACAAGCAAGTGTATAAATTTTAATGTATTAAAAAAGACAAAAAACATTGATACTTAAGTGAATAAGGGATGCCTAGAGTTTTTGGAAAATCACTTTAGTGGCTCTGTGGAAGATGATTTAAAGTGGCCAAGAGTTTTAAGGCAAGGAGATCCAATTAAGAATAGATATTATTTGTTTCAGTTTTTCCTCCCACCTTTAGCACTGAACACCAAACACCAGTTGAGGTCTGAAAAGGGTAAGGTACAAGAGGACTATTGCTTCCCTAGACCTCCCTAGCAGCTGTGCCTTTTTTAATGCAGGCCAAGACACCAGTACATTTAAAAAAAATTTTTTTATGCAAGAAACAGTGAGAAAACTGGTGTTGCTCCAAGTATGTAGTGGGGAATAAAGTGCAGGAAGACTGAAAAAGTAGGAAAGGGTCAGTGTGAAGGGCTTTAAAGGCCAAACAGAGAATTTCATATTCATACCTGTAAATAATGAGCCCCTCAAATTTTTTGCCTAAGAGCTAGGTAAGGGGGGAGTATGGTGGGAATATGAGTGTCACATGGTCAGGCTTGTAGTTGAATGGAGAATGGAGACTCTGTTGCAAAAAGACTCTATTGCACAAGAGGATGAGGGTTTCCCCAGAGTGACAATTGTGTGAGTGAAAAAAAAGGAGACGTATATGAGAAGGCGGTAAAACTGGAAAAGGCGAGATTCACAAACTTATAGCCAAGCTCACTAACTTATAATCTGCTGAATTTGTTTCCTTGCCTCATCTGAAAATTGGGGACAACATTCACCTTTGTCCATTCTTATGGTACCTCTACTGTTTTCTGGAATCTTTCAGATATCAATGAAAGTGGCTCAGATCATCTTGACCAAAAGACATGCATTTGTCAAAGGTAGCTAGATGCTCCTTACTATTTCCTTATCTTAGGTATCAGGTCCTTAGTCACTTTTGCCCTGAGTTTTCCAGTGCAAAGCTCATTTCCTTTGACAGAAAAAAAAAAAATCAAAGTAGTAAACGAGCCGCTTTCGCTCCTTCCTACAGATGTCCTATCCACCCCAAGCAAGGTCTTATCCTTCTCTGATCTTCCTTTTTTCTCCTAATAGAGACAAACAAAACAGAAACAACACACTGTATTTCCCTCCACTTCCTCTGCTTATTCTGAGTTCCTGATACTATTTTGAAAGAACTGTGCCATGCTTTTCTGTTCATCGTCTATTAGATGTTGCTTCTATTTTCTGTAGATTTCTTTTCTTTGTTTAAATTAAGTTGTTTGGTAAGTTCTCTGTGCAATCATATTGCTCCTTTCAGGACAAATCCCTGATTTCCCCTCTTTGGAATTATTTCCCTTTGTGTCTTTTGACTTTCGTTTTTGAACATTTCCCATCTTTTTTGGGTTGACTTTCCCTAAAGCATTTTAGTACATTGGGATCCTATCTTTGTTTAGATAGGTGGCATGGACAGTAGAACATTGGACTTGGAGTGACGTAGACCTGAGTTCAAATCTTACATGACCTCTTTCAGCTTTAGTTTCTTCATCTGTAAAATCATGGTAATAATAGTAGGTACCTCACAGGGTTATTGTGAAGATCAGATGACATGTGAAGAAAACTTTGCAAATTTTAAAGCACTATATGAATGCTGGCTACTTTTACACCTCTGAACCCTTTGAAATCTGCTTGCCCCAGACTATACCTGGGCTCCCTATGATTCTTTACCACACATTCCAGGAAGCATCATGATTCCCTTCTAACACACACACACACACACACACACACACACACACACACACACACACACATACGCACATCCATCATTTCCCACTCCAGTAACAAATCCTTTCTTATTAGTGAGAACTGGATCCATAATAGGATTCCCCCTTGTTGGTTCCGCAACCGTTTCAAAGCTGAAATTATGAGTAGGCAAGTCAGGAAGTTATTAGCTTCTTTGCTTTTGGCAAAGAGAGAGGCTCTAGCAGATAATCAGTCCACCATCACTACTATCATGTCTTTATACCAGACTTGTGGTCTGTTTCACAGACTCTTCATGTGTTTCCTCTTTCAATTTGGGTGGCTGTAGTATGCTCCAATGACAAAATATTTCTATTTCTCTCTCCATTGATTTTCACCCCAATACTTCCCATCATGCTTCTCCCCTCTGGTTCTGGGATTTTCTCACAGGAATGTGCCTTTTCAGTATACATTACTCACTCTACCCTCCCCCACATAGCCTTTATCTGTCTTGGTTTTTGTTTTTTTTTTAACAAGGTAAATCTGTCTGGAGTGTCATGACTCAGACATGGCTTTCTTCCTACCGAATCTCAGAGAAATCTATGAGGTAGGCATTTAGCTCTTGTTTACTGCCCAGATTTTGGGGGTTTTTGTATAGACATTTGAGGCCATGGGTTTTTACTACTTTACTACTATTTTATTACAATTTCCTTGGTAATTCAATGAGGGAAAATAATGACAATGATAAATTAACATAATTACATTAATTAAATAAAAATTACTCATAAATGATATTTAATATGGCAACTTAGCTATTTAAGAATCATGAGTATATGAAAGGTATTGGGGGTTTTTCCCACTCCACAGAAACTAATAGATTACTGATGGCTATCAGGTATATATGGCATAATTTAATTGTTTCAGTATGCAAATATTGAATATATTTGCTGCTTTTGCTCCACATTTTAACATAATTTTCAATGAATACCATGCTGGAAAAGGATCATGAAGACTATTTTATAAATTAGCAAATTAGAAAATTGGGTGGTTTTCAAAATATGTTATGGTTAGTAACTTCATTTTGTAACAATTTTCACATTAAACTGGTTCCCGAAATCTTTCCTCAGCTAAGCTTGCATCTATTTTACTGTAAACCCTGTAATTTAATAGCCATCAAATTTTTACAGCTCTGATTTGTCTGTCTACTATGTGCATATTACATTTACCACCATCCTTCAAGTCAAGGAAATGAGTATTTAACCATTGTGCACCATGTTCGAGGCACTGTGCAAAGTTCTGGGGATATACAGAAAGGCAAACAAAAAAAGCAAAAAGCCCCAGGTTTCAAAGAGCTCATAGTGTAGAGGAGGAGACAGAATGCAAAAAACTATGCACAAATGAGATATGGACAGAATAAACTGGGAGTAGTCTCAGAGGACTGAGAATAAAGAGGACTGGGAAAGTCTTATAGAAAATGGAACTTTAGCTAAAATTTGAAAGAAGCCAGAAAAGCCAGGAGGAAGAGATGAGGAGGGAGAGTTCCAGTTATAGATGATAGCCATTGAAATGCCCAGAGTTGACAGACTGACTTGGTATAAGGAATAGCAATGGGGACTGCACCGTTGGATTACAGTGTGTGTGAGCTGAGCTGGAGAATAGAGGGTGTACAGTGTAAGAAGAATAGGATGGTAGGAAGGGGCCACATTATGAAGGGCTTTAAAAACTGGACAGAGGATTTTATATTTGATCCTGAAGGTAATAGGGAGCTACTGGAGTTTACTGAAGGGTGGGGAGAGGCAGTGACATGGTCACAGTTGACTTTTAGGGAGATCAATTTGATTGCTGAGTGGAGGATGGGTTAGAATGGAGAGAGACTTGAAGCAGGAAAAACCCATAGATATTTGCAATCGTTCAGGCATGAGGTGATGAGAACCTTACCAGGGTGTGGTCAGTATCAGGCATATCTGAGAAATGGCAGAAATGGCAGGATGGAGGGGATTGAGAGAGAACAAGGAGCTGAAGATACCGTCTAGATTGAGAGTCTGGATGACCAGGGTGTTCTTGGCAGTAATAGGGAAGTTTAGAAGAGGTGGATATTTGCAGGGGAAAGATAGTGTGTCCAGTTTTTCTTGTGGAGCTTTTAAAAGATTTTTAGAAAGGCATACAGTTTTAGACCTACAATAGGTAATTGGAAATGTGAGACTGGAAGTTGGAACATTCACAGTTACTAGGTATGACCTGGATGAAGATCCAGTAAAAGAGACTGAGAAGCAGTATGGTTCTTTATTTTTATCTCACTTTGGCTTGGAAATCTATATTGACTTTAGTGGCACTTACTAGCCTAAAAGGAAAAATAAACTGCCCAGATCACCATAGCCAAGAACTCATTGGAGGAGATGAAACCAAAAGGGATGGAAGAGAGTAAAGATGAAGGAGTTAGAAGAAATACTTGATGGAACATGGCCCCAGATGAGAGAATGTGCATGCAGGTGGATAGGATTAACCTTAACAAGGAGGAAAGCCATCTCATCCTCCAGAACTGGAGAGCATATGGGAAGATATCAGGAAATATTGAGGTATGGAATAAAGGATTTGAGTAAGCACACAACCAGTGGTCTTAGTTTTCATAAAATAAAAACGAATGAATGGAGGGAGAGATGTGTGAATGAATGGTTGAAAAAACAATTATCAAGTATTATGCTCTGGACATTGAATGGACACTTGGGATTCAAATATAAAAGGGAGAGTCTCTGCCCTCAAGGTCCTTACATTCTAATAGGGGAAAACAATACATAAAGTAGCTCAGTTGTGATCTGGGTTGTCCAAGGATTGTGAGTGGAACTGTAAAATATTTGAGTGCCTTCTTCATTAGCAATGGTAGTATTGATTTAGTTACTGTTAACAAAGCAAGAGGTGGATAGCACATAGAAATGCTCACTGGGTGGCAGGGCAGATGGCAAAATCTCAAGATAGACCCCAGTGTCCTGGCGGATGACTCGTTGGAATGTGAAGATCTAGCAAGGTTAAGTTAATTAAGGAAGGTCAACTTTGGCTAAGTCACTTCAGCTCTCTTGGTTTCCTCATCTGAAAATGAGAAGCTGCACTATAGGATCTCTCAGGCCCCTTTCAGCTCTGAGCTAATATGATTCTAAGAGTTTTCTAGAGGTCAGAAGATGATCACAACCAGGATTGAGGGCTGGGAGTGGGAGGAAGAGGATTAGTTGAATAGCATGGAAGTCAAAGGAAAGTTTGCTAAGTGATGATAACAGAGCAAAGACTTGAAACTGGCAGCGGGAACAAGGAGCAGCCAAAAATCCCTTTCTACTGTGAATCAGGTAGAACAGATGAAAGAGCATTTAGTCTTATAGAGGGTTGCCAGAGATAGGATAATCCTTAAAGAAATGCCAGGTTTCATTGAATGAGAAAGAAGACATAGAGGATGTCTCACAATTCTTATTGCAGCTTTAAGATTTAATAAATAAGACTTTTGGAAACAATTTGTATAAAAATAAAGGATCAGAGATAAAGAAGTATTTGTAATACAATCAGCATTACATAGCACACAATAGAGGGGTTAGTAAATGGGTGGACATCTAGACTTCCTTCAGTGATTTCAAGCTAACAGGGTCAAGCTAACCGAATTTCAAGGTTCTAGCAAATATGAATCATGACCCAGAAGAATCTTAACAGGCTAGAAAAAAGGATTAAATATAATAAGGTAAAAGTTAATGATCAACTAAGTGGTACAGTGGATAGAGTGCAGAATTTATAGTAACTAGTTATAGTGAATGAGATCAAATCCAGTCTTAGACACTTACTGGCTGAGTGACTCTGGGCAAGTCACTTAAATCACCTCAATTTCCTCATCTATAAATCAGGGTTATAATAGCATCTACCTCCCAGAGTTGTTGTAAGGATAAAATGAGATAATATGTATAAAACATTTTGTAAAATTTCAAGTGCTATAAATGCTAGCTTTTTTTTACTCGTTATACTTGCATTCCAAAAATCACCTGCACAAGTACAGAATGAGAAAATCATGGCCGGCAATAGTAAATACACAAAAACCTTGGGGACCTAAGAGTCCTGGACATTCAGTAGTATTATATGACAGCCTAAAAAGCTCATTCACACTTGGACCGCATTAATAAAAGTACAATTTCCAAAATAAGAGAAGTTTTATTCTGGTTGTACTGTGTCCCAGTCAGACAATCTGGAATGCAGTATTCTGTACTAGGAATAACATATCTGAGAGGACATTATCAAATAGAGACCTAAAGAGGGCCAACTAGGATGACTAGGGGGTTTGGAAACTGTGCTGTTATCTAGCATCAGTTGAAGAATCTAGGAATGTTTAACCTAGAGAAGGGAAGCTTGGGAAGGGTATGATAGATGACTTCAGACATTTAAAGGGTTTGGGCTCTAACTAATCTAAATGACAAGAAGTTACATAAAGTAGATGATATTAAGGTGAATACTTCCTAATGAGAACTATTTACAAGTGGAATGGGCTGCTTTAGGAGTTAACAGGGTCTTCGTCTTCTGGAGGACTTCAAGTGGATATTGGACGATCCCTTGTCCACGCTACTATGGAGGACATTCCAATTCAAGTGTAGGGTAGGATAGGATAGAATACTAAAGTTTTGTAAGCTCTCATTTTTTTTTTCATTCTGAGATTTGGAGGGTAGGTGATGGATAAGGACAAGGGTGGTATAAGAGAAGGAGATAGTTTATGGCTAAAACATTAACTGAAGGGACATGCTAGCCACAATAGAAGAGATGGAGATAGTTAAAACAAGAAATTTGCAGAATTAAGAATACCTAAGTTTCTAGGTAGTTAAGTTTTCACAGAATGGTTTCTTCAGGTGAATATTCTTCACTTTTAGAACCTGTGATTGGTCAACCTCTTTTCATGGGGAAGAGGAAAATGAGCTGGTTGCAAACTTTCAGTGAAAGGGTGACCTGTCAAGATGATTTCTAAAAATCTCCCAGTTGTGTCTGTCATTTTTTGCCAAAGTGGAATTTGGACCCAATCAGTCAGACTCCGAGAAGCAACATGTTATAGAGGCTAGAGCTTTACTCTTAGATTCAGAAAGGCCTGGGTTCAAGTCCTGCCTCAGATACATACAAGCTATTGACACTTGGTGAGTCACTTAAGTTCTGAGTACCCCAGACAACTCTCTCAAAATCATAAATGCCAATCTGAATTGATAACAGAAGTTCCTCTCTGGGAACTCCCTACCCGATGAAATTGCAGATATAGTTAAAAACAAGTCAGGGGGGACATACCATAAAGCTTTAGCATCTGTTTAGAATGTAGAACTTTAGGACAAAAGAGATTGCTCAGTTCAACCACTTCATTTTACTGATAAACTGAGGCCCAGGGGAATTTGAATGATTTATTCACAATCACACAGATAAATAAGGTAGCAGAGTGGATATTCAAACCCAAGTTCTCTTTCCAGCAAATCAAGTCATCCCTCCACTATACAGCACTCTCTCCTGCTAGGATTGATGATCGTCCTTGTCTTCTTGGCCCAGTCCAACTACAAACAAGACCACGCAGGGCTGGACTCCCAAAGTTCACTGATTTTCCCCCAAATACAATGAGTTTTCTAGGGAGAAACTGGGGTTAAAAAATATGACTAAAAAGTAACTGAAGAGGTATTTTGTTTTGTTTTGCTTTTTAATCTGTAGAATGAAATGATCAGAATTCTATATGTTTAAAGATTAGTCAGGGACTTGCATACAGAATATATTAGAGAAGGAAGAGATCGGAGATGAATGAGCAAATCAGAAAGCTGTTGTAGTAGTTCAGATGAGAATGGGAAGTAATGAGGGCCTTAACCATGGAAAGAAAAGACTGCGCTGGAGAAAGTGGAAGGAAAGACAAACATGACTTGACGGATGATTTAATATGGGGACAAAGGAAGAGTCCAAAATAACCTTGAAACTTCGGGTTACTGGGAGAAGGGTAGTGACCATGAATAAAGTAATGAAGTCAGGAGGGACACTGGTATAGGAGGAAGTGGGCAAGTTCAATTTCAGGTGGGTTAAGTGGGGTGCCAATAGAAGTTAGGCTACCTATGAGGAGAAGTCCTGTCTTTGTCTATACTGGGGCAAAAAGAAAATATTTCCCAGCCTCATGTACCAGCACTATTATCCTGTATGAATTAGAACTTCCTGAGCTTGGTGTACCACAGTCCTTTTGGGGGTATGACTTTGTATGGGGAGATACAGACCAATAAAAGAACAATTATATTGTCACGTTTCTTGACAATTCATTTCCAGAACCAGATTTTCTACATTCTTTATTTTCACTGTACCCAGCAGCCCTTTCAAAGACTTGTCAGGTATTCTTTAACCTTCAAGACTATGGGGGATGGGTCATCATGTCATGAGTAAATATTAGTGTTACTGATTATTCATTAATCTCTGTCTTTAAATTCTTCTAATCACAGTGACAAGTTGCATTCTCTTTCTCTCCAGATGATTATGAATATACTTATCTATTTGCATATTGCATACCCCCCCAAAAAATTATGTAAACAACTTGGGGGCAAGGACTATTTTTATTGAGGCTTTATATTCTTAGCACCTAACAGTGCCTCGTATGCTTTTTTTTTTGTACTATACTTTTGACTTTACCTTTTGCCTCAGTTTTCTCCTCTGTAAAAAGATTGGATTGAACTCAGTGGACTTGTATATCCCTTCCCCTTAGACTTGTATGTCTAAATATATAGCTCTATGATTTTATTAGTGTAGGGAATTCTCAGTAAAGATCTTTCTTTGGCAATTTCCTAACAGTTAACACTCTTAGAGAGTTGCCTGGGACACTGAGAAGTTACATGACTTATTCTGGGTCACATTATCAGTATGTCAGAAATGGAACTTGAATCAGGTCTTCCTAACTTCAAGGGGATGATCCATAGACTACTGTATGCCGACTGTATGCTTTGTACATAGTAAGTATTTAATAAATGCTTGATGAACTTGATTAGACTCACTGGTACCATATTAACTTGAGGTTGGTTTGTTTTTTTTTTTTTTAATGTTCATGTACCTCTCTAACTAACTTGATCAGGAATATCTTGTATCTTATATTTCACTGAAATTCACCTGCAATGCCTAAAGTAGTAATACCATGCTACACAAATAGTATAACTTAAGAAATATAATTTATCTTATTTGGTTGTCAGTGGGGCAATCATTTCTATGAAAATTTGAGGCTCATAACTCACTTTGAAGCATAGAAATGAAAATATTGGCAACACTCTACCTTTAAGGGAATTAATACTATGTTATGCACAGAGACAACTGGGAAAATGGTTAGGTTTGGTGAGGAGCCAGAATCTTTAAAATAATCATTTATGAAGGTATATTTAGTGTTTTCACCTTAAATAGTTCTTTCAAAGTGGCAAAATGGATAGAAAATCAACCTGATGGTCAGGAAGACCTATGGTCAAGTGCTGCCTTAGATACATGCTGCCTAGGTGACCTCTCAGTGCCACAGGCACATCCCTAAATTGCTGAGCAGCTGAAGGTTGGCACTGGTAGAGGGAACTGCCTGATCTGGAGCTTCTTACATCAACAAAGTCACAGTCCAAAAACATTGCTTTTTTATACCTCATTAGATGATTTTCTGTTGACCTGTGCCAATAACACTGTAGATGTATATAGAGCTGTAAGGTTTGCCTAACATTTTCTTTACCAAAAAAACTAAAACCTATAACATAGCTAGTGCAAGCCCTGTATTATTAATTTCATTGTACAGATGAGGCATTGGACCTCAGAGATGTTGAGGGTTTTACCCACAGCCGTACAGGTAGTAGAGAAGCTAGGTGCCACAGAGGATAAAGTGGTGGGTCTAGAGTCAGGACAACCTGAGTTCTAACCTGGCCTCAGACCTTAATAGCTGTATGACCCTGGACAATTCACTTCAACCCGTTTGCCTTAATTTCCTCATCTGTAAAATGAGCTGGAGAAGAAAATGGCAAATCATTCCAGTATCTTTGCCAAGAAGATCCCAGAGTCACAAAGAGTTGGACATGACTGAATGGACTGACCAACGACAGCAGCAAGAATTCAGCCAGTAAATGCCAGAGTGGGAATTTGAACCAAGTATTGGTTAATTAAATAAGAAAATAGTTAATAATTAATAAATAAATATTTTCTTCAGCGAGCTTTTGGACCTACTTTTGTATTTGGCCAATTCTGCTTTTTAAGGCATCTTGTCATCATTGGCTTTTTAGACTTCGTTTGCCATTTGGCCTAGTCTGTTTTTAGGTGTGTGTGTGTGTGTGTGTGTGTGTGTGTGTGTGTGTGTGTGTGTGTCCTTTACCAAGAGTTGATTCATTTTTCATTATTTTCTTGCATCACTCTCATTTCTCTTCCCAATTTTTGCTCTACTTCTCTTACTTGATTTTCAGAATCCTTTTTGAACTCTGCCATGGCCTGAGACCAATTCATATTTTTTTCTTGGAGGCTTTGGATGGAGGAGTTTTGACTTTGTTGTCTTCTGAGTGTGTGTTTTGATGTTCCTTGTCACCATAGTAATTTTCAATAGTCAGAAGGCTTTTTCTTTCTGTTTTTTGTTCATTTTCCCAGCCTGTCTGTTGGCTTTTAACTCTTTGTTAAAGTGGGGCTGTTTCCAGGGCAGAGGGTGCACTATTGCAAGCTTCAGGGGTTTTATACAGCTGTTTTCGGAGATGCTTCTAGGGCACTGTAAGTTATCAGTTCTTCCAAGGTGGTATGATCGAAAGAGAGACATTTACTCCTTTCCTGGCCTGTGCTGTGGTCTGTGAGCAACCATAAGCACTGTTTTCTACCCTGGAACTGTGAGGAGGGCGCCCTTCCCCTCCACTGTGGTGGTAAGCTCTACTCTATTCCTCTTAGTCCTGTAACTGCCATCCAGGATTGAGATCCAGTTTCAAATATGGACAAAGAAACAGAGTCCCACCCCAGTGCTAGCAAAAAGACTTCTGTAATCTCCTTCTGACCAGTTGTTTGACCCCCTTACCATCTGTGGGCTGAGAACTCCAGAAGCAGCATCTGCCTCTGCCACAGCTGATTCAGTCACTCACTAGACCTGCTCCTGGTTTGCTGGGACCTGGGCTGTGCTGGCACAGCCTGCGCTGGAGTGCATTTCTCTCTCACGTAGGTCCAACAGACCTTTCCTGTTGACCTTCGAAGTTGTCTTTGGCTTCTGTGGACTGAGAGGTCTGCTGCCAGTGATTCAGTCGCCCCGAGGTCTACTCCAGGTTTTCTGGGGCCCAGCCTGCGCTGGAGTGGCCTGTGCTGAGCTGCATTCCTCTCTCACCTAGGTGCAACAGACCTTTCCTGCCAACCTTCCAGATTGTCTTGGGCTGGACATTTGTTTCACTCTGTCTTTTTTGTGGGTGCTGCTCCTCTAGAATTTATTTAGAGTCACTTTTAAAAGATATTTGGAGGGGATTAGGGGGAGAGTTCAGGTGAGTCCCTGCCTTTACTCCGCCATCTTGACTCCTCCCCATTGTGCTTCCTATTCTTTAAAAAGCAGCAAAATGTGCTCAAAGCTCAAAATGTACCTGTATCCCTATGGTCTTTACTCGTACCTTTCTCCTCATCTTCACAGCCCTCAAATTCCTCTAACATTGCAAACATAATTCAATAAGTTCTCCTACTTTTGGCTTCTCACATATTTCTGCTGTGTTTTTTAATAAAGAACTAAAAATGAGAGAAAGAGAGAGAAAGAGAGAGAGAGAGAGAGAGAGAGAGAGAGAGAGAGAGAGAGAGAAATGGAAAATATATAAAGAACGAGTCATATTAGCAGTAGGGAGCAAAATGATGAAAAGTGCAACTTGTCCAGTGTCTCTCCAGAAGAACGTTGTCCCCTCATTTGTAGTATAAAGTTCAGAGGGTGGTAGGTTTTTCCTGACACATCAGCATTTTTCCCTCCAATGTATCCAGCACACCTTGCATTTCTGTTCCCTGCTTTCTTCAGTTCTTGTCTGACATTCTGTGTCATTCAGTCCCGTTTGCATAATGAAGTGCTTTCTTTCAACTTTTCTATCTACATGGGTATTTTCTTGCAAATTGTTTACTATATCAAATAACTCTCTCCTTTCCCCCTCCAAAAAAAAATTGTTTCTTCTTTGAGATTTTTGAAGCCTACAAGAGCTTATCTCAGGATTCTGCTATACAGTATACTTCAGTGTTATTCTCTTAGAATATGTGTACCTACCCATTGGTCGTATCCTTGAGAACTGATGATGCAATTTGGGGTAACATCTTTGGATGGAATATTTCTAGAGACTTACCCAATCCTGTTTAAGATAATGTTAAATATATACATTATTGCATTATGGACAATCGTTTTAAGCTATCTTTGACAAAACTTCCAGATATTTATTAGGCCCCGCTCCCCATCACAGACCCTATCTTAATTAACGTATGCCTGGCGGATTCTGTAGCACTTGTAAGCATCAGTCATCTTGCCATCAATAATGCTTATTTTTCTGTGATCAGTACTACGTGTTCAATTACAGTAACAACTCAATAATCCATAATGCCCCCAAAGATCTATGTTCTTTCTCAGATATCATTCCTCCTGCCCAATCTATTCTTCTATGAAAGGCAGTATTGCACATTATTCCTACTGGGAATAAGGAAGGCACAATAGGAAGTTGCATTAACTCTCATGGAAACAGAGTTCCATTAATAAATTACCAACCAGTTTAGAATGCTAACTGGGGTTTGCAAACAAGCACAGTTTTTCAGCCCCAAACAGATGTTTTTCTTCTCAGTATATCTAACCAAAGCAAACAGAAGGATTAGCCATCATACAGACAATTACACCGAGTCAAATCTTAACAGTTAAATTGGTTGGTGTATAGAAATATAACACATTCTCATCCTTCTCTCTGGAATTCTATGCTTTCTCCAACACCAGCCTTTTTATTCATTTCATTCATAGGTCTGTGCATGCCTTCCTGAATCCTTGGAGATATATATGTATATATATATGCACATGCATATATACATATATATACATACACATATATGAAGTAAGCATTTGTGCATATCAGCATTAATGACCTGAGAAAGAGGTGAATCCTGGGCTCTGCATTGTTTCAAGCTGATCATAGGGTGGGGGGAGATTTACATATTCAGTATCAGCCCCATCTTTTTTACACGTTGATTGAACACTGCTACAGAGGTCTCACTAGGAGATTAGCTATCCTTCATAAAAACTAACTCACTATTTCTGAGCACAGAGCCTGCAATTGTGAAAGGTAGTTCAAGCCCAGCAAGTTATAGGCTGCCCGAAAGGACACTAAGACTGTGGAAAGCATGTTCACAACTATAGATGTTAAGAGTTAGACAACTGATGTCATATCTGCTGTTCTCTTATCTACTTTTTAATGAGTCTGGTAAGCAAAATCATTCCCTTGATGGTCAGTAGACAAATAATGATTATTAATGACTCAGTCATAATACTGGTTAGCATATCTTGATCTGGGTATTTGTTTTCTAGAAATTTATCACTTAAAATGAACATTTCATTCTGAATAGATGATGCATAAAAAATAGTGTTATTTAGGAAAGTAAAGTTTAAATCTTATTTCATTCCAAATTCTATTACTACTCAGGTCCCTGCTCATGCATTGCTGTCACCCAACTGAGCAAACTGTAGCATCTCTCCCAAACTCCCCTAGCATGTCTCTCTCTCTCTCTCTCTCTCTCTCTCTCTCTCTCTCTCTCTCTCTCTCTCTCTCTCTCTCTCTCTGTCTCTCTGTCTCTCTTTCTCTCCCTCCCTCCCTCCCTTACACACACACACACACACACACACACACACACACACACACACACACCCTTAGCAGCTTTACCATTAGGCATTTACACTGTCACTGTTATCCTTTTCGCCATACCTCAATCACCAGACATCAGCGTACCTGTTCTCATATGCTTAGTGAGGTTCACATTTATGTAACCTGCAAAAAACTGCCGGAACTTATAACTTCCTTAGAAACCTTCTCTTTTGACTAATTTCTTATTTGTTGCCAAGGACTGTCTTTTTGCCTACGATCACTGATGAGGAAACAACAATATTTGGTATATTTGGTATATTTGGACAGTGTAAATAGATAACCCAGATAACCCAGAAGACATAGAATCATAGAATCTCTGAGTTGTTAGGGTCTTTAGAGATCATCTAGTCAAGATTCTTAACTTGGGATCTGTAAACTTTACATGCATGCATACATACACACATACATATACAGAGGAGATCTATGTCTATGTGTTTCTGTGTCTATATAAAGTTTATAAATCCTGGGTTAAGAATCCTAGCTAGATGATCTATGCTGTATATATGTATATATTCATATATGTATGTTTTCATGTATATGAATATTATGTATGTATATGTACACAGATACATGTATATATGTATTTGATAATAATTCAATGTAATTGCTTTCCTTTGTAATTCTATGTATTTTATTCTATGTAATTCTATGTGTTCTATGTATTTTATCTTATGCAATAATGCAAAAGCATTTTTCTAAAAAAGATTCCATGCATTTCACTAGACATGATATAAAAAATATTAAGAATTCTTGATATAGTCTATGTAGGAATTTTAATCAGAGTAGTGATAATAATAATTTGCATTTATATATAGTACATTCCTCATAGAAGCACTATTAGATAGTGTAAATATAATTATTGCTATTCTACAGGTGAGTAAACTGAGGTGCTGAGGTGAAGCCCCATGCCCAGGGTCTCCCAGCTAATAGGAAGTACTCCTGAGGTAGTATTTAATGATTAAACACAGGTATCCTTTGGGTTCAGTGTTCTTTCCACCATGCCATGCAATCTGTCATTCTTGATGAACAGTCATCCAGCCCTACCTTGAACACCTCTAATGATGGGACAATATGATCTTACAAGACATCCTAAATCTGATTACTGCATGGTTTTTATGCTTCAGTAGTAAAAGGACCTGTAATTTCATTGCTGTGATCACTCCTTCCACTGATTCAGATCGCAACCCCTCAGTAGATTGGTCATGGTATGTTACTATAATCCAAAAAAACCACAGTATTCGAAGCTGTGCAACTCCACGATTAGAATGATTCTGAGACAGTGGAAATGTGTTCATTACCAGACTTGTTCTTGAAGCTTTTCCAGATTGATGGCACTGCCCAGAACTTGTCCTCCGTGGGCATGCCTTTTAAGACCTTAAGGTAACCTCTACACCGTGATTCTTTCAATATTCAATAAATATTTATTAATCACCTACCATGTGCCAGGTATTATACTAGATGTAATAGATACAAAGAGTGAGGGGGGAAGGAGTGGGAGGGAGGGGGAAAAAATCTGAGATATATGGAAATGATTGTAGAACACTGAAAACAAATAAGATAATTTAATAAAAAAATTTCTAAAAAGGATACAAAGACAAAAGCTAAATAGGCTGTGTCCTCAAGAAGCTTGTATTCTACTGGGACAAGGAGACGGGAACAAAACGTACATGAAAAATTAACTACAAATTTGGAGAATGGGGAAGGGCACTGGAATCTGGGGTAAGAGCTAGTAAGAATAGGCTCTTCTATAGGAGGGGACATGAGTTGAGCTTTAAAAGAAGACAGAGATTCTTCAAGGTGAAGAGGAGGTGCTTTCCAGAAGTGGAAAATCGTTTGTGCAAAGGCATGGAGATAGAAGACAGAATGTTAGCATGTACAATACACAGTAAGCAGGCCAGTTTGGCTAGAAGGTAAAGGAGAAAAATTGTTTGTATTTTACCCCAGAGGTAAGAAGGAAATCTTGGAGCAGGACACTAGTGGAGGGATGGCTGTCCATTCTGCCTACATTTACCTTGACTTCTGTCTGGCACAAATAAACCAGTTTAATAATAATAACTAGCTTTACATAGCACTTCAGGTTTGCAGAGTGCTTCACAAATTCTATCTCATTTAAACAACCCTGGAAGGTAGGTTTTATTATGATCATTCCCATTTTTTTTTTCACTTGTGTCTGACTCTTCATGACCCCATTTGGTGTTTTCTTGGCGAAGGTATTGGAGTGGTTTACCATTTCCTTCTGCAGCTCATTTTACAGATGAGAAAACTGAAGCAGACAGGGTTAAGTGACTTGCCCAGGATCACACCTCTAATAAATGTCTGAGACTTGATTTTAATTTAGGTCCAGTTTAGGTTCAGTAGCCAGGTCCTTTCTCCAAGTCCAGCACTATCCACTGTATCACCTAGATGTTCTAATCAGTTCATAGCAAGCAGTCTGACCTCTCTTTTGAGAAGCAGCATTACTATGCCTTTGCCTTCCCCTCTCCTTTCCATTCTTTATAATGTTCATCAGGAGCAGGAGTTCTTTTTAGTCCCCCTCAAACAATTTACTAAGCCAAGTTTTCAGAGCCAGTATCCCAGCAACAAATTCAGGAGTTTCTACATCTCTCCTCTGACAGGTCTGCGTTAGATGTTATGCCACCCTTGGAGTGGCCTGGGCAGGATGGGGAGGGAGGAGGTTGTGTTTCTGGATCTGTCATAGACTTTGGTATAGCAGCAACACTGAGCTCCTTTTAAAAGCTTTAAATTTTTTTTTTTTTTGGAATGTTTCCTTCATAGGGTCGTTGCTCAAGAGAGAACTGCAAGTATCTTCACCCACCAACACATTTAAAAACCCAACTAGAAATTAACGGGAGGAACAATTTGATCCAACAAAAAACTGCAGCAGCAATGCTTGCCCAGCAGATGCAATTTATGTTTCCAGGAACACCGCTTCATCCAGTTGTGAGTACATTTTATCCAATGATGGGGCTGATGGTTAAAGTGTGGGAACAATTGGAACCATATTGACTTGGGAAAAAAATGTCCTCCAAATGCTGGCACGTTAATTGGAACCAAAGCTTATATAATCTGGTAGCCTCAGAGATACGAGAAAAGGGCCATGTATACATTTATCTGGGAACAGGTATGATGGCATGGTTTGGAATGGGTAGTTCTCTAAATTACATCAAGAAAGACTTGGATTGACCACAAATTCCATGTGTCGGGAAATGGCTGCTCTATTTATTTCTTTCTCCCATGAATTATTTTCTTGAGGTTTTGGAAAAGTAAGAGCTGGACATGGCAGTATGTGGAGAATTTGGTAAATCTTACATCTTAAGGGCATTTACCCATACGGTAAACTTAGTCTGCGTTATTGTCATTGACTTCAGACTTTATGGGACAACCACTTTTCCCTCCATTAACCTTTTCACTCCAGTAGAGTATAAGCTCCTTGATGGCAGGAAATGTTTCCTCTTTTTGTATCCCCAGTGCCTGGCACATACTAAGTGCTTAATAAATGTTTATTTATTGATTTAATGATTGGGGTCAGGGAAATCAGATTCAAAATATTGCTCTGCTACTTATTAGGTGACCAAGTAACAACTTCTCTGAACTTGTTTCATAGATTCTTAGACTTAGTGCTGGAAGGACCCCCAAAAGCTGCCTAGCTCGATGTACTCATTTAACAGTTGAGAAAATTAAAAAACAGAGAGGTAAAGGAATTTACCCAGAGATGCAGAACTTCCTAGTATGAAGCAGGATTTGAACTCAAGTCTTCCTGATTCCAACTCCAGAGCTCTGTTCACTTCTTTTTCAACTAGGAAAGGATTGGATTTTAAGTTATCTGGGGTCTCTTAGAGCTCTAAATTCTCCACTTACCCCAGACTGATGTTTTGTGGAAAGAATGTCAATATATGGAATGTTCTTTTGGTAATATTAGAGGCATATGTATGGACGCAAGACAGCAGAACAAGGAAAGAAAATTAAGTTGTGGATTAGCCCATAGAAGGTAAACAGTACCATAAGGTCTTCCCTGTCTCTTGTATGGCAGAGATAAAAGCATCTTTCAGAATTTCTTCTCTGAGGATGGAGTGGGCGAGAGAGTGGCCCTAAGACTGAATTCCTAGGAGTGGGGGATGAAAGGAAGGAAAGGCAAGAAGCTTATAAACACTTATTTTGTAAAATGCATGTTCGTCCCCTTTTTACATAATGTTTGAAAGCACTGATTTTCCCTAAAGAGTTGGCAATTGTTTTCAGGACTGCAAATGAGAGATTGGCAGGAGGAGTATATGTGACTACTAGGTTTGATTCATGTTTATGAATTGTTCGTTTAAAAAGACCAATTTTTTTAAAAAGCCACTTCTGTGAGTCTTTGGAGGTTTGAAAGCAAAGCATACACACAAAAGGCACTATTGTGTAAAAAAATCAGTCTTTATTGTGTAAAAAATTATATATTACTGAAAGCCCCCAAATTAAAATGGTGTGCTTTGGATAGGAATATGCTTGAATTTATTCTTATTTGGTTGAGGATTGGATGCTTTGGGCCATCCCTAAACTCTCCATGCCTTTGTACAGCACAGAGTACCCAAGATTACAGAACAGTCCTGCTTGGGCTAAGGAATACTTAAGCCCTGCCTTCCTTCCGATAACATTGTTGGTTGCATTATGATCATCTTTTTCCTATGTTAAGTGCCTCTCACTTTCATTTTCTAGCTACAGTATTCCCTTTGTCCATTTGAGTAAGTGCTACATAATCCAGTTACCAGAAGCCTGTGATTAATTTCATATTGACTGAGAAACACATTTGCTAGATGTTGATCAGGGCATACAAAAGACAGTCCTGGTTTATGGGATCATATGTTCTAATTATGATGGGAACAAATCCAACTCTTTGCTTTAAAATCTTTCCAGTTTACTGGAAAGCTAGATGAGTTGATCTCAGTGGGGACATATATGAGAAGACAGAGGTCTCGTTATGATTTCAACAGTCTGACCTCTTACTAATCAAGAAGTAACAATTTGTAGAACTAGATTTTGAATGATGCACTAGTTTTGTTGACTAGGAAGCACAAAGATTAAATGAGGAAGAAAAAAATGGAGATTTGACTGAGTGGAGGCCAAGTAGTTGATTTTAAAGTCTGTGAGCCCAACAGTTCTAAGATCCTTGAGTTTACTTTTATTGGTGTTATCTCTGTGTGTGTGTCTCTCTGATTCTGTATGTCTGTCTCTCATTTGTTTAAACCTTTGTTACATAAACTCAAATAATGGTTTTATCCATTCTTCTGGCTATCACCTACACCTAGATGCTCATTCCTGTCATCTGTTTCATTCATTGTTGTTGTTGAGTTGTGTTTGATTCTTCATGACCCCATGGACCATAGTGCACCAGTGCTGTCCGTGTGGTTTTCTTGGCAAAGATACTGGAGTGGTTTGACATTTCCTTCTCCAGTGGATTAAGACAAAAGAGGTCAAGTGACCTGCTGAGGCTCCCATACCTAGGCAGTGTCTGAGGCCAGATTTGAACTCAGATCTTCCTGCCTCCAGTTCTCGTGCTCTATCCACCGAGCCACCTAGCTTCCTCCATTTCATTCATAAGAAGGGTTTTCTTTCCATCCCCTTTCTAATTCCTTACCCTTTCAATGACTGTCTAGAATATAGTCCCATGGATGTTTATAGCAGTGTGCAGTAGAAAATATATAACCCAAGTCCTGGGATTCCCATACTGTTCTTTCTAATTCTTTTCATTCCTTGGTACTACCATTGGCATTCTATTTTGACTTTGAGTCTCTAGAACTTTGTACTATCATCACCTAAATGTGATTTCCCAAATACTCAACCACTTCTCCCATCCCCACTAAGGGTTAACACTGAGGCACATGACTGCCTTTTGTAAATGCTAACATGTGCAAGCCTCAAACTCCACCTTCCGTAAGGTTTATTACAAACCCTTTGAATCACCCTTTCTTGACTCTGACAGTCAACTTAATGCTACTGCCTAATTATTTCCTTTCTGCTAGCTATAGTCAACTCTTGAAATAACCTGCTAATTGGTCTTCTAGACTCAAGTCCCCATCCTCCACTCAGCTGTCAAGCTGATCTTCCTGAAGAAGACTGATTGTATCACCCCACCCCTTCCACTGAACTCCAGTGGCTCCCTATTACCTCTGGGATCTAATATAAAATCTCCTCCATTTGGATTATAAAAACCTTCCATAATCTGTCCTCTTCTTACCTTTCCAGTTTTCTTATAGCTTACTGCCCTACCCACCCCCACCCATCAGGTACTCTGAAATCCAGTTACAACATTGCCTCCTTGCTATTCGTCTCATAAGCCATTTTTAGAAATTTCTCTCTCCCATGCCCAAAATTCTCTCCTTCCTCTTCTCTACTTCCCAGCTTCCAATGCAAGGAAGTTGAGTCTCAGCTAAAATCCCTTCTATAAAAAGCCTCTTAATGCTAGTTCCTTCATTCTGTTGATTATTGTATATCCTGTATATATCATGTTTTGCATAAAGTTTGGGGTTTTTTTTACATGTTTTCACCCTCATTACTCCAGAACAAGGAGTACCTTGTTCTTTTCCCTGTATCCCCAGCCATTAACACAGCCCTTGTCTCTTAGTAGGTGCTTAATAAATGCTAATTGACTGATTTTATCAAGAATACTCTGGATTTCATGTGGATAATTCTCTGTAAGTGGGCATATGAGAGCACTTACTTCTGTTTTCTTAGTCACCTTTTTGAGGGTATTAACATTATCCTTGTTTCTATTTTCCGTTTCTTTGTATTCTTTCCCTCCTTGAGATATCTTTTAAAGCAGACTTTTGGTGCTATAAAGATTGTATTACTTCCATGAAGATGGGGTTAGCCTTACCCAGCTGTTCTTCACAATTCCACCTTCCTAAATACTATTTCTACTTCTTTGTCAAGCATGTTTGAGACTGCAGTGTTTAGGTTCAAATGTGGTGGTTCCTGTATTCCTGATTATAGAACATTGTGGTATGTCTGAACAGACCGTGGTACACAAATGTTGTGGAATATTACCAGGAACAGCAAATATGAAGAATTCATAGAAACATGGAAAGATATACAAAAAGTAATGCAACAGGAGGAAAAAGATCTAAAAGAATATAACTACAAAAAATGTAAATATAGTCCCTAATAAAGGCAAAAAATGAAACAAAACCAACAAGCCTTCTGTCATGGGTTATAACAGCAAGAACCTTGCATACACAAGAGGGTGTGTTGTACAGGTTCTTAGACCTGCTTTTCTGAAAGGAAAGCAACGTTTGAGGGGTCAACAATCTAATCAAGCACATTCACTTAGTTCAGGGGGAAAAGTCAGCACCCTGAACTTCAGAGAAATTACAAATAGAAATTACAAACAGAAAGACCAACAGACAAGGCTTCCAACTGTCTGACCATAGACAATATATAAATTGTTGTTGTGTTCGTCCTTCATTTTTGAAGAAGACCATGACGTCAGAGAAATGAAGACATGACTTGCACTGGACTTTGTTTTGAGTGAGGGAGGGCTGTGCAGGTCACCAGCCTCACTTTCTCCTCCTGAGCCGTCTGGGTCCAGTGACCAGATATTCATCAGAAGGACTGGAGACTGCAGTGGGGGTCCTTGGTCTTTTCAGGTATTCACTTAGAGGGAGGTAATGCCCATTGTGTGAATAGGCCTCTTTAAGAAGCAGTCAGGGAATGGCCTTTTTAATGAGCAAAAGAAAAAAATAACTAAATGAGGCTGGGAGGGAAAGAGAAACTGTTACTATTGATAATCACTCTAAGCCAGCCATTAAGTGGAACTTGGGTATTGAAAATGAAAAACATTTTCACTAGAGGCGCCTCCGTGGACTCTGCCTGAAACTGAGGCCTAGAGTGTTTAATAAACATTGTATGTGCACCCACAAGTGTCCAAGGACAAAAAGTGACAAGTTCTTCAGAGGCCTTAGAGTCCAAACCCTTTATGTGATTCAAAAGGAAAGTGAGCCCTAGAAAGCTGGATAGCTCAATGTAAGATCACTAATATGATCACTCAGTGTAAGATCACTAATATAATTTAATCACTGAGGATTAAAAATGTGAAGGATTTCAAGAACTTTTGAGACAAACCCCCTACTGTGACCATACTGGAAGCAGAGGCCTAGGGAGCTTCAGGAATCTATATGTGATCCAAGACAGTTTCCTAGACCTAGAGGTAAGAAGCCCTTAAGACCCTTTAGACGACAAACCCCCCTCCCAGGTATCGTCCTGAAACTGAGGCCTAGTGAGCCAAATGACCATTATAAGATCAGCCAGAAGGGTTCAACGAATAAACGTGACTAGTCCTTCAGAGGCCTTATTGTTACCAGAGAGAGAAGCACCAACATCTAGATTTTCAAAGCCAGGGAGCTTCTTAGTGGCTCCCCAAATCTCATCTGGCACACCAACCTTCTTCCAAAAAAATAGGCCCCAAAAACCTCAGCTCAGAGGATTTATACACTTTTCAGAGCTGGACACTCGTGAGTCAGTGCCTCATTAGAAATTAACAAAAGGTATCTGAGGCCTGTTAACGGGTGGGGAATATCTTTAATTCTTTCCCCCACCCATCATTAACCTTACATTAACATTACTTAAGTAAGGGATAATTTTGTTACCATACTAGCAAAGGTAAAGGACACATCCTATCTCTCTGTTAACTAATGACTAAAGTTCAAAATAATAGGAACATTGGTCATAGTATCAGGTAGTTTTGTTTAACTGTTTTCAGGGAATATATTCTATTGTTGGGTGATTAGTTTTTTGTTTTGTCTCAGTGAGGAAGAAGACATTCATGAAAGATGGTCCAAAATAAGAATAAAATTTGCACATCCCATAAAGTGGTCATATCTTCATTTTTCCTACTCTAAAATGTTGAAAAGATATATGTTAATGACATAAATGATCATCATTTATACTGTCAACAAGTTCATAAACTTTTATCTTTTGATTAAACTTGACAGAAAAAACCCCATAGATTTCTAAATAGTTTTTTAGTGAAAGCCATAGCAAAGAGATAGGCTGTACTGTATCTACTCTGGAAAAAGAAAATGAGTGTTGTCCATATTATGACATGGATCCCATTAAATTGGGCCATAAATGTTTATACCTTGAAAAAACAATGCAGAATAATAATTAACTAAGTATAAAATTGAATAGGATCACGAATGAATTATATTTGGGATTTCAATAACTATAATCTACTCACTATTTTAAAAGCTCATCAATTTAATAACAGTATTTCCCAGTAATGTTTTATGTCTTCTTAACGTAAGACATTGTTATCTCAGTGCATTTAAATGATAACTAATCCAAAAGGCAATGTAAAAGTTTATGTTGGGCCTAAGAAGGTTGTTGCATATTACTACAGACAATTCTGGGGAGAGACTCAAAAACATTGCTGAAAATGAATTAGCAAGTGTTGAGAAAAAACAAGTGTTGAGAATGAAAGAAACAGATGGGCAGATTGAGTGGTACACTGGTACCCCCAAAATACTAAAAAAAAAAATTAGAGGATATATCAATTCCATTAGGTATATCATCTTTCTGAAATTTATGGGGAAATGTGGGCAAGAATTACAAAGAATAACAGTGCAGAAGTGCTGTAGAATGCGTAATCATGCCAGTAAAATCACAAGTGTTTTCCTAGTTACCACAGTGAGGTATGATATGGATTAATGAGATAACTTTGGCATTCCTCTAAGCTAAAACTATATTTCCTAAACCATAGTCTTCTAGACATATGCACCAAAAAAGCTGGGGGATAGGGGTGAGAGGATGAGGTTTATTGTAGTTAAACAGTATGTAGTCAACAATCCCAAAAAATGGGTAAGGGGATTTTAAAGGCATTGACTGTCATTATTTCTTAGAGAGGTTTGACATAAAATAATGACCATATCAAGGAGGCCAGCAGAGCCTAAAAAGCAAATAATTTCCTTGCCTATTGTTGAAAAATGGCAGCCAATAGCAGTATTGGTTTAAAATACAATTTCACCTGGAAAAACTTTGGAAAAGAATTATAGAAAGAAGAATTAAATCAGAAAAACAATGGAGTGTGTGGTATGAACAACTAAGCCACATTTTCCTGGGAGAATTTGTCGATGAAACAGGAGGACAGCAGATGTATAATGGAACAGGCATGCTGCCATTTTTAGCTGTTTTTCAAGAACAATAACAGTCAAACTACCACATTTGGACTCTGCCTCATTACCTAATATTGCTCGTATCTAATATATGTGAGGACATGACAACGGCATTTAAAAAGGTCAAGTGAGGATCTGATCAGATACTTTTTTTGAAGAAATCTGCTGAAGGTAACAATTTTAAAAACCTTCAGGAATTACTTCTCATGTTAAAAAGGGAAAGATTCCGAAAGATTGGTAAGCCGCATGATTCATGCTTTTACTTTAAGAAAAAACATGGGATTTGGACTAAATGACCTTAGAATTCCCCTTAAAACCCTAAGATTCTATGATTCTTTTTATTTAAGATACCAACCACCAAATTACGTACCTGCTTTCATATCTCTGTAGAATCTTTGTGATAAAGTCTATACAACCTTCAGACATATTCTTAATAAAACATGAGATAGAAACAATCCAGTCTTCACAGATAATTTTCTATACTGGGACACCTCATTAAAGTCACATAATGGAGAGGTGAGTCTTTAATGGAGAATATTAAACTGCAATGTGCTTAGTATTTGTTAAGATATGACACAGAAGAAAAATATTTTATAAGCTATATAGAAGATAATTTATTTGATATAGAAGAACAGTTCAGGTTTGAAGGTCTTTTCAGATAAAGTGTCTGCCATATGTATATTAAAATCATGTAAGAAAGAACTAGAGTTCTAACTTTGTAAAAACCATAGTTTGATTAATGGCATTGAGTAACATTTAAAATAGGGAGATGAGTTATGTACCATGAAGTATCCTTTGTACTCCAGATAGATCCCTAGATTTGGAGTTAGGAAGATCTAAGTTGAAATCCGTCTTCAAACATTTAATTGCATGGTGTTTCTGAACAAGTCACATAACCTCTGTGAGCCTCAGTTTCATCATCTGTCAGATGGGGAAATACTATCACCTACCTCCTAGAGTTGTTCAATGCGTTGACACAGTGTATGTACAGTGCTTTACAAACCTTGCAAAGCTACATCAAAGTCAACTCTTGCTAGATAGAAAGTTAACTTTGTTACCACTTGATCTTTTCTTGTGATCAATTTTTTTATTCTATCTGTGATTTCCTGAATATAGGGACCTCCAGGGATCAACTTCCTCTACCAATGCAGATAGAAATCTCTGCAATTTATATTATAGAGAGCTAACTGGGAACACTGAAAGGTGAAGGGACTTGTCCAGGGTCACACAGTTGGGACGTCTGAGAAGCAGGACTTCCTGACTCAGAGCTCAGTCCTTCTAATTCCATGCTGTCTCATGCTGCTTTTAAAACAATAAAATAATTAATGAAATTGATTTTAGCCTATTAATTCCTTTTGATAAATGAAATATGTTGGATTTCTGAAAAAAAATGGTTTCATGAAATTTAATTGAAGGCATGTTTAATTTGTAAAATGTCATCAAGAGATTTGAGATGGTTCTACCTGCCAACATTCAGGGCCTGGCTTCTGCCCCCAAAGTGAACTAACCTGGAATTGGGAACATTCTTTCTTTTTATATATGTGTGTGTGTCACACACACACGTATACATATGTATTCATTTTATTTATTTTTAATGTTCTACAATCACTACCATAAAACTTAGATTTTTTTCCCTACCTACCTCCCATCACCCCCCTCCCTCCCCAAGACGGCATACAATTCTATATAGGATCTACATGTACATTCCTATTGAATACATTTTCACTATAGTCATGCTGTGTAGAAGAACTAAAATAAATGGGAGAAATCATATAACAAACCAAAACATAATACACACACACACACACACACACACACACACACACACACACACACACACAAAATGATCTGCTACATTCTGCAGTTGAATTCCATAGTTCTTTCTCTGGATGTGGAAGGCATTTTGTCTTAGAAGACCACTGGGAATTTTTTTTAAGTTGCATTGCAATGAAGTTCGAAGTCTACCAGAAAAAACTCGCACACCGTGGTCATTGCTGTGCACAAAGTTCTCCTGGTTCTGCTCCTTTCACTCAGCATCAGATCATATGAGTCTTTCCAGGCTTCTCTGAAGTCTTGTTCATCATTTCTTATAGCGCAATAGTATTCCATTATATTCATATACCATAATTTATTCATCCATTCCCCAATTGATGGGCATCCCCTTGATTTCCAGTTTTTGGCCACTACAAAAAGTGCTGCTATAAATATTTTTGTACATGTGGGACCCTTTCCCATTTTTATGATCTCTTGGGGATACAGTCCTAGAAGCGATATTGCTGGGTCAAAGGGTAAGCACATTTTTGTAGCCCTTTGAGCATACACACCGCTCTCCAGAATGGTTGGATGAGTTCACAGCTCCACCAACAATGAATTAGGGGAACATTCTTTCTTAAAAATAAGAAAATAAAATTTGAGAAGGAAAATTTCCTTTATTCAATTATTGTAGAATTTGGTCATCAGCCAAAGGTTCTAAATGATACAGTTAGAAAAAGTAATATTTCATGAGCATTTTCACATATCTTGCCTAGGAGGTTAAGGTCTTTTAGAGTTACATTTTCACAAAAATTCTACCCTTTTGCAGTTCACATTTATTTGAAATGACTGAGATTTTTTTTAATGGAACCAAATTATAGTTATGAGAGCTATAAAAAGCCAGTGAAAACCCATGGATGAGAAACATTTATATACAAATACACTAAATTTTGAACAGAAAAAAAAAAGGAAATGAAAGAAGAGCTAACCACTATTTATTTCCCATGCTGAGAGACTGTAGGGACTTCTTCCCCAAGTAAATCTTATGCCTGAATTTTAAAGATTTGGGAGATTCTTGTGAGAATGCTGAGGCAGCAGTGCTGACAAACGTGGTTATAATTAGCTCAGCCAGCACTTAGTTACTGCAGTAAAGACTTCTTCAGTCTCTCCTGGGAGTAAAACAAAAATTCTACAAAATATCAAGGATCTGTTGTCTTCTATGAAACCCATTTGAAATCTCTTTGCCCAGAAAATTTGGTATTTAAAAAGAAAAGGATTCTTATCAACCCTTTCATATAAAAACGCCGTCATTGTAGCACATCCTTCACTCATCCCTAAGCTTCCTACGTAGGACTCAGGAGCCCCCCGCTATATAACGGCTCTCCTGATCAGTGTTTCTCCAATCCCATGTATCAGCACTCTCTTCCTCTCTCAATTAATTTATGTCATTTTGTACATTATTTATATTTACTCAATTGGTGCAGCATGTGTCCACCACTAGGATTTAATCTCTTGGAGAGCAGGGACCTTGGCCTTGCATAGTACCTTCCACACAACAGAAACTTAATAAATGTTGAATTGAATTAGATTGAATTGATAAAGTGAAACATTTATTAAGAAAATCTTAGGGACATCATTGAATGTTTTAACAGCAAGCCTTAAAAATTTATGTTTTCCTGTGAATTGTACAGGAAATAATTCCATAATATTCCATTTTACAAACATTTAGGTGACACCTGAAAATATTCATCACTTTTGATATTCTTAAAAAAAAACAAAAACAAATCTTAGAGCATTTCTTCTCAACCAGCATGCAGCAAAGTCATTGAGGATTTAATGGATAACTATGGTGATTATTCAGTTCATGATGTGATCAGAGAGGAAAAACAAATTTCCTATGACTGATTTCTTCCCTTCCCACCTCCTGTGCAAAGAAAGTGAATGTATCCAAATAAAACTGAATTGGAACTGAAAACACAGTCGGTCAATCAACAAACATTTATTCAGAGTCTACTATGTGGTAGGCAGTGGGTAAAAGTGAAACAATCTCTCAAGAAGCATCCATTCTATGCTATTGGTCAGTCGTTTTCAATTGTGTCCAAATCTTTGTGACCCCATCTGGGGTTGTAGTTTGCCATTTCCTTCTCTAGCTCATTTTACAAATGAGGAAACTGAGGCAAATAGGGTTAAATCACTTGCCCAGGGTCGCACAGCTTGTAAATGTCTGCATTTCATGGACTCCAGGCCCTGCACTCTATCCACTGCGCCACCTAGCTGCCCTTACTTTTTACAAGGGGAGATAATATGTACGTATATAAGTAAATTCAAAATAAGGATGGGGAGGGAACCAGTGGGAGGCTCAGGCGAAGCTTTTTTATAGAAGGTAGTGCTTGAGTAACAGTTTGGGGAAAAAAGGGGGTTCTTTGAGGTGGGTGCAAATGCATGGAAAGTGAGTTTTGTGCCCAATTTTCGACAGAACATTAAACTAGAAAGTTTTACGTATATGTATATATATATGCATATATATGTATATTTGCACATACATATATACATATATATACACATACATATATGATATACAAAGAAAGAAGAAAAGCTGGTGGGCAGACTCAGTCGTGCTATATGAAGATCAAGGTTTTCATGTTATCCTCTTTTGTGAATAGAAAAGACAGAATGATGTTGGGTTAGGGGTGGAGGGGGGGTTCTTATAAGACAAAGGACAGAAATCATTGAACATTTGTTGGGTATTTGTATAGAGGACCCTGTTTTGGGACAGATGACTTCATCAGGACTCAGGTGTCTCACCTGTATAATGAGAGGGATAGACTAGATAAGTTCTAACTGTCGTTCTATGGTGCTATGATTCCGCAGGGGTATAATAGACTAGCACCTAAGTAAGTGACTATTCAACAATCCGAAAGGCTGAGAAGTCACAATGAAACTTCTCTTTTTTTTTCCTTTGCATGAGTAATAACTCCATTTCCTCCCTATTGTTGCATGCTTAGATTGTTCTCAGGTGTTTTTTTTTTTTTGTTTTTTTTTTGTACGTTGAAACTATTTTAAAGGAACATTTTTTTTTACAGGAGGAGCCAAGTGCACAGGTGCTATCTTGGATTTATTCTTCACCAAACTCCCTTAGCAGAACTGTTATATGCCCTTTAAAGCTATTATTAAATCCTGCTTAAAGCCAATGAAAATATTCATCCAATAGATTTATAAAAATTGTATTCGATTTTCATTGCTAACTTTTTCCAAGGAAAGCTTTTTTAAAAAAATGTACAAAAAGGTATCTATTTCTTTTCTTATGTGTTGTCTTCATTTCACAGCCTACGTTTCCTGTAGGTCCAGCACTAGGAACAAATGCAGCAATTAGTTTTGCTCCTTACTTAACACCTGTAACCCCTGGAGTTGGGCTAGTCCCTACTGAAATTCTACCCACCACACCTGTCATTGTTCCTGGAAGTCCACCTGTTACAGTCCCTGGCTCAGCTGCTACTCAGAAACTCCTCAGGACAGATAAACTCGAGGTACTTTCCTTAATATTCGTGATGAGAAGTGCATTTCTGTGCTAGCGAGTGCATAAAGAACAGTAATTCCGGTCTAGTGAAGCAGCCATGCCAAAAAAGAAAAAGCAGACTGGTTTATAGATAGAAGTATTAAAAGGAATTGGACTGTGAGTTAGAATTTTAATAATAATGAAAACAAGGCCCACAGAACTTTGTTCAGTTATATGTTTCCTTTCACTAGACACGTAGCAGTATTGTGCTTAGTAAATAGATGACAATTTGGGAATTTAGTAAAAATATCAGTGAACTAGTAGATGTTTAAAAACTATTTTTCGAGACCATTGTAAAATGTGATTTTAAAATAATTTCAGTTGTTATAATGCATAATTCTGTTGTTCTAACTCAAGAAAACCCCAACAAATACTTTGTCTATTGAGTTTCTGTTTGAATCTGATCTATAGAATTCATCCATTTATTTTATATTTTACATTCCTTATGGTAGAATTGGCCATGGGTAAAAAATGTAAATATTATAGTAGATTTGCTGAGGAATTCACTTAAATCTACCTCCACTTTTAGTTCCTGTAAATTCTTATGTAAAGGTGCTTTGAAATTATGCTGTCCTTTGTATCCAATCATGAGAATATGTTCTTTCAACTTGTATTTGTTTGAGTTAAATATACGGTTGAGTATTTGCCTACTAAACTCTAGTGGCAATGAAATGTTGAGATGTTTTAGAATCTAGACTTTCAGGCTGCCACTATTTAAATAAACATTTTCAGAGGGCTTTTATTGGAACCATGCTTCTTTTTCATTCAGAGTATTCAGAACAAAGCATATACTTAACTTACTCATACACATCAACGCCCAATATATATCATAAAATTTCTTCTCACGCAAAACAAAGGGCTTAACAATGTCCTGACAGCGTCATCTCCCACCCTGGGCATGCTACTTCAGTCTTCAGTACTTGTCAAGCAGGTACAATATCCTCACGAACAGAATAAAATATAGGACAAATAGATTTTTAAAAATTCACAAAGGAAAGTTATGCAAGGCTAATGGGGAAGAAATTAATCCCCACCTCCTTTTTGATGAGTAATTCTAATATAAAATGAAAAATAATTGTTTGCCTTTCAAAAAACTGCAAAATGTTTTGGGCTCCACCTACTGGCCTCACCAGGGAATTGATGATGAGCATTGTACAGTAATGGGCAGGTTAACACTGCTGAGGCAAATCCAGGTGATGAGGAGAGCAGACCTTCCATAAATTGCTAATAGACAATAATATAATACAAAATAATTGAAATGGCTTTTGGCAAAGCAGGTTTTAGTTCATTTCAAGTGAAGAACAAAGTCTCTAACAGTAGAGTATATTCACCCCGGATACTCCTTAATAGGAATACTTGATGAATGTAAAACATGACTAAAGAGTATATTTTTTCCAGCTATGAAAAAATCTTTACATGTAATTTAGGGGAAAATCAAAAGAGTTGTTTCCTTCACTTGTTACAAGCTAAAGACAGAATGTTAGTTAACGTTCCTAGCGGGAAAGACCTACTGATATTTTTATAATGGGTTCAAGAAATATGTTTGAATTTTAGGAAGCTTGCATTTCACACCCAGAACTAAGCTCAGTTAAAGACTTTCATACATCAATAAATGTGATTAAGGCACAAAACACCACTTTAACAAAATAATATTTAACTTTTAGAATTAAAATCTGAAGACAATTTAAAATTTTATTAGTCTTTTTTTCTATACTACTGACATTAGTACTAACAAATTACTGAGAATTTCCTAATTCTAAAGAAATTTTGCTTTATATACTAAAACTGTGTTGAAAAGAATGCTTTGGAGATGGCATGTTCTGGTTACTTGCAGTTTGGAGATGAGAGTTGAGGGAAAAGCCCTTTTTTATTTCAGCGTTTCCTCTTGGAAATATTTCTAAAACATATTAATCCACTTTGATGTTTTACCAAGTACACTATAGTGAGCATAACTGAATCTGTCTTTGATGATTAAGGATCTTATAGTTCATTAGACTCATAATTACAGACATCAATTATTATTATTATCTATAGCAGGACTTACTCTTACCTCAGTAAGGGGAAAAATAGCTTTGATTCCTTCTTCCCCTGCCCCTTTTTGTTACATGTAAACCTGTAGGAACCCGGAGAAAACCATGGAAATGTGGGAAGGCAAAGAAGAGATCATACCTGGTTGCAGGTGAATTCTTTACTAGGACCCTGATCTCAGCTTATATTCTTGTTCTTTATCTCTTCATCCTAAAAGCAGAGAAGAGCAAAATGCTGTTTAACTGAGGACTGATTGGGTATTAAATAAGGCTTTCTCATAAATGGAATGGAAGGAACAACCACTAACGGGAGAAAAACCGCACCATCTTTCCTTTAAGAACATTCCTGCCATTTGGTCCATCACCTTCAATTTCTCCTCTCTGCCATATGTTTTTAGGTGTGCAGGGAGTTCCAGAGAGGAAACTGTGCGCGGGGAGAGACTGACTGCCGCTTTGCTCATCCTTCAGACAGCACAATGATTGATACAAATGACAACACTGTAACCGTTTGTATGGATTACATAAAGGGTCGTTGCATGAGGGAAAAATGCAAATATTTCCACCCTCCTGCACACTTGCAGGCCAAAATCAAAGCTGCTCAGCACCAAGCCAACCAGGCTGCCGTGGCCGCTCAGGCAGCCGCTGCAGCAGCGACAGTAATGGTAAGTGAGCATCTCCCCAGCTTTGCCTTTGGCCACCTTCCTCCTGCCCAGCCATGGTGCCCCTAACAGTAGGAATTTTCCTGAGGCCACGTTCCCTTTGGACTGCCCGCAAAGTAGCTAGGAAATTGGGAATGCTGCTGCCATTTCTTCCCTACTGTATTAGTTTCTTCAGTGTCTACCCTTCCTTTGCTATTTCAGCACAATAGATAAACCCCTTGGGTGTAGAGTTATTAAATACTTCCTGTTCTCCTCTCCAACGTTATTTCTTAACCTCCAGACTTAAATGTATCAGTGTAGTTTTGTGATACAAGAATATTATCAAACTACATGGAGGGAGGGGTTATACAGATGTATTGAGAGCACTGGCTATAACAGGTGAAGAAGGTCTGGACCTTTTATCTTCAGAGTGGGAAACAAAAAGTAATTGAAGTTAATGAGCTTCATTGAGTAGCAACGTTAGCAACAAAGTTGGACAAAACAAGGCAGACGTTTCAGACTTTTTCTCAAAATACCTTCTGCTCTTACCTGCTTGAGCAGAGTAGTTCCACGTTCATTTCTGTTGGTATAAGAATTCTGATGTAACAATGCCTTGCTTTAAGATAAGAAAGGCCGTAGGCAATTATTTCCCCTTTGAATATATTTCATATTAATTGCCTACCAGCACTTAATAAAGTAGCCTGTCAAAATGACACAATTCTGTGATTTTTGGTAAACTTATTAAGATATAGATGTGTAATTTATCCATCTCATGTCCTTGTTTTGTCCTTCAGGCCTCTTTCAAAGGGTTGCTATTTTTCATGTCTTCCTCATTCTCATTTCTCCTCTCTCTCGTCATTCCCTCTGAACTTACTGTCTTCCTCAATGCATCTGTATCAATGGAGCCATGTACAAAAAATGCAATATAATATTATTTCAAAATATAGAAAAATTTAATGTTTCTTTTTTGGCAAATGAATACTTTTGGAACTGGTTTTATAAAAGAAAGAAGTACTGCACTCATTAGGTGGTTAATTATTATTTCCAGGTATGAAGGGCTCTTTAGAGTAAATAAGGTTTTGACACATTTTATATGTCACTTTTTTCAAAGTGAAAAGCACTTCAGTTTTAGCTGTTTTAATACCTTGTGAGAAATGTCTTTTAATTATAATTTTATTTTTTCAGTATACAAGCAATTCTAAGTAACCAACAGGCATATTAATAACTCACCAATACGTAGTGTTTTCCTCACAACAACCATATGCTGTAGATAGTGCAAATATTTTTTCCAATTTGGAGATAAGAAAACTCACCTTAAATTATGTAGAAAGTGATTTTGGAAGTCTTAAAATGTTTTCCAATAGAAAAAAATTGAAAAAGGGTGGCTCGGGTCCTAGACTACCCCACAAAACTTACTCAACACCTGGTGGAGCTGGTATTAATTTACGGTATTAATAAGAAATCTGAGTTTCCATAAACCTTCCTGAGCTCCAAACACTGAGCTCAGTTTACATGCCCACATGACAAGGGCTGATGGTAGCAGTTCACAACCCCGCTGTGGGGAATATCTTCATATCATCAACATAGATTAAGGAAAGTTTTTGCAGTAAATGTAGCGCTAAAAACTATAGTTTCTTGAATTGTTACACTGTATCTAAATTCAGATTCCCAGTATTTTGGGTACTCTGTCTACTGAAAAACAACCCCAAAAAATGTTCTTACAGAAAGAGAAGCCACATAACCCTCTCAAACAACTTGTCACATATGTTTAACAGAAGTCAGTTGCGAGTTTTGTGGATTTGTGGATTCAGCTGGGTTTCTGTTCTAATGCTAACACTGCTGGTACACTAGAGACATACTCTTCTACTTCTTGATATGAAAACACAAATGTGAATTGTGACTTTTATAATTAATATAGCCAGATGATATCAACGAACTAGTCACCTAGGAAAGAAATGTAATGAACACATAGAATTCATTCAGTAGTTACTACTGCCTGGGAAGTAAATGAACTAAGGAACAAATTTGCAGACATTTGAAGTTAAAATGTAAGTTTGGGGTTTTTTTCCAGCTCAAAAAAAAAAAGATTATAAAAGAATTTAAAATTCTCTAGCCCAGAAAAGGAGAATTTATTCAACAAAGCATTTATTAAGTGTCCCTGACAGGCCAGGAATTGTGCTAAGTGCCAGAGATATGGGGCTTCTGTTTTTACTGCTCCTTTTGTGCTTCTTGAATTATAATAATCAAAAGATAATCTACTTCCCACCATAGAAGGTCTTTTTAAATCTGCAGAGTTAATAGGAGAGAATTTTCCTGTGTAATCATACAAAAGTTATCTGATTTTTCATTTAAATCAATTTTGTTAACATATATGAAAATGTAAGCATTCTTTAAAAACCTTTGCATCTGTTATACACGTCTCAATTGTTCATGAAAAACACATAGAAACTGGGTACAATTGACCATTTTGCACCTTTTTTTTCAAAGTTGAAATCTGACGTTCTGTTCAACCTTGGCAGGACTTACCTGACCTCCAGACTTTGTTCCCTTGTCCTTTGTGTCCTGGTCAAACCCTATTTGGGCCTTCAGTTTTCTTGTCCTGGCCCTTAGCCCTTATTCTGAATACTGAATCCTCCCAAAACTTTATACTAGCAACCTATCTATGTTCTATTCATGAGGCTACAAAAGCACAGGATAAACTTTAGGGATTGAACAATTAGATCTAAGAAAGGTTAGAATGTAATCTGTTGGTTTTCACAGTGTAGTAACAGATTTGTGGAAGTCTCCAAGATCCTTTTAGCAGGTATAAGAAGTCAAAATGTTTTTCATAAAGATGCTAAGCTTTTTAAATGTCTTAAATATTTTTAATTTAAATTTAATAATTAATTTCATTTCTTATTTTATATATTTTAATATATTTAATAAAATATATTTATTACAATTATAATTAATTAATTTAATAAATTAAGTTTTAAAAATTTAAATTTAACAAAATTTAAATGTTTTAAATAGCAAATATTAATAGACTGAAGTCCAAGATTATGCTGGAGCTAACTCAAACTGGCCCACTCTTCCATTGATGTATATCAAAATTGATATAGACAGGTGTTAGATTTGAGATGTAAATGAATTTCAGACAATGAAACGCTTTTACCAAGGAAGGTAAGGCAATATAAAGATCTTTAAAATATAGCCTCACTGGAATAACTTAGATGTCATTTTAATATGGATTAAACATGTAAGATCCTTTCTAGTCCTATGATTCTAGGTTCTATGCAGAAAAAAAATAACCCAAATTAAATTAAGGGGGAAAACCTTAACTTTCCAGTATCAATCATTACCAAGAAAGGATTTTAAATTGCCTTTTCCTTCAGCTGATTCCTTGCTTTATGTCTGTTTCTCTTGCGGCAGAGGGGTCATCTACTATTTTGGCTATTTGAAGAAGGAATGCATTATCAAACAGATGTAACTGACAGCTCTGACTAAAGAGAAACAGGCAGCCTTTGGGTGTTTGCGCAATTAGGTCTCTAACAACTCAGCAAAGATTCCTTTCTGAAACAATAGTACTGTAGTGACAGCACATTCCTTTAGCAAAAGCCTTTACTAGCTTGCAAAGCAGCAATATGTGTCAAGTCTGGCTGGAGTTTGGGATAACATGGTCCCTGTGATGCTGTGAATTTAGAGAATTAAGTTGAGTTTTCCGTCAGCATACCTAATTCTGGGACATTTTATGCATTACAATCTCATTCAAACCTTTTATGAGTGTGTAGAAAATATTAGCATTGATAGGAAGCAGGAAGGCTTAGCAAATGAGGCCCAGCTTGGGTTCAGGCCTTTGGTACATACTATCTGGATGATCAGAGGCAGGTCACTTGACTTAGAGTTGTCCCAGGCTCCTCTCTGAAACTATAAATTGCAGGGTGATTGCAGATTATCTGAAATGGTATAGAGAGTTCTCTAAAGTAGAAATCTCTTAACACGAATGAAATCACAGATCTGGACCAAGTCAGATAGCAGAAAGTGGCACAGTTGAGTGGCATGCTTAACTGAACTGAAAATGGACCTGAGGAATTCACTGTCTCACCAACAATTGGGCAGGGTTAGGGTTAGTGAACAACATATGTTAGCAAAATAACAGTAACAAGAAAGAAAGCCTCTTGATCTGTCTAGAAGAGTGAGATGTAAGGACAAGGCTTGGTTCAACATGGTAAGGAAAGTTTATCTGGGCAGAAACAATGAAAAAAAAAAGACTAGATAATTCAGGATAATTCAACTCATTTATTAAGTACTGCTTATGTGCTAGGCCCTGGGGAAAAAACCAAATAAGTCACATGGTCCAGCACTAACCTTCAAAAACATATTGTCTACTAAGGAGGATTACACATAAACACCTACCCATAATACACAGTATAATGTGATAAGTACAAAGAAGGGGTCAATGCAAAGTTCTATAAGATATTTGAGAAAGTAAAGATCATTTGCAGAGTTGGAATAAGAAAAGAAAGGCAGCTCTCAGGGGAAGGTTTCATGGAGTTCAGGGCTGAGGGAGAGGATGGTATCTAAGAATTAGAGCAACATTCTTCATTCTAGAAATGTTTCTTTTAGGATCCCTAAGACTGAGTGAAGGGCTTAGTTTTGCTACGTAGAAAATTAGAACTACTATGACACTCACAATAGTCCAGAGACAGGCAGATGATACTAAAGCCATTGAGTAGGATCTGAGGCAGTTACGGTATGCATACCATCACTTCCAACTCTACGTACTTCTCTCTTTTTGTTTCCTTTCTTTTCTTCCTTTCTCCTTTTCTTCTTCCTGTTTTTTTTAATTCCTTGCCTTTTCAGTAGGTCTGCCAAGGATACCAGTGATTCCCATAGGCATTATTGAACCCTGCTGGCACTTTGGTGCTAAAATAAGATAATCAGAAACTAAGTTATACTCTAGTACATGGCAAAAAATGGACATGGAGAATATGTTACTTGACATATACAGATAATTGAAGCTCAGGTGTGCTAGATTATCAAATTGATTTTAATTCCCTTGAGAAAAAGAAGATGTGTACTTCTGTAGTTATCACTGATTAAGCTTTTTTTAATGTCATTCCGTTAAGAGGGAAATAAGCTTTATTGTTTTAAACAAGTGACAGAAGCACTATGACGATGTAGTAACTTCTCTGATAGGAGTTCACCTACGTAGCCAGTGTTCATTTTTTAAAGCAGGAACCATGGTTCATCAACAGTGGCAGCCATTGATTCTAATGTATACCTTCTACCCAGACTCCCTTTTTCATGTCTCATTTAAACTTCTTCTGTATCCATTATTCTTCCTAGTCTTCTCTTTAGCACTCTGTCATCCTGAATATCTTTTTCTTCATCAAACATTTCCTGTCTCCTAATTTCCTTGTGGGTTTTCCCTGCTTTGACCATCTCTTCTCTCTCTCTCTCTCTCTCTCTCTCTCTCTCTCTCTCTCTCTCTCTCTCTCTCTTTCTCTCTTTCTCTCTCTCTCTCTTTCTCTCTCCCCCTCTTCCTCCCTCCCTCTTTTCCTCCCTCCTTCCCTCTGTCCCATATTTTTTAATCGGAATTTTCAAATGTTCATGAGTGACACTTTATTTATGGAGAAAAATGTGGCCCAGCATATGTCTCTATTTCAGTGTTAGTCTGACTGCTTTTCCATAATTTATTTATTTTCTGTCTGTTCTTCCACATCTGGAGTTTAGAATAAGTTCAGCATAAGTATGAATTTATTAATTAAACATGAGGGGCTTACCTATTGTGCTGCACAAAAAAGGAATTTTTTTTGTTTCATTTATGGCAATTTCTTCAATCCTATGTATTTTCACAGAATGCTATTATACTACTATGAATCTTTGTAAAAACTAGAAAATATTAGCAAAATTTTCTGTTGTGATCTAATCAGATCAACCTTTGTTTTCATTTCAGCCCTTTAAATGCAAATATTGGCAACAGAGTATGGTTATGTGCTAAACATGTTATTTGGTTTAAGCATTTTAACAAGTCTGCTGTTTTTAGCTGTTACTCCTTTTCTAACCATCAGTTCCATGCTCTTACTAATAACTCAGTCATTGATCTTTCTATATATACATATAAATTTACTGAATATAGATGAGTTTGATAGCTCAGAAAAACTTATATTGCTAAAAAAAAAAAGTGTCATTTTCTCAGTATATTGCGGTAAGTGAAAAACACCTAAGCCACCACTCCAAATGTAGTAGATACTATTGGATGGATGATAAGTTAGTCAACAGATATAAAATTTTAGTATGAAATTGGGGAAAATGAGAAAAAAACTTTAATTCCAAAGCTTGCTAAAATCAGAAGGGTACTTCACACTGCCAAGTCCACAATGGCAAAGTAAAATGGAGAACCGAGGCAATTGTCCACATAATTCAGCCAAAGAAAAAGAAAGTCCCAAACACTTTTGCCTAAATAATTTGGTGTTTGTTATTTTTTTTTTGCCTGAATTTTTTTTGTCCCAGTTTGTCACTTCACTTTGCTATGGTAGATTTGGTGTGAAAACATGAAATATTATCCAACTTGGGCAGCAAACAACAATTATTAGATTATTTTTGACTTGACAACTAACTTATCAGAAGTTCTTCTGAATCAACCCATGTAATCTCTAAGATTTTTGCATTTCTGTGAAGCAATATAAAAATGCTTACAGTGTGTATGCAAGCTGCTATTTTAATTAACTTTCCTGAATTTCAAACATCTATATCTTACTCTCTTATATGCTTTTAACTAAGGTATAGTAGATGCATTTTTGCTTCAATACTAATTCAAGGTGTAATATTCATTTCCTTAGAGAACATTTTTGTTGTTGTGCATGCCTAGTGTTCTGTATGTTGTATATTGCATTCAGAATATTTTTTTCCTTCTCACCTATCCACAATGCAATGCCGTTCCCATGATGCACCTCTGCTTGCTGTTTACCTGTATGTTAATTCGCTTGAATCCCATTGGCCCACTGCCATCATGTGCTCGCTGCCTGTTATTAAAAGACTCAGTCGACTGCCAAAGCAATGAAGCGACCTCTCGAAGCAACTGTAGACCTGGTACTTTGACCTTTCACCTTTCGCTTTGCATGTAGCTTTTCAGAAAACCAACTGAGATTTGTATTGCTTTTTGTTTTAACATCAGTTGAAAACAGCCATTATTATTAATTTATGGAAATATCCAATTTAGTGTTTAGCCATCTCATTTTTCATATATAATAAGTGCAAGAGAATCATTTAATTCTAACATGTTTTAATACCGTTTCTAAAAGTTTTGAAGCAAGTTTCAGTGATTTGGTAAAAGAAAGTCCTCATTAAAATCCTTATTAACTTTTAAACTCCAAATATTTTTGTGCAGTTAGGGGGAAAAAAGTACTAGACATTAATAATACAAGTGCCTTTTTCCTTTAGAATAGTTTAACTCATTCTTAAAGCAGATGCCATTTTTGTTGCTTGATAGTTTCCTTTTCCATAGTTGTGGTGCTACAGTCTTAGGTTAATGAAATCATGCTTTTGCCCTCAATAACAAAACCTCACTCATTGTACATCGCTGCTGTTTGAATTAAGGTGCATGCAAAGGCATCTCTTTAGCTGTCAATTTTTAAAGTATGTTGCAATATTTTATCTCTGTGTAGACTGGGTATGTTTTTACTTTAAGTTCTACAAGTCTTATCACAATTCCTTATTTGTAGGCCTTTCCTCCCGGTGCTCTTCACCCTTTACCAAAGAGACAAGCACTTGAAAAAAGCAACGGTGCCAGTGCCGTCTTTAATCCCAGCGTCTTGCATTGTCAGCAGGCACTAGCCCACGCACAGTTGCAGCAACATACAGCATTTATTCCGACAGGTATGTTCCACTTAATATTTTAGGAAAAAACCACTGGTTTGAATGTGCTTCTGGTAATTCACTCTCTTTTTTTCATTTCTTTAAGCTATTTGGTGATGCCTCCTCTACTTTTAAAGGTACAGCACGGACTGAAACATGGATCTAGAAGGATTTATGTTAATTTGAATTTCATCTAAAGCCTGCTATGATTCTAAAGCCAAACAGTTTAGATAATTAAATACAAGATTTGATCCTTGAGATGATAAAAAACCAGATCTCTTGTTTTTCTGTATTTACAGACTGAGTATTGCTAATAAAAACATATCCTTTTAATATGAAACATTTCCAAATGAACCCAAGATTTATTATTAATGTTTTATATATGTACATATACATATATTTGCATATATATGCATAGGTATGTATAACATATATGAATATTAACCTCTATCTTTTCCTAGAGAGTACACATTCAAAAGACAAGCAATGTAATTTAAGGAAAATCTTCCAGTCATACTGTCCTTGTCTATACCTTTCTCCATCTCCAGCAATATCAGATTTGCAAAGACCTTAATTCTTAGTGCCAAGTCACTCCCTGGTAACATGTGAGATGCTTCAATATTGACTCTTTCTGGCTATTTGAGGGTCATTTATGTTAACCTTAGGATTCTACTGGTAAACCTTAAAGATCATCTAAATATAGCCTCTGATATCTCAGATAAGGGAAATGAGGCTTCCAAAGGACATGTACTAAGTCAGCAGTGGACCTGGGAGGAGAATTCAAGTTTTCCAAATCCTAGTTCCAGCTCTCATTCTGTTACATCCTATTGTCTTTACATAGTATAGTGTATGGCACCAAATATGGGGAGAAATCAGTTAATGAATGGTTAGTTTACACAACACCTAGCAATCAATTTATGATTTTTTTCTTTTACTTAATTAGCTGTTTGTTTGTTTTTTTTCACACCGTAGACCAAAATGACCTGTTGTTGCTCTGTCATAGTATAACTATTGCCAGGGAATGACTTAGGCCTTGGGGAGTAGAAAGTATATTGAGTTTGGGTTTTTTTTTAATTATTATGCTTTTTTAGGTTGGGGTGGGTGTGATAGTGATGGTGGTAGTATTTCAACATTATTTAATCTTTTAAAGGAAACAAATTTAAGCTAGTTTATTTACTATAAAAAAAAACCCTAATGAAATCAAACATTTTAAATGGCATATTATTAGAGTGGCTAATCTTTTCAAGGATTTTTTTTTCAGCTCCTAATATGTATGGTAAGCATGTCAGTCTAAGAAGTTTTTTTAATAGTCTTTCCTGATATTTTGTTATTATATGTATACTCTGGCATGTGTTTATTAATCTTTTAAAAAACATTTTTAAAGTTGTAATAAGTATGCAAATTAAGCAAGTGAAAGGATTCATAGTGCTCTGCTTTCTTGGTTTAAGGTTTTATATTTATTTTAAAACTAGAAATCATGCTCCCACAAAATGCACTTTCCCATGTTGGAAGTCACTGCCTACTGTTAAGGCTACACTGGTACCATGGTAAATAAAGCCCAATTTGATTATGTTTTGGTACATTTATAACATGTATTTCTAGAGATACAAAGCTACAAGTCGCTATGGCTAATGGAATTCAATGGCATTATTCCAAGTTAGGCTTTTAGGACAAGGTCCTCTGAGATAACCAGCTGTTTTAGGATTTCCACAGGCATCTCCTAATGTTATGTTGATGAGATTTCCACCACTAGTCCCCTGGCTGTGATAAGTTTGGGCAGCAACATGGTATAACAGAAAGAGAGACAAACCTGGGTTTTTTTGTTCTTGGCTCTGCCACTAACTTTTGGGGTTACCAGAAGCCAGTCTTCTCACTTCTGTGCTATACACCTCTCAGGTTTCTCATTTGGAAAACAAGTGCGTTGGACAAAATGACCTCTAAGGTTCCTTCTTGCTCTTAAAATTCTGTGATTCTGAAAAACAGGTAGAAAAATAACATAAAAATGTGGGAAAGTTCATCAAACCCAGTTCAAACCTTGCAACTGCCTATGAATCCCAAGAGCTCTGCTGAACAGTGGAACTTAGATAACTTGTGATTCATTTTATCACCTCTAACACTAACTCTTAACATCCCTCCATAATAACTGTTTCATTTAATCGTAGAAAAAAACTCTCATTTAAAAATACTTTATTTAGAAATCATTTAGATATTTTCCAATCAAGAAAACAAATCATTCCTGTGTGCCATGTACAATTTCTTGATTTTCATTCATGGAAGAATATTAAATAATTAAGGAAACATAATATGTTGCTGGGGCTGTGTACTGTTGCCCTCTATTGGATGAATTAATCATTCACGTTTGTATAGGAAAACTTCGTGTGCATTTTGACTGTGGGAGATTAATTGTAAACCACCTATTTCCATGAAATTTGGAGTAGCCAAAGGTGTGTCAAAAGTGCTTTCACCGGATAGCCATATTGTGAATTTTTTTAACTATGCAAGAATGTAAGTCTCTGCAGAGAAACTTATAGAAACATTTGTGAAATGCAATGCATGAAAGAGTTCATCTCAAATACTACTTTTTTCTTGAAGTTTTATGATGCTTGTACATGTTCTCCATATATGTCTGAAAAAAAATGAATCTGAACAGAAATTAGCAAAACTCTTTTTTTGCCTTTGCATGCCAATTTCAGGAAATAATATGCTCACTTTACTTCTGGCTAGTTTCAGATATTGCTTTAACTTTGTATAAAATACATTTTCCAAAATCCATAATAGCCATGATAATAATAAAATTATTGTTATTATTGTTGTTTTAAATCACACAATTCAGATGATTACTTTAAATCATTTTTTTTTTATTTTGCTGCTTGATGGATGATGGTCTTTTTGCTTTAAACTGGCAGAATTTTTTTTTCTCCCTATAATTTTTTTTTTATGTTTAGAATATTTTATAAAAGGAAAAAAGGAGCAACATATATCCATATAGAGGTTATCCTTTACCGTAAGGTCATTCATAGTAAAGTTTTTGATGAGTTACTGAAATTAGCACCATTGAAACAGGGTAACTTTCATGCAGACTGTTGCCTAATAGTGGTGTGGACACCATCAATACCTTGCAAGATTGGAAACTCCTGTAAAAAACTAATTGTCCTCATTGGTGCCCCTAGTATATTAACAGTATTTAATTTTCCCTTTTTAAATTTAACCCAGTAGTTATCATTCTTTTTTTTGCTATTAGAAAAATAATAAAAAAAATACACATCTACAAAAATAGCAGCATTATAAATTTTGGCATCTCTGACAGGTCTATTCTGAATTGCTGAAAGTGTTTTTGCAGACATTATCTCATTATTTCTCAGTATCTTTCACTATAGTCAGTGGCAGGCATCATTATACTCATTTTGCAGATGGGAAAACTGAGTTTATAAAATATTAAATGAATAATAGGGTTATCCAGACAACTTACACACACATATACAAATCTTTTTGATTTGCATTTTGGTGAGAATATCCAAACAAAAGATGTCTCAAACATTTTTTTTCCTCTCCCTAATATAATACATCAGTGTAGCATATTGGCAATAAAAGAGCTCACTTAACCATTTCATTTTATTAAATACTATGTAGATATGTGATAAAAATAAACCAAACATTTTGGTTCACATGGAGTCTATGTAGTCTTGTGCAAAATTCATAGACGAGTTTCAAGGAAGCTATATAAAATTGTAGATTCAAAGCTAATTATGACCTTAAATGTCATCTATTCCACTTCTCTCACATACAGAAGAAATGAAGACCACAGCAGAGCCAGATCTTCTGACTCTGAACCTAGTGGTCTCTCCACTATATGATGCCACCTCCCCATGGGTCCTGTTTAGATAGTTAAATTGTGGCTATTTCAGTGTCATGGTATTCAGGGCTATATCCACAAGACACAGCATATCGGGTCAAGTAAGCATTTCCCAAAAATCTCAGAGTTGGAAGAGACCTCAGAAGCCATCTGAGTAATCCGTTCCTGAACAAGAATCCCTTTGAATAATATAGGTGATGAGTGATTATCTAGCTTTGATTTGAAGATGGTCAGTGAAGGTGAGTCCTTTGTCACCTTACATAGTCAGTTTTACTTTGGAGAATCTTTTGTCAGGAAACTCTTCTAAAAACTCCTCTTTGCCATCTCTAACCATTGTTCCTAGCTCTGTAAGCCAAGCAGAATTATTCACTCCTAAACTTTCTCTGCCCTGGGCTAAGCATCCACCACAGGTTCAGCTGATCCTTATAATGCACAAACTTGAGGCCCTTCCCCAACCTGGTTGCCATTCTCCCCCCAAGATGGCTCCAGTCCTTTCTAAAGCATGGTGACAAAAACTGAAGATAGTACCTCTGATATAGCCAGTATAGTACTCTGATCTAACCAGGATAGAGTACAGTGGGACTCTTATCTCCCTAGTCTTGGACTCCATTACTTTTAATGCAGCCTAAAGTTACATTCACTTTTCTTGACTGCCTGATCCCACTGTTGATTCATATTAGGTTTTCATTCCATTAAAACCTCCAGATCTCTTCAAGATACAAGCCAGAACAAAAGTTCCAACATCCACTCCTCTCTACTCTCCTGAAGGCTTCTAAATCATTGGTCTCACTTAAAGGTCCTTCCATCAGTCCCAGTGACTGTCAGTTCAAGGCAAGACCCCCAACTCAGACCCAGTTTCTGATACAAAGCTGGGTCCAAAATGCAAGGAGCTCAGCGAGCAGTTGGATCAAGAATCCAAATCATATCACCATTGCTGTAAGTATAGCAGGCAAAGAGAAGGGCCCAGGCAATAAGGATCATTTAAACATTGATACTCTGCCCCGCCTACCCCCCTCCCATCCCCCAGCCCCAAAGGATTCCTAGACTCCATTTTCACATGGTCATGGGCTTTCAAAGACAAACATAAGATTTCCTTTGTCCTTAAGCTTTAGCCTGAATTGCCAGCAGCCAGGGGAAAAAATGATTTCTGGCACCATATAGCCAGGGGAATTAACCACCTGCTTTTTAAGAAGGGTGTCAAAGCCAAAGTGTTTTCTAAACTCCCTAAGCAAAGTGAAGTCCAGTATGATTGCAAGACAAATTGAGAAAGAATCTTTGGCAGTCATGGTGGTCTTTAAGATCCTGGATTTCTTTCCTTCTGTTTTAAACCCTTTGGGCCTCACTATATAGTTTCTTGGCTTGGGAGGCTGTTCTTTGTGTTTCCTTGAGACATAATCACAAAAGCATGTGTCTTTCTGGGGGCAACAGAGTTAAGTTATACAGGGCTTTAAGTTATACAAGTTATACAAGTATACAAGTAATACAGTTATACAAGTAATACAAATAAGCCATATAAGGAGTAGGCCAATGACAAGATAAATACACATAGACAGTGTTATTTGTGAGGCAGCCTTTCCTTAGTTTCTGAGGTAGATGTCATCCTTTTTTGATTTCTTATTTGGGAATCTTGATGACCTTGCTAACTTGGAATATTTTCAGTAACAAAAGAAGCAATCGTTATAATGTAATGAAGACAACGTAGTCTACAGTGGATAGAACACTTGACCCAAATTTAGGAATATGGACTCTATTTCGAGCCACACTATTGACTCACACACTGTGTGACCTTGGATAGTTGTCTATACTTAGTTTTCATCTGCAAAATAACCACTGTTTTCTTTAAGGGGAATAACTTGATAATGTCTACAAATTATATGGAGGTCTTGGAGGAAAGAAGTTAGAAACAAATCTGATATTATTAAATACATTTTTATATTATGAAATGCCTATCAGTCAATGTGCTTTAATTTTTGCACCCAGTCATAAGTCAGTTATATTTCATAAATGATGAAAGCTATGAATGATCTTCAAAGGTCACGTTAAACTAACCTCTGCTGGTATCTGTGTGTGCTTGAATCTCACTCTGAATGTTAACTCTAAACAGCTAACCTGTCTCTTTCCCTTTATTCACTTTTCCCACCTCCCATTGCATGACATGCAGGGTCAGTTTTGTGCATGGCACCCGCTACCAGTATTGGTAGGTTCCAACCTTTTTTATTTGTCTTTGATATTCTGTATAATACCTTCACATGCTTCAAACTTCTTTTTGGAAATCTCAGACATTCCTTAGGAAATGGTTAGATCTGAAGACTTATTTGACTTTAGAGTTAACTCATAGGGTTTTTAGAGTTTTGTTTTTAAGAAAACTACAGCTTGGATGTGACATCCCCTGCTCTAACTACTAGTCTACACTAGCATAAAACCATGAATTCCAATCTGCTTTTCAGTGATCTCTATTGGATTATTTGTATATTTTATGTGGTCTAGCATAAGGGGAGGGGGGTATCTTAGTTTATAAAAAGAATAGGCTAATTTCATTGGTGTTTTAAAGTTTCATAGTGGTGTGCCTTTATTTCCTCTTTGCTGTGTGTTAGAGTTATCAGAGTTTCCCAGAATTCTTTTCAATATATTTTTTCCAAGTAGAAGTGTTTTATAAGACAAAATGCTTAAGTTACCATCTTATTATTACGTCTTCTATGATCATTCTTATTATCATGTTAGTTCCCCCTTGGAAAATATAATTTAATATTAAAAGTAGATTGTTTTTTAAAAGTTGGTGTTGTATGAAAACAAGCTAAGATTAAATGTAGAAGCCACTGATTATTTCCAATTAAAATGGATCTAAAATGAATTGTACCCAAATAAATTTGATTATTTTACATCACATTTATTACTATTTGCACCCAGGCTATAATTTTTGAGCACAAATAAATAATCCATGGCAGGTCCCATTGAAATAGGATAGCAGGGCTATTGAAAAATATGAATTTTGAGCCAAATTGAAAATCTCAGCATTATTGAATGCTAATAAAATTTCAGCCCAATCATAAATCATTTTAAGGAATAGCATTTCCCATTTTGATTTGATAATTAAAACATTTTGTCTTTCACAAATCTGTCAAAGAAAATAAATTATAAATTCCTACGTTGTTGGACAATTTTATTCACATTTATAAGAACTCATAGCCGCATGGATTAGAGAAAGACAACTTGGGGGAATAATCATACTTAGAAATAAAATTTTTATTAATGCAACCAAAGGAGTCTGCTTTGGATTTTCTGGGAATCACTGATTATGTTTTAAAACTTCCTTTAATTGTACTTGTAATAAGCTATTTTCCCTTTTTTATTTCTCTCCCATGCTTCCTTGCTTTGCATTGTGGTTGCATGCCATCTGCTGGTTTAACCCATGATGGCTTGCTGCTCTGATATTCACCATGCCAAAATACCACTTCTATCACCATAATGCTACACCCTACTGTTCATTGCTTCCATGGTTCCCCTCCTGAAAGTACCCATGATGCACAGCGCTACGTCCGCCACTGTCTCTGCAGCAACAACTCCTGCAACAAGTGTCCCCTTCGCCACAACAGCCACAGCCAATCAGGTTTGCTCCTTTTAAAGCTTTCTTTCACAAATCCCAAACTCTAAATGAGTGCTGATACTTTGAAAAAAAAATTCTCCATGAGAATTTTTTTTCATCTTTATCCATCAAATTTTATTTTTAATGAGTTTATAGCAATCATTTATGGACAGGTTGCACTTATTTAGAGTTAACATTTACTGCAAATAATGATGTAGCTATGTTTTGTGTTGCACTGTTCGTTTTTGTACCTAATATTGTGTAATTAACCTGACAGGCTGAAATTTCTTTTAGTAGAGCATTGCCTCTCCAGTGGAATCAGAATTTCTATGTTAAAAGACATCCAAACACACCATGGACTGTTTCAAACTGGTTATATTTTAAGGTTTTATCCACACAAAGTGAGGTATGGAACTGAGGCAACTATTCAGTTAATTGAGACCCAGTGATCTGTTCTAGAGGAAAGGACTGTTCTTTTTTTAGAGCCTACTCTTTCCTCAGAAACAGATTTGAAGTGGGAGGGAAGTTTGGGAGGGGGAGGTGGTTAAATTTTCTGGATTGATGGTTCACACTGATTATTACATAATCACTGGACTCTTCACATACTGTGTAGACATAGTCTTACTTAACCATACATACAGTACTCTAAGAAAACTGTCATGCCACTTTGTTCATAAACACTCGATCCAATCAATCTTGACTAATTAGATCAGCTTACTAGAACAAGGTGCTAATAAGATTAAAGCTGTGAGTTCAGTCATGACTGGGGTGGCCAGTTAGTTTCCCCCTGTCCCATAGAAAACGAGCAGGAGAGTATTGATGGATGAACACAAGTCATGACCACTCTTGGAAAAACAACTCATAGCACATATGTTGCTGGTGGACATCTTCATAAAAGAAAGATAGGGCTTGCAAAGGCTCCTGTAGTAGTAGAATGGTATTGAGGAAAGGAGAAGGAGCCAGAGAGGGAGAGAGACAGAGGGACAGAGGAAGAGAGAGAGAGATTAAGTGATGCAGAAAAATAACAAAATGAGGAATTCTAATAAAACCAAAGTCAAAAGAATAAACCCACCAAACTACATTTACATGGAAGTTCCATCCCCTCTAGGAAAAAGGGCTGAGGATAAAGGAGGGAGGGTGAAAGGAAACAAGGAGAACTGAACTAAGCAGAGTTGTAGACAAACTATTTACAAGTTTATTGTAAGTATTAAGAATTACTTATCCTTCATCTCCTTTCTCTACCTCCCACACCATAAATCCCATTTATTCCCCAGAAAAAGTCTCCTAAATTCTCCAACCACCCACCAACACAAAACAATAGATGGAAAATTCAAAGGCTAATTGGAGTAAAGTGGGGAATGAAAACGTTCCATCCCAAATATACCTCCATCCCGAGAAGTTTTGGCTGCACCCCTGAAATGAGTACTCATCAAACAAGTCTATCTCACCTTGGTACACGCAGATAAATCACTTAGCTTTTCTGAGTTTCAGGAAAATGGGGGTAATAATACTTGCATTACCTAACCCACAACTTCATAGGTTCTTGTGAGGAAGGTACTTTACAAAATCTTAACAAATCAGATTAGAGTGGGGCCAGGGAGGAGGGCGTCAGGGGAGAGAAATGTGGGGCATATATTTGAGCTAATTTGGTATATGTTATATGACTAAGAATCTCCAAAGAAAAGCAACCAACAAGTGTATAAATTATGGTTTCTCTGACACATCTATTGTCAATATTATATTATCAGAGCTTTACAAAGCTCTGTGTAATTTCACACAAACGCACACACACACACACACACACACACACACACACACACAAAATCATTATGTAGCTTAGGACCCAGGTATGGGAGGAATGTGTGTTTTACACTGCTGCCCAGATAGCCATTGTAAAATATATAAATTTAACTGGAAACAAGGAAACCCACTGGTGGAAAAACCAATATCTACTTTGTACCCTTTTTAGGGATAGTTTACAAAAAAAAAAAATAGCATAAATTCCAATATGTTCTGCTATAGGAAGCAGATTTAGCAACTGTCAGGATCTGATTTATTTAAGTAAGACACTCCAGACTGAGGCACTTGATATCTGCTGTATACCATAAAATGATTCAGTTGCTTCAGTGATTTGTCTACCATATAGGAGTCCCCAGGAGAATAACAATTACTACATTAAAATCAGGCTTCAAAATATACAAGATAATTTCCCTAGAATAATGGTATGAGCTAAGTAGTGCACATATTGTTATCGTCATTGTTTTCAGGTAAGGAAATTGAGGCTAAGGAAAGTTAAATTACTGCTGAAACTTTCACAACCAGTGTCAAAATGGAGACTAAAACCCAGTTCTCCTGACTTCAAGGTCAACATTTTTTCTCTCACACCACACTCCCAGATATTTCAAATAAAGTAAAATGAGACACATGCAAAAAAAGGGGAGTCTTTAGGTCAGATGGAACAAACCAAACCATTGGCAATTGGATCCAGTCATCTTCAATGGCTCCATGCTACCTCAGTACTAGCTTTCCTTAATTAGTTTATTGAAATTCAGCACTTTCAGTCTAGCCAGTTGCTCGGCTGGGAAGAGGCTTTATCTCAGGTGAATCTGGTTCTAGATTCTGAGGGTCCAACTTGTGATCTATGCATTATGCCTTTCCCTGTGTACAGGGAACTTGAAATTCTTAGCAAAATGAAACAAACAAAAACACCTTTTTGATGAATTTGTTGTTGGGTAGTTAGGTCTGTCCTATTATATAACTGCTGCCAGGTCTGCTTTGTCTTTGTAGCCAAGCACGGTGTCTAGAACATTGGTCCTTAGCAAGAACTTGTTGAATTTGATTGCGTTAAATAAAGTTAGCCAGCTTCAATCAATTGGTAATTGTAATTAAAGCTGAATATGATTAATTCATTTAGCCTGAAAATATGGATTGATGATCATGGGTCCTTCAACTGAAAAACTTAAACCTGATTTAGAAGGATTTTTCTCCCTTTAATATGATAATCATTATTTATGTATTATTTTGTCTTGGTAAAAAGCAGAAGATAAAAAGACCTTTATTTTCTTACCATGAAAATAATTAGAAAAGTTTTTAAGATAGGAGAGTGGCAGTAAAAAGGAAAAGGTGCTACATTTAGAGTCTGAGACCCTGGATTCTATTCCGGGCTCTGCTAACACAGAGCTCTATGACCTTGAACAAATCAGTTCCCCTCTGTGGGCTTCAATTCCTATTCTATAAAATAGGAATAGTGAATGTAATACCTACCTCACAGAGTTGTTGTAAAGACCAAGTGAGATAATAAAATGTAAAATGCTTTGCAAGCTATCAGGCACTCTTTAAACATTGACTATTATTATGATAAGCTACCTTCCAAGAGTACAATGAGGTTTGAGATTCACTAAAGGAAGGTTAAGATATAGATAAATGATGTTCTCTTCCTTTACAAATACTTTATACTTCGTGGTAAAAGATTCTAACCCAGATAACTTTTCTTGTATGTAATATCTAAAGACATCCTCTCAGTTCCAACTGCATGCTGTTGAAAGGCAGTGAATAGAAAATGTCAAAAGCCTTTACCATCTGAAGTTCGTATGTGTCACAACAGTAGGTCTCTGCCCATTCCACTTAATGTCTCTTTTCAGGACCCTCCTGGCTTCAGAGTGATTATCAATAGTAACTGTTGCTCTTTCCCTCCCAGCTTGATTTACTTATTTTTTTATTTTGCTCATTAAAGGGGCCATTCCCTGATTACTTCTTAAAAAGACCTATTCACTACCTCACTCTAAGTGAGTACCTGAATAGGCCAAGGTCTTCCATTGCATCCTGGGCCTCTTCTAGTCATCCTGATGAATATCTGGTCACTGGATCCAGATGGCTCAGGAGGGGAAAGTGAGGCTGGTGACCTTGCACAGTCTTCCCTTACTCAAAACAAAGTCAAGTGCAAGTCATATCATCATTTCTCTGATGTCATGGTCTTCTTCAAAAACGAAGGATAAACAGAGACTTACTGGTAGATTGTCCTATGCCACAAATACCTAATACCACAAATCTAATCCACTATTCATTTCATGAAAAAAAAATATATTTTCTGTTAGACTGAGAAGTGATTGGCTATACAATCACACCCAAGTTCCTATTTTAAGCCTTTTATTCTGGGGAAAGATGACTGGAGTTCACAGTTTTTCTATCTGCATAGCCCTGGAGCATCTGAGAGGCAGACTACATGCCCTGCAATAACAGATCCAATTGGCAGGGTTGAAAGGCCACTGGAATTGTGTTATTTTAAGAAATAATTTGTTATGAATTTTAAACAGTAAAACCAAGTGGCAATACATTTGTAAGTAGATACAGTTTTTAAAAAAATATAATTTCCATAAATAAGTATACATAACAACCTATCAGTGGTTCTCTATTTCCTTCCTTTTCCATTGTCTTTGTTCCAGTCACTCCTGTATTTGAATATACATTTTTTCCTTTTATATAATCATAGGGGGTGTGTTCACTGTTCTTTTGGCGGAGTTTTCTTCATGTTTTAATATGATTTTTTTCACATTTTTTTGTATTCTTTGTATTTTATCATTCCTAATTGCATTATAGAATTTACTTACTTTAAAGCCAGCTACATTCTAATAATTTATTCAGCCATTTCCCCATCTACTGAACTCTAAAGTTGCTTCTAGGTCATTTCCCAACTATCAAATACTAAGGTTGCTTTTGCAATTACAAATAATGCTACTAGACACATTATTTTTTAAAAAATAAAAGTAGTAACAGCCTGGGCAGTATACAGTGATTACTTTTGCATTATGATTGACATAAAAGTAGTCATTTTCCTACATTTTAGCAGATTTGCAGATTCTTTCCTTGAGGAGTGTCTCTCTTCACCTGCCATCTGAGTGCCAGGTCTTGATGAGGAAAGTAGCTTCTGTTTGGTCTTCAGTTGTGACATATACCTACAAAAAGAAGCAGAATGAATTTGGTTGCCTTTCTGATTTTTCTTTTTGTTTTTTGAGCTAAGATTTTACAAGTTCAGTTCAATTCAATATTAAGTGCTTACTGTTTTAAATAGCATTTTTAGCCCAATTCTGGGTGCATTTTTTTGATCCTACATAATAATGTAGGCATTATTAACTACAAATTATTCAGAAAGTAGCAGTTGCTTTCCTGTGACCTCATCCTAGCTGAGGTAAGAAGCCACAAATTCACTGAATCTCAGTATTAAAAGCGATCTCAGATTTCATCTGGTCTAGGAACTCTGTTTTTGTGTCATAGACCCCTTTGGTAGTCTGGTGAAGCCTATAGTCCCCTTCTCAGAGTAATGTGGTTAAATGCTTAAATAAAACACAATAGCCTTGCAAAGGAAACCAATTATAATGAAATTATAAAAAAAAAAAATTTAAGATCACAGACCCCATATTAAGAATCTATAATCTCATCCAACCAGTACTTCACCAAAATCCCTTGAACACCCATTCTAAGAGTCACTCAGCCTCCAAATTAAAAACAGACAAAAGAAGTCTCCATTGCTGATATACCCATGTGGAAACCCTTTCTGGTTTCAAGTAGCTCTAATTAGTAAGGTTTTCCTTACATTTAACCAGATATCCTGAGCAACTTCTATTAATTGTCCTCTGTGTCTGGGCAGAACAAGTCTAATCCTTTTTCAGTATGAAAAGCCGGTATATAAAGACAGCTGTCATGTCCATCTCTAGGTCTCTCCTTCCTAAGGGTAAACAAGCCCAGTTTGGGAGGGCAAGCTTCTTCTCATCCTCTTTCTCCCACACAATGAATATGGATAGAATCCCCCAAGGCTGTCATAGGTTCTTTTTCTTCCCTGCACTTTCTCCTTTGGTGTGCTCATCCGTTTCCATAGTTTCCATCATCATCTCTAGTTAGCTAGCTGTTACCCTTGCGCAGCATTCCACCTCTGGCCTTTATGCCTTTGTTCAACTGATCTCCCATATCTGAAAAGCATCCCTTCTTCCCTCTACTTCAGAGAATCCCTAAGCCTTCTTTGAAAGCAAATGTAGGTGCCACCTTCAACAAGAAGACTTCCCTGACTTATCCCTTCCTCCATTAGTCCCCTCTCACACTTGAAATTACCCCCATATTATAATTTACATTCTTATGTACCCACTAATTTTTTTAAATTAATTTATTTGTTTTTAATTTTCTACAATAACTTCCATATATCTTAGATTTTTTCCCCGTCTTCCCCCTTCCCTCCACCTCCATCCTCTAAATTTTTCTAGTAGAAAATTAGCTCCTTGAAGGGAAAAACCATTCTGTTTTTCTTTTTTGTATCCACAATCCCAAACACAATCCCATATACAACAGGAGATTAATAAATGTTTATTGAATTTTATGGCATTTTTGCAGGCCCTTCACCATCTACATCACATTCCTCTGGACATACTCCAATTTATCAATGTCCTTTCAAAAGTATGAAACTCAGAATGGAACACAGTAATCTGGATGAAGTCTGTTGAGGGCAGAGTACATTATCATCTCCTTCATTCTGGATGAATGAGATTCAGTAGCACAGGGCCAGAGACAGATCCCTGAGATCCTTCTTTAAAGACCTACTTTCACATTAACCCATTGACCCATGATGACCCATTAATTACTAAATTTTTTAATTTAATCATTCTACCTTATCTAAGTTTATCTAAAAATACTATCATCTAGCCCACAGTTCTCTATCTCAGACACAATGAATTCATGAGACAGTTTGTTGATTTTTTTCCCCCTGAAATTCAGACTTTATCATCAGCATTATCCTAATTTAATCACCCTTTTAAAAAGAAAAAAAAAACAGTAAAGAAAGTTAATCTTTGAATTGTATTCTTGATAAAACAATGCTGGTTCTTAATCACTCTCTTCCTTTGTAGTGCACTTAAACAATCTCTTTAATATCAGTCAGGTAATTTTGCCAAAAATGGAAATGATGCTTAACAGCGTATCGGCTTGTAGAATCTACTTCCATATTTTGAAAATCAGGACATCTTTTGCCCTTTGCCAGTATTGTGGTACCTCTCTCCTTATTCTTGATCTTTCATAGATCAAAGGTAGCTACTCAGCAATTACATCTGCCAATTTCAGGACCCTGAGATGCAGTTTTAGTTCAACTGAGCCTGGAGACTTGAACTCATTAAGAACAATTAAGTGCCCTCTTACCAACCTTTATAAATCTTAGATTGCTATACCTTTTTGATCATTTTTGTTTTTCCTTCCCCATATAATAATTTTCCACAGAAGAGAAAATAGAAGTCAGATAAGAGTTGAGTATGTCCATCTATCTATATAAGCCCATCAACCTCAAACGATGATCTTACATTCCTATCCTTTCTTTGATTTCTCTCCTGCCCCCACCTCAGCTTAAAAAAAAAATCCTTTTAGTTGTCCTTAGCAAGCACAGCTACCTCAGTGTATTCGGGGTTTTTCACTCTTCTGATAACTATATTTACAAAACCAGGCTAATCTTTTTGTATTTATCCTCCATTACTCATTTCTATATCCATCTTCTGTTTATGTCTTTTTTAAAATATAAAGTGGTCAGTTAGTTTCCTGTCAGTGACATTAAACTAATGCAGATAGCTCTCCTTTTCCCCTCCTTACTGAAATAACTTTTATCTTTAGAATTATTGAGAACTTCCTATCCCCTTTCTGTCTTGAGTCTACTTCCCTTATAAAATTTTAGGTCATTGGATCCTGCCAATTTTTTCTCTGAATCCCTTTAAGCCAGTTTTCCCCAAATTGAGTGTGCATCAAAATATCCCATGTTTCCTCTCTATCATCTAAGGTATAATGACCTTTAGTCCTTCCACATCCCCCCCCCCCCCCAAAAAAATTTCTTTACTTGAGCAATCTGTTTTTCCCTTTTAGTCAGAATCAGATCAAGAACCTTCCTTTTAGCTACCAGGAGGGACTGGAAAGTTAAGGGAATATAAAAGCCATCTCATGGCACTCAGAGACTTTTTTAGGGAATTCATTGGTATAATTGTAAAGGAAGTCACTGGATGAGGATTTTGGCTCCAAGCTACCAACGAACTTGAATATTCACAGCAGTAAATCAAGCAACTGAGAAGAGAGAGCCAAGGGTTTGAAGCCATTGAAAAAAGGGTTCAAAAATATAATACTTAAAACTCAGTGTTTCTTGAAATCTTCCTCTGCCCATTCATCTTTTGTATATTTGTTGGTTTTAACATTGTTATCCTTTCCTTCTTAAGTAAATAATTCTGTTTTTGAAAAGGGTAATTAGATGGAAAAGTTTATCTTCTTCAATTCAGGTTTTTAAGGCTATATTCAAAATATTACTTCTTACTTGGTAGAAAAATGCTCTAATCTGCAGTTAAAGTACCAGACGGACACTATGAGTGCAAGATTTGGAAATCTAAATATATAAAGTGATTCAAGTGGTATGAATACTGCAGGAAAAAAATGTTGTAGGATAAGGCTGAAGAGGCAAGAGGTGGGAATTATTTAATTATGAAAGATAGAAGTGAGACTCTTGCTGCTTACCATTTTCCTTCCTCCAGTTGATCACCCATTTACTCAGACATGGCAGCATTTCCTGAAGAGCTCTGGTATTGATGGCAAACTAATCTGACCACCAACATTTAAAAAACTCTCTATATGGTACACCACAAACCACACATGAGAGCTGAATGGAATGTCAAGTCATCTAGCTTAGCCCCTTATTTTACAGTTGAGGAAACAGAATCCCAGAGAGATAGGGTGATGTTCACACAAGGTCACACAGCTGGTTAGTGGAAGAGCCAAGACAAGAACTCCCAAGCTGCAGTTCAACATTCTTTCTTCCACACCACACATTAGTCCATTATTTTTCTAAGAGACTTTTAAGTGCCATTGCAGTTCTGTTATTATATACAACCTCCTTCTCTAACCCACCTCCCATCCTCTTATGCGTGTGCACACCCGCGCGCACGCACACACATACACACACACACCCCAACAACAACAAAGAACTTGGAAAAAAGACACATTTTAATGTACAGTGGTTTTGAAAATGGAACTGCTTTCTGAAAGGTGTGAATTTGCTAGATGGCAGTGTCATCACAGCAGATGAGAAATAGGATTCTTAATATGCAAAGAAATGCACACATTTTCATTTTCCTTACATAACATTCATTTTAATGCTACTCCCAGTTCTTTCACTACATGTGAGCATTTGGTTGTTTTTCTGTCTTTAGTCTCTTCAGAGCCAAGGCTGAATTATACATTCTGCTCCACTGCTGAAGTAGGAACTGTAGCCAGACACTGCCCAGGGTTCTGAGTCTTACATAATGGCACTGCAGACAGAGGCACAATTTTAAGTAGGTTTCAGGAGCTTACGTTAACTTCAGGTAGGTTCCAGTTTCTGTGACTCCCCTTGGAACATAACTTCAGTCTCCTCTTTAAATGTCCTTCCAATTTCAGTGTAAACCATTTTCCATTGCTTATCCCCTGGCAGTGGTAAAGGCTTTCTTTATTTCTCTCCTCAAGTCCTGGGGCCCCCTTGAATAAAGCTGCTTTAAATTGGCAGTAGCCTATTGAATCCAAGATATTGGCTAGCCTTCATAGAACAAACATCCTCTCAATGTAGACATCTGAAATAATTTCAAAGTACAAGTACTTGTTTTATTAATTAAATATGTAGCAGCTGGTGCCCTCCATATCTTAAGTAACATTTTTTTGCCACATCATGATAGCATTTTAAATTTTTTTAACAAATTCCAAACTGCTTTTCTTACCCTAATTTAGTACATTAAGATTATAACTATACTGTAAAAATATGCTGTGACATAAACAAACATCTGGCTATTTCATTTGCATGTGGATATCTTCATCTGGAAAAGAGTTACTAGATTTTTCATTAGACTGTAGTAGATTTGAAAATAATCTTGGCAAAATGCTTTCTGAAAAATTCAGATCCAAATACATTTGGTTTTTTTTGTGCTGTCCAAAAGTCTCAATTTTTATGGATTTGACATGAAGCCATATGAGAGGTGAAAGATTATTCTCAGATACAGTATTTCTATTCATATGGATTTATATCCAGATGGCCTACATTTCCAATAAAGACCCAACATATCTGTCCTTAAAGAGGACTTTTTTCTATATATTTCTTTTCATTTTAAAGTTCAGCTGTTAATGATTTGTGAAACTATAACTTTTCACACTCAGCCGGAAATGTGGCTGAAAGAATTTTGGTCAAATGTACCAGAATGGAAAATGTCAGGGAAAAGAAATCTTTTCATAAAAAATTATGCATCACTGACATCAGAGGGCTTTGTGCTTTACTTTGCAAACATTCTAGTAGTTCTAGAAGTCAGCTGGGCCCTTATGTTAATCTATAGTGAGAGTTCGCTATTCTTCAGCAAAACAATTATTTTCACTAAACCCCTCTTTAGAAATCTGCTAAATATTACAGATAATTTGCCAAACAGCAGGCTGCTCCTCTCCAAAATGGAGCCAGCCATAGTTTTATCCAAGGACCACAGTTTAAGCTGGTAGTCTTGGAAACCCCTTCTGCACAAATAAAAATACTTGTACAAAAAAAACAGTCAAATTTGGTATAAAGCACAAACTGCCCTTCTCATCACTATATTCTTTTTTCACTATAAATAACTGGCAATGCTACTTCTCAAAGTGTCTCTAAATCTCCCCTTAATTATCTTTGACCTTTCCATATAACAGCAGTTTATAAATGGCTATATAATAGGCTAGGCAAAGTTGCTCCAAAGTGTTCATATATTAACACATATAATTAGCAGTGCATTAATTAATTACCTCACTTCTGGTGTCTTATGTTATCTCCAGGCAATAAAGCTTTGCTTTTGGCTTTTAGTAATCATGCAGTGTTCAAGTATAGAACTGTAGTTGAGTCCAAAATCTGAACTATCTTTCTGAAGCAAATTCAGAACTTGCCCCAACTAAAATGCTCCCTGAAGTTTGCCTTACAGCCAAAAACAAAAAGGTGCGGACAGGGGTGGCTGGTATAGACTGCAGGTGAAGACCAAAAGGGAAAAAATGGAGATTTGGTGAACACTGGGGATAGAAAAAAGAGCAGAGATGGAATTGGAGGCAGGGGAGCATAAAGGAATACTCATAGAGACTATTAATGAGGCACTCCAAAAATAAGGGAGTATGATGGATGGGTGGGGAAGAGGAAGGTCTTCCTTCTTCCCACTCTTGCTTTTAAAAGAAAACCATGCAATTTAGTATCATTGCTGGGTTGTTGTTTTTTTTAATCAGAAATAAATGTATTTTAAGGAGGCAAGGGGGAGATAGGATTTATATCTTTCTATAAATTGCTAGAGGTTAAGACTGTATAACCTCAGTTCCCAAGGAATTTAGGAAGGAAGGAAATTTTCTTCACCTGACCCTGGAACACCTCTCTTCCTTACCAGCTGGACTTCACTCCTCTTGCATTTAATCCTGTCTGTGGCACACTTCCTGTTGTATATGTAGCACTGAGAAGGGGAGGAAGAGGACTTCCTATTCTCAATTTCCACTGAATTCTTTCAACTTTAACTGCCCTGCACAACCTCAGAGACTCCTTATTTATTTCATTCTTTTCCAGTCATTACAGTGGGAGGTTTTTCTTTTCTTTTTTTTTTGTGCTATTTGCTTAGCTGTGGGGGTTGGGGATGGGAGGGGAGCAATCATAGGAACACAGGGAGAAAAAGAACCTTCTAGCACTAGTGGGGCTCCATTCATAAAGCAGCTCTGCCTAGAAGTACTTAACTTCAAAGTCAATATCAATGATATTTTGAGATATCCGAGGTTCTCACACTTGAGATATGACCCAGAATCATAACTAGGAATTCTGGCATCTGAAGCAAACTAAGTTGAGCTGGGGTTGAAGGTAGAGGGTAAGTTTTAGGTGTGACTACTCACTCCTGTGCATGGTTAAGGTAAATTGGAAACTGAGGTCATGAAAGTTGAGGAGGTTGATGAACTAGGAGTTCAGAGGGTTTGAAAGGTTAAAATGCAGGATAGAAAATAAGATGCTAAACTTATGGGGAAAGGATGAAGAGTCGCCATATATGGCAGCAACCAGGATCTAAATAAGAAAGAAAGAACTTTAAAGAAGGAAAAGTAGTGGCTAAGTGATGGTCTGCATGTGGCAAGGGCCATAGAGTTAGCATCCATACAGTATGTCAACTCCGGCTATGGTTCTCAGTGCCATGGGGATGTGAGAAGAGTAGTTAGCCTTAGCAAGAATGTCAAGACGTGGTAGTTTTAGCAGAAAGAGAGGTCTTTAGTAGTGAGCACCAGAAGATAGAAAGATTCTGAGAAGAGCTCATACTTAGATCTGTAGAGATGAGGAAACTGAGTGACTTGATGAAGGTCATAAAGGCAGAAGTTGACAGCTATTTAGGTCTTCAGTTTCTGAATTTGGTGATCTTTTCACTAAATCAAAATAGGGGAAGGTTCACAGAGGACTGAGTGGAAACAAGAGGCCAAGGAGAGAAAGGCTTAGTTCACTCTGCAGGTCAGATAGCAGAAGGCAGTGCCAAGGAGCCTTTGCTTCTGATCCACCATCCACTGGTCCCAGGGGTCCCTTGGGATTCAGTTCCCCAGGCCAAGCAGCTGGCTGAGGAGAGTAAAGGAAGGTAGGGCTTGTTTACCTTGCTGAAAAGAGAGAAGCTGGAGAGCACAGAGACAGCAGTGACAGTCTGGGTTTCAGTGAAAGCACACATAGCTGGTGCTGGAAGGGAATGAGGAAACAGGAAACAGGACCCCTTATGTCCCCTGAGATGCCAGCACAGCCCTGGTGGCCTTGTTTTAGTTCTGGCTCTATCTATAATTAGTTAATAAGGTACAGTTTAGCTGCTTCACTATAACATAGTTTTGAAAAGACAACATTTAAAAACTGTCCATCAGAAGATTTCTTCTATCCTTTTCTCCTTGTTGTTTTGTGGCTTGGATTCATAGAGCTGTTGGGCTTTTTTCTTAATTTTCCTTAGTGATTAAATGAAACTGTAAGAGTGTTCTTACTGAACTTGACATTAAGGACAATCACTTTGTAAAAGAAGTCATTTGACTTCTCTGGATCTTTGAAATGAAGCGTCATTACTTAGAAAAATGTAGGTATTTCTGGAACAGTCATCTTGAATTTCACTGTTTAAGGAGAAGTGTATGGTTCCTAAGAGAGTCACTTCATCTAAAGAGAGCTCTTGTTCTTATAATGGCATTTTATGGCCAAAGGAAATCCTTAAATTCCGATTAGTTTGGATCAACTTCATAATCACTTTGTTACTTATAGAGATGTTAAAATCTAGTTAAAGGGCTAGCTGCTTAGAAGGTGATAGGTTTAGAAAAGTCAAGTGGACAGATTTAATCTTCATATAGTTAATTAACAAAGAAAAAATCTCCTACAGACTGCATTCATAACTCTAGCTAGCCTCTTTACAAGTGTATGCCATTGACGTTTGGGAGCACAGTGGGAATCGAGTGAGAGAAGATGGATGGATCAGTTCATAACATGCATCATATTACAAAACAGATTTCTAAGTATATCCCTATTACAAATAGGGAAGTGTTATAGAAAGAGCACGGGATTGGCATCAAGAGGATCTGGGTTTGAATCATATCTCTGCAGAAGCAGGGCTTCCTCTTTTGGCTGAATGCAAGGAGAAACTTCCTTAATAATTTGAGCTATCCAAAAGTGGACTAAGCTAAGCAGTAACTATTTGGCAGAATTTTATGAGGATGATAGACGGAACTAGATGCCTTCCAGCTCCGATTCTGTGATACCTGGAGATCTTGGGTATTTCACAAAGTCTCTGTGCCTCAACTTCTTTATGTATTAAATGAAGGGAGTGGGGCAGTGAGGTGGCTGAGTTCAAATCTGGCCTCAGACATTTACTAGCTGTTTAACCCTGGGCAAGTCACTTAACCCAATTGTCCCCCCTCAAAAAAAAAAAACAAAAACAAATGAAGGGGGTTGGTATAGGTGATCTCTAAGGTACATTAAAGTTCTAAATCTTATGATAAATCTCATTCTTGGTAAATCAGCATTCATTCTGTATATACAAAGGACCTGACTTGCTTTTGTAATTTCTTTTTTAAAGATTGAGGGCATCTCATGATTAAGCTGTATACTAAAATCCTTCCCTACACTGGAAGAGTGGCATTAATATACAATGCAACCTTTCCCCGTTTCCCTCCTTCCTTTTCTCCCCAACTTCTACATCAAATGGTTAGCATTGAGGAGCTCTTAATTATAATAGAGCA